>NC_044406.1:136387071-136999486 GCF_006542625.1 Nomascus leucogenys
CTTTTTCACTTCATATTTTTTTTCAGCTCTAGAAGTTCTGATTCATTTTCATTTGTATCTTCAATATATTTTCTCATTGTGTTCATGTTTAGCTTTAATTCCTTGATAATGTTTATAGTACATCATTTAAAGTCCTTGTCCGCTAATTCCATTTTACCTGTCATTTCTGAGCTTGTTTATATTGACTGATTTTTCTCCTGGTAATGGTTCATATTTTAATGAGGTGACACACATTGTGGAAATTATGATGTTAAATGTCTGGATTTTATTGTCTTTATTTAGAGACTGTTGTGTTTTTATTCAGCAAAATTTCTGAGATCTACTTGGGTTCTTCCTCCCTTTGTTGCAGTCTGGCAATTGCCTTGAAGCACAGAGCCTGGGTAAATATAGGACTCGCCTCATTAGCTCCCCTACTCTCTTGGATCACTGTCCTGCTTTGCTTCTTGTGCAATGTCTGAAAGCAGTTGTTTCATTTATTTTGTCTAGTTTTATAGTTGTTTATTGTGAGATAGCTACTCTTACATCAGCTATTTCCTATGGGTGAAACAGAAATCCCCATAGCTAAAAAATTTGGACTGTATGATGGACATTATTAGTGTTATGGGTTTTTGTTGTTGTTGTTTGTTTGTTTGTTTTGAGATGGAGTCTCGCACTGTCACCTGGGCTGGTGTGCAGTGGCACGAACTCAGCTCACTGCAACCTCCGCCTCCTGGGTTCAAGCAATTCTCCTGCCTCAGCCTCCCGAGTAGCTGGGATTACAGGCACACGCCACCACGCCCAGCTAATTTTTGTATTTTTAGTAGAGAAGGGGTTTCACTATGTTGGCCAGGCTGGAGTGGTATATTTTTGAGTGTGTGCATTTTGTTGTATTATTTAATTGTATTAAATTTTATTTTAGCAGACAATTTACTGTGCATCAGCTTGATCCTTTTGAGGCTTATTTTTTTGTTGGAGTGGGTCTAGAATAACTTTTACCCTTGAGATAATTGTTCCCTACTCCTAAAGTGTGGTCTCTCTGGGATCCCTACTGGAATGTCCTGGATGTTCAATGATGTCTACACATTCTGATTGGTTGACACCTAAGTTTCTTACAGTCTTGTGTGAGTTCTAGTAGTTGTCCAGCTGTTTCTTTCTCACTAATATTTATTTCCTCAGTAGCTATTCTTTGCCTAACCTCCTGGAGGCTTGCTCTGTATATAAATGCTAACCGTGGTATAGGCATAATTCTATGATGGGTCCCAAGATTCCCCTACCCTTGTGTTCATGCCCTCTATGATCTTTTCCCCTTGAGTGTGGGTGGGAACTCTGACTAGCTTCTAGTCAATAGAATATAACAAAGGTGAGGGATTTTTCAGGTGTAGTTAAGGTTGTAAATCAGTTGACTTTGGGTTAATCAAAAAGGAAATTACAATGGTGAGCCTGACTTAATTAGCTAAAAGCCTTTAAAAGAGGTACTGGGTCCTCTGTGAGGTAAGAAATGCCTCCTGCTGATTTGATGAAGTAAGCAGCCATGATGAGAAAGCCCACATGGGAAAAAACTGGGAACTGCAGGTGGCCACTAAGACAGGAAGATGACTGTCAGCTGACAGCAACAAAGCCAGTGCATTCAGTCATATAGTCACAAATGAAGACATAAATGAATTTTATGTTTGCTTTCATATGTTCCATTTCCAGTAATCTTCACTTTTTCATGAATCACTTATTTTTTTGTCTGAAAATACAGGAGGAGGCTTGTGTCTTTCATGCAGTGTTGAGTCCGCTTGCATTGTCTGCTTTTTTCTTGATTATAGGTCACATGTCTTTCTACTTCTTCTTATGTCTAATGTATAAGAGAACCACATAATTGTCCTATTTCCTCTCTTAGTCTGATAGAGTGAAGTGTTGATCACCTAAGTGCTTGGGACTCAGCTGAAGTTTTAATAAAACTTAACCAAACTCTGGTGCATCCCTCTTACTTGGGGCTGGTCCTCCTATGCTTTTTTTTTTTGGTAGGGGGGCACAGAAAATCTTTATTGCCAAAGGAACAGGAAGCAAGTGCACTCATCCCACCTCACCAACAGCTTGAAGAGTCATAAAAACGTGGACATCGGCCAGGCGCGGTGGCTCACGCCTGTAATCCCAGCACTTTGGGAGGCCAAGGTGGGCGGATCACAAGGTCAGGAGATCGAGACCATCCTGGCTAACACGGTGAAACCCTGTCTCTGCTAAAAATACAAAAAAATTAGCCAGGTGTGGTGGCGGGCGCCTGTAGGCCCAGCTCCTCAGGAGGCTGAGGCAGGAGAATGGCGTGAACCCGGGAGGCGGAGCTTGCAGTGAGTCGAGATCGCGCCACTGCACTCCAGCCTGGGCGACAGAGCGAGACTCCATCTCAAAACAAAACAAAACAAACAACAACAACAACAACAAACGTGGACATCACACAATAAAGTGTAAGAGACTCAGGGAGAAACGGTCCCTTGGACTATATTGGCCCTAATACTTAGGTAACCAATTGATCTTGTTCAGCGAAAATACCTCTAACAAAATGAAAAAGTCAACTAGTTATAACATCCAACTCATATATACAATTCAAATAAAATATATATTATTTGCTTTAATGTATAACAAGTTTAATACATTAGTGTTTACAAAATAAAAACTGTATTCTACTGAAATTTCTCTTGTGCTTCCACCTCATCACTAAGCTTGAACAACTGGAAACATATGATACTTAAGGAAAGGTATTATGAATTTAAAGATGCAATTTGTGGATCCACAAGGAATGGATAAATATTGGAAGTTGGAAGATTACTGCATCTTTTAAAATTGTGGCTTATTAAAATTTACAAACTTGACCCTAAGACACACACACACACACACACACACAAATAAATGTTTCAAAATAGATTCTAATACAGGAAACGTTTCATGAAACTACTGAGATACTAACCAGTGCTATGGCTAATGTTAAAAACTGAACAGTCTATTGAAATCATACTCATACTATTTCTGCACACAGTGAACAATACAACCACAATAATCGACCTCAAGCTAGCAACAAAGTTGCAAGGTCCATAAGAAGCTTCTTCAGTGAGCAAAACACTATGGTACAATTAAAACATTTAGGAAGGGAAAAAAAGCCTTTCAACAGTATAAAAGTTGTTTACTGGTGTTTCCTACTGTAAAGTTCTTCTACAAATTAAAATGAAGAAGCAATTTATATATGTGACAGTGATCTGAGATTACAGTGCAGACATTTCATCTAACATTTGGCTGATGAATTTTAGTGTAACAGATTATGACTTAATATTTTTTACACAGTTATGATCTATAGCAGAACTAAAAACAAAAAAATACATATTCTAAGTCAATACACTCTTCTCAGCAATATCTGGGTTTAGATGAATCTGTAGGAAGTAGGTGAAGCCGTCAGATTATTATTATTATTTTTTTTTTTGAGACGGAGTTTCCCTCTTGTTGCCCAGGCTGCAGTGCAATGGCGCAATCTCGGCTCACCTCAACCTCTGCCTCCCGAGTTCAAGCAATTCTCCTGCCTCAGCCTCCCAAGTAGCTGGGACCACAGGCATGTGCCACCACACCTGGCTAACTTTGTGTTTTTAGTACAGACGGGGTCTCCCCATGTTGGTCAGGCTGGTCTCGAACTCCCAATCTCAGGCGATCCACCCGCCTCGGCCTCCCAAAGTGCTGGGATTACAGGCGCGAGCCACTGCGCCCAGCCATCTTCTCTTAAACCAACAGAAAAAACGTATATTGGCAGATGTATTTGATTTTTTTACCATTATGAATTCCAATATGAAATTCTCATAAGTATGCGAGTACATTATAAACATGTAAGCACACTCCCATATGTATGCACACAGTCCATTAATTAAATTGGGGGAATTAAAAACGTACTGTCAAGTTAAAAGGAATTTTAAGAAAAAACTGCATTCACAAATCTCAAAGGTGTAGAAAAACGAAATCATAAAATAAATAATGAATATAGGTGTCAACCAAACTTCCATAGAAATATGCCTACAAATGTGGGTGCAGTGATTGCCCACACTTGTGATGGCTGGGTGGGAAGACATTCCCTAGGGAAAGCATCTAGTCTCTCTGACTTCTCTACGTAGAGAAGACTTTCTAGATATAAACAGTACTTAATCTGTTATAGCCTTGGTTAACGGTCACCATCTTTATAACATGTAGGGCTAACTTACTGTGTCTTAATCTATTCAACACGTTCTGAAATATCAATGTTTAAGTCAAAGCTTTTATACATGGGTCCACTTATTTCAATTTATATGTCTACGTAATAGCTGCCTATCTTTGATACATTTTAAGTAGCTGTTAATACAAACTAGGTCAACTAGTTTAAGAGATATTTTCTACTCTATTGCTCATCTTTTTAACTTTCCTCCACTCAAGTATCTATTGTGTAAACGTGCGCTGATAACCAGATAGTATATGAGTGAATGCTACACATTTCCTGTTAAACAAAATCAGTTTTATCAAATATTAAATCCACGATATTTTCCTTGGCTTAAATTGAGTATTTGCTTTCTATTTTTCCATAATCATTGCAATCTTGCCAACAACTACAGCACTTAAGCTTTCTTTTTCACGACTGCAGGCAAAGATTCTAAACTAACATATATTTACGTTAAACACACAAAGTAGACAACAAAATTTCAAGTAAGATAAACTGTATCCACATCTATTGAACCAAACAGGTCTGAACATCTAGATTTTACTTCTATGAATTACACAAATACATTGTACATTCTTAAATAATGAATGCTTACGATATTGATTTGTAAACCTTTCCATATAGAATGACTCAACACAGGAATGTGAATGAATCAATGTTACTGTTACAGATTGCAACACTCTTTTGATTTTCTCTTTTGTGGCTGTTGTTTTATCTTCCTGGTTTCTGCAGGCTACTGTATCAGTCCTTTTGCTTTGGCTATGAAATCTGTTTGAGCTGAATGAGGCAACACTGGTTATTAAGGCTTATTTCTACGATGGAGTATTATCCTTAAATCTGATGCCATTTCCAGAGAACGGTGAGAGAATCACAGCTACCTTGAATCTTCAGGGTCTGTCTTGATGATTTTCCTTTCTAAGGTAAAAGCTGAGTGAGGGTGGTCTTTTAAACTCCCAAGGCTCTCTGATGAGTGGGACTTTGCCTCACTGGGATAAAGTCTGCTCAGCTCCCCATCCACCACAAAATGATGGGGTTGTCTGTTCTGTAAATTAGGCATTCGGAGATTCAAAGCTCTTTCTCCTTGTCCGTCTGAGTTATCGGAAGTCAAGCCTTTAGGACTGTGCTCTTCTGAGCTCTGCCTGTAAAGCCCTGCAGACAGCCTCCTCTCGGCATGCTGCAGTCTCTCATAGCCAACTTGGTTGCAAAGGGACTCCATCTGCTTTGCCATCACCTTTTCAGGCTGCTGTGAACTAAGAGCCGCGAGTTCTTCACTCTTAGCTCTAGCCAGCTGGCAGAGCGTTTGCACAGAATCCTGGAAATCTGGAAACCCATCCTCCACTTTAATCCTCTACGGGGATAATTCATCTCTTTCTTCACATTTTGACTTGGTGGTTCTGTAAGTATATTTATAGGTGACTTCGCGAGAAATCTGCCTAGCCAAGGCAAAATGCTCATCTCTTCTTGTCAGCAGAGCATTATTCTCCACACAGAGTTGAGCAGCCGCTTCATTTAACAGTGAGCTCATGAAGCATGAGATGTTTTCCATCCTTCCTCTTTGAGTCAAATCTGCCACATATTCACGGTGTTTCCGCATTTCCTCCTCTTTGTGTGGATCATTATCGTTCATCTCGAAGATGTGACCAATCATTTTGGCCAACTTCTTGTTGGTTTTTAGCA
This sequence comes from Nomascus leucogenys, assembly GCF_006542625.1. Classification (NCBI taxonomy): domain Eukaryota; kingdom Metazoa; phylum Chordata; class Mammalia; order Primates; family Hylobatidae; genus Nomascus; species Nomascus leucogenys. The sequence continues at coordinate 136,392,938 of NC_044406.1, forward strand.
GCTCTTTCACTTCGTTCAAGTCACTTTTCGGCAGTGCGGGGGCCATCCGCTCCACACACTCTGCCACAGAACGCACAGCAGCAGCATCCAGTGCCTCGCTGCTCTCCTTTGGGGACGTTTGGGAGCCCAGGTCTGCTGGGGAGAGGCTGTGCTCGCTCTTGGTGGCATGGTGGCCTTGCCAGAGTCTGGACTCCCCAGCACTCTGCAGTGCTAGGTCCCCGACCACATCTGACTTTCCCTGTCCCAAGCTCTGCACACAGGTGGTGGCAAAATTGGGGAAATTGGGTGGTAAATTGGGTGGTAAAATTGGGGATTTAAAAATGAGGTTCCCAGGCATTGCTACTCCTGTCATAACTACTGCAGGATATTCCCAGCCATGTCGGTGATCCCTCTGGTAATTTATAGATCGGTATGCTACTGACAGGAAGGGAAGTCAGCGGCTGATTGAAAAGCCCAGGGTTTGTGACCCAGTCTCTCAAAGCCTTCTGCAGCCTTCTAACATGCAGGGGCTTGCTAGCCATGCCCACGAGTGCCATCGTTTCCAAAAACTCGTCTTTTCCTGCTTCATAGAGTTGCTGGACATCATCACCACCTTGTTGGAGAAAGGCATCAAAATAAGAAAGCAGATTGGCTTTTTGTAATATTGTATACAGCTGCAACTCCCCCAGGGTCCTGGGTAAGGCCTCGGCCGTTACTGTGGGTGGGTTTAACTCAGCCAGCAGCTGCAGCGGTCTTGGCGCGCTCTCCCCGAGGAGGACTGCTCAGCCCCAACTCTGAAGCGACGGCCCCCGGCTCTCCCTCCTCTGGCAGCTGCGGAGTCCGGGATGCCCCCGCTCACATCGAGGAGGGAAGGGAAGGTGGTGGGTGCGCTCTCCCTGCTGCCTCCCAGCTCGGGCCCGCCGCTTCTTCCCGCCGCCCGCCCCGACTGCGACTGCGCTCACTTGGCCGCGGTGGCGGCAGCGCCTCTCCCCACTCCTGTGCTTTTAATTGAGAGCCCCGTAGGTCTCTGCTTCGTCAGCCCTAAATGACCTAGGGATGGTAATGTCAAAAAAGTGAAGTAGTCATGTAAACCCTCCCGCAGATAACAGTAATAGAAACTGGATGATACACCCAAAGACAATCATTGAAAGACACTGAAATGTCTCTAAGAGCATCCAGAACACAGATGATAATTTACTCGAAAACTTCCAGCTGTAAGATTGTGATTTTGTTGCTTTATAGTAAGAGGATGACCTGCAAACCCCACAGCTATGACTACTGAAAATAATGTTAGAAAATGATAGCCTTACCAGCTCAAGGTGCTAGAGTTCAGAATTCAGGGATGTAAAATCAACTTGCAATTTTAATTCTAGAAATATGATTAAAAATTTTAAATGGCAATTCCACTATTAAGGTAACTGCAGCACGAATATGACCCAAATTCTGAATATAAATTCTATCCAAATCTCTGAATAACATCAGAAAAGCAGTCTGACACCAAAGATAAATCTATTCTTGAAAGATAGGAGATAAAAACTTAAGCTACAGCAATTTTCCAGAGATGGGCACCAAAGCTCTAGAGGGCACTTGTAATTCTTTCATAGATTACAGATTTTGTAATCCATGAAAGATTTTGTGTGGTGGTGGAGGTGATGAGAAAGACCTGAGTGTCGGAAAGACTTGAGAATGAGGATACAGGTTAAAGAGTGGAGGATTCTCTCCATTTCTGCCCTCTTACCCTTCAGGTAGGCCCAGATTCGAGTAGTGACATCTCAACATCAAAGACAAATAAGTCCTTGGTTAGAAAAATGAATAGCAGCCATTGTCCTATTACTGGGTGATCTTTTATGGCCATAGTGTTATTCAAACAAATTTAAATGGGGTAACTCATTTTTTTTTTTTTAAATTTTCCCCCCACTTTTGAATTCTGATAGCATTTCTTTCACCAGACCTCTTACTTGGCACTCAGCGTATGTAGACTTACACAATTTTAGGGTTGGAAAGAACTTTAAAGTTCATTTAATTGAAGTTAACACTTGGTGTAGGAATTTCTTCTATGATGTCTCTATATAGGTACTTATGTAGCCTCTGACTCAACTCTCCTGGTGACGGGGAACTCTCTACTGCTCAAGGCTGCTTCACAGCTGGATAGCTACATATTTTGTTGGAGTAGACGAGGACAAGTCTGAGCAAGAGACTAAAAAGAAACCACAAGAGAAGCAGATGGAAAATGAGGCAAGAGTTGAGTCCCGGAAGCAAGGGCCAAAGAGAAACTTTCAAGATTGGAGGTTAACCTGAGTAAACATTTCTGTCAGGGCCAATAAGATGATAATTGACATGTGCTCATTGAATTTGGCCTTAAGAACAGTTTCAGGGATAAGTGTGGAGGCTGTATCCAAAATTGCAATGGACTAAACCATGAACGGAAAGTGAGGGAAAGGAGGCAATGACCAGTAATGATTTTTCTCAATAAACTTTGTTGAGAAAAGAAAGAGATATGGCAGTACCTAGAGTGAGATACAGGATTCAGAAAAGTGTTTTTCTTTTTCTTTTCTTTTTTCTTTTTTTTTTTTTTTTTTTTTGTGGAATATGTGGGCTGGTTAGCAGGTTTCGTTGCTAAGGAGACAAAGCCAGACAAGAGAATGAGACCATAATTGACAGATGGAGGTCTTGAGAAAGTGCCTGGGAGCAAATGGGTCAAATCTTTAGTGGGAGGACCTGCATGGCCAGGTGAGTTTTTCTAGCAGCACTCCATGATGCTGCTGCAAGGAGTGAGAAAGGCAACAGTGAAGTCAGCGCAGGTGTGGCCATTTTGGGGATGAGATGAAGTAGAGTGTGGACAGTGAAGTAAGGGAATAAAGGATATTGGCCGAAATCATTGAAAAGAGGGTACTGGCTCCATCATTTCTTAGTTGTGTGACTTTGAGCAAGTCACTGTCCTTTTTTGGGCTTCAGGCTACTCATCTCTGAAATGAAGATAATAATGCCTACTGACTGTTGCAACTCACAATGTGATGGCATATGCAAATGACATCATAAGCTGTAGAGCCCAGCACTAGTGTGAGGTGTTATTCGGATTTCCTTCTCTCTTCTGAAAGTGAATGGGAAAATGCCATAAGTAAGAACACTGGACACTTCAGCTGGTAATGGTTCAAACCAGACACTATCTCTAGTCAGGGCCTCCCTTCTCATAAGTTGTGTTTCCCCTGTTTTCAAAACATAGGTGTACATTGGGGGCTGAGGTTAGACAAACAAAGATCAGCTCATGGAAGGCCCTGAAATGCAGGCTAAAGAGTCTGGAATTCATCCAGAGGACAAAGGCAAGCACTGGACAGTTTTGAGCAGAAAAGGCATTTGGGGAATGTAGTATTTTAAGAAGGTTCATTTAAAATGGGTATATAGGCTGAATTGAAAAGAAAGGAGAACTGGAGGCAGGATGAGTAGTTGGGAGGTCAATTGCAATGATCAGTTTAAATGATAAAGAGCTATCAAATAGAAAGGAAGAAACAAATTCAAAAGAGATTTTAAAGGAAGCAACTGACAAATGACTGGACACGGAGAGTGAGAGACAGAGAAAGGGGACATGATGACTAAGTTCCTAACTTAGGAGCTTGGGGGAATTGGGGCAATTGGGATATCACTGAGAGAAACAGAGAAAACAGGACGGGACTTAGCTGTGGGGCATGTATGTGGGGAGGGTAGAGGATGGATAGATGGGGGGCAGTTAATAACAAGTCATGTTGGGTTTCACCGTGTTAGCCAGGATGATCTCGATCTCCTGGCCTCGTGATCCACCCACCTCGGACTCCCAAAGAGCTGGGATTAGAGGTGTGAGCCACTGCGCCCAGCCCTACATTTACCTAAATTTTCTGTGAACGTGGAGTGGGCATCTGTTGAGATGAACTAGCAAAAGTCTAACTAGTTAGCAACAAAACAAAACACATAATTAAGCAAAGAAGTGAAATGTCAAATAAATTAAAGATAGAGTTACAGGTATTTTCATCTGGACTTCCATTTCTCTTTGTTCTTAATTCAAACCCAAGATGAGCAATATACTTTAGATTTATTATTCAAATTCCATTTACTGTAGGCTTCTGAGCCTGTCATGATTCTGATCTGGCTATTGTGTTCATGTAATCATGAATCTGAGATAATGAATGTAGCTATTGCAATGACTGAAAATATCTTGGGATGAGATTGGTGGGAAGGAACATTATCTTGACCTTTGAAAACTTTAATCTCCTACCACCCAGACTGTGTAGTAAGCCCTCCCCGGCCTAAGTCCTCTCTTAACCCATTTGGGGCAAGACTGTAATAGAAGGGAGTCTTCTAGGGTGGCAGATGCCTTCCCTTTCCCTTGGAGCCATAGAGAAGTCCTTTCCTCCTTATAGCCTCAGTTTTCCTCCTGAGCAATATGAGAGGTGTGCAACAACTAACTAAAAGTTACCATGTCTTTTTGGTTAATAAACCCAGGACCATTATTAGCTCCTAATAATAGTTGCTCGCATTTGCAAAGCATTTTATAGATATAAAAGGAGGCATACAATTTCACAGATTTGAAGATACTCTTTTTTTCCTGTTGTAACATCCTCACAATTGGGATGCATCTCAAAATCGATGTCATTTTAGATTAGATGAAATGTGTCATATTTTTCAAAATATTGGGGAAACAGTACAAGGTTGTCAATATTTCAGTGTTGCCTTGGGAAATGGGTATGGGCAGATGGACTGAAATGGAGCATGAGGGAACACTTGGGAGTTATGAAAATGTATGTATTAATTGTGGCAGTGGTTATGAGCATACACTTTTGTAAAACTTTGTCAAACTATACAGTTAAAAAGGGGTGGTCCATTTTATTGCATGTAAATTATAACTCAATAATGTTGACGCAAGAAGAAAAAAACAGAAAGTTTACGTGAAAAAAAATATTCCCTTCTTGTAACTCTCTTTGCTTTGGCTTTCAAGACATCAGTGAAACGCTCTTTCAGGTTCGTGTACAAAATGTGGATAATAGGTTTGTTCAGAAAATTAAATGAGATAATGCTAGGAAAGTACTTGGTTTAGGTCCTGCCCTGGCATTAACATAGCACAGTTGACAGGGGCTACTGCCTTTCTTTCTTCTGTGCCTAAGATGAACCATTGTATAGAAGCATAATGATCAGCATTGCCATAGCTGATCACTGTTTCATTAAACAAATTTATTTTTTCCTAAATCTCAAGTCAACCAGGCTGTTAATAAATTATTAGGAAAATAACCAAATAAAATATAATAAATATTATATGTGGACAATTTGTCAGTAAAATTGTATATGATATGAAGAGAACAATTCAGCTATCAGTGAGCTCAAAGGGTCAGATTTGACCCTTTAATGATCTTGTGATGCTCAAAAGGTAGTGTTTATTATACTTGAAATATTTGCCCCTAGGCAGCCCCACAGTTTTCAAGCCTTTTTTACTACCACCATGCATCTAACCTGAAATTTCCTAACAAGAACCTCCAGGCTACATGTTTCCAAGTTTCTAGTAATATGATATTGAAAAATGCATTTCATTTCCTCTGGACCTCAGCTATCTCATCTCTAAAGTGAGGATATTAACTACTTCCTTTGTTTTCCTCAATGTTCATTTTATCTGATAGTAATACTATCTGTCCAACTTTATTATGATTAATATTTGCATAGTATAGCTTTTTTTCATCTGATTACTTTTAGCCTAAGTGTGTCATTGAAATTAAAATTCATTTACTGAAGACAACATATTGAGTGATCTTGCCTTTTTACCTAGTCTTATTATCTCTGAATTTTGATTTCAGTGTTTAGATGATTATATTTAATATAATTTTCAACATGGCTGCATTTAAGTGTAACCTCTTGTTATCCATTTTTTTCTATTTGTCCCGTCTGTTCTTTGTTCCCTTTTCCCTCTTGTCCTGACTTATTTTGTATTAAGTTGGATTAATTTTATTGTTTCATTTTACTTCCACTTTTGGCTTATTTGGCACACTTCTTTTTTCCATGTTTGCAATGAGGTTTAACTTATGAGTCTCTAGCTTATCACAACATGCAATAAATAATTTTCTTACAACTCACATTGGTGGTTAAAATTTTATAACAGTGTACTTCCATACCCTTGTCCTTTGTACTATCATCGTATGTTTTAGTTATTTATGTCTTACAAACTCCATAATACATCATTGCTATTTTGCTTTAGACAGCCAGTCATCTTTTTATAACACTTTTAAAGGTATAACTTATGTATAATAAGCTGTACATATTCAAATTGTGCTACTCCAATGAGTCTGAGATATATATGTGGATAAACACGTATATCCATCCGTGAAACCACTGCCACAATCAAGATACTGAACATGTCTGTCAATCCCCAGAGTTTTATCTTGCCCATATGCAGGTCTCCTGATGACAAATTCTTTTAGCTCTTCTTCTTTTTTTAGTCAGAAAATGTATTTATTTCACCTTAATGTATGAAAAATACTTTTGCTGGCTATATAGGCTTCTAAATAGATATTTTTCTTCCAGCACATTAAGGATGTTGTTCCAATCTCTTCTAATTTGCAGTGTTTCAAGGAGAGACCAGCAGCAACATGTTCAGCGGAGAGCTGATGCTAGTATAGAGGGCTAGCAGAGCTCTGTCAAATGTGGAAGAGCTTCAGTTTAGCCTGGGAATGGAGCCATTGGGGAGACATAATAAATTGACTTGGAGATCAGAAAGGCTGCCTTGGGAGGATTCTAGTGGCAGAACTTACGAAAGTATCTAGGGTTTGGCTCAGTGGCTTAAGGACTCAGCTAACTCTATAGTCTATCAATTTGCCATCATTAAAAGTTGCTATTTGTATCTTATCAAAGTCCTTCCTCACATTCTTTGCACAGGACCTTAGCATGGTAGTGACTCATAAAATGTTTTTTGAATTGAGTTGGATCCTTGCTATATAATGAAATCATTAGAAAAAACGGAACCTCGCTATATTGAAGTTTAACTTGACAATAGAATTACTTCCCAATTTTTCAACTCCTTGAACAAAAATCGTTTCTTAAGTGATAGAATATTTATGTGAATTAGTACTAACCTTTGGGAGAGCATTAAACATTCCCCATTAATAATTGCTTCTAAGTGATAGTGCATACTTGGCAGGGAATGGGAGCATTTATAGGTTTTCTCTCCCAGTGTTCACCGCCTTTTAATGAGAGCTGTGGCTCACTTGAGGTGAGGGAATAAAAGACAAGGGAGCGCTGGGATTCCTCCCTTTGCTCTTCACATTGTGAGTGGTGAACAAGGCTGACTTCATTCCACAGCTGGATTGATATGTAAATTTACTCCGACTAATTGGCTTCCCCAGCTGTCTCCAGAGGGCGGATGTATTCTTTATAAAGTGCTGTCTAGGGCTGCATTGAGAACATTAGAACTACTTAATTGAATATCAATGAATCTTTATAAACTAATAATGATGGGGAGCCTGGGAAGCCTGATGTAGATTTGGCATATTGAGAAGAGGAGTGCCCTGATTTGAATTTGTGGGAAGTGAAATTTTCTCTGAGTTTTACAAAACCCAATTTAGGCTTCTTTAATCTAAAATCCTTGAAAGCCCCACTGGTGCCTTCTTGAACATGTCCTTTGGTGAATGTTGGACGTGGGCAAGTGTGTGAGTCTGTGTCAAGAGATTACCTCCCTCCTTTTCCTAATACAGTAAAACTCAGTGATTGTTGTGGTTAATTCTTGCTCATGCAGGAAGAGTCACTACTCCTTTCCACAAGTCACTCCTCCTTTCCCTTAGGGACTGGGGGAGTGCATCCAAACTGAGTATACCTTGTTGCTCCTTGCACAGGGCACTGGGAGCCAGCAAGCAGCTCTTCTTGGTTCTGGCAGAGCTGATACTCAGAAACTGAGTGAGCGTAGATCTTTGCCTTTAAGTCCTACCAGGAAGTTCACTGAATCAAACCAAACCCAACCAAAGCAAACCACCAAACCAAACAAGAATAACAAACAACAAACACAACTCTGTGTAGTTCAAAGTAGTGGGGTTGATATTGCTGGATCACTGGGCCATTCTGAGGTCCACTGAGATGTGCCTAGGATGAGGATTTCCTTTTTCTTCTCTTCTCTCCCTCCCTCTACTACCTTGTGCTATCAGACACTCAAAGGCCTAGGCGGGCAGGTCACCTGAGGTTGGGAGTTCGAGACCAGCCTGATCAACATGGAGAAACCCTGTCTCTACTAAAAAAATACAAAATTTAAGGCCGGGCGCGGTGGCTCAAGCCTGTAATCTCAGCACTTTGGGAGTCCGAGGCGAGTGAATCACGAGGTCAGGAGGTCGAGACCATCCTGGCTTACACGGTGAAACCCTGTCTCTACTAAAAATACAAAAAAATTAGCCAGGCGTGGTGGCGGGCGCCTGTAGTCCCAGCTACTCGGGAGGCTGAGGCAGGAGAATGGCGTGAATCTGGGAGACGGAGCTTGCAGTGAGCTGAGATTGCACCACTGCACTCCAGCCTGGGGAACAGAGACTCCATCTCAAAACAAACAAACAAACAAACAAACAAACAAACAAAAAAACAAAATTAGCTGGGTGTAGTGGTGCATGCCTGTAATCCCAGCTACTCAGGAGGCCGAGGCAGGAGAAATGCTTGAACCTGGGAGGCGGAGGTTGCGGTGAGCCGAGATGGTGCCATTGCACTCCATCCTGGGCAACAAGAGTGAAACTCCATCTCAAATAAATAAATAAATAGATAAATAAATAAATAAATAAAATAAAACTGTACAGTGTCACTGTCAAAAACAGATGTAGATTAATGGAACAAAATAAAAAGTCTAGAAACAGGCCCCAGTATATAAAAATTTATCATGCATGAAAGGTGTTGTTTCTGACCTGGAAAAATAATTATTTATCTCATAAAAGGTACTGAGATCATTGGATAGCTATTTGGTGTAAAAAGTTATTAATAAAAGTAGACCTCACAGGACACCCCTAAACAAATTCTGATTGTTTAGAATTTGATTACAAAAAGAACTGCAAGTCAAGAAAGTCATCATAACTAAAATTAAAAGGCAAATGACAGACTCTGAACAATATTTACAATACATATATAGCAAGGATTCTGACAAGTTGGTAAGAAAAAGATGAAATCACTCAATAGAAATGTGGACAAAGGACATGAGCAGATAATTCATGATGAAGAAATGCAAATGGCCAATGAGCATGAAATCCTTATTAATGATAAAAACCACTAATTTAACAGTACCCTAATTATTGTTTATTAAATGGACAGTTTTTCTTTAAGCACTAATGCCCAGTTGTGGCAGAGGTGTGCAGAGGAGGACATTCACCTACCCGCTAGAAGGCAATTGGTAATTTGCATCAAGAGCCTTAAAATGGTTCATAGACTTTGGCCCAGAAATTCTACTTATTGGCACACACTTTGAACTGCTTCAGAGATATGTTCAAAGATTTATGTATATAGGTGTTACTCATAATTAGTTCAAACTGGAAATAATCTAAATGCCCACCAAGAACTATTTAGTTAAATATATTAGTTAATCATATTATTAGTTACATACTTGTGCTATCATTATATGAATGCTACATATTTTAAAATAATATTTAAAAGACTGTTGGTGATATTGCTGTTTGTGTTACACTATATAAAGTGAAAACAAACAAGATATGAAGTAGGAATCAAGGTTACTCTCTCTTCTGGGTAGTTGAATCTAAAAAAAAAAAAACACCTCTCCCTTGACACTTCATCTTCTAACTACCTGCCTGAGATTCCTTTCCTTCAATTCCCTTCCAAGATTTTCACAAAGGTAGTGCACAAACACAGTCTCCACTCACTCAGCTCTTTTCCACTCTTAATGGATCATGATATGGATTCTGCCCCTGGACCAGCTCTCCTCAAGTCACTAACAATAGCTCTGTTATGAAGTTTGGAGAATACACTGCAGCTCTGCATGTTGGGCAGGTCTGGTCCCTCTTCCTCCACCTGCACTTTCAAGGTTGGGTTCCCAGGTGGGGCTCTTCTCACTGTTCACACTCTTCCTAAGTGATCTTGCCAACTCACATGAGTTTCATATTACATCTGGCAAGGTTCTCTAAGATTCCTACCTTTAGCCCAAATCTCTCCCTTCAAACTCCAGAGCCATCTATCAGTCTGTTGGATAGTTCCACCTGGAGGTCCCACAGGCAACTCTCAAGTCCAGATATCCAAAACCAGACTCATCATCACCTCCAGTCTTCCAAATCTGCCTCTGTCTTTTCTGTTTTGGTTACTGGTGTCAACATGCTCCCAGTAGGATTGTCACTGTCTGCTTATTTCTTTCTCATACAGGTGTGTGGATTTAATTTTCTTAATAGTAGGCACCCTGGCTTAGTCCCTTAGTCACTTACCGTCAGCATCTTGCATAGTGCCAGGTGCCTAAGTAGGTGCTTAATTGTTGGCTCAATAAATGAATGAAGTTATTGGACTTATAGTCATAACCATTCTTTCGACCATTTTGTGATTTTGTTTGCATTTTTAAAACTCTCACAGAAAAAGTATAAATATTATCTTTATTCTATCACCTTTTGGGAAAATAATATAAAGTAAAAAATGAAAGTACCCCCTTTAGTTTCTCCAATCACCCCCAGAGGAATAGGGCTTACTCCTGAAGCATTTCGGTGCATAGATCTCTTGACATTGTCCTATGCTTATAAATCCATGATTATATATAAATAGACATAAATATGTTCTTTTTAAAAAATAAAGTTGCAATGTTAGACTTATATGAGACTATAATTTATTCTTTCACTTAACAAGTTATCTAGGTGTCTTTACAGGATAGATAAATCTACCCCTGGCTTTTTAATGGCTGCCTAGTATTCCACTGTGTGGGTATAGTATAGTAAATTGATGGACACTTAGGTTGTCCACCTCTCCTTTTCTACCATTAAAAACAAAACTGAGTCCCCTCAAGCTTTGGCTGTCTGGAGCTCCACTGCTCCCAGCAGCCAGCATGAAGGAGTAGAGTAGCCCTTGTCATCCTGGGAGGCAGGCTGTGCCCATCTCTGGGCCACTCGAATCACAGGAGGAAAAAAAAAGGCTAAAACAAACATCCTTATATATATCATACATATACCTTTATAAATATTTGTGATAATACTTTTATAAAATGGATTATAGGTTCCTGGAAATGAAAGTTCATTGTCACAGGGGCATATATATATATACACACATATTAGACACTACCTAGCTTCATATGTATATATATACATGCGTGTGTGTCTGTGTGTGTGGACATATGTATATATTCTGTTTAACAGTCCATGAATATCCATTCCCTTTCACACCTACCAATACTTGATATTATCCATATTTTAAATTCTTCTTAATCTGGGAAAGTGGTGCATTATTTTAAGTTTTATGTTATTTTCTAGTGGAAGTGAACATATTTTCATATTTTTTGCCCATTTTTATTATTTTTTAAAGAATCTCAATGATGTAGTAGTCTTCATCCATTTCTTGATTGGGTTATTTGTAGAAATTTTTGTATAGAAAAATTATTAATCCTTTGTTAGACATGTTGCAGATATTTTTCCCAGTTCTTTGCTTGTCCTTTAACTTTGTTTATATGTAGTTTACCATATAGTTTCAGTTTTAAAAATTTAACATTTAAAACAATTTTTAATTATGGATACGTAGTAGTTGTATATATTTATGCGGTATATGTGATGTTTTGATACAAGCTTACAATGTATAATGATCTAATCAGGGTAATTGGGGTATCCATCACCTCAAGCATTTATTATTTCTTTGTTTTAGGAACATTCCAATTCCACTCTTCTAGTTACTTTAAAATACATTATTTTTAACCATAGTCATCCTATTGTACTACCAAATACTAGATGTTATTCCTTCTATCTAACTGTATTTTTATACCCACTAACCATCCCCATTTATCTCCTCCTCCCCACACCCTTCGCAACCTTTGACAATCATTATTCCACTCTCCATCTCCATGAGTTCAATTCTTTTTATGTTTTTTAGCTCCCAGGTATGAGTGAAAACATGCAAAGTTTGTCTTTCTGTGACTGTCTTGTTTCACTTAGCATAAAATCCTCCAGTTCCACCCATGTTCCTGCAAATGACAGAATTTCATCCATTTTTATGGTTGAATAATATTCCATTGTGTATACGTACCACATTTTCTTTATTCATTCACCTGTTGATGGATACTTAGATTGATTCCATATCTTGGCTATTACGAAAATGCTGCAATAGACATGGGATGTAGATATCTGTTTGATCTACTGATTTCCTTTCTTTTGGATATATACCCAGCAGTGGGATTAATGGATTATACAGCAGTTGTATTTTTAATCCTTTGAGGAATCTCAATACTGTTCTCCATAGGAGTTTTACTCCTATGGAGAGTTTTACTTTCCCATCAGCAGTGTATGAGGGTTCCTCTTTCTCCACATCCTCGCCAGCAGTTTTTTGTCTTTTTGATAATAGCCATTCTAACTGTCTTTTGGTTAAAAGCCGTTTTAACTGGGGTGAGATGATATCTCATTGTGGTTTTGATTTGCATTTTCCTGATGATTAATGATGTTGAGCATCTTTTCACATGCCTGTTGGCCATTTGTATGTCTTCTTTTGAGAAATGTATGTTCAGATCTTTTGCCCATTTTTTAATCAGATTATTTTTTCCTTAATGAGTGGCTTGAGCTCCTTATGTATTCTAGTAATTAATCTCTTAATTAATGTTAGATGGTTACCATATAGCTTGAAATCTTTTATGTAGTCATATTGTCAATATTTCACTTTATGGCTTCTGAGTTCAGGCATTTTATCTCAGGGTAATAATTCTTTTGTATCTTCTCCTAAAACTCCCAAGTTTTTACGTTTAGATCTTTAAGTCACCTGATTTATTTATTTATTTATTTTTGCATAATGAGTGAAGTAGGTGTCTGTATACATTTTCTTCCATATAGATAGTTAATAATCCCTGCATTTTGTTTGTTGAATAATACTTACTTTTCCCACTGAATTGAAACACCAACCTTATTAAGTAGTACATTCACAGACAGACATGTGTGTTTGTTTCTAAAATGCTTACTCTGTTCCATTGATTGACTAAACTCTTCCTGTGCTGGTTCCACATTGTTTTCATTATTGAGACTTTAGTACATATGTCCTCTCTTATTATTCTTCTTTTTCAAATATATCTGATTTGTAATTACATTAAGAAGAAATTCAGAATCAACTTGTAAAGTTTGAAATAAATCACCATTGATACTTTGACTGAAATCACATTTTTATATTAATTTGCAAAATATTTACATCCTTGTGATGTTAAGTCTTTCTCTCCAGAAACTAAGTATGTCACTCCTTAAGTCAGGTCTTATTGTGTGTCATTTGCTAAAATTTGGGTTCCTCTCTCTAAGTCCTTCTTGGTTTGTTGTCCATCAAGCCTCCACTATAGTGTTTGCACCCATCAAGATAAAATAGATGACATTATTTTATTAACCAGGCATCTGATATGCAGATGGGACAGGGAGAAGGAATGATTACCTCAGGGTTATATAGTGAATTAATGACAGGGCTGGGGCCATGAGGGATGAGAAGGAGAGAGAAGAAGGGAAGACATTTTGAGCAGAAGATAAATAATCTTTGAAAAACGAACTGTGAGAAACCAGCAAAATTGTTGGAGGGGTAAGAAGTGGAAGGAATGATAAGAGTGAAGAGTTGGGGGATGGTCGTGCCTAAGTCCCCTCTTCTGCTCATAGAATTGAGCTGTCAAAGGAGAAGAGAACATGGACAGGGTGCTTAGTTAATACAAAATTATCCTCAGTAGGTCTGTTATTAAAGGCTCAGAAACTCTGGGTGGGAGCTCAAGTCATTTAGAGACTCTTAAATGTAACTAGATCCTCAATTTCTCAGTGGCAGATATGGTCCGGGAAATGTGGATTATTCATAGATGGTTGGTCTAAGTCAGAGATTATTTGGATAATGGATTGTGGCAGCATCTACTAGACAGAATACCCACCTACTAGACAGAATACCCACCTAAGAGTCAGGTTGCTTGAGTCGTAGTCTTCCCACTAATAGCAACTCACCAAGGGACCTAGGGTCAATCATGAAATCTCTCTGGGCTTCACCTTTCCCAGATGCAAAATTGAGATGCTACCTGATCCTGTCTTGTTTACCTAAAAGGGCTTCAAAAGGTTAGAACAAGTGTCACTTGTAAGTAAATGGTGAATGCTGGGAAGGAGACAATATGGCCACCTTTACAAGGAGTGTGATATCTCTGACGAAGTAGCAGTTTAGGCGGCCAGGCCCAGATGAGGACAGAGGGAGCCCAGGGTAGGCATAAATAACAGATGGGAAGGAAACTCGAGTACAGTATCTACCTGCTTTGGAGCCAGCTGCACGTAAGAACCCTTTAGAACAGGGATGCCAAGGAGAAACTCCAGAACTGGGGTAGATGGAAGGGAGGGAGGGAGGTAAATGTGGAGAACTGCAAGGAAGAAGTGAGAAAGAAAAGCAGTGTAATATTTCTGTGCCTGCAGTGTTTTAAATCAGGTTAATTGAGAGGAGGAAAGGACAAGCGGAAGTGAGAAGCAACTTTCCAGTTTCCTCAGGATGAGTGAAACAAGCTGGAGACCCCTGCAGGGGAAGATTCATTTGGAGGATGAGAGCAGCCGCTCAGTTGGAGACAATCCGGTGGGGATCCTGCTTATTAATTTGATTGTAACTGACTCACGAGACCGATTAACAGTAATTCACGTCCTGGCAAGTAAGAGGTTTGATGGGAGCTTCAGATTGAGCAGATAAATTTGATTTGTGGTGGAGACTGTATCAGGAGAAAAGGGGCCAGGGCAGTGGCAGGATGATTCCACTTGGCAGGCCATGGCCAGGGACTCTGTTCATTCTCTGCAGGAATGAAACACTGACCTGATCAGGGGAGCCATTGTAGACGTATTCGCAGTCACAGGACAAAAATCAGACAACTCTGGGAGCTGGCCTAAGCGTATAAGCATGATCCAAAGAGCTGAAGGACAAGCAGGGCTCTCCAGCTTGGGTCAGGCAAGAGTTGAATCTGGGAAAGGAGCACTGCTTCTTTGGAGTACGTTTCCTGGGACGTACACATGGAACACATTAGGAGCAGAACTCAGTGAGATGTAGTCTCTTATCACTTTCTTTAGGGGATGTTTCATAATGGCAAAGCCCAAGTCAGAAAAAAAGCTGTCATTGTTCTGATTTTGGTTTGGAAATTGTTTCCACTGCAGGCGTTAGGGAGGGCCAAAGATAGGACATGGGTGTAGCACAAGAAATCACTGGCAGGACAAGGGGTTTTGGTGGCTCAGCAGTGCTACTGGCAAAGGACATTGGGTATTAACTTTGTCTTGGGAGAGAGGTAGGAGCAGAGGGAAAGGAGAAAAGAAAGAACCAGTGGCCCAGGTATCTCTTAGTTTGTAAGAGAAGGAGAAAGGAGGGAGGAACCAAGACAAGGCAAACAAAGACGCTGAATTTTAAGTTTCAGTGGGGTAGAAGAATAACTCAATCAGAAAATGGGCTAGGGAGGACAGAGAGGTGTTTGGAAGTGAGCTGGGCCGAAGACAGTAGACAAGAAGGCAGGAACCTTCCCTGGTCAAGAAGAGAGCACTTTGCAAGAATCCACTGAGGAGGAAAGGATTGGGTGGAGGGGGTGGCAGAGATTGGGAGGAGGGTGTCCAGGGTCCAGTGAAGGGAAAAGAGCCAAGAGAATGAGCTCAGCAGACCCAGCCTGGATAGAATCAGAATACGGGAGGTGGGAGGTCGCCCCCAGCGAAAGAGCTGGAGCAGAGGGAGGGGGAGGGGGAGGGGAGTGCAGAGCGTTCAAAGACAGCCTCCAAGGACTCATTCAAATGACACAAACACAGATCACAACTTAGCATAGGAATATGTACAACGAGTGGGCTAAGAATGCAGGAGGCCAGAGAGGTAGCCGCCGGGGCCCTGGGAGAAGAGAAAAGAGATGTCTCTTCAGTATAAGACAAGGCTGAATACAAAGCAGACAGTGTATTGCGGGGGAGGCCAAGAGGGCCGGGGGCTCTTCACAAGGGGAAGCAGGGAGCAGAGCCAGAAGGGGGAAGCTGGATTTCTCACGCAGTTTGCATTTTCTAGGACCTGTGAGATGTGGGTTTCAAGATATACAATTGTGAAGGTGAATTAGGGAGGGAGAAAGCAGCATTGTGACCATGAAAAGCAAGAGAAGCATGAAAGGGGAACATTATTTGAGCAAGCCACACATTTTCCCCAAATGAGGAAGAATTTAGGACTGGAAGGGGACTACCCACTGTATCTATGCTGCAGAGATAGGGTTGAAAGCAACTGGAGAGTGATCCATCACAGCCAGGAGTCAAAATTATTTGGGATGGAGGGTACAGAGTTTCAGTTTGAGAAGGTGAAAAAGCTCTGGAGATGGATGGTGGTGATGGTTGTATAACAGTGTGAAGTGCTTAAGGCCACTGAACTATGCTTATAGATAGTTACAGTTGGTAAATGTTATGTGATATATATTTTACCACAATAAAAGGACTAGTCTGTACAAGAGCCCTGCATGTAGGAGCTACTCTATGGAGAGCTGTTGTTACTGACCAAACTAGCTCTGGGAGAGGGGAGATGGCAACCAGAAACTGAGGACATCTGACCACCAACCAAGGTGCTTGGCAGTGTCATCTGGTGGTCAGATGTGATCTCTGGAGCCAAATGCCTAGGCTTAATCCCAGCTCTACCACTTACTTGCTGTATGACCTCCAATAAAAGGCTTTCTTATTTGTCAAACTGGCATAATAATAATCGTAGTGCCTACTCAATGGTTTGGAGAAATTGAATTAACGCCAGCTATGTCCTGACACAGCGGAAGCCCTCAACAAATGCAGGCTTCTGTCACTGTACCCATACTGCCCCCACAATAAGAAACTCTTAGCTTGGAAACCAATTTCTGTAAAGTACTATGAACATTGTCTAGGATGAAATACGTATGTACTCAGTAAAATGTAGTTTTCTTTCAGCTTTTTCACTTAAAAAGTATACCATATTCATTTTCTCACCAGTCATGTCAAGTTAAAGATAACACTTTTCAGTCACCTTATGGGAAGAATAGAAATCAATTATATAGTAAGAGGGGTGATCAAAGGGAAGGAAGGCTCTCTCCTCTGTTGAAACTTAGAGCAAATTTTCTCTATGAATGGTCCTGGGACCCTGTTCTCCAGAATGACCAGGGTCACTGACTCAAGGCAAAGACTCCAGGGCCCCTTCAAACCTACAAAACCAGAGTCCCTGAGGTGTAGCTTAAGAATCTGCACTGGTGTGCTCCTCATGTGATTATTCTGAACGCTCAAGTATGAGAATAGCTGCTTTAGGGCTTGTATTGGTTTTTGCAGCTCTACATCTCTTGGGAGTGGTCTGTCGTATGCTAGGTCCAATCTGCCTCCTTTCTCTGTAGCCACCATCATTTGATGTCTACTCACAGGTTGAGCTTTGTTTCTAATTTGGAAGCCCAGTTTTGATTTTGATTGGAGGTACATAAATGGAAACCTGTAGTTCTAAATTTTTTAAGACAAGATTCCTGTTCTTCTAAAGCTTCCAGTACCTTCAGCTCTCTCCTGAGACTGGCCTTTGCCTTACAGTGGCCAATCTTCCCTCCAAGGGGCCAAAATTATTCTCAAAATGGGGACTGAGTCCTACTAAGCACTGAAACCTGCCTGTCAGATTTCCCAAGGAGCACCTCCCCCAAGATGCCTTAATTCTGCTCCCCCTCCCCACCACTGAAACATCCTAGTACTTCATCTTGCACTTGGGGCCAGTCACTTGTGTAGACTTCCATCTTCTCTTACTGTTCTCCTTGGCCATAATGGAGATGCATCCCCATCCATCTCAACAGCCAGCACCTGCACCTGTAGCTATTAAACCCTCAAACAGCTGTCCCGCCCCCAGTAGATGGGTCAAGTACTCTGGCAACTCCATGCTGTAGTGTGATGCAGGAGATTATCTTTGCTTTAAAATATTTGCTTTACAATATTTCAGAAAAGAGAAAGTAGAGAGGGGAAGATGACATAAGTTTGTCAAAATATTGATGGTTGTCAAAGCTGAGTGGTGGATGCATAGAAGTAAATTATACTCTTCTGTCTGCTTTTGTGTATATTTGTGAGATTTTATTATGACACACATGTTAGGTTATTCACCTAGAATTCTGACTTCCTGAGTATGGAGTTTATATGACTGTAAGAAATTTGTGCCGGCTTATACTGGCTCATAAGTGCTGACAGTTAAATTTTCAGGAATTTTGTGATCTGTTGTTAAACATGGTCATTATTAAAAATTAAATTTTATGAGCTCATAATTAAATCAATTTTATTAAAAACAAAGGGAATGAATACTTCAAACTCATTAATATTTATTTCAGTATGCTTTCTTATTACATACGACCTTGACGTTATTTACTTCTGTTGTATCTGTGTGATGAAATGCTGTATATATCTCTTCTGAAACCTATGTTCAGTAACATCACATTGGTAGTTTAAAAACAGGCATAGCAGGAATATTTACACCATGTGAATTGGAAAACACTATAAATCAGGACTTGATTCATTGCCTAGACTTAAAGAAAGAGATTGTGAAAACAATAATTCAGGTGAAATAAAAATGTGTTGTGTCTGTAACCATTACATTTATGCACAAAACATTAAGAAAATATTCTTCCAGGATTTGAAAACTGTTATTTGGCTCGGCAAAAAAGTCACATCTATCATGGATAAACAAGTGAATTTTTGCCATACATAATGCTGAAGTAGAAACATGTTTCAGTTTTTGCCATAGAAAACGAATGTAATGTGTACAAAGGTGAAATATAGTTTATCTGTAATTATACATCAGGTTTAATGACAATAAAGTTATTGAGAAAAGAGTTAGTAGGCTGGGATGAAGTTATATTTGTCAAATTATGGTTAAATTGAAGCCAGACATTAGCTATGGATACAAGAGATTAGGAAAAATTAATTGAAGTATTCTGGGAAAATCAATTAGCCATATGGAATTTATAATAAAGAGTATTGTATATTTTATCAGTATTTGTAACTTGTGTGCTACACATTATTTATCAATAAAAATATTCCATATAAATATGCTAGCACACCACTACTGTGAGAGAGAAAGCATTTCCTGCAGATAAAACCATTGTTACATAACTCTAGCAAACAAACGCAGAATAAATGTTTAAAGACTCAGGATTTATTTTTATTTTAGACTTACTTCTCCGTTGTCTCAATCTTAAAACTCAATTTTTAGGTCACAAAGTCAAACTCTTGTCTTTATATATCCTTGTTCTGCTTACTCAATGTAGATTCCATGGAAGTAAGCAGAGAAACATCAGTGCCTCCCAGTTAAAGTAAACTTCCCCTTTGTGACTCTCTCAATGTCTTCAAAGACGATCAATGAAATATTATGGTCCTTTGGTTAAAAAGCAATCAAAGTTGAAACCATTATGAAAATTAGAAACATCCCAGAGAGGCCAGGCATAGAACGGAGTGGAAACTAGAGTCTAAAGCCTATGACACAGGATGCCAGTAGGCCTGCACTGTCACACTCCCAAGTTCCCAACGGACTCAGTGCCTCGACAGTTTCAATTTAAGTAGCTGATATGTGTGCTATTCCTCCTCTGAGACCACACTGACTCCTGATCTATAAGAAAAAAAAATTGACTTGTAATATTCAAATTGGAACTTGCTTGGTTTGAAAACTACTATTCTGCATTAGTGAATATTAATAAAATGTTGGTCACCGATACAAATACATACCTGCATACATATTTATTTTCATATGAAAACCTTAAAGTGGAGAGGGGCCAAGATGGCTGAATAGAAACAGCTCCGGTCCGCAGCTCCCATTAAAACCAATAGAGAAGGCAGGTGATTTCTGCATTTCCAACTGAGGTACCCAGTTCATCTCATTGGGACTGGTTAGGCAGTGGGTGCAACTGACAGAGAGTAAACAGAAGCAGGGTTGGTCGTCACTTCACCCAGGAAGTGCAAGGAGCTATGGGACCTCCCTCCCCAGCCAAGGGAAGTGGTGAGGGACAGTGCTACCCACCCTGGGTACTACGCTTTTCCTATGGATTTTTGCAATCTGCAGATCAGGAGATTCCCTCTTGAGCCTACACCACCAGGGCCCTGGGTTTCAAGCATAAAACCGGGCGGCTGTTTGGGCAGGCACCAAGCTAGCTGCAGGGGTTTTTTTCATACCCCTGCGGCACCTGGAACTCCAGTGAGACAAGAGAACTGTCCACTCTCCTGGAAAGGAGGCTGAAGCCAGGGAGCCAAGTGGTCTCGCTCAGTGGCTCCCTCTCCTATGGAGCCCAGCAAGCTAAGAACCACTGGCTTGAAATCCTCACTGCCAGCACAGCAATCTGGAGTTGACCTGGGACGATAGAGCTTGGTGGGAGGAGAGGCATCCACCATTACTGGGGCTTTAGTAGGCAGTTTTCCCGTGACAGTGCTAAGGAGACTGGGAGGTTTGAACTGGGTGGAATCCACCACAGTGCGGCAAAGTGGCTGTGGCCAGACTGCTTCTCTAGATTCCCCCTCACTGGGCAGGGCATCTCTGAAGGAAAAGCAGCAGCCCCAGTCAGGGGCTTACAGATAAAACTCTCATCTCCCTGAGCCAGAGCACCTGAGGGGAGGGGTGGCTGTGGGTGCAGGTTCAGCAGACTTAATCTTTCCTGCCTGCTGGCTTTGAAGAGAGCAGCTGATCCTGACAAGGGTGATTCTCCCAGCACAGCACACCAGCTCTGAAAAGGGATCAACTGCCTGCTCAAGTGGGCCCCTAAACTCCATGCCCCCTGACTGGGAGAGACCTCCAAACAGGGGTTGACAGACACCTCATACAGGAGAGCTCTGGCTGGCATCAGGCTACTGCCTTCTGGGACAAAGCTTCCAGAGAAAGGAGCAGGCAGCAATCTTTGCTGTTCTGCAGCCTCTGCTGGTGATACCCAGGCAAACGGGGTCTGGAGTGGACCTCCAGCAAACTGCAGCAGATGGGCAGAAGGGGGGCCTGACTATTAGAAGAAAAACTAACAAACAGACAGCAACAACATCAACAAAAAAGACCCCCACACAAAAACCCTACCCAAAGGTAATCAGCCTCAAAGATCAAAGGTAGATAAATACACGAAGATGAGGAAAAAATCTGCACAAAAACGCTGAAAATTCCAAAAGCCAGAATGCCTCTTCTCCTCCAAATGATCGCAACACCTCTCCAGCAAGGACGCAAAACTGGACCAAGAATGAGATTGACAAATTGACAGAATTAGGCTTCAGAAGGTGGGTAATAAACTCCTCTGAGCTAAAGGGGCATGTTCTAAGCCAATGCAAGGAAGCTAAGAACCTAGATAACAGGTTACAGGAACTGCTATCTAGAATAACCAGTTCAGAGAGGAACACAAATGACCTGATGGAGCTGAAAAACACAACGTGAGAACTTTGTGATGCATTCATAAGTATCAATAGCCAAATTGATCAAATGGAAGAAAGGATATCAGAGATTGAAGACCACCTTGCTGAAATAAGGCATGCAGACAAGATTAGAGGAAAAAGAATGAAAAAGAATGAACAAAGCCTACAAGAAATATGGGACTATGTGAAAAGACCAAACCTACGATTGATTGGTGTACCTGAAAGTGATGGGGAGAATGGAACCAAGTTGGAAAACACACTTCAGGATACTATCCAGAACATCCTCAACCTAGCAAGACAGGCCAACATTCAAATTCAGGAAATACAGAGAATACCACTAAGATACTCCACAAGAAGACCAACCCCAAGACACATAATTGTCAGATTCATCAAGGTTGAAATGAAGGAAAAAATGTTAAGGGCAGCCAGAGAGAAAAGTCAAGTCACCTAAAAAGGGAAGCCCATCAGACTAACAGCCGATCTCTCTGCAGAAACCCTCCGAGCCAGAAGACCATGGGGGCCAACAGAATTTTATATCCAGCCAAACTAAACTTCATAAGAGAAGGAAAAATAAAATCCTTTACAGACAAGCAAGTGCTGAGGGATTTTGTCACCACTAGGCCTGCCTTGCAAGAGCTCCTGAAGGAAGCACTAAATGTGGAAAGGAAAAACCGGTAGCAGCCACTGCAAAACCACACCAAAATATAAAGACCAATGACACTATGAAGAAACTGCATCAACTAATGTGCAAAATAACCAGCTAGCATCATGATGACAGGATCAAATTCACACGTAACGATATTAACCTTAAATGTAAATGGGCTAAATGCCCCAATTAAAAGACACAGACTGGCAAATTGGATAAAGAGTCAAGACCCATTGGTGTGCTGTATTCAGGAGACCCATCTCATGTGAAAAGACACACATAGGCCCAAAATAAAGGAATGGAGGACTATTTACCAAGCAAATGGAAAGCAAAAAAAAAAAAAAAAAAAGCAGGGGTTGCAATCCTAGTCTCTGATAAAACAGACTTTAAAGCAACAAAGATAAAAAAAAAGACAAAGAAGTACATTACATAATGGTAAATGGATCAGCACAACAAGAAGAGCTAACTATCCTAAATATATGTGCACCCAATTCAGGAGCACCCAGAGTCATAAAACAAACTCTTAGAGACCTACAAAGAGACTTAGACTCCCACACAATAATAATAGGAGACTTTAACACCCTACTGCCAATATTAGACAGATCAATGAGACATAAAATTAACCAGGATATTCAGGACTTTAACTCAACTCTGGATGAAGTGGACCTAATAGACGTCTACAGAACTTTCCACCCCAAATCAGCCAGATATACATTTTTCTCAGTCCCACATGGTACTTATTCTAAAATCAACCACATAATTGGAAGTAAAACACTCCTCAGCAAATGCAAAAGAAAGGATATCATAACAAACAGTCTCTCACACCACCGTGCAATCAAATTAGCACTCAGGATTAAGAAAACTCACTCAAAACCACTCAACTACATGGAAACTGAACAACCTGCTCCTGAACGACTCCTGGGTAAATAATGAAATTAAGGCAGAAATCAAGAAGTTCTTTGAAACCAATGAGAACAAAGAGACAGTGTACCAGAATCTCTGGGACACAACTAAAGCAGCGTTAACAGGGAAATTTATAGCACTAAATGTCCACATGAGAAAGCTGGACAGATCTCAAATCAACACCTTAACATCACAATTAAAAGAAGTAGAGAAACAAGAGCAAACAAATTCAAAAGCTAGCAGAAGGCAAGAAATAACTAAGATCAGAGCAGAACTGAAGGAGATAGAGACATGAAAAACCCTTCAAAAAAATCAATGAATCCAGGAGCTGGTTTTTTGAAAAAAAATTAACAAAACAGATAGACTGCTAACTAGACTAATAAGAAAAGAGAGAAGCATCAAATAGACACAATAAAAATGATAAAGAGGATATCACCACTGATCCCACAGAAATATAAACTACCATCAGAGAATACTATAAACATCTATATGCAAATAAACTAGAAAATCTAAAAGACATGGATAAATTCCTGGACACATACACCCTCCCAAGACTAAACCAGGAAGAAGTGAAATCCCTGAATAGACCAACAAGTTCTGAAATTGAGGCAGTAATTAATAGCCTACCAACCAAAGAAAGCACAGGACCAGATGGATTCACAGCTGAAGTCTACCAGAGGTACAAAGAGGAGCTGGTACCATTCCTTCTGAAACTATTCCAAGCAATAGAAAAAGACGGACTCCTCTTTAACTCATTTTATGAGGCCAGCATCATCCTGATACCAAAACCTGGCAGAGACACAACAAAAAAAGAAAACTTCAGGCCAATATACCTGATGAACATCGATGTTAAAATCCTCCATAAAATACTGGCAAACCGAATCCAGCAGCACATCAGAAAGCTTATCCACCATGATCAAGTCGGCTTCATCCCTGGGATGCAAGGCTGGTTCAACATACGCAAATCAATAAACATAATCCATCACATAAACATAACCAGTGACAAAAACCACATGATTATCTCAATAGATGAAGAAAAGGCCTTCAATAAAATTCAACATCTCTTCATATTAAAAACTCTCAATAAACTAGGCATTGATGGAACATATCTCCAAATAATAAAAGCTATTTATGGCAAACCCATAGCCAATATCATACTGAATGTGCAAAAGCTGGAAGCATTCCCTTTGATAACCAACACAAGACAAGGATGCCCTCTCTCACGACTCCTATTCAACATAGTATTGGAGGTTCTGGCCAGGGCAATCAGGCAAGAGAAAGAAATAAAGGGTAGAGAAAGAAAGAGAAAGAAAGGAAGAGAGGAAGTCAATATGTCTCTGTTTGCAGATGACATGATTGTATATTCAGAAAACCCCATCATCTCAGCCCAAAAACTCTTTATGCTGATAAGCAACTTCAACCAAATCTCAGGATACAAAGCCAATGTGCAAAAACCACAAGCATTCCTACACACCAGCAACAGACAAGCAGAGAGCCAAATCATGAATGAATTCCCATTCACAATTGCTACAAAGGGAATAAAATACCTAGGAATACAAGTTACAAGGGATGCGAAGGACCTCTTCAAGAAGAACTACAAAGCACTGCTCAAGAAAATAAAAAGAACCCAAACAAATGGAAAATCATTCCATGCACATGGATAGGAAGAATCAATATTGTGAAAATGGCCATACTGCCTAAAGTAATTTATAGATTCGATGGTATTCCCATCAAACTACCACTGACTTTCTTCACAGAATTAGAAAAAACTACTTTAAATTTCATATGGAACCAAAAAAGAGCCCGTATAGCCAAGACAATCCTAAGCAAAAAAACAAAGCTGGAGGCAGCACACTACCTGACTTCAAACTATACTATAAAGATAGAGTAACCAAAACAGCATGTTACTGGTACCAAACCAGATATATCTATATCTATATCTATACCAATGGAACAGAACAGAGACCTCAGAAATAACACCACACATCTACAACCAGCTGATCTTCAACAAACCTGACAAAAACAAGCAATGGGGAAAGGATTCCTTATTTAATAAATGGTGCTGGGAAAACTGGCTAGCCATATGCAGAAAACTGAAACAGGACCCCTTCCTTACACCTTATACAAAAATTAAGATAGATTAAAGACTTAAATGTAAAACCCCAAACCATAAAAACTCTAGAAGAAAACCTAGGTAATACCATTCAGGACATAAGCATGGGCAAAGACTTCACGACTAAAACACCAAAAGCAATGGCAACAGAAGCCAAAATTGACAAATGGGATCTACTTAAACTAAAGAGCTTCTGCAGAGCAAAAGAAAACTATCACCAGAGTGAACAGGCAACCCTACAGCATGAGAGAAAAATTTTGCAATCTACTTCTCTGACAAAGGTCTAATATCCAGAATCTACAAGGAATTTAAAAAAAATTACAAGAATAAACAACCCCATCAAAAAGTGGGCAAAGGATATGAACAGACCCTTCTCAAAAGAAGAGATTTATGCAGCCAACAAATATATGAAGAAAAGCTCATCATCACTGATCATTAGAGAAATGCAAATCAAAACCACAATGAAATACCATCTCACATCAGTCAGAATGCTGATTAATAAAAAGTCAGGAAACAATAGATGCTGGCGAGGATGTGGAGAAATAGGAATGCTTTTCCACTATTGTTGGGTGTGTAAATTACCTCAAGCATTGTGGAAAACACTGTGGCGATTCCTCAAGGATCTAGTACCAGAAATACCATTTGACCCCGTAATTCCATTATTGGGTATATACCCAAAAGATTATAAATCATTGTACTATAAATCATTGTACTATAAAGACACATGCACATGTATGTTTATTGCATCACTATTTACAATAGCAATGACTTGGAACCAACCCAAATGTCCATCAGTGATAGACTGGATAAAGAAAATGTTGCACATATTCAACATGGAACACTATGCAGCCATAAAAAGAATGAGATCATGTCCTTTGCAGGGACATGGCTGAAGCTGGAAGCCATCATTCTCAGCAAACTAACACAGGAACAGAAAACCAAACACCACATCTTCTTACTCATAAGTAGGAGTTGAACAATGAGAACACATGTACACAGGGAGGGGAGCAACACACACTGGGGCCTGTCGAGGGGTGGGGGGCAAGTAGAGGGAGAGCATTAGGACAAATACCTAATGCACAACAGGATTAAAATGTAGATGATGGGTTGATAGGTGTAAGAAACCACCATGGCACACGTATCCCCCTAGGTAACAAACCTGCACGTTCTGAACGTGTATCCTGGAACTTAAAGTGAAAAAAAAAAAAAAAAGAAGAAAGAAAGAGCGGAATAAAGAAAGAAAGAACCATAAAAAGTGTATAAAAATAGAATAATATAATGAATTCCCATATATCCATCACCCAGATTCAACACTTAACAATTTTGCCATTTTAATCTCAGGTTACTTTTTATATTTATTTATTTATTTATTTATTTATTTATTTATTTATTTATTTTGAGACAGAGTCTCGCTCTGTCACCCAGGCTGGAGTGCAGTGGCCCAATCTTGGCTCACTGCAACCTCCACCTCCCAGGTTCAAGTGATTCTCCTGCCTCAGCCTCCTGAGTAGCTGGACTGTAGGCACATGCCACCATGCCCAGATAATTTTTTGTATTTTTAGTAGAGATAGGTTTTCACCATGTTAGCCAGGATGGTCACGATCTCCTGACCTCGTGATCCACTCGCCTCAGCCTCCCAAAGTGCTGGGATTACAGCTGTGAGCCACCACACCCGGCTGGGTTACATTTTTAATATAATAAAGAGCTAGCTATTTACAGGAATCTCTTACTGAAGGTTTTTAGAAATGAAAAGGTTCTTCTCCTTCCCTATCACCTCTCTACGTGTCCCCATTCTATTCATCTTCAGAGTGTAGCTCCATTGACACATCTTGCAGAAAGTCCTCCCTGAGAGCCTTTCCCCACCCCCTCAATAACTATAAAGTCTCCACTTCCTTTGAATTTCCACAATCCGTCTTTATACTACTCATATAGCTCTGTGCATTTTCCCGTGATGTGTGTTCTTGTTTCAGCCCTTCTGTTAAGTTGACCCAGTCACTTCTGTTTCTACGATAGCCCAACCTAAGGCATTATCTCTTTCCAAGTATCTTGTAACCTGTAGCAAGTGTATTAGTTTGCTAGGGCTGCTGTAACAAAGTACGGCAAATTGAATCTGGGTGGGTTAAACAGCAGAAATTTATCATCTCCCAGTTCTGGAGGCTAAAAGTCAGAAATCAAGGTGTTGGCAGGGTTGGTTCCTTCTGAGAGCTGTGAGGTGGAATCTGTTCCAGGCTTCTCTCCTACCTTCTATTACCTTCAAAGTTTCCTTGGCTTGTAGATGGCATTCTCCCTGTGTGTTTACATTGTCTCCCTTCTGTAGGTGCCTGTGTCTAAATTTCTCTCTTTTATAAGGACACTAGGGATATTGGATTAGGGGCCCACCATAATAACCTTATTTTAACTTGACCACTTCTGTAAAAACCTTATTTCCAACTAAAGTTACATTTTGAGGTACCAGGGGTTAGGACTTCAACATGTCTTCTCTAGAGATACAAGTCAACCCGTAAGAGTGGGCATCCAGGCTGGGCATGGTGGCTCAGCCTGTGATCCCAGCACTTTGGGAGGCTGAGGGGGGCAGATCACGAGGTCAGGAGACTGAGATCATCCTGGCTAACATGGTGAAACCCCATCTCTACTAAAAATACAAAAAATTAGCCAGGTGTAGTGTCACGCACCTATAGTCCCAGCTACTCAGGAGGCTGAGGCAGGAGAATTGCTTGAACCCAGGAGGCAGAGAGGTTGCAGTGAGCCGAGATTGTGGCACTGCACTCCAGGCTGGGTGACAGAGTGAGACTCCATCTCAAAAAAAAAAAAAAAAAAAAGAAAAGAAAAAAGAGTGGGCATCCATTACTATTAGTCACATGACTTCATGGGTGTAAAAAAGTCTTCTCCTTTGGAGTTACATCCTGAAGTAGTTGCTAGTGAAAATCTAAAATCACTCTCCTGTCCAAAATCTCCCTTCCAAGTTTCCTCAGACTAGCACACTTCTGTATGTTCCCTTTCTAGAAAAGGGGGTCAAACTACAGTGACATGATGACACATTTCTGTTTTCTCTTTTACTTTCTAATTTTGCAATCCTTTAAGCCAAAGCTGTTTAGAGAGACTATATAAAGCATAATCTTTTTGTTTGTGTTATATAACCCAGGAGAAAATATGATAGTGTATCAGTGATCAAAGGATTTTGTTTTATCCAATGCATAAATACCTTTCCCATTTTCTCTTTGGGAACTCATTCACTCATTTACTCACTAATTTAACCAATAACTATTGAGCATTTACTATATTCCAAGTTCTAGGTTGGCACTGCAAGTACCGTTATGAATAGACACCATTATTACCTTCATGGGGCTGAGTTACAATTGGAGGGGCATGCAATTTCTCAAGCCCAATCTACTTCTCAGAAGTTGGCTCCTTCTCCAGAGTTCCCTTCTGCTGATCTGGCCAGATTTCATGGCATAATCATCAGGCTATCAACATTTGATATTGCCAATGACTTCCAGTCACTAATATCCCATCTCCCCTCTCTAAAAAAGTGGCTTTCAAACCCTCCTTTCTTTAGGGTCTTGGCCATTTCCTCACTCTTCTTCCAAGGTATTGGATAGTCATCATGCTTATCATTTTCTTTCAAACTAGAGTTCAACTTTCCCTTGAGAGTTTTCTTTAGATTGTTCCTGAACTGTTCACTTGCTCTTTAGACCAGTAGCTTTCCAATTTTAGTAGTGGGCAAAACATTTTAGTGGTTAGTCTGACAACCCAGGCAAGAGATTAGAGTAGCACAGACTTAAATGTTGGTGACAGAGAACTGGAGAGTAAGTGGTTTATAGAGGTAGTTCACCAACTTTAGTATGTATAAGAATTAGTCAGGGAGCAGATTTAAAGTGCATATTTTCGGGTTTCACCCTGAGCATCTCTTTTTCAGTAGGAAGACAGTAGTCCCAGGACCACACTTTGAGAAACACTGAACTAGAGCACAGGGCACTTGTAGGGAATGCACATTAAGGCCAGGGAGGACAGGGCCAAGTTACTGGGGGCCTTCAATACCAGGGGTAGTAATCAGGGCCTTGGACTTTCTGTGCTAAGAAATTAATGGAAGGGCAAAGGAGGCTGTATGGCCCAGGGTAGAAGCATAATAAGAACTTTGGTCTGGTGGGAGCATTTACCTCATCAAAGAGGAGAGGAGGAACGAACCTGGGGTTGGGGAGACCCGCAAGCGCACTGGTGCAAGAGCCCCAGGGAAGGTGTGGTGATGAATGAGGGCCTAACCCGGGATACTCTCCATCCAAATGCATTCCTACTGGATGCACATGGACAGAGTGGAGAGAGTCACTTCCAAAAACCCAGGCCAGGAAGGAGGAAAAGAAGTTGCTCTTTCCCTTCATGGCATGTGGAATTTTGCTGATGATTTATTGGAATTCTTCCCAAAGCTGGAATGACCCCAATAACTCACTGAAGCCATTCGGAAGGGATCTGATACTGGAATTGGCTTTAAGACGTCAACTCTGCAGAGAGTACATGGAGGTAATTTGTAGGGGTTGGAAAGACAGATAAAGACATTTTCCAAAATTTTATTCTGGGAGCAGAATGTATCAGTGCTGAACGGGCTCATAAAAACTGGTATAGATCATTCTTCTCATTTTACAGATATAAAGACTGAGATTAGGAGTGGAGAAGTAGTTCATCTGAGGTTGGAAGGAAAAATGTAGAAATCCAGACTGAAATAATATCCTCTTTCATTCTTTACCTTTAGGCAGGATAGTGAATCCTCAAGCCTCAGCTCCTGGGCTGACATAATGGCTCAATGTAAGAGAACAGGAGAAATGATTAGTGCATCTGTTTATTTCCAGAAAGCTATGGAAATTCTGGCTGTGAATAAAAATATGTTGGGGTTTTGGACCCTTTGTAGACCAATCATGGAACTGGTTTTTAAAAACAATATTTTAACATGCAAGTTACTACCTCTCTGCAGCATATTTTTATGTTCTTTTACACTACTGTCTAGAACATGTTCTAAAAGACAGTCATGCAATCCTTATCTTATGTTGGCCACCTTGTCAAGCACAGAAGGAGCAGGAAAACATTGGGCCAAACACTGACCAAACATTTGCCTTGTGGGTACTGTGATCAGCTCTCCACTGTTATCAGGAATCAGAGCAAACAGTTGCATTAAGTCAATTGTTGAAAAGCAAAGAAACAATTCTATGGATATCAGGTGCATCTTTTGGGACTTGAACATCTCTCAGGTGGGCCACCTGCACCAAGTTAAGATGATCCTGCACCATGTTACCTCTGGGAAAATGTATTCCCTGTAACCGGCAAGGGGTTAGTCATATCACTTGATAATTACAGTGAACTTCATCAACAAATGTTTAATACATGTATTTTACAGCATGTATATTTCCAACCACTACACTTGAGAGCATGGTTACAGGACTCACAACACGTAGTACGAGGGCAACATCGGAAGCCTCCAGAAAATAGATTTGGGCTCAATATAAGGAACAACTTGCTAACTTTTAGATTTGTCAAATAAATAGCATAATTGCCCTCAAGATTAGTGAGTTCCTTTCCTCTGGATGTGATGAGCCAGAGGTTGGCCATGCCTTGGCGGGAATGTGGCAGTGATGTCCCTCAGGCATCAGAGGGGTGTAGCTACTATGGAATTTCCTGAAGGTCCTTTCCAGTCTTGCAATTATATCAATCCATGAACTGGTGACAGATCACCTGAATGCTCCTAACCTTGAGAGCCTTAAAACTGTTCTCTTACTTCTCATCTTCATGATACACTTCTAAACTTAGTAAATCCTACAGAAGATTAAGGAGTGACTCAGAATCTTAACTTCCACCCAAAGATCAATTATACATGTCTAATTTCTTGAGGTGAAAGAAGGAAGTCTACTCCCATGAAAGGAACTATTTACAAATAAAATATGGCTCTTCAAAACTTGAAAATAAATTATTGAGAATTCACTTTATCTTAAACTTATCTTGTCAAGTTTGAACACCTTGCCTACAGAATTTGATAAAATCTGCCTGCCCCACAAGTGTACAACTGATAAGCTGTAACACATTTGAGCACTGAATTTTTCAGGAACATGTCTCCTCTCATTTCCAATCCCTTAAGGCCATCACGTTTGGCAAGCACCTTGAAGACTGAGTATAAAGTTTGTTTTTTATTAAATAGAACGTTGTTGGCATTTTCTTCCAAGATAAAATGGCTACATAACTAGATATGTCAACTAACAAAGATGGAGATAACAGAACACAGGGTGATATGTTTTGGGTCTGTGTCCCCACCCGAATCTCATGTTGAATTGTAATCCCTAGTGTTGGATGTGGAGCCTGGTGGGAGGTGACTGAATCATGGGAGTGGTTTCTAATGGTTTAGCACCATCCCCCTAGTGCCATCCTGTGATAGAGTTCTCAGGAGATCTGGTTGTTTAAAAGTGTGTGGCACCTTCCCCTTCACTCTCTCTCTCCCGCTCTGCCACGTGAAGAAGGTGCTTGCTTACGCTTTGCCTTCTGCCGTGACTGTTAAGTTTCCTGAGGCCTACCCAACCATGCTTCCTGTATAGCGTTTGGAACTGTGAGTCAATTAAACCTCTTTCCATAAATTACTCAGTTTCAGGGGTGTCTTTATAGCAGTGTGAGAACGAACTAACACATGGGGGAAAACCACAAGAAAGACAGGCAGAACAGGCAGGGCTCTGAAAGTAACATTTCACCAACACTTTGACTCCCAATAATTTCTTTGCTGCCACTTGCATTTATGACCACTGTAATGTTGACAAAAGACATATAGGACTTGCAGCAAAGATGGGACAATGGAGGTTGAATATATAGTGGTAGTGCATAAAGATAACATGCATAAATTAAAATCAAAACAGTAAAGTGACATAGCATTAGTGGAACTTAGCCACTGTAATAGTTTCCTGCTGATGCTTAATAAGTTTCTACAAATTTGGTGGCTTAAAACAACAGAAATTTATTATCTTACAGTTCTGGAGGTCACAAATCTGAACTGGGTCTCGCTGGGCTAACGTCAAGGCAAGACTGTGTTCCCTCTGGAGGCTCTAGGGGAGAATCTGTTTCCATGTATTTTTCAGCATCCCGAGACTGCCCACATTCCTTAGCTTGTGGTCCCTTCCTCTATCTCCAAAGCCAGCAATGGCCTGTTGAGTCCTTCTCTCATGGCGTGGCTCTCACCCTGATTGCTCTCCTGCCTCCCGCTTTCATTTTTAAGGACCCTTGCAATGCTATTGGACCCACCGCAATAATTCAAGATTATCTCATCTCAAGGTCATCTGATTAGCAACCTTAATTCTATCTGCTACCTTGATTCCCATTTGCTGTGTAAACTCACATATTCCCAGGTTCCACGGATTAGGACACAGATATCTTTGGGAGGCCATTCTCCCTGCCCACCACAGCCACTAACAGGAGAGAGATGAAAGGGGTGTTATTTTACTTCAGAACTAAGGTGCAATGTCAGAATTAACAGGCTCTGGCTGTTGTGTAGCAGCATGATCTCTCCTTCAGAGGAGGGAGCTGCCTGCAGAGGCTAGCAATGTAACCTCCATGACATATTTCTGTTTCTTTCTTCTTTTTTTTGGAGATGGAGCCTTGCTCTCTCGTCTAGGCTGGAGTGCAGTGGTGTGATCTCAGCTCACTGCAACCTCCGCCTCCCGGGTTCAAGCAATTCTCCTGCCTTAGCCTCCCAAATAGCTGGGACTACAGGCACACACCACCACGCCGGGCTAATTTTTTGTATTTTAGTAGAGACGGGATTTCACCGTGTTGCTCAGGCTGGTCTCGAACTCCTGAGCTCAGGTGATCCACCTGCCTTGGCCTCTCAAAGTGCTGGGATTACAGGCGTGAGCCACTGTGCCTGGTCGTTTCTCTTTCTTTATCCTTCATCAGCCCAGTCAAACAACACTCACGTTTGAATACCTACCGGTTCCAAGATATTGTGGCGAGTACTGTATGGAATAGCCTGGTAGACTGAAAGTACCCTACATTTAAAAAACATTTTTTTTTTTTGAGATGCAGTTTTGCTCTTGTTGCCCAGGCTGGAGTGCAACAGCACGATGTCGTCTCACCACAACCTCTGCCTCTGGGGTTCAAGTGATTCTCCTGCCTCAACCTCCCAAGTAGCTGGGATTGCAGGCGTATGCCACCACACCTGGCTAATTTTGTATTTTTAGTAGAGACGGGGTTTCTCCATGTCGGTCAGGCTGGTCTTGAACTCTGGACCTCAGGTGATCCACCCACCTTGGCCTCCCAAAGTGCTGGGATTACAGGTGTGAGCCACCGCACCCGGCCTAAAAATCTTCTTTCTTGTGGAAAATTCCCAACATGTACAGTAGAGAGACCATAATGACTATGCATTTATACATCATCCAGCCTCAACAATCACCCATGTGTGCCAAGCTTGCTTCCTCTCCACTACCAACTCCCTTTTTGTCCCCTTTTCCTTGCTCTGGATTGTTTGAGGCCAACCCCAGGCTTCCAGTCATTTCATCTGTCAATCTTTTAGTTCACATTTTTAGCAGGTAAGACTCTGCCTGAGATTTAGTGAGGCCTGGCATTGCCATTAACTAATTGTACAATATTGGACAAGAAGAGCCCCCTTGGAGCCTCAATTTCCCTTTTGTGTAAAATGAGAGGTTTGTATTATGTGAGTCTGAAATTTTTTTGAGTCTGAAATTTCTACCAGTTCTTACTTCTGAGAGTCCAGGGTTATTGTTTTTCCTGTTTTCAGGTTTATATTATAATTTCATTATTAAACATAGATCTCTTATTGAAGAAATATATTTCTATATCAGAAAAAAAAGCAGTTTCATGCCCTGTGGCACATATATAATGTTACACAATGGAATGAATCTTCTCCCTCAGTTCTAAAGTATCTTATAGAGAAGAAAATCTGAACACAGTAAGTCATAGAGACTAGTAATAGCCCAATTCTGTGAACTCTGACTCTCTGAAATCAAGGGACGTATAATTTCTGTGGTGGAATAGAGTCAAAACTTTAAAGAAAAATATTTGTTATTTAATTTGTTTAAATTAAACAGTCATTTTTGAGATAGAATGGAGCAAGGTAAAGACTTGTTGGAGCAAGCCCTAATTGTCTGAATGACACCTCACTTAATGCCTAATCCAACAACTTCAACTTTCCAGAACATAGTCGAGAAAAAAACAAAGGAGAAAAACAAAAATCCTTAACGATCTCCACCTCTTTTTTTTTCTTGAGACGGAGTTTCACTCTCGTTGCCTGGGCTGGAGTGCAATGGCTCGATCTCGGCTCACTGCAACCTCTGCCTCCCGGTTCAAGCTATTCTCCTGCCTCAGCTTCCCAAGTAGCTGGGATTATAGGCATGGGCAACCCTGCCCAGCTAATTTTGTATTTTTAGAGAGATGGGGTTTCTCCATGTTGGTCAGGCTGGTCTCGAACTCCCGACCTCAAATGATCTGCCCGGCTCGGCCTCCTAAAGTGCTGGGATTACAAGTGTGAGCCACCACGCCCAGCCTGACCATCTCCACCTCTTTAAATCAAATATCTCCCAGTAATAGAAAATGAATGCTGCATAATTCATGTACCAAGATGCAGGTACTACCCTTTCAGGAGTGCCTCAGAGGTCATGGCGCTGTTCTGTATACAGACCGCACCAGCAGGCTCAGCCTCTCAGGCTGTGAGACCAAGCCAAAGCTAAGGATAGTCTGCTTGGGGACCATTTGGACAGTCTGCTTGGGGACCATTCAGAAACCTACCTTGGAGGCTGCATGGCAGGGCCCATAATGCCAGCTATGATGAGTCTGACAGAAAGGCAAGCTAATTAAACACACACACACACACACACACATACAGAAAGAGAGACCTCTTGGTTTTAGCTTGGTTACTACCATAGAATAGTGGTTCCCTTAGTCAGTGGGACCATGACAAAGTGCTCATCTGCATGTTCACTACGAAAAGTTTTGGTTAATCAGAGAAGAATCTTTCTCTCCGTGGGTCTATATATGAGAGGAAGCTCCAAGAATCAGGATTCTTGCAAATGAAAGTATCAGTGAGAAATGAAATTTAGGGGTAATCTAGAGCCAGGGACACACACCTGAAGAGCAGATCTCAATGCAAGAGCTGATTTATGGGCCCACCACATCTGGCAGATGCCATAGTCTGAATCTACTCTAAGTTGCTTGGTCAAATATTTTGGTCCCCTCACTGTCCTCCAGCATCCAACCCAAAGCAAAGGGCCTGAGGGGTTGAGTACCCTCATGAGCTCTTCCAGACAAGACTGGGGTCAAATCACTAAAGTTAGAAGCAGACACCTGCCTTCTGTGAATTCCATTGTTGCTCTGCTCTTTCATGTGGTCTGCGTTATTTTCTTTAAGTTACCTAGTTAGCATCTTTCTCTGAAAAATCCCATACTTCCTTCAACTGACCCTCAGTCAGGATGGAGAGCAAGGGAAATCAGCACATTGCTGGGGCACTGGCAATGGACTGGATCATTCCTCAGTCCAGATCCAAGGGCCTTCTAGACAGACATGAAGGAATTCTGGCTTGGCACTTTTAGGTCAGCGACTAGACCCATGAGGTAGAATAGGGGTTTTGAACATGAAAACCTAAGGGGTAAGGCAAGGGGGAGAGTAGATGCAAGTCAGTTTAAAGACAGCCCTGTGTGCCAGGTTAAGAAACTTATATATCATTCTCTAGGCAATGGGGGAACTTTCAAAGGTGACCCTTGGGAAGTAGCTCAAGCAGGATGCACCTGGCGGATGGAGAGAGGGGCTGAGAATGGAGAAGAGCCATCCAGTTAGGAGGCCACTGCAGCAGGCCAGCCATGAGTGCCCTAATAAAGAGTGCCAAGACTCTGCTTATTCAAATAAACCCCTATCGTTCCTGGAGAATTCTTCGTAAGTCCACTTGGGAAGTGACATTGGAGTGTAACTTTGAAGCTTAGAGAAAGAACCTATTTGGACTGACAACTACAAATTTGAGGGATTTTTTTTACCTAATCCACATAGGAAATATCAGACCAAGATACTGATGAATCATTTGCTTTTATAGGATATTAGTTACTGGAAAACACAGAACAAGAATGGGAATGCCTTGATAAGATGCTAACAGTGCAACCACCCACCTGCCGCATTCCCCTCCCCACCGCACAGCTCTTAAGGAATTCCAGAGTCTATTATCAGCAGGGTTTAAAGGCTAATGAAGAAACAATCTTTTTGTAAAGCAACAAAGGACAGAGTTTGAAAGCAGGTCCAGGGGAATGTAAGAGGAAACACTTGGTTCCGTGAAAGGCAAACTTTCCTATGGACGCGCATTTTTTTTTTTTTCTAAATACCATACGTTGCTTCGCAACCTCTAAAGCCTGTGCTTTCAATGCCTGTTCTGTGGGCAGCACTTTGCTAAATGCACCATGTGTGGTTAACTGGGGCAGTTTAGGAGGGGGAAAAAAAACTAAGAAAAATGAGACTCAAAGCAAGAGAGTTCAGGGCAGTTTTATTATGTGTTTTCTAGACTTTGAATGGAGGCTGAAGTTACTCTCAAATGGAACGTGCTATATTCCTTTGTTTAAAAACTGCTGGGCAAAGTAACTGTGGGAAGTGTTTGAGAAAATTGCTTTACAGAGGAAAAGTGGAGAGGGGACCCAAACCCAGACAGTCCTCCCCACAGTGTGATGTTGATGCCATTGAGAAAGAGGTATTCCATGGGGGTGACAAAGCAATGCCAATTAGGCAAATGGCAGGAAGCGAGAACTTGGAACCCTGTCTCTGATGCTTATGAACCCTGTGGCCTTGGGTGAGTCACTTCACGTTTCTGAGCCTGTTTTCTCATATGTAAAATGTAGATACTAATCCGTGGCTTGTCTACAGTGCAGAATGATTGGTAGGTTCCAAAGATGTAACGTACGAGAATACACTCTGCACATGCTAAGATCTAGACAAATGTGAGCCATTATCTTTTTTCTCTTCCACTACACTGTGAGCATCTTACATCTTATTATTTTCTTTAAATTGTCAGCACTGCGAGAGTGTCTGATGTTTATTTTGTCATTTCACAAGCATTTAATTAGGTCCCTGCACTCAATAAATACAAAATCAAGTGGGAGAGAAATGATAATGCCTTGTTTATATATCTATCTTAGGCACTTTATAAATGAATGAGTGAGTGGAAGGTAATACCTTCTCTTTAGAACCATTAACCTGGGGCTATGAAACTTGGAAGCCCTGCTGCCCTCCTCAGTGCCTCCTCTCATTCCTTAACATATCCAGCCTCTTTCTCACAGTCTTCCTCTGCATCCCAGACATTGCTCTCATCTTGAATGACCTTGGCATCTATGAGAATGAATCCCCCAGCACCTTGGCATCAGCTTCCTGACCTCATCTCCAGTGCCCTCATATACTCCATCACAGCCATGTTGGCTCTGGAAGTTATCACTTATACCTGCTGTACTTTTGAAATCATAAATTCATATGGCTTATGTACTACCTGACCTCCTCAACTTCCAGCTTGCTAATGTATTTATTCTCAGTTTATCAGTTATTCAACCATATCAGTACTTGAAACCAATGACCCTTCGGTTTTCCTATCCATTGGTATCCTCCTGTCTTCCCTTCCCTCCCTCCCCAGCTTATATCCCACATGGTCCATCACTTCATCCAGTACTGTTCTTAGTCTGTGGCAAGAGGAACCCTGCTCTGGCCTCATGTTTCAAGAAGCACCATGCTTTGGAGAGCCCCCAAGACATTTTCTGAGTCCCCCTTGTCCCACGCCTTGGACTACCCAAGGACAGCAGTGCTGGCCAGGCAGAGCACCTTGAGCCTGAACCAAGACCCTCATGGACCTCCATCCCCATGTCTTCCCTCTCAAGGAACTCTCAGACCCTATATCCCACATGTGGGGTTGATCAGATGCTACAAGGAGCTCTGGACGTCTACAGCTATAGGGTTATCCCAAGACTCAATGGCTGCACCATGGTTCCAGGTGGCAGGCCTGGTGAGAAGATACCTCTGTTGACTGGTGCAATATTTCCTTGGTAGCATAGTGCAAAGATAGGCTGCCAGAATAGGGATGACATGCTGATTTGGTGTGATTCTTACTCACAATGGCTCCTAATCATTCACCAGTGACCCCTGGGCTTGTGCTACATATGCACATCAGACTGTGGTCCCACTTTCTGTCTACAGCACTCAATGGTTGGGGGAGGTGGTGGCAGGTATTATTTAACCTGTGTGCCTCCTCCACCCCCACTTACCACTACTGGCACCCAGGGTGTTATTCCACCCCCTCTGCAGGCTTCATGCCACTTGTCAAGCTGTCTTCTGGAGGTCACCTGTCTCCTCTTAGAGCTTTTGAGATCATTGTTTTGCATCACCAACAGAACTCTCTGATTAATATCTTCTCTTGCCCGTGATCAATATGGTGATGCTATGCTCTCCAAAGTTGATCTTAATCCCTGCCAGAAGATGGACAGACATTCCTTACATGAATGGTACCTCTCTTCTCACTCCACTAATGGGCCCCTAGTCCATCCTCCCTGCTGGTGGTGGTGTATAGAATGTAAGGGTCCAGTCAACATGGAAAGAGATGGATGTGATTATGGCCTGTGGGGTTCAAGAGAGAACATGGTTGGAAGATGTGTCATTCTACATGTATGCTATAAAGTGCCAGATGGTACATTGAACATGACCATAAAATGACATCTTGTTCACATTTTTCTGCACACTCTGCTGAAGGCGTGCCTTTGTGCTCATCAACGAAGCATAGTAACAATGTCTGAGAGTCCACAGGGAGCTGATATTCACAGGCAGCCTGGTGGATAATGGCAGTGTCATGGGTCTTGGTGTAGGCAGCATGAACTTAAGGATATCAGGGGCCTGTAGAGGTAAGAAGATCCAGACTCCTTCAGTACAAGTAGGTGCTCAAGAGCCATGGCACACTGAGCATCAACAGTGATGCTCCCTTTTCCTCTCAGTGGGAGATATCACCTTAGTCATGTGTGGTGCATTAGACAATGAGGAACATAAAGACATGCTTGCTGAGCCCAGGCAAGAAGATGTGGAACCTGAACCCTATAGGGAACCTTCACAAGCACTAATGGCACAGTAAACAGACAACTAAGTACCTCCTCTGCACTTATTATGCTAAATCTTCATTAATGAATCACTATAGCTCATTTGAGCCCATGAATTTTGCAATACATGTTTTCACTAAATTGTTCGTATACAGAAGAGCTCACAAAAATATTTGTGTAGTCCTCTGCACACCCTAGTGGCAGCCCTGAATTCAGCTACTTTTTTTTTTTACCAACTTTCTCAGCTCCCTCACTCCATTATTGATCTGTTGCAGTACACTGAAAAATTCTAGACTTAGGTGAACTCAACCATAAGTTTTCTCTGGGCTTGCCTTTAAGCTGATGAGTGATACTGGGGAAAAGACCCACATCACCCACAGTGATACTGGGGAAAAAATATATACCAGATGGGGGAAAAAAATATACCAGATGGGTACTGGTATATATTCACCAACCTCAACCAGGACTGTTGTTCTTCTAATGTCCTTTGCTCTTCCATTCTTTATAATTATCTCTTTAAACATTCAGTTTTTTGAGCTGGGTGTGGTGGTATATGGCTGTAGCCCCAGCTACTTGGGAGGCTGAGCCAGGAGAATCACTTGAGCCCAGGAGTTCAAATGCAGCCAGGGCAACATAGTGAGACCCCCTCTCTAGAAACAAAACAAAAAGTTCATCTTTTGCAAGCCTTCAACCACTCCCCTCTATTTCCTCTTTAGATTACCTGGCATCTTACTTCACAGAGAAAATAGATGCCACTAGGTGGGAATTTCCTCAATTTCCAGCCCCTAAGCCTACAAGCATGTGTACCCACCTCCTTCAGTCCACTTATAACAGAAGAAAGTTCCTTCCTTCTGTCTAATCCAATCCTGAGGCATATTCCCTGGATCCCAATCCTCAAGAACTCACTCATTGAATCATCTTTGCACTCTTGTATTTTCTCTTCTTTCTACAAGATTTTTCCAAACAGCATTTAAACATGTTCAAGTCTCTCCTGTCTTACAGAAACAACCACCCTCCTTAATTTCACACACACTTTTTAGCTACTACCCAAGCTCTCTCTTCCCCATTCACAAACTTCTCAAAAAAGTTATATACAGTCATCTTCTCTACTACCTCAACTCCAGTTCTTCAGTCCTGTACAATCCCATGCAGTTGTTTTAGACAAGTCACCAATGACCTCCATAATTATTAACTTTAAAGGACACTTTCATGCCTATTTCATTTGATCTACACTGACTATTGTTGACCTCATTTTTTTTCTTCTCAAGACACAATAGTAGACACAAAGCAATAGCTTTGGCTTCTGTAAGAGGAGTGAGAGGGTGCTTGATGCATGAAGAACAGTAACATTTTTGGGAGGTCATGGGA
This sequence comes from Nomascus leucogenys, assembly GCF_006542625.1. Taxonomy (NCBI): domain Eukaryota; kingdom Metazoa; phylum Chordata; class Mammalia; order Primates; family Hylobatidae; genus Nomascus; species Nomascus leucogenys. Next base: position 136,433,501 of record NC_044406.1, read on the forward strand.
GAAGGGCAAAGGGGCTCATGTATCTGGCAAGATGAGGAGCTGCGAGGTGAGGTAAGGCTGGGCCACCATAAGGGACCAGGAGGGAAGATGGGGAGAAGGGGAGACTGAGTCAGGGGAGAAGGGATGAGTGTAGCTGTTCCAGTGGAGGGAGACAGGCCAAGCCTGCTCAGACTGGCCTTCGAGACAGCTCCTGGCAAGGGCCTGGCTGAGGTTTGGGCAGGAGCCATCACTGCTCCAGAACCAATTTCCTTCTGGATGGCATCTTAATTGCCACAGCAGCAATGGGGGCTTTAGGGAGCAGAGTATAATCTGGACTTAATATGAAGACTAGGGACATGGATACTGTTTTCATTACTTCTTCAAGCTTACAGGAAGAGAGAGTCACATGTGGAAACGTATTTGGTGTTGGGAAAGAGTAGATTTTCTGTATCTCTGACTATGGCTAGATATTTGAATATTTCAAGATGACTCCATTCTCCTCCATGGCAATTTATTCAAGTGGTGATAAATTAGTGCTGTTCAATTACTTGTTGACTGTCATTTTCCCCCGATAGAATGGAGTTGCATGAAGGGGAGGGACCTTATTAGTTTTCTCCTTGTCATATTTGCTGTACTTGCAACAGTGCTCACACTGGGCAGGGCCTTCTATAAATGCTAAGTCAAAGAATGAATGCCCAGAAACATAAAAAAATTGAGAGTAAAAAAATGGAAGGAAGTAGAGATGGAACGCTCAGATTATCTTATGAATATAGACACTTCAGAAGACATGGAATGTGGCATAGAAAAGGAAAAACAATTATAAAGATGTCCAATAATCCTTAGGGGAAAATGATTTAAAAGGCGGTAAAGAACAAAACATATAGTCTCAGATGTCGGTATACTAATGGAGCATGGGGCATAAACAGGGTGGCATGAATATTTATTTATTTGTAATTAAAAATTAAAAGAAAACTTTGTGGGTACATAGTAGGTGTATATATTTATGGGGTATGCATGGGTATTTAAATACAATCTCATAATTGTCAAAAATATTTGCAGGGATTGAAGCAACTTTGAAAATGTATACTTTGGCCTAAAGGAGTAGCTCTTGTACACAAAGAGGCAGGAAAGCATTTCAAGCAAGCAAGCTGGGTGTGGGGGCTTGTGCCTGCAATCTCAACTATTCAGGAGGCTGAAGTGGGAAGATAACTTGAGCCCAAAAGTTCAAGACCAGCATGGGCAACATAGTGAGACTCTATCTCTAAAAATAAAATAAAATAAATTAGCTGTAAGTGGTGGAACATGCCTGAGATCCCAGCTACTCAGGAGGCTAAGGTGAGAAGACTGCTTGAGCCCAGGAAGTTGAGACTGCAGTGACCTATGATTACACCACTGCACTCCAGTCTTGGTGACAGAGACAGACTCCATCTCTAAATAAAATAAAATAAAGAAAGCAATTAACTAGGGCCCTAACGCTAAAGCTCAATGAAAAGCCAATGAACAGAAACAGAAGCCGATAGTGCCTTGCACATGCTGCCTCAGTCAGTGTTTACTTCATTAATGAATGAGTAAATAAGTGATGAAATCCTCTTGTGGGAGAAAAGCCTCAAACACCTAGCCTGCTGGAAAAGCTGGAGATGGTAGTCATTATGTGTATTTCAAAACAGACCCACAGGCAAGGTACATATATTTGATCCAATTGATTGCTTCTTTCTTATTCCATCCAAATTCCTCCCCACACCTGCTCTACCTACCCTCCTATCTTTCTGGACCTGAAGAGAGACCCTACTCAGTTCTTGTGCTAGATAATTCCAGAAGGTCCAACTTCTGGAAAATTTTAATGTTCCTCACAATACTCAGGAAATATGAACAAAACAATCCTCATAGAATTGCTGAGCTGAAAGAAATTAGAGTTAACCAAGTACTTAGAATCATGTCTAGCCCATAATTGCTATCCAATTAAATGCCCACTGAATTGAATCTAATCAACCCCACACACAACCCCTACATGCACCCCTACACTGCTTTACAGATGGAGAAATCAAGACCTAGAAAAATGGAGGATGCATGTCTGAGCCACATGTTGGAAGAACTGGGACCAGAATTCCAGGTTCCAAACTCCTGAGTTAATACTTTTCAGCATTTCTACATCATTGCTTTTGGCAATCGTTGGATTCTATTCACTCTGGCTTCTGCTCCCCAAAAGTAAGTTCTAAAAAGCTCTCTCGCTTGTCACTCATTTCTTTTTTACTCCCCACCTACTACCCATGCCAAATTTTAATAGATTCTCCTTAGCCATATGATTTGTTACTTGCACTCCTTCCCTCTCTGCTCCAAAATATTTCCTTCTTAATAAAGAGGCCAGCTGGGTGCGATGGCTCATGCCTGTAATCCTAGCACTTTGGGAGGCTGAGGCAGGAGGATCACTTGAGCCCAGGAGTTCAAGACTGACCTGGGCAACATAGTAAGACTCTGTCTCTACAAAAAATAAAAAATTAGCTGGGCATAGTGGCATGTGCCTGTAGTCCCAGCTACTGGGGAGGCTAAGGTGAGAGAATCACTTGAGCCCAGGAGGCCAAGTCTGAAGTGAACAGTGATCATGCCATTGCATTCCAGCCTGGGCAACAGAGTGAGCCCCTGTCTCTAAATAAATAAATAAATAAATAAAGCTCAGTATCTTCAGTAGGAGTGATCAGCCAAGTCAGAAAAAAAAGTCCTCAAGTTGGTGAAACTCTTTGTTAACGAAGGTGAGCAGGCTGTACAATCAATAGTAGCATTTAGTATTTAGTGAAGGAGTAGCTCTGGTAGACAAAGAGGCAGAATAGCATTTCTGTGAAAAGAAATGCCATTCTCAGGGCAATCAGGCAGGAGACGGAAATAAAGGGTATTCAGTTAGGAAAAGAGGAAGTCAAATTGTCCCTGTTTGCAGATGACATGATTGTATATCGAGAAAACCCCATTGTCTCAGCCCAAAATTTCCTTAAGCTGATAGGCAACTTCAGCAAAGTCTCAGGATACAAAATCAATGTGCAAAAATCACAAGCATTCTTATACACCAATAACAGACAGAGAGCCAAATCACGAGTGAACTCCCATTCACAATTGCTTCAAAGAGAATAAAATACCTAGGAATCCCGCTTACAAAGGATGTGAAGGACCTCTTCAAGGAGAACTATAAACCACTGCTCAACGAAATAAAAGAGGATACAAACAAATGGAAGAACATTCCATGCTCATGGGCAGGAAGAATCAATATCGTGAAAATGGCCATACTGCCCAAGGTAATTTATAGATTCAATGCCATCCCCATCAAGCTACCAATGACTTTCTTCACAGAATTGGAAAAAACTACTTTAAAGTTCATATGGTACCAAAAAAGAGGCCACATTGCCAAGTCAATCCTAAGCCAAAAGAACAAAGCTGGAGGCATCACGCTACCTGACTTCAAACTACACTACAAGGCTACAGTAACCAAAACAGCATGGTACTGGTACCAAAACAGAGATATAGACCAATGGAACAGAACAGAGCCCTCAGAAATAATGCCACACATCTACAACCATCTGATCTTTGACAAACCTGACAAAAACAAGCAATGGGGAAAGGATTCCCTATTTAACAAATGGTGCTGGGAAAGCTGCCTAGCCATATGTAGACAGCTGAAACTGGATCCCTTCCTTACACCTTATACAAAAATTAATTCAAGATGGATTAAAGACTTAAATGTTAGACCTAAAACCATAAAAACCCTAGAAGAAAACCTAGGCAATACCGTTCAGGACAAAGGCATGGGCAAAGACTTCATGTCTAAAACACCAAAAGCAATGGCAACGAAAGCCAAAATTGAAAAATGGATCTAATTAAACTAAAGAGTTTCTGCACAGCTAAAGAAACTACCATCAGAGTGAACAGGCAACCTACAGAATGGGAGAAAATTGTTGCAACCTACTCATCTGACAAAGGGCTAATATCCAGAATCTACAAAGAACTCAAACAAATTTACAAGAAAAAAACAAACAACCCCATCAAAAAGTGGGCAAAGGATATGAACAGACACTTCTCAAAAGAAGACATTTATGCAGCCAAAAGACACATGCAAAAATGCTCATCATCACTGGCCATCAGAGAAATGCAAATCAAAACCACAGTGAGATACTATCTCACACCAGTTAGAATGGCGATCATTAAAAAGTCAGGAAACAACAGGTACTGGAGAGGATGTGGAGAAATAGGAACACTTTTACATTGTTGGTGGGACTGTAAACTAGTTCAACCATTGTGGAAGTCAGTGTGGCGATTCCTCAGGGATCTAGAACTAGAAATACCATTTGACCCAGCCATCCCATTACTGGGTATATACCCAAAGGATTATAAATCATGCTACTATAAAGACACATGCACATGTATGTTTATTGTGGCACTATTCACAATAGCAAAGACTTGGAACCAAGCCAAATGTCCAACAATGATAGACTGGATTAAGAAAATATGGCACATATACACCATAGAATACTATGCAGCCATAAAAAATGATGGGTTCATGTCCTTTGTAGGGACATGGATGAAGCTGGCAACCATCATTCTCAGCAAACTATCGCAAGGACGAAAAACCAAATACCACATGGTCTCACTCATAGGTGGGAATTGAACAATGAGAACACATGGACACAGGAAGGGGAACATCACACACCGGGGCCTGTTGTGGGGTGGGGAGAGGGGGGAGGGATAGCATTAGGAGATATACCTAATGTTAAATGACGAGTTAATGGGTGCAGCACACCAACATGGCACATGTATACATGTGTAACTAACCTGCACATTGTGCACATGTACCCTAAAACTTAAAGTATAATAAAATAAATAAATAAATAGTGAAAAATAAAAAAGAAATGCCATCCTGAGAAAAGTACTACAAGTCTTTGAAAGGTAGGCTCAGATGCTACTCAGTTTCTGTATTACACTTTTTCTTCAGAGATACAGAAGTCCTCATTTTTTCTCATTCAAGAAAAGAGTATGTTAGAAATTTAATGTCAAAGATTTGAAGGGTTGGTTTGAAGTCCCTGGAAATACACCATGGCAAATTCTAAGGTGGGAAGATATTTAAATGTGAAAAATAAAACCATAGATATGTAGAAGAACATATAAGTGAATATTTTTATACTCTTGAAGGGCAGAAGGCATTTTTTTTCTTAAAGACAAGAAGTATAATGCAAAATATTGACAGATTCTGTTACACATAAATCCAAAACTTTTGCACAGCCCACTGAAACAACAAATTGCAAAAAATATTTTGCAACATATATGATGAAAGAGTTAATCATTTCAATATAGAAAAGTTCTTAAAAATCTATAAGAAAAAGAAAAATGAGCAAAGAACATGAATGGAAAAGAGATCAAAAGTTAATAAGGATTTGAAAATATACTCAATCAAACTATTAATCAGAGAAATTTATTGTCCATTAGAATGGTGCAAACTTTCTGCAGGGTGATCTGGAGAAATGCATGAAGGATGCAAAGAGCTATCACAAGGAGAGCTTGTTTTTATCAAGGTTTTTGTTAGTCTTGTTTATAAAAACAACATATTAGAAATAACTGAAATATTTATCAGTGGAATTTAGTTAACTATACTATTGGTGTATCCATACCAATGAATATTATGAATGTGTTAAAAATGATAATGCAAATCTGTATTTACTGGCATTAAATGATGTCCTCAGCATATTACTGTGAGAAAATCAGGATACAAAAACGATATGCATAAAATAATCTTTCTTTTTCATTAAAAAATATTTCTTTGTAGGTGATAAAGAAACCTACACCTGCACCTACATCAAAATTTTAGTTATGGGTTTTCTAGTGTGGGATTATATGTGATTTTCTTAATTCTCTTTATATTTTTGCATTATCTGGAATTTTTAATGATAATGTTTACTCTAGTTTACTTAACAAACATTCTTATAGTAATTATATACGTCAGGTACTGTTCTAAGAACTTTATAAATATTAACTTATTTTCTTAAAACAGAAAAATGTAAGTAATAAGGATTTGTGTGTGTGGGGTCGAGTGCAGGGGGAGGGTCTTGGAAGCAAGAGGATGCTGGATAAAATGAAACTCATATAGAAGAAACCCACAAAGTTTTGACTCAAAGCTATCTCCTTTTAATGACACAACAGGGTCAGCAGGTCATGGGAGCCCCATTCCTTTGCCTTTCTCTGATTCCTTTTAATGATGGGACAACTAATTAGCCATTAAGGATTAGTCAAAGAGGGCTTAAGCAGAGGAGCCTGTTGAAGCTGAGAGAGAGGGGGCTTTCAGTTACACAGGCCTGGCTTTAATTCTGGGCTCCACTACTGTGCGATTTGGGGCAAGTTATTTCACTTTTCAGAATCTCAGTTTCCTCATCTGTAAGGTGAGGGAATAATTTTCATATCATAAGGCTGTACATCTTTCAAATTTGAGCTCCCTTATTTCCCCCCTCTTCTTTAAGGAGCTAGGAAAGCTAGCACCCATCTTCCCTAGATCATTCCAACACCCTCTGGCCTGGGCCAGCTGGACCCCAGAACTTTGCCTCCCTCTCTGAGTCCCTAGGGCCCAGAGTCTTATATTCATTTGATTGTTAGGCTAACCCCAGATCAAGCTGCAAGGCAACTTTGGCTTATCTTCTGGGATCTGGAATGATTGATCTTTGGTCTTGGAGTTCTGAATGTTTTGCATTTCAAGTGTTTCTTGTCCTTTCTGCCATACCTGCCTTAGAAGCACCATTAGTATGTAGAGTATTTGATTACCATATAGGTAGAGTCTGCTTGATAATTTATTCTCTGGCCAAAAACACCTCTGAGGATGGATTCTTTTTGCAAATGACCAGCAAACTCCAAATATTTCTTGGTCCTCTTTCTCTAGCTCCAAACTTCTCAAGAATCTCTCCTTTTCCCAACTTGCCACATTTTTAACCTCTTCCTCTCTCTCCTATCTACTTTATTATCCCATACATTTGAACATAATACCAAGATTTGGGGCATACCTGAAAGGGCTCAGGGCCAGGGGCAAGATCATGCCATGGGTTTGGTTTGGCCTTATTCAAGAACTGCCTGGAGGCTTGGATTTAGTGATGGGAAAGAAGCTTCTAGACTGTCATATACGGCAGGTCCCTTAAAAAGCACCATCTTTATCCTACTGATGTCAAGACTGAGGTCCTGAAACGGGCAAAGTTTTAATGAAGGTTATAGAAATTAATGGTGAAAACGGACTGAGTCTCAGGTATACTGGTTCCAAATACAGTACAGAAAAATTTTTATCAGTGTCAGTTGTTCATTCATTTAACAAACATTTCTTGAATGTCTATTTTTTGTCAGGTACAGGAAATACAGCAGTGACCAAGATAGACATTGTTCCTGTTCTCCCAGAGGTTACAATCTGGTAGGGGAGACAGACTTGGGTCACAATAGAAGTAATACAGCATGGTGGATATAAGCATGGGCTTTAGGGCTGCCTTGCCCAATGCATATGTTAACTAGCTTGATTTAGACATTCCACAATGCATACATATGTTAAGACCATGTTGTAAGCCATAAATGTATACAATATTTATCGATTTTTCAAAATAAATAATTAATTAAAAATAAATAAGAGTAACATGGATATATTAATAGGGTTGTCAGGAGTATATAAAAATCACTTAGATCAATGCCTGGCGCCTAGTAAGTGCTCAAAAGTGTTCGCTTGTACACTATCACCACTATAAAACCACACAGAGAAATGTGCCAAGAAGGAGAAGTGCTTTTTGAGTACCTAAAGTAGGCATTCAGTGTTCTAACTGGAGCCATCAGAAGATGACAGAGAGCAAGGGACTAGCAGGAACAAGGTCTGTTCAAGCTCCTTCCTCCCCTGGCCTGTAGGAGCTGGGAAAGAACTCTGGCACCTGATCCACAGTCTAGACGACCTGGCTAGGGGCTTTCACCTCTCAGGCTCCAGTTGCCACAGCTATGGATGGAAGTCAAAGAAGGTTATTTCTGTGATTGCTGCCAGCTGAGTCAAGGAGAATTCTCGTGGCCCAGGGTTATATGCAGTAGAGGAAACCACTACACTGATTTATTCTTTGAGTTGCCCATGGGCCATTCTTGTTCTTTCTTATTTAATGAGCTCTCATAGAACTTGGTGCTTTTCAAAGGATGCCTGTGAAAGGCTTTGCTAAGGCGTAGTAGTCTGCATTGCTTTCAACAATTATAATAAGTCTTGTTATTTCTCTACCTCTAGACTACCTCTGCAGCTGGTCTCATAAAGGCAATTGGAATAGTAAATAAGCTCTCTCCCTTCCTTGAACCAACCTGGCATTTTTTTTCCTGCCCATTTTAGAGCACTTGACACTCTCTCCATGAAATGCCCAGCTCACCTCAGAGACAATGTGAGGATAAGGACTCAGCTTCTGTACCTCGGAACCCCTCAAAGTGATTAACCCAGAACCTTGAAAAGACAGACCAAGATAACTGTGTGTGTATGTGTGATGGTTGAGCTTTATATGGTAATGATTTTTAAAGCATGGGCCTTGACTACTTGCATCTGAATCTCCTGGGGGAGGGACTTGTTTGGAGATGTAGATCTCAGGACTCCTTGCCTGCTGTTGGAGTTAGAATCTTGCAGGATGAAGAGGAGTCTGCATTTTGCCAGATACTTCAATTGATTTGGATGCATCCTACAGTCTGAAGACCATTGGGTTAGAAGTTGTAAGTATTTAGTTAAAGGCTCAGTGGGACAGCAATTCATTTTTCCAGTTGTCAGCTAGAGAACTGAGTTTTAAGTGCTGTTCAGCACTAATGCACTCTGCTCCCAGAATAAAATTTTGGAAAATGTCTTTATCTGTCTTTCCAACCACAACGAATTACCTCCATGTACTCTCTGCAGAGTTGACTTCTTAAAGCAAACTCTAGTATCAGATCCCTTCCGAATGGCTTCAGTGAGTTATTTGGGTCATTCCAGCTTTGGGAAGAATTCCAATAAATCATCAGCAAAATTCCACATGCCATGAGGGGAAAGAGCAACTTCTTTTCTTATTTCCTGGCCTGGGTTTTTGGAAGCAACTCTCTCCTCTCTGTCCATGAGCATCCAGTAGGAATGCATTTGGTTGGAGGGTGTCCTAAGCCAGGCCCTCATTCATCACCACACCCTGCCTGGGACTCTTGCACCAGTGCCCTTGCTGGTCTCCCTGACTCCACACTGGTTCCTCATCTCCTCTTTGATGAGGTAAATGCTCCCACCAGACTAAAGTTCTCATGGTGCTTCTACCCTGGGCCACAAAGCCTCTCCTGCATTTCCATTAATCACTCAGCACAGAAAGTCCAAGACCCTGATTGCTGATTCTGGCATCATAGGCCCCTGGTAACTTGGCCCTGTTTTCGCTGGCTGTAATGTACATTTCCCTGTAAGCACCCTGTACTCTAGTTCAGTGTTTCTCAAAGTGTGGTTCTGGGGCTGCTGTCTGCAGAGTATCCTACAAGTGCTTCTGAATTTGACTTTGCACCACGGCATTCACACTATCAGAGTTCTAAAAATATGCAAGTCCTGGCTACTCCAAAGCTTCCTCTCTTGCTAGACACTTATGGTGTATTTGCCAAAAAGGCTTCATCATATTTACACAAACTTTAGGAAGCTTTATTTCAGTTGTACTGCCTCTACCTTTAATCTATTTTTCCTGACACCTTCAAGTGGAATCAGCTTATGGTCAATGGACCAGGGCTAGCTAAAGCTTAATATTTTATCCCAAATGGTCCAAGACTTCAATGTCAAGCCAGAGAGGCAAGTCTGATACACCGATAATATAGGAGAGCAGAGAATCTTAATTCAAGAAGATCAGCTGTAAATGTCAGAAGCAGGATTATATAGAGAAAATGGAGAACAAAGTCAGAAGCCAGGATAAAACAGGACTGGAAGGGACATATTGGGAAACAATGAGGAAAGTTGCCAACATTAGAAGTCTACAGTGTTGGGTCACACTTGAGTCTCCTTCATGGACCATTAAGTTGGTGACTCTGAGCAAGTCATCCCTCCTGACTTAGCACCTTTCAATGGCTTCCTACTCCCTACAGAATATAGGTCAGCACTCTTACTTATCCTTGCTCATAATGCACTGAACAGTATGCTCCCTTCCTGCATATTCATCCTCATCTCCTTTCACTCTCTCTGTCTGTGACCCTATCAGTCGTCTGGCCTTACTAGGCTACTTGTAGTTCCTATACAGAACCATGTCTTTCCATTCTCCAAGTCTTTTCAGTGCTCTTTTCCCTGTCTGGATGCCATTGCTTCCTCTTGTCTGTCTTTTTTTTCTGCTGTCAGACCTTTCTGTGAATCTTTCCCTAACTCTCTCCACGGAATAAACATTCTTTTTTCTTGGCTCATGGCATCCTTCTCCATCCTCCAATTAGTTTGGTGGTAGCTTTTTCTCTCTCTCCTCATAGGTTGTGAGCAGCTTGGAGACAGCCTAGTCCCAGGACCGTGAGCTTTGTCAGTATCTCCTGAAGCATTTACCTAGCCAGGGGCTTTGTATAGCGTGGTCACTCAAGAGACACTTGTTGCATGAATCTATGCATGAAAAATGTAAAAGTGAGATGAATTGAGATTAGACAAAAGCAGACCAGATTAAACCAGACAAGATGAGATGTGATGCTAAGGAAGGTTAGGAGAACAGAAAGTGATGAAATATAAGGCCCTCAGCCTCCTTCCTCAGGGATGTATGTGTCACTTCAAAAATGTTGCTTCTGCCTATGACTCTATCTGTGAAAGTGGCTCAACCAACTCTGCACGATCCCCCTACATCCTCAGGACTGGAATCTCAAGTGTGCTTCAGGGTGGAAGTGGGTTGACAGGGTTAAGAGAACCTTTGCAGTGGAAAAATATGCTCACGAATGCCTCACTGATGTGTCTCCTGCTTTCAAGAAGGTCCCCTAAATGGTCAGCCATCCTAATGACTGGCTCTTCCATCACTGATGGCTGTGTTGGTCACAGACACCAAGTCTCAGCTTTCATGTGGTGTTGGAACCATATCATGTCAGTCTACTAGTAAATGTCTTACTTCTGTAACCTGAGAGTTGCAAAAATCCAACTGGTATTTCATAAAAGTCCTTTACAAGTTCCATGTTTGGAAGAAAATGGATTACAATGGCATATATAGGAGAAAAACAACAATTAAAAAAAAAACTTGGCTATATGGGTGCTTGCTTTTTTTAAAATCTTGACCAGTGACAATCTCACATGGCTTCAATGATCATCTTTATAGTATTCATTCCCAAATCTTTTTGGCAGCCCCAATATCTCTAAAGAGCTCCAACTGCCTGCTGAGCAGAAAATGCCACCCAAGTGTTTACCTATAACTCTCAAACTCAATGTACCCAAATTGAAACTCATTCTTCTCCTGTCTATCACACCTTCCTGACCAACCTGCCCCCCTTCCCTGAAATATCTTTATTTTCATTATAGTTAAATCAGCCTCAAAGCTGAATATTATCTTTTTAAAAAAATATTTATGGGGTACATGAGATCTCCAAATCTCTCTATGCCTTATTCCCTACATGCAATTGGTAGACACTTCCTACCAATCTCATTTCCCTAATATCTCTCTTCTCAATTCTTGGTGCATGGCTATTGTGCAGATCTTATTGCCAATCACCTGAAATAATAATTTTGATTGCTAAGTCTTTGCTCAAAATCTTCAATTGTTATCTATGTCCTAGAATAAAATAGTCTTAATTCTTCAGTCTGCCGTACAAGGACTTCCATTATCCAGTTCAACTTTCCAATTTTATCTTCCCTTTAATCTAACTAATATGAATTCCTTGCGGTTCTCCTAATACACCCTGAGACTTATTGCCTATATGCTTTCATTCAATTTTTTAAAATTTTACTTTCACTTTAGATTTGAAGTACATGTTCAGGTTTGTTACATAAATATGTTGTGTGATACTGAGGTTTGGGATATGATTTATACCATCATCCAGGTTCTGAGTATAGTACCCAATAGCTTATTTTTCAACCCTTTCCATCCTCTCTCACCTTCTCCTAGTAGTTCCAAGTGTCTATTGTTGCCACCTTTATGCCCATGAGTACCCAATATTTAGCTTCCACTCATAAGTGAGAACATGTGGTATTTGGTTTTGTTTCTTTGCTAATTTGCTTAGGATAATGGCCTCCAGCTGTATCCATGTAACTACAAAGGACATAAGTTTTTTCTTTTTTGTGGCTGTATAGTATTCCATGATGTATATGTACCACATTTTCTTTATCCAATCTACTGTGGATAGGCACCTAGGTTGATTCCATATCTTTGCTATTGTGAATAGTGCTGCAATGAACATAAAGGTGATGTGTCTTTTTGGTAGAATGATTTATTTTATTCTGGGTAAATACCCAGTAATGGGATTGCTGGGTTGAAGGGTAATTCTATTTTAAGTTCTTTGAGAAATCACCAAATTGCTTTCCACAGTGGCTGAACTAATTTATATTCCCCCTAACAGTTTATAAGCATTCCTTTCTCTCTGCAGTCTTGAGAGCATCTGTTGTTTTTTGACTTTTTAATAATAGTCACTCTGACTGGTTTAAGATGATATTTCACTTTTTTTTGTCTTTTTTTTCTTCCTTTTTGTGGAGAATGGGGTCTCGCTATATTGCCCAGGCAGGTCTCGAACTCCTGGGCTCAAGCTATCCTCCCGCCTCTGCCTCCCTGAGAGCTGGGATTACAGGCGTGAGCCACCGCACCCGGCCTAAGATGATATTTCGTTGTGGCTTTGATTTGCATTTTGCGTATCTCTAATGATTAGGGATGATGAGCATTTTTTCATGTTTATTGGCTGTGTGTATGTCTTCTTTTGAGAAGTATTTGTTCTTGTCTTTTCCCCATTTTTAAATAGGGTTGCTTTTTGCTTATTCAATTGTTTCAGTTTCTTATAGACTCTGGATATTAGACCTTTGTCAGATGCATAGTTTACAAATATTATTTCCTATTCTGTAGGTTTACTCTGTTGATAATTGCTTTTGCTGTGCAGAAGCTTTTTAATTAGGTCTCACTTGTCAATTTTTGATTTTGCTACAATTGCTTTTGAATAGTTACTCATAAATCCTTCCCAAGGCTGATGTCCAAAATGTTGTTTCCTAGATTTTCTTCTAGGATTCTTTCTTTCTTTCTCCCCTTCCTTTCTTTCTTTCTGTCTGTCTGTCTGTCTGTCTGTCTGTCTTTCTTTCTCTGTCTGTCTTTCTTTCTTTCTCTCTCTCTCTTTCTTTTCTTTTCTTTTTTCTTTTTCCAGGATCTCCCTCTGCTGCTCAGGCTGGAGTGTAGTGGTATGATCATAGATCACTGCAGCCTCAAACTCCTGGGCTGAAGTGATCCTCCCACCTTAGAATCCTGAGTAGCTGGGACTATGGGCACACATCACCACACCGGGCTAATCTTTTTTTTAAATTATTATTATTATTTTTGTAGAGATGAGGTCTCATTCTGTTGCCCAGGCTGGTCTCGAGCTCCTGGCCTCAAGCGATCCTCTCACTTTGACCTCCCAAAGTGCTGGGATTAGAGGTATGAGCCATTGTGCCTGGCCTCTTCTAGGATTCTTATAGTTTGAGCTCTTACATTTAAATCTTTAATCCATCTTAATTTTTGTAAATGGTGATAGATAGATAGATGGCCATATGCATTCTTCTGTATATGGCTGGCCAACTATCCCAGCACCATTTATTGAATAGGGATTCCTTTCCCCATTGCTTGTGTTTGTTGACTTCATTGAAGATCAGTTGGCTGTAGGTGTGTGGCTTTATTTCTGGGGTCTCTATTCTGTTTCATTGGTCTACGTGTCTGTTTTTGTATCAGTACCATGCTGTTTTGGTTACTGTAACCTTATAGTGTAGTTCAACATCAGGTAATGTGATTCCTTTGGCTTTGTTCTTTTTGGTTAGGATCACGTTAGCTATTTGGGCTCTTCTTTGGTTTCATGAATTTTAGAAAAGTTTTTCTAGTTCTGTGAAAAATGATGTTGATAGTTTGATAGGAATAATGTTGAGCTTGTAAATTGCTTTGGGCAGTGTGGCCATTTTAATGATATTGATTCTTCCAATCTATGAGCATGGAATGTTTTTCCATTCGTTTGTGTCATCTCTGATTTATTTCAGCAGTGTTCTGTAGTCATCCTTTTAGAGATCTTTCACCTCCTTAGTTAGATGTATTCCTAGGTATTTTATTTTTTATGCAGATATTGTAAAGGAGATTGTATTATTGACTTAGCTCTCCACTTGAATGTTATTGGTGTATAGAAATGATACTGATTTTTGCACATTGATTTTTTTATTATACTTTAAGTTTTAGGGTACATGTGCACAACGTGCAGGTTAGTTACATATGTATACATGTGCCATGTTGGTGTGCTGCACCCATCAACTCGTCATTAAACATTAGGTATATCTGCTAATGCTATCCCTCCCCCCTCCCCCCACCCCACAACAGGCCCCGGTGTGTGATGTTCCCCTTCCTGTGTCCATGTGTTCTCATTGTTCAGTTCCCACCTATGAGTGAGGACATGCAGTGTTTGGTTTTTTGTCCTTGCGATAGTTTGCTGAGAATGATGGTTTCCAGCTTCATCCATATCCCTACAAAGGGCATGAACTCATCATTTTTTAGCACATTGATTTTGTATCCTGAAACTTTACTGAAGCCGTTTATCAGTTCTAGGAACCTTTTGTTGGAGTCTCTAGGGTTTTCTAGGTATAAAATTATATTGTCAGTGAAAAGAGATAATTTGACTCCTTATCTTCCTACTTGGATGCTTTTCATTTCTTTCTCTTGCCTGATTGCTCTGGCTGGAACTTTCTCATTCAACTTTTTAAGAAAATATATTAAGCATCTATTATGTGTTATGCCTTGGGATTTTGCTTGTACTCCTCTTTCTGCCTGAAATGCCCTTCTCTCCATCTCCATATTTCCAACCCTATCAATTTCCAAGACCCAGCTCAAATGCCACCTCCTCCAAGAAACCTTCTCTGAACCCTCAGGTGTTGGTGATTCACCCCTCCTCAGAATGCCCATGGCACATTATCTGCACTGCTCGTACAGCATGCTTTACTTTCTGTTCGGTACCTATGTACACAGCTCTCCTCTACCACTGGATCAAAAGCAAGTTGAGAATGGGCTCAGTGTCTGATTCCTTTATGTCGTCTCTGCTTTGCACATATTGGGCATTCAATAAACGCTTAATGAATGAATCAGCGAATAAATGAGGCTTGCCTCTTTGTTTTTGCAGCTATGACACAATAGAAGCAGGGAGTGGTGCTTGAGGAGGCAAGTGTGCTGAGAGCTGTGGTGGCTGATAGATTGGTTAGGAGGAAAATTACGGAAAATCTACACAAAGCTGAAACAAAAACTCAGGAATTAATTTGAGACAGTTGAAAACATGGACCAAATAGGTTCTGATGGCAGCTTTGTGTTACTGCCCAATGCACTAATTTTATTTCAGAATGATGAATCTAGGGCATTGCAGAAAGGTGGGACTTGGAATATTACTCTGTTTAAACAGAAGGCAAGTTTGTAAGCCTTCTTGCAAGATTTCATGGAAAATGATTAAAATGGTTTTTAAAGCGTTCTTGGGTTAAGAGGGGTTATATTATGTGCAAAGTTCACATCTAAAAAAACCTCATTTCCAGCAATGCTGGATAAGTGAAGCATTCTAATAGATTAAATTGTATATTTTGTATATTTAATTTCTCTTTTCATTCCCTTCTGTTTACAATATGCTCTGCATTAGTGAAGGAAAAAGAGAAAGATGCATTTTAATCCTCTAATTAAATGTTAAACCGTTACCCAGGTAGCCACAGGACAGTGTACTCAGCACATCTGCCAGAGCTGCTATCCATCAACCATCCTTTTCTAGGCAAAAATGTGATTATCTCTTGGAACGATGTCAACAATTTCTAACTGCAGAAAGTTGATCTGGTTTGATATTATTCACGAAGGGACATATTACTGGAAACACGATGAACTAAAAAAAACCCTGTATTCTGATTGTATTTTGGTTATGGATCAGAAATCAGTACTTGAAAATGCTGACCTTTCTTTCTTCTTTCCGGACATCAAAAGTTAAATTTAATTAATTAAATCTTTCTGTATTTAGTTAATACAATTAAGTTGTATTAATTGTGTTGATCATAAATCTCCATTCATGGCACTTCATCAACCTCAGACCATGATGGGCCTTATTTATTTTTAAAGATCTAATAAGTACCTGTGAACCCACCATCCAACCTAAGAACAGTGAAGAACTCGCATCTGTCTATGTGCTCCTCCTCACTCCAGGTACCCTGCCTTTCTACTCCTGCGTGAGAGAAAACTATAATTGTGAATTTTCTGGTTACCATCCCCTTGCTTTTTAATATTTCCCTTTACTTCTCTTGTAGTTTAATTCTATATGTATGTACTCCTAAACCAATACATTGTTTCATTTGGCTTATTGCATTTTAATAAGGATATCAATGTCAAATAGTCTTCTGGAATTTGCTTTATATTGTTAGACTTTATGCTGTATGTATCCTTATTGTTTTTTGGTACCTGAAGGCCATAATTTTTCACTGTTATAGAATATTTCAGTGTATAAATAATCATTTATCTTTTCTCTTAGTGCTGGAAATAGAGGTTATTTCCAGATTTTTTCTTTTTGTTTGTTTCTTGCTATTATAAACACTGCTGTTATGAATATTTTTATGCGTGTCTCCATGTGCACATATGCAAGAATTTTTCTTCTAAGTCTTGGCTATGCAAATTTTACACTTTACCAGTAAATATCAAATTGTTTTCCAAAGTGGTTTGACCTATGTACACCAGCAATTTAGAACAAATTCTACTCTTAATGTTAGTGGTCAAATTTATTGACCTTTCCTTTTATGGTTAGTGCTTATTTTTATTCCTTGTTTAAGAAATTTTTCCTTACCCTAAGATCAGAAAAACATTTGCCTCTATTTTCATCTAAAATTCTTTGTTTTGTTTTCTTTGTGTGTATTTTTATTTTAGAATATTTATTTCACAAATAAAACTTGTATATATTCAAGGTGTACAGTGTGATGATTTGATATACATTGTGTAATGATCACTACAATAAAATTAACAAACACATCCATAGCCACCCATGCTGTACATTAGAACCTCAGAACTTATGCACTCTGTAACTGAAATTCTGTACCCTTTGACCAATATCTCCCGATTCCTCCAGCCCCTGGTAACTACCATCCTACTCTCTGCTTTCATGAGGTTGACATTTTTAGATTCTACATATGAATGAGATCATACAGTATTTGCCTTTCTGTGCCTGCCTTATTGCACTTAGCATAATGTCCTCCAGGTTCACCCATGTTGTCCCAAATTACATAATGTTCTTCTTTCTTTGGCCGAATTATCTTCTGTTGCATATATATGCATATTAAATTAATAAAATCATTCTGTGTTTAATTAATGTAATTAAGTTGTATGAATTGTGTTAATCATATGTCTCTTCTCATGGCACTTCATCATCCTCAGACCATGACAGGCTTTATTTATTTTTAAAAACATAATAAGTACCTCTGAACCCACCATCCAACCTAAGAACTAGCTAAGAACAATGAAGAATTCCCATCTATAATACATGTATAATATATAAGTATATAACATTTTCTTTCTTCATTCATTCATCAATGGACACCTGGGCTGTTTTCATGTCTTGGCTACTGTGAATAATGCTGCAGTGAATATGGTGATGCAGATATCTCTTTGAGATACTGATTTCATTTCCTTCGAATATATACCCAGAAGTGGGATTGCTGAGTTACGTGGTAGTTCTAATTTTAAGGTTTTTTTTTTTTCCGAGATGGAGTCTTGCTTTTTTGCCCAGGCTGGAGTGCAGTGGCATGATCTCGGCTCACTGCAACCTCTGCCTCCTGAGTTCAAGTGATTCTCCTGCCTCAACCTCCCAAGTAGCTGGGATTGCAGGCATGCGCCACCATGGCCAGCTACTTTCTGTATTGTTAGTAGAGACGGAGTTTCACCATGTTGGTCAGGCTCATCTCGAACTCCTGACCTCAGATGATCTACACGCCTCAGCTTCCCAAAGTACTGGGATTACCGGCGTGAGCCACCATGCCTGGCCATATTTTTAAGTTCTTTGGAAACTTCCATATCGTTTTTCATAACAGCTGTACCAATTTATATTCTCACCAACAGTGCCCAAAGATTCCCTTTTCTCCACACCCTTACTAACAATTGTTATCTCGTCTTTTTAATGACAGCTATCCTAACAGTTGTAAGGTGAAATCTCGTGGCTTTGATTTGCATTACCCTGGTGATTAGTGGTGTCGAGCATTTTTTCATGTACCTGTTAGCCATTTGTACATCTTTCTTTGAGAAATGTCTATTCAGATCTTTTGTCCTTTTTAAAATCAGATTATTTATTTATTTATTTTTGCTATTGAATTGTGTGAATTCTCTCTCTCCCTCTTTATTTCCATATATATACCTACATATATATATATATATGTATTAGAGACAGGGTCTCACTCTGCCACTAAGGCTGGAGTGTAGTGGCACAAACATAATTCACTGTAGCCTTGGACTCCTAGGTTCAAGTGATTCTCTCACCTCAGCCTCTCAAGCAACTAGCACAACGGGCATGTGCCACCACACCTGGCTAACTTTTTAAATTTTTTATTTGTAGGCTGAGTGTGGTGGCCCACACCTGTAATCCCAGCATTTTGGGAGGCTCAGGTGGGCAGATTGCTTGAGCTCAGGAATTTGAGACCAGCCTTAGCAACAAAGCAATACCCTGTCTCTACTAAAAAAACACAAAAAAACAAAATTTAGCCAGGTGTGGTGACATGTGCCTATAATCCCAGCTACTTGGGAGGCTGAGGCATCAGAATCACTTGAACCCAAGAGGCAGAGGTTGCAATGAGCCGAGATCATGCCACTGCACTCAAGCCTGGATGACACAGCCAGACTCTGTCTCAGAAAAAAAAAAAATTGTATAGATGGGGTCTCACTATGTCACCCAGGCTGGTCTCAAACTCCTGGCCCCAAGCAATCCTCCTGCCTCAGCCTCCCAAAGTGCTGGGATTAAAGGTGTGAGCCACTGCACCTAGCCCCTTATATGTTTTGAATATATCAGAGGTATAGTTTGCAAATATTTTCTCCCATTCTGTAGGTTATCTTTTCATCTCATTGCTTGTTTTGTTTTGTTGATTGTTTCCTTTGCTGTGTGGAAGCTTTATAGTATGATGAAGTCCCACCCATTTATTTTGCTTTTGTTGTTTATGATTTTGGTGTTATACCAAAAAAATCATTGTCAAGACTAACGTCAAGGAGCTTTTTCCCTATGTCTTCTAGGATTTTTACAGTTTCAGGTTCTTACATTTAAGTCTTTAATCTATTTTGAGTTAATTTTTATATATGATTAAAGACAAGGGTCCAATTTCATACTTTTGCATGTAGATATCCAGTTTTCCCAAAGTCACTTATTGATGATAGCCCATTGTGTATTCTTAGCACCTTTGTCACAGATTAGCTAACGATATATATGCATGGATTTATTTCTGAGCTCTGTATTCTGCTCAGTTGTTCTGTGTGTCTGTTTTTATGCCAGTACCATGCTATTTGGTTACCATAGCTTTGTAATATAATTTGAAATCAGGGAGTGTGTTGCCTCCAGCTTTGTTTTTCTTTCTCAAGATTGCTTTGACTATTCAAGATCTTTCATGGTTCCATGTGAATTTTAGGATTGGTTTTTCTGTTTCTTTGAAAAATGTCACTTGAATTTTGATTGAAATTGCTTTGAATCTATAGACAGTTTTGGGTAGTGTGGGCATTTTAACAGTATTAATTCTTCCAATCCATGAGCACAGGACATCTTTCCATTTATTGTGTCTTCTTTGATTTCTTTCATCAATGTTTCATAGTTTTTAGTGTACAAGTCTTCCACCTTCTTGGTTACATTTATTCCTTTTATTTTTCTTTTTGATTCTATTGTAAATGGGACTGTTTTGTTAATTTTATTTTTTGGATAGTTTGTTGTTACTATATAGAAATGCAACAGATTTTCTTTGATTTTGTATCCTGACAATTTACTGAACCCATTTACTTTTATTTTTATTTTTATTTTTGAGATGGAGTCACATTCTTTCTCCAGGCTGGAGTGCAGTGGCATGATCTCAGCTGACTGCAGCCTCCACCTCCCAGGTTCAAGTGATGCTCCTGCTTCAGCCTCCCAAGTAGCTGGGACTACAGGTGTGCACCACCACGCCCAGCTGATTTTTGTGTTTTTACCAGAGATGGGGTTTCACCATGTTGGCCAGGATGGTCTTTATATTTTGACCTTGTGATCTGCCCACCTCAGCCTTCCAAAGTGCTAGGATTATAGGCATGAGCCACCGCTCCCGGCTAAACCCATTTATTACTTTTAATATTTTTTTGGTGGAGTCTTTAGGGTTTTCTATATATAAGATCATGTATTCTATAAACAGAGACAACTTAACCTCTTCTCTTACAATGTGAATGCCTTAAGTTTTGTTTTTGACATTAAAGTCTTAAATCCATCTAGACTTTTTTTACTGTATGGTGTGAGGTGGGACCCAATTTTTTCCATATTGGTAACCAATTTTTTTTTTAACTCCAGTTATAGAAGTCTCAAATGCCTTCATATTACCTTTTTGAATTTGCTGGGGTTTTTTTGAGTCTTATAGTAAACATTCCTCTCCAAGAATGTCCACTTTGTCTTAGCTAAGTTAAGGAAAGTAGGGTTTTCCACACCTAGAAGGTCATTTTATGAAGAATAGGCAGTGGTTGGGTTAGTTAATGAGTACAAAAAAGCCAGAAAGAATGAATAAGACCTAGTATTTGATAGCACAATAGGGTGACTATAGTCAATAATGACTTAATTGTACGTTTTAAAATAACTTAGAGTGTAATTGGACTGTTTGTAACTCAAAGGATAAATGCTTGAGAGGATGGTTACCTCCATCCTCCCTGATATGCTTATTTCACATTGCATGCTTCTATCAAAGCATCTCTTGTACCCCATAAATATATACACCTACTATGTACCTACAATTTTTTTTTTTTTAGAAAAAGAGTAGACAGTAGTGGTGGTAAAAGTGTATGAACACAGCCACTTTTCTTGCTGTCTGGTGAGATTGAGGCTGGTACAGCTTTATAGCACTGACTCAGCCACACAGCTCTGGATTCAAAGTCCAGTTCTTCCACTTACAAGATGTGAAAACTTGGGAGGGTATTTCACCAATTTGAGTGTTGGTTTCCTTCTGTGAAAAATAAGAGTAGGGATATGTTTACCTCGTAAAACCACTGTAAGAATTAAAGGAGAGAACACATGTAAAGGGCCTAGCTGAGGGTCCAGCATACATAATTGACTTGGGTAAGGACAGCTGAGAGTATTGTTAATGCCTTTAGCCCAAGTTGGCTGTCCCCACCACTTCCATTCCCATTTACAAGTGTGATCATGGTGTGGTAGAAGAGCATCCTTGATATATAAACCTATATAGCTTTATATGCCTATATACCTGTTATATACCTATACACTTATAGATGCCTGTTGATATCTGTATCCTTTATATCCAGTGTTTGGGTAGAAGAAATAAGGTGGTAGTGACTGAGATATTTCAGGATAGAGTGTCAGAGCATGGTTGCAGCTACTGTTGGGGGTAATTCATGTGAATTCCTTTCAGGTTTTGCCAAGGCCCATTGTTCATATTTTATTCTTTATTAAAGCTTCTGAACAATACTCATTTCTAAAGCAAGGATGATCTTTTCAGTTGCCACTGAAGCCCTCAGACTGATCATTTCTCACTTTCTCAGTATCATTCTAGCACAGTTCACTTGTCTTTTATGGGGTACATGTGATGTTTTGATATAAGCATACAATGTGTAATGATCAAATCAGGGTAACTGGAGTATCCATCACCTCAAGCATTTATCTCTTTTGTGTTAGAAATATTCCAATTCCACTCCTTTTGTTATTTTGAAACATATAGTAAATTACTATTAACTATGGTTGTCCTATTGTGCTACTAAACACTAGATCTCATTCCTTCTATCTAACTGTATTTTTGTACCCATTACCCACCCTTTCTTTATATCCCCTCCCTGTTACCCTTCCCAGCCTCTAGTAATCATCATTTTACTCTCTGTCTCCACAGGTTCTATATATTTTTTTAGCTCCCACATTTGAATGAGAATATGCAATATTTGTCTTTCTATGCCTGGCTCATTTCGCTTAACATAACATCTTCCAGTTCCATCCATGTTGTTGCAAATTACAGGATCTCATTCTTTCTTTATAGCCGAATAATATTCTACTGTGTATATGTACCGCATTTTCTTTATCCATTCATCTTCTTTTGTCTTAACCTTTCATTTTCTTTCTTGTTCTAAGGTACCTGATCACTTTATTTCTCACTTTCCTATTATGAGTGTTATTTTATTTTATTTTTTACATCTTGAGAAATAGAAATCGGACTTTATAACTTATTTTATGTCTTATGCTTTTTAAAGCTAATGGTGAAACTCTCATTTCTCTGAGCACTCATTTTTCTTTCCATTGTACATGGGATTCTGTATATTGGTGAATATATATATATTTCTATGGCATTTTTCTGGCACTGTTCACTCTTTATACATAGCTATGTGTGTGTATATATATATGTATATATATATATGTATATATATACATATATGTATGTATATATACACATATATGTGTATATATATGTGTATATATACATACATGTATATATATATACACATATATATGTATATATACACATATATATAGATATATATATAACTTTGATTGAAGTATATATTTCCATGGTCATTAAAAACAGTTCTTATTAAGTCGTGTAGAAACGGATGCCCCTCACTCCTTGTTTTCAGGGTGCCACAGTACAATTGTTGACTGCTGAGGTCATTCTTAATATTATTTGCTTGATTTTTATCTCTTGAATTTCCTTAGGAATCATCCCCTCAGGAGCCAGCACACAAGGAAAAGGGCCATGGGACTCTGTGGCCTTCTCAACGTCTGCCCATATACTTTTCCAGAAGAGTTTTGCTGTTTCACATGTCTTCCGGATGAGAAATAAAGTCCTTCCTCACCTACATACTTTCTAGATTTATTACTAATATTTTCCCTCATTGCTGCAAAGCATATTAGTGGATAATTATATATTTTTAAAAATTTAATTTGCATCTCTTGCAGGTACATGGAATTTGTAAATCATCTTTTTTTTTTTGCTCTAAGGATATCAGTGACCAATGTCCCCAGGGAAGAGCAAGGCTATTTTCTTGCTTTTGTAAACATTATACTCTGCTAGTGAGCATAGGAGTGTGGTTTTGATAGAAAAACATATTTGACTTGCAGATGAGACACATGTAGGTACTCATTCTCCCTGGGTAATAGTAAGGTACATTGAAAAGAACACTGGGGGGCCAGGTCCGGTGGCTCACGCCTGTAATCCCAGCACTTTGGGAGGCCGAGGTGGGTGGATCACCAGGTCAGGAGTTCAAGACCAGCCTGACCAACATGGTGAAACCCTGTCTCTATTAAAAATACAAAAATTAGCCGGGCGTGGTGGCATGTGCCTGTAATCCCCGCTACTCGGGAGGCTGAGGCAGTAGAATCGCTTGAACCCGGGAGGTGGAGGTTTCAGTGAGCCGAGATCACGCCACTGCACTCCAGCCTGGGCGACAGAGTAAGACTCTGTCAAAAAAAAAAAAAAAGAAAAGAAAGAAGAAAGAAAGAAAGAAAGAATAAAGTAAAGAACACTGGATTCAGAATCCAATGCCCTGGGTACCAGTGCTCCTGCCACTCTCATTAGCTGTGTGACCTTGGGTGACTCTTCTACCTCTCTTTACCTCAGTTGGCTCACGCACAGAACAGGAATACGGATCCTTGCCCTGGCTAACTCATAGGGTCAGTATGTGAGCCATGCAACACAATGCAAGTGGAAGCATCCCTACACTATTATTTGTGTCACCATCACCACTGCCAGCACTACCAACACCATTATCATTAGTGGATACCCAAGTATTGAACAGGGAGAAAGTCTCCCAAGGATGTCAATAAACGACACACTGAAAATATAACAACAATAATAACACCCAACATTTGATGAACTCTTACTATGTGTGCCAGGCACTATGTGCTAAGTACCTTACATGTTTCATCTCATATAATGCTCACAACAATACTGTAAGATAAGTTCTTGTATTATCCAAATTTTACAGATAAGAAAACTGAGGCACAGAGTGGTTAAGCATCTTGCTTAGGTCAGAACTAAGACTGAATCCAGGCAGCCTGCCTCTAAGCCTGTACAATAATACTCCACTCTATTGGGGTTCTCCTGGTCCCCAGTAACACATAATGAGAGCTCTATACATGTGAAGAGTACCTTTACAGCTTGCAGAATATTTTCCTATTATCTCATATAAGCCTCACATCTGACTCATTTTATAGATTGAGTCAAATAGCTTCAATATCTTAGTCAAGGTTATCCAGCTTGTCAGTGATAAATATTACCTAAACTCCAGTCAGTTCTCTTTCCACTGTCTGTCCTTGCCTCTTCAGGTGAATTGATGGATTCTTACCAGTAATCTCACTCCCCTCACCTCATTGTTCTATCTTTGCTTTCTTTAAGGAGAGAGGAATGCCGAAACCATAAAGTTACATTCCTGATGAAAATCTTCTAGAAAAAACAGTGTCTTGTTCGATCTTTTTAGTAGCTGGTTTCTCAGAGAATCCTAAATCAATACAGCTGGGAGGGGCCCTAGCCGTCTCCTGCATACAGACCAGTGGGTGCTTATTGAATGATTCTGCAAGTCCCCATGTAAGAAAACTGTAACATAGCCTGTGGCTAAAAGGAATCCAACTGAATACTTCAAGGATATTAAAGACATAGTCATCTTAATTATTCATTTGACACATGCTTGTAGCCATGTTGTACTGATATCCACAGTGTGTTTATTTGTGAGAGACTTGGCATTTGGTAAAAGACACTTGACTAATTAGATAAAAGATATGCTGTTAATGCAAAGGCTGACACTTTACCGGTGTCAGGTCTCAGCAGTGATGGTCTGTATCAAAGAACTCATTCAGTGTTGTTTCTAGTTCTCCAGCTCCCCAAAAACAACCTGTAATATGTGGACTTCCAGTGCCCTCTCTTCTCCAACTCCTGTTTTATATTTGTTTACCATTCTTTGCGAGGTGGGAGTTTTCAAATACAACTTGAAATTCAAGTGGAAAAAGCAAGACCTCAGGAGTTGTGTGTCTGAGGCAGGTTAATGAAGCATCTCTAGTCTATATTTAGACAGTGAAAAATTAATCAGTCATGACCTCTCTGATCTTCAGAACACACCCTTAGGTCACTGCCTCATTAAGACCTTCAAATCGGGGGTGGAGCCAAGATGGCCGAATAGGAACAGGTCCGGTCTACAGCTCCCAGCCTGAGTGACACAGAAGACGGGTGATTTCTGCATTTCTGTTTGAGGTACCGGTTTCATCTCACTAGGGAGTGCCAAACAGTGGGTGCAGGACAGTCGGTGAAGCACACTGTGCGCAAGCCAAAGCAGGGCGAGGCATTGCCTCACTCAGGAAGCGCAAGGGGTCAGAGAGTTCCCTTTCCTAGTCAAAGAAAGGGGTAACAGACGGCACCTGGAAAATCGGGTCAGTCCCACCCTAATACTGCGCTTTTCCAACGGGCCTGGAAAACGGCACGCTAGGAGATTGTGTTCCGCACCTGGCTCAGAGGGTCCTATGCCCACAGAGTCTCACTGATTGCTAGCACAGCAGTCTGAGATCAAACTGCAAGGTGGCAGCGAGGCTGGGGGAGGGGCGCCCGCCATTGCCCAGGCTTGCTTAGGTAAACAAAGCAACCAGGAAGCTGGAACAGGGTGGAGCCCACCACAGCTCAAGGAGGCCTGCCTGCCTCTGTAGGCTCCACCTCTGGGGGCAGGGCACAGACAAACAAAAATTCAGCAGGAACCTCTGCAGACTTAAATATCCCTGTCTGACTGACAGCTTTGAAGAGAGTAGTGGTTCTCCCAGCATGCAGCTGGAGATCTGAGAACGGACAGACTGCCTCCTAAAGTGGGTCCCTCACCCCCAAGCAGCCTAACTGGGAGGCACCCCCCAGTAGGGACAGACTGACACCTCACTCGGCCAGGTAATCCTCTGAAACAAAACTTCCAGAGGAACTATCAGACAGCTGAATTTGTGGTCTCACGAAAATCTGCTGTTCTGCAGCCACCGCTGCTGACACCCAGCCAAACAGGATCTGGAGTGGACCTCTAGTAAACTCCAACAGACCTGCAGCTGAGGGTCCTGTCTGGTAGAAGGAAAACTAACAAACAGAAAGGACATCCACACCAAAAACCCATCTGTACATCACCATCATCAAAGACCAAAAGTAGATAAAACCACAAAGATGGGGAAAAAACAGAGCAGAAAAACTGGAAACTCTAAAAAGCAGAGCGCCTCTCCTCCTCCAAAGGAACGCAGTTCCTCACCAGCAACAGAACAAAGCTGGATGGAGGATGACTTGGATGAGTTGAGAGAAGAAGGCTTCAGACGATCAAACTACTCCCAGCTATGGGAGGAAATTCAAAACAATAGCAAAGAAGTTAAAAACTTTGAAAAAAATTAGACGAATGGATAACAAGAATAACCAATGGAGAGAAGGGCTTAAAGGAGCTGATGGAGCTGAAAGCCAAGTATCGAGAACTACGCAAAGATTCCAGAAGCCTCAGTAGCAGATGCGATCAACTGGAAGAAAGGGTATCGCTGATGGAAGATGAAATGAATGAAATGAAGTGAGAAGGGAAGTTTAGAGAAAAAAGAATAAAAAGAAATGAACAAAGCCTCCAAGAAATTTGGGACTATGTGAAAAGACAAAACCTACGTCTGATTGGTGTACCTGAAAATGACGGGGAGAATGGAACCAAGTTGGAAAACACTCTGCAAAATATTATCCAGGAGAATTTCCTCAATCTAGCAAGGCAGGCCAACATTAAGATTCAGGAAATACAGAGAACGCCACAAAGATACTCCTCGAGAAGAGCAACTCCAAGACACATGATTGTCAGATTCACCAAAGTTGAAATGAAAGAAAAAATGTTAAGGGCAGCCAGAGAGAAAGGTTGGGTTACCCACAAAGGGAAGCCCATCAGACTAACAGCTGATCTTTCGGCAGAAACTCTACAAGCCAGAAGAGAGTGGGGGCCAATATTCAACATTCTTAAAGAAAAGAATTTTCAACCAAGAATTTCGTATCCAGCCAAACTAAGCTTCATAAGTGAAGGAGAAATAAAATACTTTACAGACAAGCAAACGCTGAGTCATTTTGTCACCACCAGGCCTGCCCTAAAAGAGCTCCTGAAGGAAGCACTAAACATGGAAAGGAAAAACTGGTACCAGCTCCTGCAAAAACATGCCAAATGGTAAAGACCATCGAAGCTAGGAAGAAACTGCATCAACTAACGAGCAAAATAACCAACTAACATCATAATGACAGGATCAGATTCACACATAACAATATTAACTTTAAATGTAAATGGGCTAAATGCTCCAATTAAAAGACACAGACTGGCAAACTGGATAAGGAGTCAGGACCCATCAGTGTGCTGTATTCAGGAAACCCATCCCACGTGCAGAGACACACATTGATTCAAAATAAAGGGATGGAGGAAGATCTATCAAGCAAATGGAAAACAAAAAAAGGCAGGGGTTGCAATCCTAGTCTCTGATAAAATAGACTTTAAACCAACAAAGATCAAAAGAGACAAAGAAGGACATTACATCATGGTAAAGGGATCAATTCAACAAGAAGAGCTAACTATCCTAAATATATATGCACCCAACACAGGAGCACCCAGATTCATAAAGCAACTCCTGAGTGACCTACAAAGGGACTTAAACACCCATACAATAATAATGGGAGATTTTAACACCCCACTGTCAACATTAGACAGATCAACAAGACAGAAAGTTAACAAGGATATCCAGGAATTGAACTCAGCTCTGCACAAAGTGGACCTAATAGACATCTACAGAACTCTCCACCCCAAATCAACAGAATATACATTTTTTTCAGCACCACACCTATTCCAAAATTGACCACATAGTTGGAAGTAAAGCTCTCCTCAGCAAATGTAAAAGAACAGAAATTATAACAAACTGTCTCTCAGACCACAGTGCAATCAAACTAGAATTCAGGATTAAGAAACTCACTCAAAACCGCTCAACTACATGGAAACTGAACAACCTGCTCCTGAATGACTATTGGGTACATAATGAAATGAAGGCAGAAATAAAGATGTTCTTTGAAACCAACAAGAACAAAGACACAACATACCAGAATCTCTGGGACACATTCAAAGCAGTGTGTAGAGGGAAATTTATAGCACTAAATGCCCACAAGAGAAAGCAGGAAAGATCCAAAATTGACACCCTAACATCACAATTAAAAGAACTAGAAAAGCAAGAGCAAACACATTCAAAAGCTAGCAGAAGGCTAGAAATAACTAAAATCAGAGCAGAACTGAAGGAAATAGAGACACAAAAATCCCTTCAAAAAATTAGTGAATCCAGGAGCTGGTTTTTTGAAAAGATCAACAAAATTGATAGACCGCTAGCAAGACTAATAAACAAGAAAAGAGAGAAGAATCAAATAGATGCAATAAAAAACGAAAAAGGGGATATCACCACCGATCCCACAGAAATACAATCTACCATCAGAGAATACTACAAACACCTCTATGCAAATAAACTAGAAAATCTAGAAGAAATGGATAAATTCCTCGACAAATACACCCTCCCAAGACTAAATCAGGAAGAAGTTGAATCTCTGAATAGACCAATAACAGGTTCTGAAATTGTGGCAATAATCAATAGCTTACCAACCAAAAAGAGTCCAGGACCTGATGGATTCACAGCCAAATTCTACCAGAGGTACAAGGAGGGACTGGTACCATTCCTTCTGAAACTATTCCAATCGATAGAAAAAGAGGGAATCCTCCCTAACACATTTTATGAAGCCAGCATTGTTCTGATACCAAAGCCTGGCAGAGACATAACCAAAAAAAGAGAATTTCAGACCAATATCCTTGATGAACATTGATGCAAAAATCCTCAATAAAATACTGGCAAACCGAATCCAGCAGCACATCAAAAAGCTTATCCACCATGATCGAGTGGGCTTCATCCCTGGGATGCAAAGCTGGTTCAACATACACAAATCAATAAATGTAATCCAACATGTAAACAGAACCAAAGACAAAAACCACATGATTATCTCAATAGATGCAGAAAAGGCCTTTGACAAAATTCAACAACCCTTCATGCTAAAAACTCTCAATAAATTAGGTATTGATGGGATGTATCTCAAAATAATAAGAGCTATCTATGACAAACCCACAGCCAATATCATACTGAATGGGCAAAAACTGGAAGCATTCCCTTTGAAAACTGGCACAAGACAGGGATGCCCTCTCTCACCACTCCTATTCAACATAGTGCTGGAAGTTCTGGCCACAGCAATCAGGCAGGAGAAGGAAATAAAGGGTATTCAATCAGGAAAAGAGGAAGTCAAATTGTCCCTGTTTGCAGATGACATCACTGTATATCTAGAAAACCCCATCGTCTCAGCCCAAAATCTCCTTAAGCTGATTAGCAACTTCAGCAAAGTCTCAGGATACAAAATCAATGTACAAAAATCACAAGCATTCTTATACACCAATCACAGACAAACAGAGAGCCACATCATGAGTGAACTCCCATTCACAATTGCTTCAAAGAGAATAAAATACCTAGGAATCCAACTTACAAGGGATGTGAAGGACCTCTTCAAGGAGAACTACAAACCACTGCTCAACGAAATAAAAGAAGATACAAACAAATGGAAGAACATTCCATGCTCATGGGTTGGAAGAATCAATATCATGAAAATGGCCATACTGCCCAAGGTAATTTATAGATTCAATGCCATCCCCATCAAGCTACCAACGACTTTCTTCACAGAATTGGAAAAAACTACTCTAAAGTTCGTATGGAACCAAAAAAGAGCCCACATCGCCAAGTCAATCGTAAGCCAAAAGAGCAAAGCTGGAGGCATCACGCTACCTGACTTCAAACTATACTACAAGGCTACAGTAACCAAAACAGCATGGTACTGGTACCAAAACAGAGACATAGATCAATGGAACAGAACAGAGCCCTCAGAAATGATGCCGCATATCTACAACTATCTGATCTTTGACAAACCTGACAAAAACAAGCAATGGGGAAAGGATTCCTTATTTAATAAATGGTGCTGGGAAAACTGGCTAGCCATATGTAGAAAGCTGAAACTGGATCCCTTCCTTACACCTTATACAAAAATTAATTCAAGATGGATTAAAGACTTACATGTTAGACCTAAAACCATTAAAATCCTACAAGAAAACCTAGGCAATACCATTCAGGACATAGGCATGGGCAAGGACTTCATGTCTAAAACACCAAAAGCAATGGCAACAAAAGCCAAAATTGACAAACGGGATCTAATTAAACTAAAGAGCTTCTGCACAGCAAAAGAAACTACCATCAGAGTGAACAGGCAACCTACAGAATGGGAGAAAATTTTTGCAACCTACTCATCTGACAAAGGGCTAATATCCAGAATCTACAATGAACTCAAACAAATTTACAAGAAAAAAACAAACAACCCCATCAAAAAGTGGGCAAAGGACATGAACAGACACTTCTCAAAAGAAGACATTTATGCAGCCAAAAAACACATGCAAAAATGCTCATCATCACTGGCCATCAGAGAAATGCAAATCAAAACCACAGTGAGATACCATCTCACACCAGTTAGAATGGCCATCATTAAAAAGTCAGGAAACAACAGGTGCTGGAGAGGATGTGGAGAAATAGGAACACTTTTACACTGTTGGTGGGAGTGTAAACTAGTTCAACCATTGTGGAAGTCAGTGTGGCGATTCCTCAGGGATCTAGAACTAGAAATACCATTTGACCCAGCCATCCCATTACTGGGTATATACCCAAAGGACTATAAATCATGCTGCTATAAAGACACATGCACACGTATGTTTATTGCGGCACTATTCACAATAGCAAAGAGTTGGAACCAACCCAAATGTCCAACAACAATAGACTGGATTAAGAAAATGTGGCACATATACACCAGGGAATACTATGAAGCCATAAAAAATGATGAGTTCATGTCCTTTGTAGGGACATGGATGAAACTGGAAACCATCGTTCTCAGTAAACTATCACAAGGACAAAAAACCAAACACCGCATGTTCTCACTCATAGGTGGGAATTGAACAATGAGAACTCATGGACACAGGAAGGGGAACATCACACTCCGGGGACTGTTGTGGGGTGGGGGGAGGGGGGAGGGACAGCATTAGGAGATATACCTAATGCTAAATGACGAGTTAATGGGTGCAGCAAACCAACATGTTACATGGATACATACGTAACAAACCTGCACATTGTGCACATGTACCCTAAAACCTAAAGTATAATAATAATTTAAAAAAAAGATAACAAAACAACAATCTGATACTTTAAAAAAAAAAAGAAAAGGAATTCTTTTGTGTATATATAGATACTTGCATGATATAGAGTAGTCAACGTTCGGTTCCTCGAAAGGTCTTGCTGCTGTCAGGTGTTATGCACTCCATCCATCATAACTGTATGAAACACATTTCATATGTAAATAAACGTCGGACATCTGGCAAAAAAAAATAAAGACCTTCAAATCATTTATCGAATTTTATTCAGGAAATATCTTTACCTTTTAAAGCAGGCTGCATGAGGTAAGAGGATGTTCCTCCCCAGAGCAAAAATTGGCACCATTTTAGGGTTTTTTTGTGTGTGCTTTTAAAAAAATTTACTTTTTATTTTAGATTCAGGAGGTACCTGTGCAGGTTTGTTAAGTGGGTTTATTGTGTAATGCTGAGGTTTGGGCTTCTAATGATCCCATTGCCCAAGTAGCAAACATAGTACCTAATAGAATCAATAGGTAGCTTTTCAACCCTTGTCCCTTTCCCCCCTCCCCCCTTTTGGAATCTCCACTGTTTATTGTTCCTATCTTTGTGTCCATGTGTACCCAATGTTTAGCTCCCACTAAACATGACAACATGTGGTGTTTGGTTTTCCGTTTCTGTGTTAATTAGCTTAGGATAATGGCCTCCAGCTGCATTCATGTTGCTACGAAGGATATGATTTCATTCTTTTTATGGATGCATAGTATTCAATGGCTTATAGGTACCACTTTTTAAAACATTCAATCTATCATTGATGGGAACCTGGGTTGATTCCACATCTTTGCTATTGTGAATATTTTGACTCTTTTGATTCTCTCCTTGCTCTTAGTGAGGTTTTCCCATAGAAGTTCCAGGCTGTTAGTGATGGCTCAAAATGAGCTTTTGGAAATTCAAATCTGAAAACAGAAAGGGATCCCAAAGGTCTGTTCCTGGAGCCCTCCAGGAACAAGGCTACTCAGTGTGTATCCTCAGTCTCCTTTTTTTCCTCAAAGAAAAAAACTACTGTGGTATGAAAATGCCAAAGCTCCATTGACTCAAGAGCCACAGTTTGGAAGGACTCTTTCAGTCAGCACAGGATTATAGTGTTCAGCTCTTTGCAAAGAGGAGCTTAGTAGCAGTTAGAGTGTTCAGGGCCTAATTTAAAAGACCATTTCAAGAAGTGAGTTCCCAATTATCTCTGCAGATGATCAAATAGGGGTTGGATTACCTCTTGGTTGGAATGCTGTCAGAGGTTTGGAGTGACAGATAGTTGAACTCAGTGGCTGTTTAAAGTCTCAAACAGCCTTAAAATTCTAGGACTTCACACTTTTTACTAATGGAAGATCTATACAGGAAAACAAACCTGACAAACTATTGGAGAATTTGCATGGTGAAAATAGCCTATGATTTTTTTTCCAGGCTTAGTTCTCCTAATCTTACTTTATGAAATTAAATTTGGGTAATTGTAGTAGTTCAGGACTGGTAAAGACCTTAACCTCAGGGAATATCTAGGTAAGGTGACGTTCCATAAGAAAGTGTTAAGTAATTGAAATCCAGATATCTTGCTCACTTGTTTTTTCCCATCCATTGGACAATTTCATTATCTTTGTGTCCCTTGGATCTTCTTCCAAGGAAGAACGTGTCTTGGCTTGCGAACCAAGGAAGTGTTCTCCTAGGCAGCTTTCAGCCAATGGTTGTGCACAATGAGCACACTAGGGCCTGGCCAACTTTGTTCAATGTGAGACTCCTCTAAGGGGTAGTCTTTGCTCTGGAGCTCTCCTTTGGTTTGGTCAAGATTTTGTCATCTCTGCATCCCAGTCCGTGGGTCTCCCTGCTCAATCCTGCTTACTCTTCCCATTCCTTTCTTAGGTGTTAGCTCTGCATTGCCTCCCGAAGGCTCCCTGCCCATTCTGTTTCCTCTTCTTTTATGGTTCACAGGCATTACACTCATAACTCCACCTCAGCATGTGTTGCCCAGAGAACGTGAACTAACGCAGTCCCTAAATGTGCTCCCAGGCACTGTGCTGCAGTGTCACCACCTCCATGCTTTATTCTTTTTCCTCAACCACCTTATTCATTAGCTTCTCAGTTTCTCAGACAACAACGTCTCTTTGTGTGCAATTCTGGCCATGTGTCTTGGAGTCACTGGCTTCCAGAGTGTTCAAGCAGAAAGGGGACTCCAAAATGGTCTAATTGATCACCTCATTTTCCATAGGAGGTAACTAAGGCCCGAGATGAGAACAGACTTGCCAAAGTCACAAGTGAGTAGCAAAGATGAAATAAGAACCCCGGTCCTTTGACTTCAAGTTGGTGCTCTTTCACTGTAGCATTTTAAAAAATTCTGTCCAATGTGGCCCTATACTTGTGACCAGGAATCAACCTTCTCAATCTCAGTAGACATTTTTCTGGGAAGTTCTGAAACCTATGCCCAGAGTCAGTCTCTTTAATATTTAGTCAATTTAGCACATCTAGTGCTCACTAAAGCTGAACTATGCTCACTGGCTAACCACTTAGGAAGAAATATTCCAACCATTGTTGTGTTCAACTTCTAAATGGTGACTTGCCTCCACCATTGGAAATTTTCCATTAAAAAGTGTCAAGAGGTCCCAGCACAGGAGTTCATGACAATCATCTAGCATTTTGGGAGGCCAAAGTGGGAAGATTTCCTGAGGCCAGGAGTTCCAGGATAGCATAGGCAACATAGGGAGACACTGTCTCTACAAAAAAATTTAAAACACAAGTACCTGGCCATGGTGGCGTGCACCTGTAGTCCCAGCTACTCAGGAGGCTGAGGCAGGAGGATCACTTGAGCCCAGGAATTCGAGGCTTCAGTGAACTATATTCATGCCACTGCACTTCAGCCTGCAGAACAGAATGAGACCTTGTCTCAAAAAAAAAAGTGTCAGTATTCTGACCTCCCTGTATCCTGCTTGCAGCTCTTGGTTTTCTATTTACTAGGTTGGTGCAACCTAAACAGCATTTTTCCATTTATTAGGTTGCACCAGCCTAAATAGCATCAACGCAATGTACCTTTTTATTCTTCTCAGAGATTTTGCCCTGTCTCTCTACCCACTTTCTTAGCTCAGGGAACTAGATCAATGGTGACTGAGAGATGAACTTGTTCATCTTGCTTTCTGGACCTTGGTGAATGCCAGTGGGGCATTATGGTTAAAAGGATAGGCTTTAGGGGCAAGCAAACCCCTCTGTGTTCAAGTCCTTAACTTAAAGGATCAAGGTGAGATGAAAAGAGATAATGCATGAAAAAAAAAAACGGTAAGCACTCAATAAATGCCAGCCAGTATAGGGGGCAGCTGTCAGCAACCTCCACCCATGGGGCTTCTCCTGTCTCTCTTTGCTCTGTAGAACTGAAGAGGCTTCCTGAGCAGAAGGTAGTCACACTTAACTGGAGAGAGCAGAATGGAGCCCTTGGATCTTCCAACAGGTCTCACTTTTACAATACCTTCGAAAAACATCTCATCCCATTTTATCAAACTTTAAAGTGGAGAGGATTCATATCTATCATTCTCTCTGCCCTAGGGCAAAAGATTTCTTCATCTCTTTCTGTTCTTTCCCTGTCTTTTACTGTCTGATGATGAATTTGCTGATACTTTGTGATCATCACCTCTTCAGTGTTGTTCAGATGTTCTATGCAGCATCTCCCCAGCATTTCTTTGTGCCTTCTTCCATACTTCTTACCACTGTGGATCCCTCTAAAGAGAAGGCTGGGTGAGAGAATTCCCTCACTGCTCTTCAGAGATCCCACTGGTGAGGCCATTTGGGCATATTCAGTGCTCCTTCATGAAAAGTTCATGGGCTTCTCCTCTAACTCATTTCCATCTCCAAAGGTTGATTAGAAAAGAAAAAGGAGAGAAGAAGATGGTAGCATGAAAGAGTCATGTGCCTTTCCATTTCTTCCATTGCTCTTTGACTGATTCCCATCTCGGAGTTCCCAAAAGAGTGATGGGAGATGTAGACAGAAGGTCTTGACCTCAGGTTGCAGCCCAACCTGAGGTCAAGACTAAAGAGTCATTCAAAACCTTTTTTTTTCTTTTTGAGTTTGCAAGCTATTCTGATCCTGCAACAAACACAAATCTCAGAGCAAACAAATCCCATAACACAGTGTGATAAGGCAGCAACATGATGAGGAAGAAAGAACATCTGACTCCTGGTTCATCTGCAGGCCTGCTCCTGAGTAGCCAGATGACCTTCGGCAAACCCCTTCTGCTTTGTGGACCAGTATTCCATGTGTGGAATTAGGAAGTTGGGCCAGACAGAGAGCTTCTTGAGGCTGTTAAAAGAAAACTTTAGACAAATTAAATTTAACAGAGTCTAATTGGGCAAAGAATAATTCATGAATTGGGGAGCCCCAGAACAAGAATAGGTTCAGAGAGACTTCAGCACTGCCTTAGTGTATAAGCAGATTTATGAACAGAAAAAGGAAAGCAATGTGCAAAAATGGAAATGAGAAACAGCCAGATTGGTTACAGCTTAGCGTTTGCATTTTCTGAACGCAGTTTGAAAAGTTGGCCACCTGTGATTGGCTGAAACTTGGTGATTGGCACAAGAGTAGGTTAGTATACATCCAGTTAAGTTACAGCTCACTATGTATGGAGCAACATTTTGGTTGAATGTAACATATATCAGGAGGCAGATCTGGACTAAATTTAACGAGGCAGATCTGGACTAAATTTAACAAGGCAGGGCCTATGCTTCATTGGTCTTGTACTTTTCTAGCATCTAGCACAGGTCTTGGCACATGGTAGGTACTCATGATATATTGTTTCACTTTGAAAGCCCTTCCAGTGCCAACATTGTATGATGATGGATCAAAGATATTCCCTGTGATATTGAGCTAAGGGAGTCACTTTTCACCATGGGGAGGATGGAGGTGTAGTTGATGAGTGTCCCAGGATCACTGATCCATCCTTTGAGGGCTCTTATCTCTTTCTTGTGTTAAGGCAATAGGACTATGAGACTGTTGCTAATACCTTTGCTACCCAAGGCCTGTCCTGTCCATCCTTTCTTTCCCTGCACCTTGCATGATCCAGGTGTTTATGCTTTAAAATGTACCTAAGCGTTCAGTTAATATTGCAAATTAGTGAAAATTCTAATTTAAGGAATCAATCTGGCACCCGGAGTGTATCCATTCTAAACACATTCTGGCTAAAGTTTGGGTTCTATCTAAATCTTTGTGAAAAAATATCCTTGCTTAATACTCCAGAAGCCCTGGGAGATTTCCCAGGCAAGCATGAAGGCACTCTAAATAGCTCATTTGGGAGCCTATTTGAGGAGGAAAGAAAGAAATCCATCCTAAGTACCCATCAGTGATTCACAAAAATAGGTCACATTTCTTAGCACATTTTTCCAGTGTTATTTTTAGAAATTATTGTTTACAAAATGAGTGAATCTATTCAATACATGATCTTTTAAAAATCTTACTACATTATAAAATACGTTTTTAAGAACAAATTGTTTTCTTCCTAACAGGAGCACTTATTTATATTTTTGCAGTGTTAAACAATGGGAAATATGATATAAACATAATATAATATGATATAATTCTATAAACAAATTTTCTCCTTAGCACAACTCTTTATGACAAGATCAGATACATCAAGCAAAGAAATATTAATGAAAATGTTCTTCTGTGCAAAATGAACATTTAATTTTGAGCTTTTTTTACATGACTCACAGATATTTGTTGCCAGTGTTTTAATTCAAACTCTATTCAAAGGCCTCCAATAGTTACAAAAAGTCATTAACAATATTATTTCGAGAGAAACACGAAAGTCAAAGCATCAGGATTTATATTTCAGTTGCTATTGGAAAGCAAGTGCTTTGAAGGGGGGAGATGTTCTGGAATTGTCAGGAAGTCTAATTAAATTGACAGAGTTTTGCCAATTATTGCATGAAGTGTGCTGCAAATGGTAGAAAACTGAAAGGGGTTTCTGAGAAGCAGAAAGGGAGCAGAGTCCAAGACTGCTAATGGGTTGATCCACCTCTAAATAGAAAGTACTGGAGGCAGAGAATGAGAGAATAAGAAAAGATGTGAATTTGAGAGAGCGTAGCAAATACCTAGGCCTGGGGCAACATACTTTCAAATAACAGTTTAAGCAGAACAGAAACAATTTGCTTTTACCTCACGCATTTAAAACAAAAACTCAGACATATATGTTTTTCTGCAGCTTCCTCCTACTTGCCCCCATCCCTTAGGATGATAGGAACTTCAGATGTCAGTTAGATGACAAGTCAGTGATTCTTGTCACATGCCAGTAATGACAAGTCAGTGATTTTTGTCACATGCCAGTAGGTCAAATCTAGTTTAAGGAATAAAACTTCCTACTCAGGAAGACAGACATAAACACATCCTTTATATTTAAAGGATCATAAAGAAAGAGGGTCTGCAGATGCCAAGGCCTTTTTGCCCCTCTTCATAGTAGCTACCCTCTTTAAAAGCCGGCTAGGTGTCAGGTTGGGACATTTGGGGCCCGGACATCTTTCTTATTGCTTAGTGCATTAGTCTATTCTCACACTGCTATAAAGAACCACCTGAGACTGGGTAATTTATGAAGAAAAGAGGTTTAATTGACTACAAGTTCCACAGACTTAACAGGAAGCATGACTGGGAGGCCTCAGGAAACTGAATCATGGGAGAAAGGCAAAGGCAAAGCAAGCACCTTCTTCTCATGGCAGCAGAAGAGAGAAAGTGTGAGCAAGGGGAGAAGTGCCATACATCTTTAAACAAGCAGATCTCATGAGAACTCACTCATTATTAGGAGAACAGCATGAGGGAAGTCCACCCCCATGATCCAATCACTTCCCACCAGGTCCCTCCCCCAACATTAGGGATTACAATTTGAGATGAAATTTGGGTGGGGACACAGAGCTAAACCTTATAATCCCACCCTTGGCCCCTCCCACATCTCATGTCCTTCTCCCATTTCGAAACCGATCATGTCTTCCCAACAGTCCCCCAAAGTCTTAGCTCATTTCAGCATTAACTCAAAAGTCCAAGTCCAATGTCTCATCTGAGAAAAGGCAAGTCCCTTCTGCATATGAACCTGTAAAATAAAATAAAAAAAACAAATTAGTTACTTCCGAGATACAATGGGAGTACAAGCATTGGCTAAATGCTCCTATTCCAAAAGGGAGAAAACAGCCAACAGAAAGGGGCTACAGGCCCTTTCCCATGCAAGTACAAAACCCAGTAGGGCAGTCATTAAATATTAAAGGTCCAAAATAATCTCCCTTGACTCCATGTCTCACATCCAGGGTATGTTGATGCAAGAGGTAGGCTCCCAAGGTCTTGTGCAGCTCTGCCCCTGTGGCTCTGCAGGGTACAGCTCCCATGGCTGCTTTCATGGGCTGGCATTGAGTGCCTGAGGCTTTTCTAGGCTCACAGTGAAAGGTGACAGTGGATCTACCATTCTGGGATCTGGATAATGGTGGTCCTCTTCCCACAGCTCCACTAGGCAGCGTCCCAGTAAGGTCTCTGTGTGGGAGTTCCAACCTTACATTTCCCCTCTGCACTGCCCTAGTAGAGGTTATCCATGAGAGCTCCAACCCTGCTGCAGACTTCTGCCTGGACATCCATACATTTCCATCCATCCTCTGAAATCTAGGTGGAGGCTTCCAAGCCTTAACTCTTGCCTTCTGCACATCCATAGGCCCAACACCATGTGAAAGCTGCCAAGGCTTGGGGCTTGGGCCTTCTGAAGCAACAACCCAAGCTGTACCTTGTCCCCTTTTAGCCATGGTTGGAGCTGGAGTTGGTGGGACACAAGGCACCATGTCTGGAGGCTGCCAGAGCAGTGGGGCCTTGGGCCTGGCCCACAAAACCATATTTCCCTCCTAGACCTCCAAGCCTGTGATGGGAGGGGCTGCTGCAAAGGTCTCTGACATGCCCTGCAGACATTTTCCACATTGTCTTGGCTATTAACATTAGGTTCCTCTTTACTTATGCAGGTTTCTGCAGGCAGCTTGAATTTATCCCCAGAAAACTGGTTTTTCTTTTCTACCACATGGTCAGGTTGCAAATTTTCCTAACTTTTATGCTCTGCTTCCCTTTTAAATATAATTTCCAGTTTCAGATAATTTTTGTTCATGCATATGAGCAAACACTTTTAGAAACAGCTAGGTCACATCTTGAATGCTTTGTTGCTTAGAAATTTCTTCTAACAGATACCCTAAATCATCTCTCTCAAGTTCAAAGTTCTACAGATCTCTAGGGCAGAGTCAAAATGTTGCCAGTCTCTTTGCTAAAGCATACCAAGAGTGACCTTTACTCCAGTTCCCAACAAGTTCTGCATCTCCAGCTGAGACCACCTCTGCCTGGACTTCATTGTCCATATCACTATGAGCATTTTGGTCACAACCATTCAACAAGTCTCTAGGAAGTTTCAAACCTTCCCATATCTTCCTGTCTTCTTCTGAGCCCTCCAAACTGTTCCAACCTCTTCAGATTATGCAGTTCCAAAGTTACTTCCACGTTTTCAGGTATCTTTATAGCATTGCCCCTCTCCCAGTACCAATTTTCTGTATTTTCCGCTTTCACACTGCCATAAAGAACTAACTGAGACTGGGTAATTTATAAGGAAAAGGGGTTTAATTGACTCAATATTCTGCAGGCTTAACACGAAGCATGACTGGGAATCCTCAGGAAACTTACAATCATGGCAGAAGGGTGAAGGGGAAGCAAGCACCTTCTCATGGTGGCAGGAGAAAGAGAGAGAGTGAAGGGTAAGTGCCACACACTGTTAAACCATAAGATCTCATGAGAACTCATTCACTATCTTGAGAACAGCATGGGAGAAATCTGCCCCCATGATCCAACCACCTCCCACTAGGTCCCTCCCCCAACATTGGGAATTACAATTCAACATGAGATTTGGGTGGGGGTACAGAGCCAAACCATATCACTTACTATCATTGGCAGCCCCAGAAAGCAGCCACAGTGTTATTTCATACATTTCTCAAGGAAAACAAACCAGAATCTTCACAGATTTTGTCCTACAGCATCCTCAGACCAGCCCTGTGGTAGAGCAGAAATGACTGTCCTGATTTTTCATATGATGTAACTGAGGCTCAGAGAGGTTAAGTGACTTGCCCAAAGCGAAAGAGTCAGTTAGTGGCAAAAATGGAACTTGAAAGTGGCCCTGATTCCAATCTCTCCTTGACAGCAACTCTTGCAGTCGATCTATTTTTCCTGATTTCATTGACTTCATCCTTGGCATTGGACCCAAAATAGAGCAGCAAATAAAATGGAATCAATGGAATTAGAACCTTTGTTAAGATAACTCTAATATTGAGTCCATTGATAAACTGTCCAGATGTCCTGTTCCTACAACTTTTGTTCAAAGTTTAAAATTGAACATTTTCTTTATAGCTCCAGTCTCATATACCTGAAGTTCAGGCCAGGAAGAGTCATGGAAAACTCCAGAGAAAGATAGAGAGGAAAAAAGTACTTGTTCCCAGAACACCTTGTGTAATATGAAGGGGAGAATGCTCACACCAAGATCCATGGAGCACAAGAGATTGGTGGCTACAGTCCCTCACCATGAGTGGGTAGGTATTATTCTGCCATTTAAGCATTTAACAAAGTGGCCCTCTCCCCTTGACAATATCTATACATGGCAAATAGGAATCAATCATTTCAGCCCCCTTGGGGCTATTTGCTAAGTAATCCATCAGATAGCTGAAAGGGTAATCCAATTTGGTGGGTGTGATGATGAAGTAGAGTTATTTGAATCATTTGCATCATATTCTCAAGTGGATAACTGAAGAGTTGATCAGAACCAAACTGCCAAAATAATTGAAAGAAGAAGATAGACTTGCAGTGGTGTGACCTTTGGGTGCAGCAGGTGGTGGGCAGAACAAGGGCTCACAGACATGAGGAAGGCTCTAACCCAACCCCAGAAAGACCTTCCAATCAACAGGGCTGCATACATGGGCACAGACTGACTCCATGAGAGAAGAGGCACCTGCCATGTCCAGGACACTGCTTGTAGACAGTGAGACCCTTTGGCAAGGACTCTGTGGAGGAGATTCCTAGGTCTGGTAGGAGGCTGATCTGAATTCGTTACCCTTAAAGATCCTAAGGTTTCTATGATTACAGCACTACACCAGCTTATCCTCTATACTGGGGACTGCCCAGGACAAGACCAGTATGAGGGTTCCAGAATATGGAACTGGTTGTACAAATGGCAAATATGTTCCATGTAGATAGGGCCTGAGTTTCTCCTTGGACATGAATAATGTATTTAAGATGGTGACTGTAAATTTACTGAGGGGAGGGACCACATCTTATTCACCTATTTTGTGTAAGATACTCCACTGGGCACTTAAAGGAGCTATGATGGTGAGGAAAGTACAGCCTCTACCCTAAAATCACTATGACCAATGTGGGGAGGTGAGTAGCACACTCTATAAAATGTTTGTAAATAGCACAAATCAAAGACAAAATATGAAAAGTGCCATAATAGGAAGTTTGCAAAACTCTAGGAGCACAGACAATGGAGGCCGATTTCAAAAAGGAGGATCTGTGAAGGCATCGTGAAGGAGGCAGCACTGGACCTCAAGAGATGAAAGGAATTTTGACAACTAAGGGAAAGCACTAGAGGAACAGGGAGTACTATGAGCAAAGACTTAGAGGTAGACAATGGAGGCACAGTAATGCCAAGTTGGAACCAGGCTGCCTGGATTTGAATTCCAGCTTGACCACCTGGTAGCTGTTTTTTAGCAAGTTGCTTAGCCTCTATGTGCCACTGTACCTAATCTTTAAAATTAGGATACTAATAGTATCTCCCTTATGGGGTTGTTATGAAGATCACATAAGTTAATGTAGGTAAAGCATCCAGACTCAGGAAGCATTATCCATTATTTCTTTGTCATGAATGCAGTAGTCAAAACCCATTTATAGTTTTGCTCTTATCACATTCTGAGGTAATAAGTGCCTTGCTTTTAATTGTCTGCAGCTTAATGAGGCAGACAATGAAAATCGGACCACTGTTTTTCCTAATTAAAGTGCTGGAAGAACATAAGTCATCCCCAGTTTACTAATGAATAGGCTGTGCACCAAAAGCTTATTTGTACATCCTACTTTTGGAACTCTGAGGACATTTTTCCATAGAAACGTTGCATTCAGTTATGTATGACTGCACTAGTCCTCCAAAGCTAGATAAGGCACAATGGAGGAAAATACCAGGTCTAAGGGCACCAGTGGGAGTTCTAGAGTCTTCAAGCAGAAATTTCCTTTTATGGAGTGGTAGGCAAAGGAGAGATTTACCCAAAGTTGGTAATGGAAAAATTCACTTCAATTCAACTACCATTTCCTAAACAAACCACTGTGCCTGGCACTGTGCTTGGTGCTACAGGGGGATTTTGGAGATGAATTTTGTGTTTTTTCTTTGAGTGTTACAATTGACTGGATCTTTTCCCCCCTCCCTATTTCCTGGTCTTCAGTCCCCTCAGGCTATACTAATGTTTTCACTCCAGCATTTTTTTAGGTGTGTTCCCTAACCCACTTCAGTAACAAAGAAAACAAAAAGGTTGTTGGGGGTGAAGGGTCAGTTTATAAGGCAACTAAGTGTTAGAAGGAAAGCAATTGAATTGAAAACATTCACCTTGAAGTTGGAGCTACAAAGTAGGCAGGTCAATCCTGTCCTCCATCCACCCACTGGATACTCCTCTTACTTTTTTATTCTGCCAAACCTGTGTGCTCTGAGAAAGCATCAAGTTATTTGCACAAGAATTTCCCCCCAGTTAAATGACACTTCAGCTAGGGAACAGGGGCAAAGATGGAGTGGGAAGATGCTGAGATGATAGTCACTTTTAAGTCAAGGACTGGATTTGGCCTGACTCATCTATCATCTTCATTTGTTTTCTTGCAACTTGTGCGTGCGTGTGTGTGTGTGTGTGTGTGTGTGTGTGTATACTTGTTAGACTGAGGGAGGGAGATGGTCTGAAGTTCACATATAGAGAGCCCTCTTGGCAACAAGAACCATCCCCTACCTTGATCACATTGACCCAACATCTGGCTGATAGGCCTAGCAGCTGACATCATTTAAGATCTGGAAAAGTGGAACTGGTGACAAGCACACAGCCCCAGGTCTATGATGTATTGGCCCCACTCCCCACAAGCCTCAGGTTTGTGATGTATTGCCCACTGCTCCCCACAATGTGCTCAGTGAGGGAAAAAAAGTCTTCTCTCAGAGGTGATGAAAAGTTTGACATGGCCAAGAAAGTTTCTGTTTAAATGAATTTTCCATAACAAAGGTGCTGAAATTAAAAGCTAGCCTCTAGGGTTTCTGATTTCAAAATAAGCAAGTCTCTGGTTATTGTCATATATCAACGCCATGTCATAGAGAAATACAGAAATATTTTTCTGCAAAAGCTAATGCAGACAGGCAGCAAGTTCCCTTTTAGCTAAACTTATTTAAAAACTCTCAAGAGAACAAATCTGAATTGATCATGGAACAATTGATCAATGATGACTAAGTGTGGCTCCACATTGATTTGTCTTGCATAGGAACGGACCTAGTTAAATGACAAATAAACCCCAAAGCCACTCCCTTCAGCAATATGTGAGTGCAACTCCCACCTCGATTCTTTTGACTTGTTTAACCTCTACATTGTATTAATTTTTTTTCTGAAGAGATTTTTCTTCTTAGAACAGAGGGAAAGTGACACATAGTGAACAGTCAATGTGCTTCCAAATTTAACTGGTAATTTTTTAAAGAGAAACGTATATTGACTTTTAAAATGTAGAAAATCGATGAAGGCAAATGAATCCTCAGATCCATTAGATGAAATCACTTTTTGTTTTCCAGTTTGCTAAGATAGAATCTCGAAATAATACAGATATAATATTGGCGACAGCCAACAAAAATATTTGAGGTAACAGAAGGAATGAAACTTTTTAATCAAATGCTTAATCAAAGTTTTAATCAAACATTCTCTGATGGCTCACCAACGGAAACATTAAATGAATGTAAAATATGCTTTGTTACGATATCTCTACCATTTGGGAGCAGGTATGTGGGATGGGGGCCTTTACTGGTCCCACAGTTCCTGGGCCTATCTTATGTACTGTTCCTGGTCTGTGGTTTTCTGTCACACTCAGTGCTTCCCTACTGCTGACCTCAAAATGCACACACTGTGCTCCTGCTCTAGTGTGTGGAGGTCACGATGGAAGGATTGAGAGTAAATTTCTGCATTATAGGCTTCTTTTCCTCTGCTCAACTCTTAAATGTCAGTGAGTCTCAGGATTCTTCTGCCCCAAACTGTCCTTTTTCCCCAGACCACATATTCTCCAGGATAAGCTCAGTCATTTTTGTGGCTTCAGTTACTAAC
This sequence comes from Nomascus leucogenys, assembly GCF_006542625.1. Taxonomy (NCBI): domain Eukaryota; kingdom Metazoa; phylum Chordata; class Mammalia; order Primates; family Hylobatidae; genus Nomascus; species Nomascus leucogenys. Next base: position 136,478,416 of record NC_044406.1, read on the forward strand.
TACACATACGATGGTATAGACCCAACTACCTACTGGTCATCTTTATCTGAATGGCCTTCAAATTCAACATGTCTTTCCTGTAAACTTTTGTATTTCTGATGCTAAATGGCATCTTCATCTGCTAATCACCCAAGCCAGAAACCTGAAAGTCATCCTAGACTCCTTTGTGTCTTCCAAACCCACATACAATCTATCATTAACTCCTGTTGATTCTATCTTCTGAGTACCCTCTCTAATCTGTGAATTTTTCTCCTTCTCTACTGTACTACTTTTAGTCCAAGGCACCCTATCTCTTGCCTGGACCTCCACTTTCCCTTCACCCACTTACAATCCATTCTCCACACTGCACCCAGAATGATGCTGCTAAACTTAACTAAACAAAGCAAAATCACAATCTGATCCTGTCACTCCCCTCCCCTTGAGAAATAGGCATTGCTCCCCACTGACAATAGAATCAAGTTTAGCCTTGTCTTCCACCACTGGAGGCCTCCTTATTTCTGGAGCAAACCATCTTGGTTCTTCCAGGCCTCTGTGCTTCTAGACAATCTATCCTCTTTGACTAAATTCCCAGTATAGCATAGTGGTAGTTAAGGTAACAGGTTTTGGAATCAGATAGATGTAGGTTCAAATCCTGGCTCTGCCTTCTACCTGAACTAGCTGTGTGGCCTCAGTCAAGTTAATCTCTCTGAACCCCAATTTTCTCATCTCTTAATTGGAAATAGCAAAAGCACTTACTGCACAGAAATAAGTGAGCTAGTACTTGTGACACACATTATTCCCTGCTTTCCTAACTGAGTGAGTGCCCAGCTAAGACCCAACTCAAATATCACCTCTTCTGTAAAGCTTTTCTTGGCTAATGGCACCATAGTTGGTCCTTTTCTCCTTTGTATTCCATTGGGCACTTTTGTGCACTCACAGTTTTTGCCACTTGCCCACTTGCAGTGTAAGTAATTGTTTGTACCTCTGTGCCCTCCTTAGCACCTGGCACAATACCCAACACAGTGAGCATACAGTCAAGCATTTGGTAAATGCGGAATGAGTGAGGCTGATTTTCGAATGTCAGATTGTCCTCTAGATTTGAAGGCATAATATATCACAGAGCAACCTCAGCAACGAGGAGGAAGGGATTCTCTTAGTGCTGTAGTTTCCTTCAGTATTTTTATTTATGAAATAGAACTGTTTGCCAAGTTTTTGTTTATCTATAATTCTGACTAGTTCTCCCTCTCTGTCCTGTGAGGGGAGAGTTTCAGTGATAATTCCACCTAAACATTCAGAGCTGTCAACATTTACCTACACCCCTCTGCCCTGCCAGAGATTGCATCTGGAGAAGCCAAAGGCAAAGCCATATTCAGCCCAGACCATTTTTCCTCCCCTCTGCGATGATTATCCTACACGTGGCCCTTACCCTTTCTGGGCCTCAGTTTCCCCATCTGTTACCCGAAGCCTCACTAGATAATCTCGAAGGCTCTTCTCAAGGAGGAAGTTCTCTGATGATAACTAACATTTGCCTGTGGGTGCGTAGAAATTATGTTATTATTATAAAACACATGTTATCTCTATGAAATAAAATCCATGAGGTATTATCATCTCTATTTTTTTCAAATTAAACTGAGGCTGGAATAACTAGATCAGTCCTACATCTCCCACAGAAGTTGCAGGCAGCTCCTATGAATCCACATTCCTTGCTGTAGCCTGTTGCTTAAGGTCTTCCATGTAGACCAAGCTGAGCAACATGGCTCTCTGTGGTGTGTGCTTGAAAAAGCCATGTCTTAGCTGGGCGTCGTGGAGGGCGCCTGTAATCTCAGCTACTCTGGAGGCTGAGGCAAGAGAATCGCTTGAACCCAGGAGGAGCCGAGATGATGCCACTGCACTCCAGCCTGGGTGGCAGAGCAAGACTCCATCTCAAAACAAAAACAAAACAACAACAACAAAAAAGAAAAAGCCATGTCTATTGCCACAGCTGTTCTCAGGACCATCATCGTTGAGGGAAGGGCACAAAGCATTGATGAAGACCCCAGGTGAATTTAGGGGAGAAAGTGCTTAGTCAACGGGTGGTCTTTGAGAGAAGGTGGCTGTGGATCTCATTCTCTCAGACCAGTGAAAAAGTGATGAAAACAAAGAAAAATAATGGAATAAAACTGAACATAGAGATCCTCAGCTCAGCTCATAGAGGCAGAAACTATTTTTACAGGATTGGGTTACATCAATACAATGTTTCTGAAGACATCTTAGATTCATAGATTTAATTACTGTCCCATATCCCCAAAAGCAGATCACCCCAAAGTGAAAAAATGCTACCTTTGAGAAAGGAACTGGGTTATATATTCCACTGACTCAAACGATTTTTTAATCTGGAAAAGGTGTTAGAGATCACTTAGTCTAACACCCTTATTTTACATACATAGAAACTGAGGTCTCGAGACGTGAATTGACTTGCTGAAGGTCACACAGAAAATCAGTAGAGAAGTGAAATGAGGACCTGGGACTCCCAACTCCCAGTTTAAATCCAGATGCTAAGTACGACAATACCTCAGTGGAAGAGAAAGGAAAAAAGAAAGATTAATTTATGTTTCTGTTTAAAGCAGAAAAAGTGCTAAAACCAAAATGACTCTTAGATTATAGCCATTAATCAGTTAAAATCATATGAAAATATCACAACCACCATTACCAGCACCTCCTCCCCACCACCACCACACCCACGTACACATACACCCTGTTTGCCATGAAAAATTCAGATCTGTTAGTGATCAAAACCAGCTCTGGGTCTGGAATAGCCTTTTCTGGGAATATATATACAAACTTTGGCAGGAGTTCAACCAGCACAGCTCAAACATCCACACCCACACCAAATCCTGGGCAATATCAGTCTCCTGTCAAATGCAGACATTTTCTGGGAACTTGGGGATGATGATTATGGCAACCTATGGCCCTGAAGGCTCACAGGCCAATCTAGGTGGATTTGATTAAGCCAATGGGTGTAGCAGAATAAGCTTTAACATTCCATCATTTTATCATTCTTCATAAAGTTAAGTATCAAAAATAATCTCATTAGGAAAATTATCCTATATTTCATGTCTTCTCAAAAGCTGAAATTCAGATTTAGAGGAAGAGTTGGTTTGTTTCCTATATTTCATAACTTTCACATTCTTGTGAGCATGATCTTCACTGGCTAGGATTTTGAACACTCTAAAAGGGTCACTTCTAAAAGGTAGGTAAAAGTGATGATGTGGAACAAGTGTTACATGAGATTATGACTTTTGCTATGGAAGCAGGACCTTGGATGGCATTTGTGTGCTGCTAAATGTAGGGTTAATGGGGTTCTTCACCCAGGCATTTGGATGCCTGAGTGGCTCACTGGATGGAGCAACAAGACTAGCTCGAGAGTCCACTTGCTGAGGATGGGGTAAGATGGTGAGAGCTCCCATCCCCATGCCAGGCTCTGTGGTTCAGGGACTGAGTAGGGTTAATCCTAAGAGTGAAAGATTTTCAGTTTTTGAGATTGAGTAGAGCTTGACCAGTTAAGGACTGACATCAACTCTCAGTAAGTAGGTGGCCAAGTGCAGAAGAAGGAAGAGGACATAGAAAAGCAAAACCATGAAAGATTAGGAAATGAAATGGCAAAGGAAATCCTGGTTTTAAAAAAAGAGTTGGGAATTGATGAACTTGAAGGTAATTCCATAGAATTAGCTAGGAACATAGTGGAAATATTCTGGGAAATGCCTCACAGACCCAATTACTCAGTTACTATCTTAAGTTGACCAAAAGAGGAAATAGGATTTCCCCAAAAAGAAGGGCACCAGAAAGATGCCCCAACCCTTGCTCTCTTAGAAACTTTGAAGCCAATGAATGACGCTTATACAATAAAGAGTATGTAAGTCCAGGTGCAAAGAAAGAGCTTATTGAAAGGACTTAACATGATAAAAGACAAAAGAATTGGGCTGCTGAAGAAAATGATCTCTAATACTGAACTTCAAAAGTATATGAGTGCATTAGTGGCTTAAGTGGCCAATAGGGCCAAGCATTGCAGAGAAGAGGAGGAGGAAGCCAAAGGAAGGGGAGCAAAGGAGGGGAAGCAAAGCTTAACTGCAATGCTGCCTGAACTCAAATGGAAAATAATCAGTCTTATGTGAGGTTTTCTATAGAAACCACAGGGAATACATATATAGAATATATAGAAACCACAGGCAATATAATATATTTGAAATGCAATTTCAAATGGAAAATAATCAGTCCTACGTGAGGTTTTCGATAGAAACCACAGGCAATACAAAGGTCAAGCCGAGGCAGCATGAATGGGCTTCACTTCATCACCTCATGTCTTCACTTCATCACCTCATCCCTTCACCTATCATGTCTTTATTAATGAAATCTGGCTTTTGCCCCTTCCACTCTCAGATTGTTCTGGCAAAGGTCATTCATTCATCCATGCAACAAATATTTAGTAAGGACCTACTCAGTGCTTTTCAATGAGCTGTGCACTTGAAATTCAGACAAAATCAGACAGGGTCCCTGCCCTCAAGGAGCTTCTAGTTGTGTAAGGAGACATATTTATGTAATCAAGCAAGCTCTCTCAAGTCTTTAATGGTCTACAACCGGAATTTTTGCCTGAATGGCATTGTCCCCAGGCACTTTCATGTTTTAATGTCTTTGCTCATGCTGGTGCCTCTGATTACAATCCCATTTACACCCTTCTACCTCCTACCTCCTGTTCACCATTCAAGGTCTACATCAAATATCACCTTCTTTATATAAATAATTGTTCTCTCCATTTCTATATCTTTTTCTCCCAACTCTTTCTAAAAATCTCTGTCTCATTATATTACTTTACTTGTTTGCTTATAGCTCTCCCCCTTACAGAGAGGGCCAATTAATGAATCTATCTCTGTATCTCCAGTGCTCAAAACTGTATATACTTTGGAATGAATGAATGCATGCATGATTAAATGAGTTGGCTGATGAGCTTAACCACTATAACGCTAGCTAACTAAGTAACTGCCTCTCAATTCTGTCTTACCTTCATGGATGTCCAGGGCAGTTTGGTGTGTGTGTGTGTGTGCAAGCGTGCTCAGGTGTTCTATTGCTTTGTTGTTTGTTAATCAAGTTTTTAAACTATCATCTTTGCTTTCCACCTTTTTTTGGCTCTAATGGGGGTAGCTGGAAGTCTGGCAGAACTGGTTTTGAGGCAGCAGAATATCCACAGTGAGTACCTATCATCTAGGACTAAAGCACTCTGAAGAGAAACTGATCCTTAAACCTGCTGCTCAGAAACCCAGGGATCCCACTTTTGGGCTTCAGAGTCTCACGTTTATGTCACCATCACTCCTTGAAACAATGCGTGTTTATCCCCTTATCTCCTAGCAGGTTGCCAAGAGGTTTTCATTGTTGAGTTCCTTTCCATTTCTTCTGCAGATCCCAGCACGCTCCTGTGGCACTTTGTCACAGTGTTTTCGCCAGTCAACTTGCCGGACCTCTTGGCTCTTCTGTGAGATGGTTGTTGCTAACATAAAATGAAAGCCAAGGTTTTATATAAAATTCCTCTGTATTTTCCTTAAATTATAGCAGAACTCATTAGATTTCAACAGAGTTACTCTCAGATTTAAAAATTAAATTTCAGAGAGCCTTCTGTGCTTCCTCTTGGTTTTCACTTGACACCAGGCATTCTCTACTTAAAGATAAAGCATTAAAAATATAATTTGGAGATTTATTTATATCATTTATTTACATCATATGATAAGTACTTACTATGTTCCAGACACTGTTCAGGTTTCTGAGGCTACATACAGTAACATATAATACAGATCACAGGATCTTCCTTTATAAGGTTTACAGCCAAGGGTATATATAATGCAGGCAGCTATGAAAGTGGGGTGAGGATGGCAATGGGGGGATGCACAACAGCAAGTAACCTGTCAAATACATAAAATCACCGCAATTTGTTAATAAGTGCTATGAACGGTGTGATCAGATGTAGATCTTCCAAGGACAGCACATTTTAAGTTATATAAAAATTAGTTCCCATAAGTGCCTATTGAAACATCACTGAGAAGATAGAAGAAGGAAAGAATAAAGAAGGAAATAGAAAAAGGCACCTGGAATTTTAATTGTAGTCGAACCACTTTCAGAGATTCGTTGAAGGCTCTGAGCAAGGGAGACAATGCTATTTCTAGGCCTCCTTGGTGTCCCCTAGCTGTCTGTCTCCACTGCCAGGAGAACTACCTGTAAGATTGCTCTGCCATTGGCTCTCAATGGACTTTCTCAAGGCTTCCCCGGTTACATATCCCATGGCTATGAGCCCCACCAACCCACTACCCCACCACCCCATTTCCCTGACATAATTTCCTTTAACTTCCTCAGTCAAGTCTTTTAGTTGAAGAGAATGTTTTAATTTTATTTATAACTAAAAATGGTCAATTTGGTGACTTATTAGACAAGTCATACCCTACATTTGAATACTTTGTTATCTTCCCTTGAAGAATCACAATGAAGGACATGAGAGGGAGACAATGTGCTTGGTGAAATGACCTTTATATAGGGAGTTAGGATACCCAGTTTCTAGTCCTGGTATAGCCATTTACTCACGCTGTGACTCAGAGAAGACCATAGTGTATCTCTAGGCCTTGGCATCTCCACCAGGACAGTGGGGGAGATGGGCGTGTGTGAAAAATTCAAAATAAGCAAAACTTGGAAAATCAAGACAAGGCATTTCAAAAATCTAGTCTAGTGCTTGGCTACAAAACTATTCACAAAATCTTACTCCATCACAGAACTCTGTCCTTACAAATCATGCCATGCAACACTGGCCCTAGAAAGCAGTTGCACTGTTTTCTAGGCTGACACCAGTTTGAACATCCTGGATTAGTACACAAACTAAATAGTTATTAAATACTGAAATCCAAAGTGATTTCTGTGTCTGAAAAGACTAAATACAACCAATGCTATGCTCTGGGTTGCTGAATAGCAACAAGAATGACCAGTTATTTTGGCCAATAATTTTATTTCAGGTGCTCCTTTCCATGTGGAAGTGATTTCTAGGTGTGCTCAGCCTGGGTCCTTCCTCAAAAGAAGATGGTGCTCTCATGTGTTCTCAGATGGGCTGCTTGCACGTCCTCTTACCTGTATAGAAAAGAAAGCCTGTGTTTTTCTTCTTCCTGCTTCTGTATAATAAATTGCCAGACTAAAACTGAGCTGTTCAATAAATATTTCTTTTTATTACTGGAACTACCAGAGACCCAGGGCTTGGCTCTGTAATTTATGATGGTGTTTGCTCTCTCACTCTCTGCTAAGTTTTTCAAGATATAAAAAGTTTTGGCAGGCTCTGCTAGTTCTGATTTGAAAGCCAACTCTTATTTCTTCTATCTGTCTCGGTGTGTCTCCCAAATTCATCATCTTTTCTTCTCCAATCTCAGTGCCTCTTCCCATGATCAGGCCTTTATCATCTCATATCTAAACCATTGCAGTCGTCCCCTCACTACTCTCCTTATGGGACTGTTTCTAAAGCAGAACTCTGATCCCAGCACTTTTGCTCAGAAACCTTCCATGACTCCTCATTTCCTATGGAATTAGGACTAGATTCTTCTATTTTCCATTCTCAACTATATTCCTAAATTGTCTCCCACTGCTCAACTTCCTGAACTCTCTTTTATAAATTATGAAATATCTCAGATATATACAAAAGTATGGAGAATAACATAGAAAATATCCATGTGGTCACCACTTAGTTTTTTCAGGTCCTAAGAATTTGCACATTTGCTTCAGTTCTCTCTCTCTCTCTCTCTTTTTTTTTTTTTTTTTTTTTTGAGATGGAGTTTCACTCTTGTTGCCCAGGCTGGAGTGCAGTGGTGCGATCTCGGCTCACCGCAACCTCTGCCTCCCGGGTTCAAGCAATTCTCCTGCCTGAGCCTCCTGAGTAGCTGGGATTACAGGCATTCGCCACCACGCCTGACTAATTTTGTATTTTTAGTAGAGATGGAGTTTCTCTGTGTTGGTCAGGCTGGTCTCGAAGCCCTGACCTCAAGTGATCTGCCTGCCTTGGCCTCCCAAAGTGCTGGGATTATAGGCATGAGCCACCGTGCCCGGCCCAGATCTCTTTTTTAAGACAAAATACTAAAGGTCCGATTGATGCAATTCCCTCCTTACTTCAATTCCTCTGTCTTCCTAGAGTTAACCGCTGTCTTAAACTTGTCTTTTTTTTATCATTCCCATGTATGTTTCTCTAATTTTACTACAGGTTTACACACTCTTAAACTATATATATATAATATATAAAAATATATACATATATAACTATATATACATATGTAACTATATATGTGTATATATATATATACATATACATATAATTGTTTTGTATGCATTTAAACTTTATATAAATGACAGCACACTTCAGCCTCCTGCAATGTGCTTTCTTCACTCAATATTGTGTTCTTGTAATTTTTCGTGTTGATACATATACCCTATAACTCATTTATTTACTGTTACTGCTGTTAGAGTATTATTTTATGAATATACTTCAATTTATCTATTCTCCTGTTTCTTTTTTCAATTTTTTTTACTATTGCAGAAAATATTGCCATGAATATTTATGTACAAGTCTCCTGCACAGTGAGAAATCGTTTTTCTAGGATATTTCCTTCTTAGGTCTGGAACTGCTAGGTGTTCATTTTCAGTTTTACCAGATATTGCCATACTGCTTTCCTAGGTTGTATCATTTTGTACTCTTACTTGCTGTTAGAATTCTGGTTCCTACACACCCTTAAGATATTTGGTACTATCAGGCTTTTAAATATGTGTCTATTATATGAATGTGAAATGATATTTTATTATAGTTTTACTTTGTGTTTCTCTCATTGCTAGTGACGTTGAACGTATTTTTATACGCTTATGGCTATTAGATTTCTACTATTGCCTGTTAATATTAATTGCCCATTTTTTGCATTGTTTTGTCTTTTTCTTGTTGATATGAGTTCTTTGTTAATTCTGGATATTAATATTTTATAAGTTATATGCATTATATGTATCTTCTTGTTTGTGGCTTTTCTTTTCACTCTTTTTATGGTGTCTTTTATTGAGTAGATATTTTACATTTTAAAAAGGCAAAATTTATCGGTCTTTTTAATGGTTTGTGTTTTTTGTGACTTGGTTAAGAATCCCTTCCTTAATCTAAGGCCGTAATGGCATTTCCCTATACTTTCTTGCAAAAGTTTAAAATTTGCTTTTCACTTTAGCACTCTAGCCCACTTGGGATTACTTCTTGCATATGGTTTAAGGTAAGAATAGATACATATTATTTATATTTTTATTTGTCATTATGTGAATACCTAATTTTCCCTTGTCATTTATTGAACAGTTTTTCTTTTCCTCACTTTTTTTTTTTTGAGACAGAGTTCTACTCTTGTTGCCCAGGCTAGAGTGCAATGGCATGATTTCCGCCCACCCCAACCTCTGCCTCCAAGGTTCAAGCGATTCTCCTGCCTCAGCCTCCCGAGTAACTGGGATTGCAGGTATGAGCCACCACACCCGGCTAATTTTGTATTTTTGGTAGAGACGGGGTTTCTCCATGTTGATCAGGCTGGTCTCGAACTCCCGACCTCAGGTGATCCACCCGCCTTGGCTTCCCAAAGTGCTGGGATTACAGGCGGGAGACACCACGCCCGGCTTCCTCACTGTTTTTCATACATCTCTTTTATATATCATTTCCATAAATGTGTGGTATGTGTCTGAGTTCATTATACTGTTTCATTGATCCGTTTGCCTATCCCTATGCAATACCACATTGTCATAATGTTCATTGTGTTAGAATAAGACTTGATATGTAGTAGAGAAAACCCCTTACCTTGTTTTACTTGTTAAGATTTTGCTGCTTACTTTTGGCCCTTTGATTTTCTGTATAAATTTTTTAAATCAGCTCATCAAGTACCACAAAAAGTTAAGATTTTGACTGAAAGTATGTTGCACATATAGACTAATCTGGAGAATTGACATCTTAATGATATTTAGTTTTTTGCATCCATAAGCATAGTATATCTTACCATTATTTAGGTCTCCTTTTATGATTTTTAAACAATATTTTAGAACTTTATTTATAAAGATTTTGCATGCACTATCATAGATTTTTGTCTAGGAATCTTATAATTTTGGTTGCTATTGTAAATACTATATTTAAAAATTATATTTATATCTTACCGTTACTTAAGTCTCGTTTTATGATTTTTAAACAATGTTTTAGAACTTTATAAAGATTTTGCATGCACTTTCATAGATATCTGTCTAAGAATCTTGGAATCTTATATTTTCAGTTGCCATTGTAAATAGTATATTTTAAAATTATATTTTCTAATTGTGTGTTCTTAACTTGCTTTCTAACCCATTGTAATCAGGATCTTACCTTACTATTCTGCTAAAATTATTCTCATTTATAGCTCCCAACTAAAAAAAAAGTCAAATGGACACATTTCCGGCCTTAATTTTTGTAGCATTTTATATTCTTGATTACTTCCTTACTCTTGAAACAACTATTTCTTTGTTTGTCTCCATGAAATCATGTTCCTGTTTTCTTCCAGCTTTTTGTCAGTCTTTTATAAGTTCATACATTTCTTTCTAAATATTTGTTTCTTAGTTCTTGACTCTCTTTTCTCTGATCATGGGTGATTTCTCATGGCATCTGCCACTCCATCTATGCAGTGAATCTATGCGAAACTCCTCTATCCTGAGATCCAGACCCATAAAGCCAATCACCACCTGGAATTTCTACTTGGATGCACCATGGCTTCCTAAACTCAACATGTCCAAAAGGTAGCTCAACATTTTCACTTTTCAATCTGCCTTTTTGTTGTCTTCTCAATATCAGTGAATGATTCCTCCATCTACTCAGGTGCTCAAGCCAGAAACTTGGGAGCCATCCTTGACTCTTCCATTCCCTTCACTTCATCACCTGCTTTGTGGATTCCACTTTGACACAGCAGTCAGAGTGAACATTCCAAATTGTAATATGATAATATCACTCCCCTGATTAAAATTCTTTAGAGTTCCCTATAACCTGACTTTCAAGACCTTTCCTGTTCTAGCCTTGCTAGTGTTAACATAGCCTTCCCCAAATAGGCCTTTGTCTACCTTCCTAGACACATCTCAGCTCATATCTACTTCTCTTATATTTGCTATCATGGTTAATGACATTCCACCTCATTTGCCTAAGTCAGAGACCCAGGATTGATCCTTGATTTCTACTGCTTTATTCATCCCATTGGCCACCAAGTCCTGTGTATTCTTAATCCTAATATTTCTCATGATTATCCATCTCCTTCTATGTATAATGCCAGTATCCTAATTCAGTGTACATCACATTCCTTTTCATGTTCTTGATTCCATGTGCACAGTAGACTATTGCAGTCCCTAAAAGCACCACACCATTTCATATCTCCATGTTTCTGAACAAGTTTTGCCTTTCCCTCTTTCATAAATGCTTTTCTTTCTTCCTTCTCAACTTAGCTTCCAGGCAAAGGCTTCTCCAACCTTCAAGACTCAGCTCAAGTATCCCCTCCTCTAGGAAGATGGTCTTGACTCTTTTAGGTAGACCTGTTAGACTGGGAACAACTTGAGGGCAAGGGTTGTGTCTTACTTAGTCATCTCTGTATTCTTAGACTTTTACACAGGACTTGGTGTATAGTAGATACTCAAAAACATTGGTTGGAAGACTTGAATGATCAATGTTTCTTCTGAACCACTAAGCTGTCCCAAACTGACTACTTAACCTTACCTGAGCACACAATGAACCCTCCTGCCTTGTTAATTCTATTGTACCACTTGCCTGTCTTCTTCCATTGGCACTGGCCCAGTAAGCTTGGATTATCATCATACTACAACCTCTTTAAAACAAGTTTTATCATGCCCATGGCAGAGACTTGGAGAGAGCAAGCTTGTGTCTGCAAGCAGATTAGAATGATATAAATGTCTCAACAACACCTTCTTGCTCCTGCACTGAAGAACATTTTCTCTTTTTCTTGTGCAATACTTTTAGGTACATTTATTAAAGCAATCACAAAACAACTCAACCATATCCAGCTGCACATTCTGCACATGAACTTCAGATCTTAAAATAAAAGTTAAAAAAATAAAGTAGAAAAGTATCATTAATAGGAAAATAACAGCCAATGTAAGAAAAAGGGAAGCTTAAATCTAAAACAAAGTGAGACTTGCTAAAAAATGATAACATGGCAACTGGAGGAAAGGAGAGGCCATTTAAAATTTACATTCCGATTAAACATGCATTCAACAGTGGAGAACATGTCCACTATAAGAAGGCATTATAGTATTAGAAAAAGAAAAGATGCTTAAGTCCTATTTTATTTTAATCTTTTCTGTAAAACAGAATCTTTGGGGCAGGGGGAAGGCTACATGTAAAAGACTTGAACTATCACATAAGTGAACTGATGAAAAAGCATCTAGGTGTTCTAAGTAACATTATATTCCCCTTCCTGAAGGACATTTTCTTTCATCCATTATCCATCCACCTATCCCCTTAACAGATATCTGAGGTTATTTCTGGGAAGAAGAAAGCTATTTCCAAGTTCACTGGAGGCTTCCCTCAGAGTGGACTGGAATCTGTGAAGATGGGGGTTTCAAAACTGCCTAATCTATTAAGAGATCCTGAGTTTATCCTCCTTGAGGTGACCACACACCATTTTTACCAAAGTAACACATCACAGACAAATATTTGACATCAAAGATCTTCCCAATTCTAGTCTCTAACCAAACAACAATGTTTCAGAGAGTCATAGAAAAAAAAAACCTTTCTGAAGTAGAAGGTCATCAGGAGATGTTGTAGAAAGAGCATTGAATCAGGAGTCAGAGAAACCAAACTGTAGTCCCTTCTCTGCCATCCATCGGTCTTGTTACATCTCTGCACTTTGACCTCCCCCAGCCACAATACAGGGAAAACAAAAGGAGCCTACACAGTCAACTTCATGGGACATCCTAAAAGAGCAGTGAGAGAAGAGATAGGAGCCTTCCGTGTGTTAGTTATCTGGAAACTGATTTTATCCTCCCTGCTAGACAGCAAGATCTTTAATTTCAGGAATTGTTATTGTCTTCATTCCATCAATCAACAAATCTTTATCAAGTGCCTACTGTATGCCAGGCAAACAGCAGTGACCAGGACAGACAAAAATACCTGCTCTCACGGGGCTCACAATTTGAAAAGGCAGACAGTGAAAAAGCAACTGTGAAACATGATGAGAGTTCTGAACAGAGGAGCACAGGATGTGATGAGAGTACAAAGAAGAGGCTGCAGACACAGTGGTGATAACAACTGCCCTGGTGCTTTCCCAGCCCTGCTCAGCAGAAGGTAGGATAGCCCCTCCTCTGAGACCATCTCCACATGGTGCGCTATACAGACTTGACATGAACATGCATGAAGTATCAATAGTATTTTAATACTATGGTAAAAATACCATCATGAATTGCAAACCCAAATATATAAACCAAGCTTTATTCTCTGATAGACATTTATGGAGTTCCCTTTTGTACCATGCAGTATTCTAGATGCATAAGACATGGTTTCTACCTCATAGAGCTTACAGCCTTGTGGATTTGTTATGGATTTTTAAAAATAGTGACACACGTTCTGTCTCAGTGGCTCACACCTGTAATCCCAGCACTTGGGGAGGCCGAGGCGGATGGATCACCTGAGGTCAGGAGTTCAAGACCAGCCTGACCAACATGGTGAAACCCCATCTCTAATAAAAAAAAAAATACAAAAATTAGTTGGGCATAGTGCCTGTAATCCCAGCTACTCGGGAGGCTGAGAGAGGAGAATTGCTTGAACCCAGGAGGCAGAGGTTGCAGTGAGCCGAGATCGTGCCATTGCACTGCAGCCTGAGCAGCAGAGCAAGATTTCGTCACCAAAAAATAAAAAAAAAGACACAAAAAATATTTTAAAATAGTGACACCTTTGTTCTATTTAGGAAATAGAACAAAGTGTTAACAACTGTGGTTGCTTTTGACAGATGAAACTACCGTTTTTCTGTGTTTTTCAAATGTCGTATAATGAGCATAAGTTACTTTTACAATGTAAAAAATAAATATTATTGAAACTTTTAAAAATTAGAAAACGGTGACATACATTTTGCAGCTATACACCAAAACAGGACATTTTTCAAACTGATCTTAGAAGCTTGATTTGTTGTAGCCTGAGCCAGTGCCATTCATAAATTCCCAGTTTCCAGATTGTGGTTTTAGTTACCATGGAAAGGCACAAGGCAATTAGAAATACACCTTTGAAACTGTATGGAAATATAGTCTTCTGTGTACGACTCACGAAAAATCAAAGTTCAGAGAAATGGTATAAAAAACACCCAGCGATCAAATGTACAAGATAAATATTTTGCCTCTTTTCTCCTAACAAACAAGAAAATAATGAGAAGAAATGTGATTGTTATAATATTTTAGAAAGAGATATGAGGGAGAATAAAAGAGAAAAGATGAAAAGAAATCATTGCATAGAAAAAACAACAATTACCAAAGAAAAGGAAAATAAATAAAGGGAAAAAGAGCAAGGAGGGAAGGGGAAGGATAGGCTAAGAAATGTTTACATGTAGAAGTAGACATGAGCAAGGCTTGCAGACAAGCACATTAGGACTCCAGAGAACTGACAATGGTGCCGAAGTTTATGTTCAATGCCAGAGTGAGTGAGTAAATGCCAATTGGCTAGTTTTAGAGTTTGGGAAGAATTCAAGAAAGATCAAGAACCCAAAGTAAAAAATACAGGGCTCCAAGGTAGTCAGTTGAAGTAATGAGGTACAGCAGTGAAAGGGCATTGAGCCCTATGCTTGGCATCTGGGGGTAACTAAGGGGGTGGGGGGGCATTTACTTGCCCTTGAGTCCAAGGGTGAGAAGTGTGAGCCACTGTTCAGGGCACTGGGGAAAGGCTGCACACTGGGATAAGGTCTATGAGCTGCAAAGTGGGTTTCCACCCACTAGCTTGTCAGACCCACCTAACCATGAAGTGGTTAGGATATTATCTATCACCACTTTTACAGGCAGACAAACTGAGAGCAGTAACATGGCTGTTGGTGAAGATCATGCAATGGTGAGGCTAGACTAAAATTGGCTTTTTAGTGTGGTAGCTCTTCCCCTGCACCCCCATTTATCTCAAAATGAATTGACCCTGAGAAAAGCTATAGCTGTACCCAGGTAATTCACCACTCACCAAAGCACAGCAGCTATCCTCATCCCTCACTCTAACTACATACACACACACACACACACACACACACACACACACACACACGGAAGAACTGACCCAGATCCAGCTTGGAGCTCTCCTAGGTCCAGGATGGAACTAAGGCTCCAGCAATGATGTGTATTCCTCAGATAGAAAGCACAATGGCCCAATGGCCCAGGGACTGTAGAAGCCCAGGAAGCATCTCTTGAAGAAATAACAGGACTGCTCAGGGTTTCCTGCCTTGGTGATAATGGTGGCTGCAGGACCATAAAGCACATTTGAGGACCTGAGCAACTAGTCAGAGTAGAGAGGTGTGGGGCAGGCTGTGCAAGCCTCTTCTTTGTATTTACTTAGGGAAAGGAAGTACTCTTTACAGGCCTGAGCCTTTCACCAACAGGCAAAAAAAAAAAAAAAAACCTTGTCCAGAGATGCAGGCTGCAAAAGCGCCTTGTCACATTAAAGCAAATGGGAAGAGAGGGGTCTGGGACCAGTTTAAATCCAGTGAGTGTCCATCACCTAAGACTATGAAGAGTCTGAACTTATTGAATGAAGGGCTTTGGGGTGAAGAAAGCAAATTCTTTCTTTATCTTTGCTTAAAAATCATGTGTGCATTTGTGCAATAGTTCTGCCTCAACAGGTCTTACCTGCCACTCTCTTCCCCAGGGAAGCAGCAGAGTGGGATGAGAGAGGCCTGTGTCAAGAGTAGAGGGCAGAGTCCTGCAGTCCAATCCCAGCAGAGCAACTTAGCTCTTGGGTAAGTAATCCTGTCTGTGATCTGATGCCTCTGAGCTTCCCTTTCCTGATATTTCAGATTGTGGGGAGGGGCAGGGTAATGCCTACCTATTAGGGTTCTTATAAGAACAGGAGAAAAGATGTTGAAGCCCCTTGGGCCGAGAGGCTGTTGGAGCAAGTGTGAGTGGGCTGGAGGCCTTAAGGCTCCTGGCTCCAGAGAGATGGGGAAGGTGAGGACCAGGTAGGGAGGCACCTGCCCAAGGTCACCAAAGAAGTCACAAATTTTCCAGCACCTGGTGGGGCTGGCATTGTCAGAATCCTAGCCTCTGAAAGCCCCTGAGCAGCACTGAATGTATAGCCAGGGCCTGGCCAGGAGGCTGGGGTGTTGTCTAGGCAGCTGTTTGCAAGAAATAAAGAGCCTCTGCCAACACCCTTCCTTTCCCTGCCAGGGAAGGAAATGAGAGAACTGGGCTGCATTTACCTATTTCAGGTTCCAAAACTTTCAACTGTTTTTAGACAGTAAAGGAGCAGCGAATTTTTTTTTAATTGAAGGAAAGACAAAAAGAAGTTCAAGACATGGCCAAGTATATATCTTATTCCCTCCAGACACATAGCCTTGATTCTACACCCTTTAATGACAGGAGAAGATAACTCTATAATGACAGCATCCAGACGTGCCCAGCAGCAGACCACAGGCAAAGACAGCTCAACAGCAAAGCCCTTATTTCCTGTGTCTCTGCCCTAAGAGAGGATGTCACCATGTCATGCAGAGTCCCTCTCCATGAGGGCCATAATTCTATTTGTCCCCTGAATACTATTGGATTTTGGTCCCAATTACCATAAGTGCATATTTATTGAGTTCTTTTATTTAAGAAATAAAGGGACAAGCTAGCTATGGAGCAATTGAGATAATCAACTGCTTTTGACATTTCAATCTGTGCAACTTCCTCAATTTGTACTCTGACCTCAAAGCTTCCTGTGCCCCAGGGTCCTGCTCCCAGAAAGATTTCCATATCTCCTTCCAAGACCTGCACCACCTGCCCACACCTGCTCCTAGCCCTGCTACCCTTGTACTTGGGTTCTCTCGCTCCCTCAGGCAGCAGCAACAGCATCACCCCATGAGCACCACACTTTTGACTTTACAAGGTTCTCGCATGTGTTAGTTCCTGTGACCTCTCAACAGTCCTGGGTAGATGGCAGAGTGAGATTTATGAGTCCCTGTTCAGAGGAGGAAATTAAGACTTAGAAAGGGGCAATAGCACCAAAAGCACACATCTGGAGGTGCTAGCAGTGGTGGAAGAGCTTAAAGTCATTGCCATGCTCTCTGCCTCCTAGCTGCATCTGCATCTTGCATCCTTTGGAATGCTGGGAACACATGGAGATTCCAAAGGACTTCTTTTGTTGATGTCACTGAAATGAAGCCTTCCTTGGAATCACAGTGTGTAAGTGCCACATGAAAAACAAAACAAAACAAACCTGAAATTTGTACACCCATGTTGAGAGTAGCATATTCACAACAACCAAAAAGTGGAAACCGCCCAAATGTCCACTCACAATGAAGGGATAAATCAAACATGGTACACACATACAATGGAATATTGTCCAGCCTTAAAAAAGAAGGAAATTCTGACACATGTTACAACATGGATGATCCTTGAGAACATTATGGTCAGTGAAAAGAGTTAGTCACAAAAGGACAAATACTGTAGGATCCAAATTTGGAAGGGCCTTAGAATAGTCAAACTCATGGAGACAGACAGTAGAATGGTGGGTGTCAGGGGCTGGTGGGTGTCAGGGGATGGGGAATGGGGAATGGGGAGTTAGTCGTTGCTGGGTATAGAGTTTCAGTTTCGGAAGATGAACAAGTTCTGCAGAGGGACGGTGGTTAACACTTAAAGATGGTTAAGATAGCAATTTTGTCTTATGTGTATTTTACCACAATTACAAATGCATATAAATATAAAAATCTTGAGTGTCCACATCCCTTCTCTCTTCCTCTCATTACATCACAGTCTGTTGAAATCCTTTAGTGCCCACTGACTGCGTGAATCATAAGGGCCACACTCCTGAGCTCAGTCTACAGATTTATTCACCTCCTTTCCCTGTTGTGCATGTGATGCTGCAACCAATCCAATTTTTCCAGTCTCCTGCCTGGAGGGAAAATATTTAGGTGTCAGTGTTCTGGGAGCCAAGAGGGTCAAAGGTGACAGGGTTCTCTGCTTTCAACATTTGGGTTACATGCATTCACACAATCCCTTGTTTTGTGGAGAGGCTACTGTCCTCCACTTTTCCTGGTGTCTCCAGTCTGGAGACTCTCTGTTTAATCCTCTCCAGAGAATAACTTCACCATGCCCCAGTCCTGAGGTAACTGGGGCTGCCTGTTCTTGAGCCTGTGGAAAATTCTGTGATGTAGATTACGTTGCTTCTTAGCCATCCCCACTGCCAACCTGGATTCAGCTTCCTTGGGTCAGCTAAGTCAACTACTCCTGGTTCATCTCTCAGCTTCTGAAATGCTGTTATGCTTGTCTCCCTTTCCATTCTTTCTGTCACTGTGAGATTATTTTAAAAAACACTGATTCTCCTCTACTCTACTTATGATGGGGTTGTGTTCTGATAAACCCATGGTAAATTGAAAATGCACATTTGATTTATGATATTTTCAGTTTACGAGTTTATCTGGATGTGATTCCATCTTAAGTTGAGGAGCATACTGAATACGTATTGCTTTTGTACCATCCTAAAGTTGAAAAATTGTAAATTGAACCACTGTAAGTTAGGGATTTTATGTAATCCTTTACTGTGCTTTTGGGAGGGAGGGAAATTTAGATGCACATGACCATTCTACCATATTTACCTGAACTTTGGTCTGAATGTTAAATAACTAGCAGAAGTAAGCCAGGAGACACCAGGAAGACAGCATTTCAGACAGAAGGGGCAGCATCAGTGAGTTCTTGGAGCTGTAAAACAGTGTGGCCTGTGCAGGAAACCTAGGTGGCGGAGGGCGCATGCTCTTTGTAGTGTGCTGTCATGGCCTTCCTTTGCCAAACTCAAAGTTGGACACAAGGGGCTTGGAAAGCTGTAGTGATGGCTGGTGAGGACCAGACCTGTACCAGGCTCCACAGCACATGCTCCCGCTGCTGTCTCCAGACTGTGGCTTGCACTTCATCCAGATCATTACTAGCCGGGCCATCAATTCTCAGAACATGGGTTTCTGCCTGCTTTGACTGGCCTGGTTGAATTGATGAAGCAATGAACTGGTTCCTTCACTTACTTGAAATTTGAGAATTTAAGTTTTTTGTTTGTTTGTTTTTTGTTTTTAATAATGCCTCAATTTAGGGTTGCTTTGATGAATACATAGCCACAAAATAGTATCAGTGGTTACACAGGCACCAAGAAAAATGCAAATGCTGTGCCTTGTTCCCATCACGCCTGCCACTCTTTGCAATGTAGTATAAAATGCAACTGCTGGGCACCAGCAGTGGCTATTTCAAAAGGCTCATTCAGTTGCTTTTTAATTCCTAAGTCTTGTGGCTTTCACTAGCATAACCTAACATAACCTAACCTAACATAACATAACATAACAGCACTTCAGATGTGACCCACACAAAGTTCAATCATCCAATGGCAGAAATCAATAGAAAAAAAAATATGTGCTTAGGAGGATTGGCTTGGTTGCAGGATTGGGACTAAGGTGAGATGAGTAAGTCACTTGCCTTACGCACAAGATTTAAGGGGATAGTCAAGATAAATAATATTTCAATGCAATATTTTAAAAATTCAAATGGACAAACTATGCCCAAGAAATGGGCAGCTTGCTTTTGTAAATGAGGTTTTATCAGACATAGGGCCAGGATTAGAGTGAGACAAATGAGGCATGGTTGTGCAAGTGCAGGGTTGGATTCTGTCTTGATTTTAAATTTTCATATTTTGCTCATGGAATTTTAGCATTAATTTTGAGTTTTATAATATTGCATTAAAATAGAATTTATTTTAATTACTGAGGGTGTCCCTTTAAATTTTGTAGCCAAGGTGAGTGTCTCCCCTACCCCACCCTAGTCTTGGCCCCACTTGATGAAACCAAACTGGAAGCTGTTCTCCAAATGCTTCCGTTCTTCAAACCTGGGGACCTCGTCAGTTAAACTCAAAGGCACAAATGAATTCCTCCTCAGAAACAGCTGAGGGGAGCAGAGTATCAGATTATGAATCTTGCCTGCATATGGTACTCTTAATATCCATCAATCTTTCCTTTTTCCTTTGTTACAGTCAAGTCCCAGAAGAAGTTAAAATGTGGACCTTCAAACCAATAAATACAAAGATCAAAGTCTAATTTAATTATGATCAAAGTCTAATTTAATTATGACATACACATTAAACCTAACTTGAGAGATGGACAAATGGGACAATTTGGGTGGAACATGTGTATATACAGATATGTCCCCACCTATGCTTTTTGGCATAAACTAGCTTAGACTCAGGTGAAATCCCATCTCTATGTAAAAATTTTTGAATTTATGGTATTTGATTATTTTCTAAAGAGATAAAGCCTCTTGAAAGTATGGTTCTTCTTTGAGCACATAGGCGTAATTGAGATATCATAATTGAATACGCATTCAAGACATGCATTTCATACATGAAAGAGCTGAACCGGGTCACCTAAGACATCTGGAGATATCTTTAAAGTGTAAAACTGCTAATATTTGCAATGATGGACATACATCCTTTGCAGCATGGGTGCAACTGCTTTCTGGGCTCCAGTGACTTCCCTAGTGCTATTGTAATCTACTAAGTAAATGAGCATTTTTTAATAAAGAGCAATTTGTCTAATGAGCAGGGTTGGTTACTCACTGTGGAAACACAGCATGTGATTAAAATTACACTAGCAGAATAAAGCAGAGCAATTGAGTCGTTGGCAGCCCCTTCCCATAACCTCATTTAAGTCTTTGTCCTTCCTCAGAATAGAGCTCTAACTACAAACTGCATACGGAAGCATCAGGCATTGTCATGCCTTGTGATGGCTCCCATCCAGTGCCAGCAGGACTAACTGAAGCTTCAGGCCCCAGAGAATAGGGCCAGCCCCAGAAACATTTAGGAAGGTGGAACGTGGTACCAGGAAAACAGCAAGCCATCAGTACTGGGGAGTCAGACCTCAAGTAGTAGCCATACTGCCAAGTAGCCATGGCCCAGCCACAAGAAATTGAGGAACCAGCAAGCCTCAGGACACATTGATCAGATTTTCTTTAATAGTCATGTTTGCAGCTAAGATCTGTAAAAAGAGTTGGTGGGGAGAGGAAAAAAATAGATTAGGATTTGATATTATTATCTGAAACATCTGCCTTGAGTTTTAGAGGATGTCAAAACCAAAACTAAATTGCCAGGTAGATCTAGAGGGCTGTTTAATATTTTCGTTGGTAGATTTAATTAAAGAGGTTAGGAAAATCAAAGTATAATTCATTTTGGACTAGCCAAATAGAATGCATCTGATTAATTTCTCAGCAGGTAGACAGGCCTCAGCCATCATGTTAGCTTTGAAGGAAGGACTCAGGCCATGGGGGAAGGCCTGACAAGAGCAGGGCATGGCTTCTGTCTTAGGAACTGGGCTGCATTTCAAGACAAGCCCATGGCCCTGGACACGAGATTCAGTTGTAATGACTGGGACATGAAGGGAGTCTTGCTCTCCACTGGTAGCGGACCTGAGTCTTGGGTATAAGGTAGGAGGAAGCAAGGAGGACTTGGTGTCACAGTCTTGTTGCCGCTGGCTCCTGCCTCAGGACACAGGCGTTCTGTTGCCAGGTGTGTGCCCAGGTGGGCCCAGCTCTTGCTGAGGCTGCCAGTTAGGCACCTACCCCTGTTGTTAGTTTCCTGGGGCTGCTGTAACAAAATATCAGAAACTTCGTGGCTTAAAACAACAGAACTTTACTCCTTCACAATTCTAGAGGTTTGAAGTCTGAAATCAAGATGTTGGCAGGGCCACATTCCCTCTGAAGGCTCTAGGGGATAATCCTTCCTTGCCTCTTCCAGCTTCTGGTGACTCCAAGCATTCTTTTCTTGTGGCCACGTCACTCCAATCTCTGCCTCCATCTTTACATGGCCTTTTCTCCACTGTGTGTGTCTTCTCCTCTTCTGTCTCTTATGAGGACACTCTAAATCCAGGATGATCTCCACATTTCCAGATCCTTTGTTTAATTATATCCGCAAAGACCGCTTTTCCAAATAAGATTGCAATCACAGGTTCCAGGTGAACATATCTTTTGGAGGGACACTACTTGAGCCACTTCACCCTGAATTTTGAGTTTCCTATTCGTTCCACATCGCTCTGAGTGGAGACTACTTGTATTGGCACAGTTGGTGTGGCTGCCTAGCTCCTTTCAGAGTGTTCAGAAGCCTGATGGATATCCAGTGCTACTGCTCAGTGGGCCAAAATGTGGACAGGTCAAGGCCCAGACATTGAAGGCATAGTTCTGACACTCTCGTCATGCTACAGCTGGGGTGTTTGCCATAATTGCTACTAATCATAGTGAAAGCTTTTAAAAATGGTTTTACAATCTTCTGGAAAATTTTTTTCTCCATTCATAATAAAACGAGTGTTTTAAGGAACAAGAGGGCATTCAGCTCCACACCTCCATTTCTGTTAATTTTAATTTTTTTTTTTTTTTTTTTTGAGATGGAGTTTTGCTCTTGTCACCCAGGCTGGAGTGCAATGGCGCAATCTCGGCTCACTGCAACCTCTGCCTCCTGGGATTGAGCGATTCTCCTGCCTCAGCCTCCCAAGTAACTGGGATTACAGGTGCCCGCCACTATGCCCAGCTAATTTTTTTGTATTTTTAGTAGAGATGGGGTGGCACCATGTTGGCCAGGCTGGTCTTGAACTCCTAACCTCAGGTGATCTGCTCACCTCGGCCTCCCAAAGTGCTGTGATTACAGGCGTGAGCCACCACGCCTGGCTTTGTGTTCCTTTTAAATTAGCAGGTACATGCAGGGGAAAGAGGCTTGGCTTGGACATCAACAGATATGGGTTCTCATCTCAGCTCAGGCACTACCAAGGTGTGTGACCAAAGCATATGTACTTTCCCTCTCCGGGCTCGATATTCTTCAATTGTGAAATAAAGGATTAGGAAACGTGTTCTCTGAGGACCCTTCCACAATTGAGCCTCTTTATCTTTCCGTTGGTGGTGCTTCTGGAGAAACTGCTTTGCGCCGGTCAAAGCCAAGTTGAATTAAGACAACGATGTGAATTTCCATGTCTCCTACACCAGGAATTGCTGACCTCACTCCACTTCCCTACTCTAGCCCCCAGATGTAGTAACATTCATTTGGGATAATTAGTTTCTCCAGTGGGCCTGCCTTGACTCACGTCTCAGCCCCAGGACTCCAACGGCCTTGTTTCCTAAGAGAC
Source organism: Nomascus leucogenys (assembly GCF_006542625.1). NCBI lineage: Eukaryota > Metazoa > Chordata > Mammalia > Primates > Hylobatidae > Nomascus > Nomascus leucogenys. Next base: position 136,501,758 of record NC_044406.1, read on the forward strand.
CTGAACCCAATGGCCAGACCTTTCTTCCAAGAGAGAAGGAGGGGTGACTGAGGCCCGAAGAACCATGTGCATGACTGCAGTGGCTCTCCCCATACACCCAGACACACACAACATGGTTTCTCAGGTGCCAACGCCTGGAGCTAGTTTATAATTATTTCTCAAGTTCTCTGAGTTTGACTCACCTCTTTTCAAATAAATGGATGTTTTCCTGTGGCTCAGTTATTATTCTTTCCATATTGAAGTTAGTAATATATGCTCACTGAAGAGGGAAACAAGATTTAGTTTTACAAATTCCTACAAATTACATCAACTAACACAGATGAAACAAAATCACGGTTCTGTCAATATTTTCGATATAAGAAAACCATGACACGTTTCTCTTCAAAGCTACTTCGACAACTCCCTTCCCACAGGCCTCTGCATGTGAAGGCTGCACTTACTCCCACAAATTCAGAGGGCTCTGGGATGAGTAGAAAGTGGTTCTGCGTCCATCCCAGGTTCTGCATCCATCCCGATCACTTACTGGCTTCATAACCTTGGACAAGTCATTTCCCATCTATGAGCTTCGCATCTCTTCTCTGAAGACAGGGTCATGGCATGCCTGGCCTGGCTACCTGCTTAATCCACAGTGCCACCAGTACCATCAGAGGTTAAGGCCACCACTAGGAAATCACAACCAACTATCCATTGCTGTTCACTTTATCCACTAGACAGGGCCTCCGAAGTACATGACCCAGGGCTACCACTCACATGGAGTGCACTGTGAACAGAGCTCCCTGGAGTGTGGCATTGGGAAGAGGACTGGCCTATATCATAATCTGAGGCAGAAAGAACTGCTTCTAGGTCTCCTTGTTGTATGGAGGAAAAAAAATATTTGATTGGCCTATGGGGTCTCTAACTGACCCTCATGCTTAGATAACATTTGGTGGTCTATAAAATGGTTTCAAATCAATTATTTTATCCATCCAGCCATCCTATGAGGCAGAGCTTATTATCTTCATTTTCTAGAAAAGAAAAGTAAGGATCAGAGAGGTTGGCTGACTTTCCAAAAGTCTACAGCTCATAAGTGATGGACCTGGAGATTACACCCAAGAGTTCAGGCTTCCAGATGTTCTTCCCACAATTTAAATAAGCTCTGAGTTTGAGGATGTGGACATAAGCTTAGAGGAAATTTTATCCATATGTTTATTAATTTATTTATCCATCTAATGTTTATTGAGCAAATAGTAACTAGAGGTTTTTGCTGTCCCAGGTGGGGCATTGGGCTCTTCATTTAAACTGAGGGTCAATCAAGTCAGATGTCAGGTTTGCTTTTTTTTCTCTTTCAGTCATAGATATAAGCTTGTAGTCAGAAGATCAGAATTTTGTTTTAGAATAATTTCAACATCTGTTTGCAAGGGAGGATTGTCTTCTAATTTTCCATCTATTTTTCTTTGCTATCTGAAGTGGTTAAGTGCTATCTGTGCATCGTGGTTAAGAGTACAGACCATAGATTATGGACCTAAATTGTCTGAGTTCAAATCTTACCTCCACTACTTGCTAGCTGTGTGACCCTAGGCAAATTACATACTGTCTCTGTTTTCTAATAAGTAAAATAGGGATAATATCAGTAAGCCACCTTATAGGGTTGAGGGGAGAATTAAATGAATTAGTATTTTCCAAGTGCTTAAAACACTGCCTCACCCATGGTAAATGCTATATAACTATTTGTCATTATAACCATCATTGTTCTTATGATAAGAAGATGGAAAAGAAATGAGGAAAGACTCAGGAAAATCACAGAGAAAGTGGCAAGTAGAGCAGCATGACATAATTAAACATAATCAGACAGACCTTATTAAATTATCTGCAGTATCTCACCCTCCGCCACAGGCAGCAACAAATCCAATAGAAAAAGATGCCTTATGTCTGTCCTGCTTTCTATTGTTTGGTCATTGAAGATAAAACCCATCTGTTAGAGAGAAACACTCAGAAAGGGCTGTTTTTGACAAATGCAGTGCAGAGGGGTATATAACTACTTGTATGGAGGATTACGCGTGTAGCCACCATGCCCAGGGCAATCCCTTGTCCTCCCTACCCATCTGAGATGTGTTGGTTCATGAGAATTCCCTTCGTTAAGGACACAAATTAATTAATCTAGGAAAACAAAGCTCTTTTCTTTCATCCAGATTTTTAAGTCCCAACAAAGTTCTCAGTATGGTTTCTTCTTCTGTGAATTCATCACCACTGTGGAAAAGAGGTAAAACCCAGGAGTGAGATAATCTGGGATGGAGCCCAGGCTCCACCACTGCTGGCTGTGCGACCTCTGGCAATTTGCCTCTGCTCTCTGCACCTCTACACCCCACCTTTGGTAGACTTTAGGGCTGAGGCTTAGCTCTGAAGTTAGGGAGTTTGATGACGAGATTATTTAAGTTACCTCTAGGAGGAAGATGTCTCTCATCCCAACTTACTCCAGGGTTTCCTGCCAGGCCGAAGCACCTTCCTCCATCCCTGTATCAATGTCACTCCTCAGGCATTGTTTCACCCTTGTGTTACAGCCATTTCCTCTAATAGCCAGGAGGTACCTAGATGGTGAGGGCTGTGTCTAATTTTTCTGCCTTCACTTTCTCCGAGACTACTTGATTAATATTCGTGACATATGAACAAATGAACAAATTGGAGCGTATATTGCACAAGCCTAAACTGTGGTGTGGTGCAGGGATCCCTAGCTAAGAAGCAAAAGTTTAGCTAACATTGGTGCTTGCTGCCCATGGGTCTTTCAGCTGAGCCTGTCTCACACTTTGGACCTCAATTTCCCCATTTGTGGCATCCCATGTCTCTAAGGCTGCTTTTGAGAGCTTTCTGCTTTTTTCTACCAATGTGTACCCGTGTCTCCTCTTTGTACACACACTGAGTGTCATCTGGAGGAGACTGAGACTCTCTTCTGATGTTGTCATGGTTTTACTCTTCCAAAGAGAGCAGCTCCTACTATGGGGTCCTGCACCCGACAGCAGTTCCCAAATCTTTGAATGCACCAACCCCATAGGCTCAGGATGTATCCCTCTCCAAATCCATTCTTTCGCCCTGAACTCCACCCCTGACCCAAGTGGCAGAGTTGGGAGAGTTTGATAGATCAGTCAGTGGTTCCCCAAATTGGCTGCATGTCAGAATCACCAGGAACACACATATAAAAATACAGAGAACTGAGCAAACCCCAGCCTCCGCCAAATTTAACTTTCTGGCATGTGCCCAGAGATCTGTATTCTTAAGTCCTATCAGCTCGACACTGGATCACCATTCACCACTGGAGACTCATTGGACCATATTACTCCGAACATTTTAGCATCCGTGGTGACAGCTTCTTCACTCCTGTTGCTCTAGAACAGGGCAAAATATATTCTCCATTCTCTCCCATGCCATCCCCTCAGAGTTTACTGTTGCCAAGATATAGCAATGGTATCAGTTCATCAGGGGAACCAGGCGAAAAAACCTTGAGCTATTCACAAATGTCTTATTTTGTGTCACGTAACAGCTTTCATCTTTATGCTGGTAGGTCTCAGGTTTCAAAGGGCTGCATTTTCACTATGCCCTGTGAGAAGTTTAATTAAAGTTTCCCAACAAAGACATTGTCTCCTGCTATAGCCCATGGACATATCTGCACTGGAAATTAATGGAAGGTTTAGAAAAACAAAAAGTGTTTATGAGAAATGCACCACCCTCCTCCTGTCAGGTTTTACATAATGATAATGCTTTCAGGGTGTCTAAGATGGGTGGGTGTTGTTTTTTTTTTCTTTCAGAGTTGGGGCAGGGGGCAGCAGAATTTGGGAGAAGAGGATATCCATACTACTCAAAAAGAGGAAGTTTGAATCTGAACATCATTGACCTCTTACTAGAAGATAAGCTTGGGAGAGCATGGGCTTGGGAGTCAGCAAAGCTGAATCATAATTCTAGCTCTGCAGCCAGTTTGCTGGAAGGTCCAGCCTTTGATGGTCCCATTGGTAAGTATCTCTTGCATGAAATCTAAAGGCAGCATCAACATGGGCAGAATAGTCATGGTCTATCCTATGCCTTCATCTACTCTGCAGCTTCCATCCCAGGACCGTGACCCTGCATGTCACTTTCACAGGGACAGTGTACATCCTCGGTTCAAAATCAGCATTCAGTAGCCTCTTTTGGGTCCTCAACTGAAGGCTTCTTGAAAGCTTGTGAGATACTGCAGGCCAACAGCAAAATGTGAACTCAAGCTCCCTGTTGCCAGCATTCCACAGAAAGGATGTTTCCCTTACACAGCAAAGCACAGACAGAGAGTATCTGGCTTCTGTTTCCCCTCTACCCTGCAAAACAAAACAAAACAAAACAAACAAAAAAGCCATCCACATACAACCCCTTAAACCAAAAGCTGTCCTAAAAGTTACTTCACCTAGAGGGAACACTTTTCACATTTCTGTTTGTTTGGTGGTGGGGGCGAGGTGGGAGAATTAATGCTATTGGGAGGAGGTGGACATTCTCAGAACACTCTTCTGTGATGAGCAGTAACAGTTCAAAATGTGAGCTGCCTGAAGGGCCCAACGATGGGACACAAGAGCTGGGGCCAGCCATTCATTAAGGAGCACCTGGGCCTGACTCATGTGCAGGAATCGCCTCAAACTTCTTGGTTTCCACTGGTAACCTGGCATCCAGAACTGCTGTGCACGGGCTCTGCAGGGGCCCCCATAGTAAGCACAGCGAGGCTGCCTTCCAAAGTGCAGCCATCAGCCTCACAAGCAGTCCCGAAAATGCCCCAAAGATTGTTTCATTTAGAGGGGTCAGCATGCCTTGCAAAGGATGTATGCTGAGCCACACAGCTCCTGGTATCTCTGTCTCAGACGCTCTTTCTCTGCTCCCCATTTTGCTCTCTCTGCTCCTGGGATTAGATGAGCAGGGAAGGTGGGAAGGACAGTCATTATTCACAGAGAATTTACCTTCATCTATTTTAATCCGAAATCAGTTGAGAAAATGATAGCTCAAGTGCTACCTTTCTAGTTAGCCATAAGCAGTTCTTCTAGAAGTGCCCATTTTATTATTGAATAAACATTTGGGCTGTGTTGAAGTTGGCACAAACTGCAAGAAGACTACTCAGCCTGGAGGAATCTGTTGGTTTTTTCTTTTTCTGCTTTTTCTAATTGATCTATGGGTGACACCAAACCCACATGTTTATATTCCCTTTTCTTCAGTGTGAAGAATAAATAATAGATTGTGATTCCCTGATTAAAGTTGAGACCTAAGCAGGAGGAGAACGTGCTCAGGTCACTACTGTCGAGACCTGTAAGGAGGGAAAGATTCCAGACACTGCTCATACCTCAAAGAAGTGACCTTTCGCTATGAATTAATGGTTTGGAGATCGTATTTCTCATGTGCTTTACTCACAGGAGGAATTGATTAGAGGCTGAAATTAATTGCAAACTGGGATTAACCATTTCCTTTTATACTGTGGTTAAAATTTATTTTTTAGCTGTATTTGCCTTAATGCCTTTATGCCAAGGTTTTTCTTTACTGTACTGCTAATTCCAGGAAATTCCCCACAGTGAATGGACATGTCTGCCCACTCAGTCACTCAAAAAAACATGAAGCCTGAAAGGCAATAAACTAAACACTGCTCCGGATTAGCAGAGCCTGGGCAGGGCAGAAAATGTTTAATTCTTAATCAGAAATGGATTTGATTGCTTTGGAAGTTTGAGGGCAAAGGCTGGAGCAGCTACAGTGAAGGTTATTCACAGTGACTGAAAGGGGGGAAAATACTGAGCGTCCCAGTTCATAGCCGGTTTAACCTGAAATAACAAGGCAAGATGGTTACTCCAAAGTGGATGCACTTTTTGGCTGCCTTTTTATTGATGACATGGAGTGTCCAGTTAAGCAGAAGGTGAAGAGTCTTATGCCCTCTGCTCCGGGCAAACACCATTTAGAATGCTGTGGGGTGTTCTATCGACCACCCTTCCAGGGTAGGGGGCAGCCAGACTATAGCACAGCCCAAGAAAGTGTTACAGAGCATATCAGAAAGAACACATGTTTCTGTGGGAAACCTTGTTTGAATTTCTATCCTTAGGAAGCTCACAGTTTTTGTGTAAGTTACAGTAAGAAAATGTACTCAATGGGAAGCAGCATAAGGGAGGCCCAGAGAAATGCTAAGTGCCATTCAGAGGAGGAGTGCTCACTTCCACCCGGAGTAGCAGGGCTGGGGGCCTCTCCAGCTTTGTAGGGAAGGGGGCTTTGGTAATTGCTCTCTCCTCTGACCTCCCACAGCACATTGTTTACTCCTCTGTTAGAGTGCTCAGTATGCCGGACTGCAATTGTCTGTTTATGTGTCTGTCTCTCCAATTAGCCCTCAAGCCCTCACAGGGCAAGGGGCATGCTTTGTTCATCTCCCTATTCCCAGGGCCAGACACAGTTTCTGCACAGTGAAGGGCCTCAGGGAAGCTTTGCTGAACCTAGCAGGGAAAGCAAAACTTCTGAAAGTAGTGCTTTGGTTTTCTCTATAAGGAAGGAGGTGATTCATTCCACCCAGAGCAGTGGGGGTTGGAGATAGATATCTGTGTATGGGTTTGTGTCGTCTCCCCAACTGGGCTGTGAGCTCCTTTCAGGAGGACTGTGTCCCTCTTGTCTCACTATTCCCTGAGCACCCACCCATCCCTGTGTCTTCCCAGGGACAGGGAACTCACTGGCAGGGAGTTCCAAGGTGATGGGATCCCTTCTCTTCCAACAAATTCATAGAAACATGGAAAAAACACAATTCCAAGCTGCTTTTAATACTTGGTCCATGCCTCAGAGATTACTTGCTTGTTAGTTACAAGGTGTGTGTGGGGGGAGCGGGGGGGAATATAACTTTACAGTAGAGAGATTAGGCTGTCATCACCTTAACCCAGGCAGCAATCTTGGCACCCTTAATAATGGGACAACCAGATCTCCTAATGTGATGCAATAGGAAACACACAGCATCCCCTATGAAATATTCTTGCAAGAAGTCAAGCCATTAAACCTGATTTTCAATTTACAGAAAATATAGAGACAGAGGATCAGGTTAAACAATCACAAAGAAATAATCAGTCAAAGCTAGAACATTGGAGAACATACAACACGGCTGGCCTGGTTTCTACAAGAAGTCAGTGTCATAGGGATGGTTCTAGATTAAAATGGAATAAAAAGACATAACAAAAAGTGTCTTTCTTCATTGGTGTGTAATTCTTTGGATCCTGATTTTTTTAAAAGCAGCTATACAATGTAGTTTGGAAACAATTTATGAAATTTGAATACTACTTGATAATAGGCTGATTTTCTTAAGTATAATATTGGTATTATGGTTATATAAGAGAATGTACTTATTTTTAGGAAGTACAAATTAAACTAATTGGAGGCCAGATGCCATGGTGGCTGCAACTCATTTTGAAATGTTTCAGAAAACTAATAGATAAAGTAAATGTGGCAAGAAAAAAATACTTTTAAATATCGAATATGAGTGTTTGGGTATTTATTACACTATTCTTTCTGCCTTTCTAAAAAAGCATTCTTAAAAATAAAAAATAAAATATATTGCAAAATTTGAAGAAAAAAATGTGAAAATTTCTAATCACCTCAAACACAGAGAAACAATAAATGCAGAGCAATAAGTATAAGTAAATATTGGAGTAGTACTTAGAAAATGTGAACTTGATATAAGTGCCAGGTGCTGGGCATTGGGTCCCAGGCATAGAGAGGACATATGTTCGGAAGACAGGTCCATGTTACGTAGAGGAGTTAGAATGACTTCTTTGCATAAAGGCCAGAACCTTGAAGAGTCCTTCTTCTCATAGACTGGAAAAAAGTCAATCACCCAGAGAAGGAATAAGGAAGCTTCATGTCCACCCAGGCTTTGGAGGGACCCCATGAGAAATGTCTCTTATGAGAAATCTCACACTTCCCATAGAAATGGGGTCAGAATTTATAAAACTTGCATGGGACAGGAATCACAAGTCAGGCCATCATTGTGAAAGCTGGTCTAAAACCAATGAAACTTCTGGGATTCTTGGCAAAAGAAAGCACCAAGACTGTAGAGACACACAAACCAGGGCACATTGTCCTCTAACATAGTAAGTAACCCTCACTAAATATGCCCTCACCCTAAAATAAAAATTGCAAACTACACAAGAAAATGAATCTTTATGAGAGAGACTCAGCAGACACAGCAGAAGAACTATCTAGCTAAAATCTTAGAATAATAGAACAATCTGAAAGAAACTGTAAAGCACGTATATTTAAAATAATGACAGAGACAAAAACAAGCCATAATGAAAGAACAGGACAAGGTGATAAAAGAAGAGTTGAAAAAGAATCCTGGTTCTTCTCAAAATGAAACATAGTTTTAAATTGAAAAACTCAGTGGATGAGATAGCAGATGGGACACTGCTAAAGAAAGAAACAGTGAACCGAAAGATAGAGCTAAGAAAATCACCTGGAATGCAAGAAAGAGATACAAAGAAATGGGGAATTTGAAAGTGCCATTAGGAAATTTAGAGAATAGAATAAGAAAAGCCAACATATCTAGTAGGTGATCCAGGAGGAGAAGATATGAACAGAGAGAGGGAGAGAGAGAGACAGAGAGAGAGATGGAGAGAGAGAGACAGAGAGAGAGAGAGAGAGAAAGAGGATATATTTGAAGGAATAAAGACCAATTATTGAAAATATGATACAAGTGCTCAGATGGAATAATCACACTGAGTCTTAAGTAGAATAAGTAAAAACAAATCTATCCCCTAGAAACATTATGATGAAACTTCAGGACATTGAAGAAAAAAATCTTAAAAGCAAAAATAAATATTACCCTTGAAGAAATGACAACTAGACTGAATATAGACTTTTCATCAAAAAACAGATGCTAAAAGACAGATGAATATCTTCAAAGTACTCAGGGAAAAAACTGTCAACCTTGAATTCTATGCTCAATTTAATTATCATTTAGAAGTACAGCAAAATACATGTCAAGTGAATAACATTTCAGTAAAATTAGCAAATCAAATCCAGCAATATATAAAAATGATAATACCTTATGACCAAGGAGGGCTTATCCCAGGAATGGAAGGCTGGTTTAATACTCAAAAATCAGTCAGTGTAATTTACCATATTAACTAAATAAAAAAGAAAAATAATATGATCATCTCAATAAGTTCAGAAAAAGCATCTGGAAAATTCAATGTCTATTTATTATTAACAAACAAGCCCCAAAGCCTCAGTGGATCATGAATAGAAAGAACTTCCCCAACCTGATAAAGGCTGAATATTCAGAACTGACAACGAACACCATAATTGATAGTAAAACCCTGGATGCTTTGCCCCTAAGATCAGGAGCAAGACAAATATGTCCATTCTCACCATTTCATGCAGTATTGTACTGGAGGTCCTAGATAGTGCAAAATGGCAAAAAAAAAGAAAAGCATACAAAATAAAAAAGTAAAACCGTTTTCATCTGCAAAGAGTATGACTGTAAACCAACCAAAAAAGAGAATTTTAGACCAATATCCTTGATGAATATTGATGCAAAAATCCTCAATAAAATACTGGCAAACCGAATCCAGCAGCACATCAAAAAGTTTATCCACCATGATCAAGTGGGCTTCATCCCTGGGATGCAAGGCTGGTTCAACATACGCAAATCAATAAATGTAATCCAGCATATAAACAGAACCAAAGACAAAAACCACATGATTATCTCAATAGATGCAGAAAAGGCCTTTGATAAAATTCAACAACCCTTCATGCTAAAAACTCTCAATAAATTAGGTATTGATGGGACGTATCTCAAAATAATAAGAGCTATATATGACAAACCCACAGCCAATATCATACTGAATGGGCAAAAACTGGAAGCATTCCCTCTGAAAACTGGCACAAGACAGGGATGCCCTCTCTCACCGCTCCTATTCAACATAGTGCTGGAACTTCTGGCCAGAGCAATCAGGCAAGAGAAGGAAATAAAGGGTATTCGATTAGGAAAAGAGGAAGTCAAATTGTCCCTGTTTGCTGATGACATGATTGTATATCTAGAAAATCCCATTGTCTCAGCCCAAAATCTCCTTAAGCTGATTAGCAACTTCAGCAAAGTCTCAGGATACAAAATCAATGTACAAAAATCACAAGCATTCTTGTACACCAATCACAGACAAACAGAGAGCCAAATCATGAGTGAACTCCCATTCACAATTGCTTCAAAGAGAATAAAATACCTAGGAATCCAACTTACAAGGGATGTGAAGGACCTCTTCAAGGAGAACTACAAACCACTGCTCAATGAAATAAAAGAGGATACAAACAAATGGAAGAACATTCCATGCTCATGGGTTGGAAGAATCAATATCGTGAAAATGGCCATACTGCCCGAAGTAATTTATAGATTCAATGCCATCCCCATCAAGCTACCAATGACTTTCTTCACAGAATTGGAAAAAACTACTTTAAAGTTCATATGGAACCAAAAAAGAGCCCGCATCGCCAAGTCAATCCTAAGCCAAAAGAACAAAGCTGGAGGCATCACGCTACCTGACTTCAAACTATATTACAAGGCTACAGTAACCAAAACAGCATGGTACTGGTACCACAACAGAGATATAGATCAATGGAACAGAACAGAGCCCTCAGAAATGATGCCACATATCTACAACTATCTGATCTTTGACAAACCTGACAAAAACAAGAAATGGGGAAAGGATTCCCTATTTAATAAATGGGGCTGGGAAAACTGGCTAGCCATATGTAGAAAGCTGAAACTGGATCCCTTCCTTACACCTTATACAAAAATTAATTCAAAATGGATTAAAGACTTAAATGTTAGACCTAAAACCATTAAAATCCTACAAGAAAACCTAGGCAATACCATTCAGGACATAGGCGTGGGCAAGGACTTCATGTCTAAAACACCAAAAGCAATGGCAACAAAAGCCAAAATTGACAAACGGGATCTAATTAAACTAAAGAGCTTCTGCACAGCAAAAGAAACTACCATCAGAGTGAACAGGCAACCTACAGAATGGGAGAAAATTTTTGCAACCTACTCATCTGACAAAGGGCTAATATCCAGAATCTACAATGAACTCAAACAAATTTACAAGAAAAAAACAAACAACCCCATCAAAAAGTGGGCAAAGGACATGAACAGACACTTCTCAAAAGAAGACATTTATGCAGCCAAAAAACACATGAAGAAATGCTCATCATCACTGGCCATCAGAGAAATGCAAATCAAAACCACAGCGAGATACCATCTCACACCAGTTAGAATGGCCATCATTAAAAAAACAAGAAACAACAGGTGCTGGAGAGGATGTGGAGAAATAGGAACACTTTTACACTGTTGGTGGGACTGTAAACTAGTTCAACCATTGTGGAAGTCAGTGTGGCGATTCCTCAGGGATCTAGAACTAGAAATACCATTTGACCCAGCCATCCCATTACTGGGTATATACCCAAAGGACTATAAATCATGCTGCTATAAAGACACATGCACACGTATGTTTATTGCAGCACTATTCACAATAGCAAAGAGTTGGAACCAACCCAAATGTCCAACAACGATAGACTGGATTAAGAAAATGTGGCACATATACACCATGGAATACTATGCAGCCATAAAAAATGATGAGTTCGTGTCCTTTGTAGGGACATGGATGAAACTGGAAAACATCATTCTCAGTAAACTATCGCAAGGACAAAAAACCAAACACCGCATGTTCTCACTCATAGGTGGGAATTGAACAATGAGAACTCATGGACACAGGAAGGGGAACATCACATTCCAGGGACTGTTGTGGGGTGGGGGGAGGGTGGAGGGACAGCATTAGGAGATATACCTAATGCTAAATGACGAGTTAATGGGTGCAGGAAATCAACATGGCACATGGATACATATGTAACAAACCTGCACATTGTGCACATGTACCCTAAAACCTAAAGTATAATAAAAAAAAAGAGTATGACTGTATTCACAACCTTTCTAAGACATCTAAAAACGTATTAGAAGTAATAAATGAATTTAGCAAAGTCACAAATATAAGATCAACATGCAAAATTCTAGCAACAGATAATACATATACATACTTGCAACAAACAATCAGAAATAAAACTTTAAAAATACCATTTACAATAGCATCAAAAACCATAAAATACTTAGGAATGAATTTAACGAAGAAATATGCCATTCTTCCATGTTGAAGCTACAAAACATTGCAGAGAAAAATTAAAGAGAATCTAAATAAATGTAGAAATATGCCATGCTCATGTATCGGAAGACTCAATATTAAGATATTGTTTCTCCTCAAATTGATCTATAGATTCAACACCAACCTAGTCAAAATCTAAGCAGACTTTTTTTTGATAGAATTAAACAAACATATTCTAAAATGTATATGGAAATGCAAAGAACCTAGAACAGTCAGACAAAGACTGAGCTTACTCTTTATTCTTTCATTTAACGTTTGTTTATTTATTGAGCACACACTATTGTCAGGCTGTTCCATACCTTGGGCATAAAACATTGAGACAAAGACATAGATATTTGCCTAAAGATCTACTAAAATATGAACTCAAGCACAGAAATTAAACTGAGAAATGAGTGGAATGCAAGAAGCAATGATGGACAAGAAGCTGGTAAACATATTGGTACAAGTACAGGCCACACAATGTAATATCAAATGAAAACTAATTGTGTTGCTTTGATATGTTGGATGCTACATTGGGCACGTTCAGAAATAGATTGGTTAGATTCAAGGATGGAAGCCCACAAAGGACTTCTGGTCTAGTAGGGGAGACGAAGTAAACAGAGAAGTCCAATGGAGGGGCAACATCTACATAGGGCACAGAGAATACATAAGAGGAGAATGTCTGTGCTATCTGGAAGTGTGTATCCTGGAAGAATTTCATGGAGAAGATCATGTTCAGTACACTTAGGGAACCATCAGGTTTGATAGTGGTGGGGGCGGGACAAGAAATGAGTTTTCTGTACCAGGGCAAGGGGTTTGGACTTTAGCATTTATGCTGAAAAGGCTGCCTGCTGCCTGCTTTGTGAATTTCAGATAAGGGTTGTGATTATTATTTTAAACTCTAGAATTCAAAATAATAATTAAAAGCCACACGTGGCTTTGCAGATACAAAGCATTATGTATATAGTCTCTTACTTGGTCTTCACAGCAACCCTGTGATGTATAGAGTCTTAAATGAACAGCGGTTCAACAAAGTTAGAGAATTTGGTCAAGGACATGTCATTGGTAAGTAGATGATTTGGCTCTAGAATCTGGCATTTTGGACCTCCAGTGCAGTGCATTGTCCCTAAATTATGCTGCCCCATCAAGCACTACACTTGCTCCAGGACAGTGACAGGCTGAACTAGCAAGAATGTGTGAAGGTCTGTTTCTGTTGTGAAGATATCCATGGCTGAATAATCCATAACTTACTTAGTGAAACTCTTTAGTGTTCCTGATGGTCAGAAATTCCTCCCTTATGTCTTATCAAAACAAGAACTGTTTCAGTGAAAGCTTGTTTCCTCTTATTTGATTTTTCACTAACAAAAGGAACTACCTTCATCAGATTCCTTTTTCTAATGTCCCACTCCATCCATATGATTGCAAGAAAAATGGAATATAGATGCTTTCAAGGAGATAGTTTATCTTGCTTATCACTGTCCTTCTTCCTTTCTAACCTGTTCTTTTTTTACTGATCCAGGCACTCTTTCCTGTTGTCATTTTTCTCTAAGCTTTGGATTTGACATGTTCTTTCTGGAGCAATTTCTGCCTATTAATCAATCGTTAAATATTTCTGAAACACCTACACTGTGCTTAATACTTCACATACCTAAAAGCAGCAATTTTGACTTGATATTAAGTAGCATTAAGTTTTAGAATAGTGATGGCTGACATCCCACCACACACTCTACATCAATTCCATGTAGACTGAGTGGGTGAAAACCTCTTGTCAAATTGGAGTTTTTAAATTGGACAAAGTTGAATCCCATGTAAATGGACAGCAATCCATGCTGTATTATTTTCCTGTTGTATAATCAAGGGATCACAGTCATTTCTACTTGTAAACTGGCATTCTTTTAATTTCTTACAAAAGTCAGAAGTATTTCATCTTACAGAAAAAGTGACCACTTCCCCCTCTTCCCACCCACACTAGATTTTTTTTTCTTAGCTTCCCTGTTTAGGGGGGAAGGATGGGTACTACTCTTCTGCCAATTCAAGAGATTTATGATTCTCAGGTCATCCTTTTTTCCTTCTTTTCATCTTTCTTTCCTTTCCTCACTCCCTGCTTCTGTTTTCCTCTTTGCTTCCATCCTTCCCTCCTTCCTTCCTTTGGTTCATTCATCCATTATACACTCATTAGGCACTATATTCTAGGTGCTAGGGGCACAGAGGTGAATCAGACGAGGCCCTTACCCTTAATTTGCCCTTAGCCCATAGGATAAGCAAACAAGTAAATAGACAATGATGATATGATACAGTAATGCTGTGAATGGGGAAAGCAGAAGGAGCTTGTGGAGAGCAGAGTAAGGGTAAGGAAGAGATGATGGCTTGGGTTCCCACAAATCAGGACAACCTTCCATAGACTCCTCTGAGGAACAGCAAGCACTACAGCCGTCAACATTTTGCCTTACTTCAACATTCCTTAGTGCTTCTTTCACTCACCACACCATGTGAAGGGCACAGTGATAGCTTCTGTGGGAGCTACCAAGGTGAATAAGACAGAGTTCTGCCACCTTGGGGTTCATAATCTATTAAGGGAGACCACCAAGGACTCAAATAACTGGAATCCCTGGCAGACTGTGAGAAGAGCCATCAATGGAGATACAAGCAGTGTGCCATGGGAACCCAGGGAAAGCAGAAGTTCATTCCTACTGGAGGGATATGAGAAGTCCATAACCCAAAAGATATTTCAACTTTCCCTTTTTGACATTGAGTTGCATTTTCCATAATTCAGCAAAGATTTGAAGACATGGAAAATTGTACTCAATTTGAGAAAGTCTCTGTGGTTCACTTCAGTGCAACAATCTTCTTCACTTTATCTCCTGCTGTCACATACTCACTCTGGCCTGTACATAGAAGTCAGCTAAACTGTGGAAATCAAGACAGACTGAGAGCCATTTTTCTAGAGTGATCCATGTGTGAGAGGGGATTAGGGGAGCCTGGAAGTGACTCTCAGGGTAGTTGAAACTTAGTTACAGGGCTTAGAATGTATGGAACTTCTTGCTCTGTTACTCATCCATCAAGTAGCACCTATAGATTTCTTAGTTTATTGTCATTGTCTTACCCCTGAGGTGGACTCCAGTGACAGAGGCTTGCCCAGGTCAGATGCAATAATAATATATTTAACATGGTAATAGGCAACTGGCATGTATGGCACAGTTGTCAAGGGATGGACTTTGAAATTCCACAGAACTGGGCTCAAATTTTATCTCCAACCTTTGCTGGCTGTGTGACCTTGGGTAAGTTACTTGACCTCTTTGTGACTCAATTTCCTCATCCACCAAATGGGGATGTTTGTATCTGCCTTAGGCAGTAGGTGGAGAATTTTGCTGAGATATACATGCAACATTCTTAGCAGAGTGCCTAATACGTAGTATACACAAGCTAGTGTTATCATTATTAGAATCATCCAAGATTTTAGGTGTAGCTGTCTGAGTTTTTACTTACTCAATTCTCACATTTTCCCGAGATAAGGAACAGACCTTTTCTGCACTAAGAATTCAACTTTTACATGACACATAGTCCTCTTGTTGGTCTACATACTCTCCATGAGCAACCTCTCTCATTTACTCTCACGGTTTCAATTGCCACCTACATGCTGGTGATTTTTAGATATTTGTTTTTAATCTAAACCTCTCTCCTGAGAACCCAGATCCACATACCTCGCTGTCTTTTGCTCATCTTAACTCATATGTTTCTTAAGCACCTCAACCCCATGTGTCCAAAACTGAACGCTCCTCCAGGAGTTGTCAGTCACTAGAGGAAATCTCACTGGAGGGAGCGACATATGAGTTGATCCTTCAAACAAGCGTGATTGATTTTAATTTAAACTTGGTAAAAGGAGAGGAAAATCATTCAAGTGAAGGACAAGTGCATGGAGGCAGGAAAGCTTCAGGGTATACAGTGGAGAGCCAGGTTTGATTACGTATCTTCAAATCTTCCTTCTTAATGTTCTATTTCACCCCTTAGCAAATACCTGGCTCCTGATGTGTTTTTCCATATCTGGATGTCTGAAAGTTGCAGGAAATCATACACTGCTGCTGGGATGTCTGGGGTCAGACTGAAATGAGCTAGTTCCTCGCCAACTAAGGTTCACGGTCTAAGGACGCCATGGGATGCTTCGTGTTCAAATATGAGCCACACTGTCATCACCTCCTTCCCTGGTCTAATGGTATCAAAGTGAAAATAGAAAGGTCTTGTCTCCATTGAGAGTCTCTGAATGCCCTGGATTATCATCAGGGCCCATAAAATGATTGAATGACTGTGCAATACCATCCACTAACAGCATTCAATAATCCTTACTAATGTGAAGACCCCATTTTAGAAGAACTAAACATGGATACCAGGTTCTATTTCAATGGAACAACCTCAACTCTGAAGTGAAGAATGGACAATCTGAGTAGTAACCACAATTATGTACCACTTGCTAAATAAGTGCCAAAGCTGCGTAATCTTTTATGGTGACGGTTATGGTTTCAGGCACAATAAATGGCAAGACTTTGATCCTAAGAACACATGCATAAGCCAGTTGTAAGTATCTATCAACCGTTTGAATTCAATCATACCATCTATTATTTCACAAAGCATGACTTTTTGTTACCTAAGACTGCACAGTTGTGTGAATGTATTAGTTTCTAACGAGCAATTATTCATTTGTGAAAATCTTTAAATTATTCTCCTAGGCAGCAAAGAAGACATGCCTCTTCTAAACAGGGCCACCTGTACAGTGATTAATAGTTAGTTTTCTTCAGGTCCAGACACAAATTGAAATAGGGCTTCTGAGAGCAATTAGACAAATGGAGGTATTCTTGTGTGGCTTAGGCCTTAAATCCTTTGGGATCTCACTTCTCGGGTCTTTTCTTTTTAATATTATGTGCTTGATTGTGTCCCTTTTATTTGGCTGAAGATGGAAGCAAGTGGGGGCCAGAAAGGCAGTTTATCCCTCAGGAGTAGGAAATTAGAAGATTGGGTACCACCTTTAGGATTAACTGTTCCTTGAGGCCCAGGCTCCCCAACTACTCATCAATCCTCTGGACATGTTTCTGGCCTTCTGCCCAGGATGTTGTTCAGGGGAAAAATCTAACTATCTGATCAGAACAACTGGAGAGCTGTGCCACAAGTTTTCCATCTGTAAAGTGGGCATATCCCCTCCAGCTCTGTCATTCTGTGGTTCTATATTTAGAAATATTTTGCAGGGTTTCAAGTTCCCAGCAGCTGTATAGTTGTGCCTGGTGACAGTACAAATCTTAAAATGTGCCTGTGTTGGACCTAGAACCGCAAATACCATTTGACCCAGCAATCCCATTGCTGGGTATATACCCAAAGGAATATAAAGACACTACTATAAAGACACATGCACACATATGTTTACTGCAGCACTATTTACAATAGTAAAGACATGGAACCAACCCAAATCCCCATCAATGATAGACTGGATAAAGAAAATGGGGTACATATACTCCATGGAATACTATGCAGCCATAAAAAAGAATGAGATCGTGTCCTTCGCAGGGACATGGATGAAACTGGAAGCCATCATCCTCAGCAAACTAACACAGGAACAGAAAACCAAACACCACATGTTCTCACCCATAAGTGGGAGTTGAACAATGAGAATACATGGACACAGGGAGGGGAACATCACACACTGGGTCCTGTTGGGGGATGGGAGGCAAGGGGAGGGAGAGAATTAGGACAAATACCTTATGTATGTGGGGCTTAAAACTTATATGACGGGTTGTTAGGTGCAGCAAACCACCATAGCACATGTATACCGATGTAACAAACCTGCACAGTCTGCACATGTATCCCGGAACTTATGAAAAAAAAAAAGTGCCTGTGTCTTGTGTTCCACCTGGTAGATGTTGTACTGCAGCAGATCGGTTTGCTTATTTCCTCCCTTCCTCCCATTTTCTCTCACCCTCCCTTCCTCCCAGCTTCTTTTCCTTCTTTTCTCCCTTTCTTCTTTGTCTCTTCCTCTCTTTTTTCTTTTATTTCTCATTCCCTCTTTCCTTCCTTCCTTCCTTCCTTCTTCTTTTCTTTCAAGATTATTTCCACTTGATGTCAATACTTGCTTCCAGTTTTAATTCCGTGCATGCAGACTGCAATCCTCTTACACCATGGAATGACAGAATTATCATAGGAGTTCACTGATGACAATTTCCCTTAAGACAGTACATAGGAAGGAGAGTCTTGAATTCTTCAAGGAATTTCCCCCAATTAATTAAGAGGTGGGTGAATGCAGGCTATCCACCTGACATAAGCCAATATATATAACTTTTAACTGTGCCCCATGTGTCTTTTATACACCTCTCTGTACTTTTCAGCCTCTTCTTGCCCATGTTTCAGTATGATTTTTTTCTTTTAACTTATCTTCCAGCTTATTGACCTTCCTTCAGCTATGTCTAATCTGCTGCTAAATTCATATATCAAACAGTTTTCTCAGTTACTTTATCTTTCAGTACTGGAATTTCCATTTAATTTTTCTATATGACTCTCAGTTCTCTCCTGATAATCTTTAATTAGCCATGTGATTTCTTGAACCTATTAATCATAGTTATTTTAAAGCTGACGTCTGACAGGTCTAAAAGCTGTATCTTGTATGGATAAGACTTTATCATTTATTTTTTTCTCTTGGTTTTGGGACATGTGATTTTGTTTCCTGGTATGCTTGATAATTTTTAATTAAATACTAGACTTTGTTTATGCATGTATCAAGAGATAATCTGAGGAGCCAGATGATGTTGTCTTCTTGAAGAGAATGTACTGTGCCTTCTTACAGGTAATAAGGGTAGGAGCAGATCCCCTAAATCTAAGGAAGTCGTGAGCTTATTTAAGGCTGGGCTTCAATCTTTGCAAGAATTAGTAACTTTCTTCTTCACTCCTAATCTTAGTTGTAGCCCTTTAAGGGATCCCAACCTAAAACCTGTTTACAAGGTCTGCTCCTTGGTGGGCCCTAATTGCCAATGTTCGTCCCTCCAACCTCAAAAGACTGTGGAAATCTACTCAGCCCCCCAGCCTCTTAGCCAATGCTTGGAATTGGCAAAAGCTTTTAGTAGAAAAGTTGTGTCCAATGTCAGGCTCACCTCTCTGTCTCCCTTCTTTTTTGGCATCTTGGTCTCTTTAGTCCTTGCTGCATTGGTAGCTCCCTACTGTCTTCAAATGTATTTTTTTTCCCAAATCTTGTTCAGCTATTCTAGTTGTTCTCAGCAAAAAGGTCTGTCTGCAAAAAGCAATTCTGGCTTTATCAGTAAATTTCCTCCTATGTCATTTGGCCTTGACTCTAGTAATATTTGGTAATTTTAGGCAGCACAATAGATCTTCAGCTCATCTTGCATATTTTCTTCCAGAGACCTGGAATAAACCATTTTCAAGGAGCTCTGGCGTGTTTCAATGAGAAATAGTATTTAAAGACCACTAGCTGGGCATTAGGAATGTTCTTTACTACTGGCTTGCATTATATCTTTGTCTTTTCAGTGGACAGAGCTAGAAAAAATACCCCTTTTGGAGAGCAAAAACTAAGGAGTTCATACTGAAAATTTCAGTTAATGAAAAAGACTACTAGTGCATTTTACTTAATATCTTTTATCTGTAATAGATATCATTTTTCTCTTATGCTGAAACTCATTTTTCCTAATAGCATTCACATATATATAATTTGTTTTATTCTAATATATGTGTGCTGAAATAACAATACCATCATAACTACTAACAAAAAACTAAATGTAA
This sequence comes from Nomascus leucogenys, assembly GCF_006542625.1. Classification (NCBI taxonomy): domain Eukaryota; kingdom Metazoa; phylum Chordata; class Mammalia; order Primates; family Hylobatidae; genus Nomascus; species Nomascus leucogenys. The sequence goes on from NC_044406.1 coordinate 136,521,701, forward strand.
TTTAATATTTCTTTCTGTTTGTCTTCAATATATATTCCACCAGGGATATACAGTCAAAACACTATGTTTCAAAAATCTTCAAATTATTCTGTTTTGTGTGATTATGCCATCAACTTGATATACAGAAAGATTCATTTATTTGAATTTGTTTTCAGCTTTATGGGATTGGTTTTTTCTCTCTGATTTGATTTTGTTTTTAAATTGTATGAAATATTAAATGGCTCTATGTTCCAAAGTATACAACAAAAGGAATTTAGCTTCCATCTCTGTTTCCTCTCCCCATTCTCTATTCTCTCTCTCTCTTCACCCACAGGCAGCACATTTTTGTTACTTTTTGATTTATTCTTTCACATTAAAATATACGTATATTACTATTTTACATATATACATATATGGAGACAGAGAGAGAGAGAGAGAGATTGTCACATTTGGGACAAAATCTAGATTCCATCCTTAATGTTTCTCTTTTCCTTACCCTACAAATTCTATCTATCAATAAATCCTAGGGCTATCTCCAAAGTATATCTCAAGTCCAAGGAGAGCTACCTTCATCTCCTGCCTGGAGGGCAGCAACAGCCTCCTGCTGCTCTTACTCCTGCACCTCCCGCCTCCCAACACAGTTTCCCTGCTGCAGCCAGAGGCAACCTTTCAAAGCATTTTGCAAAGGGAGGACTAATCTGCTCTTTCCTGCTGTCAGCCCTTACTGGGACCTGAAGGCGGAGCAAGCCCCTGAACCCTGCATCCAGCATGGATCAGACTCCCGCCTTCTTCTCTTGGCCCACTTCCCACCCCTTGCTAACATGCACCCTAGACTGCCAGCCACACTGAAACCTGTGCCTGGATACACTCCTGAGAACATGCTAGATCTTCCCAACTAGAATGCTTTTCCCTGAGCCTCAGCTGGATGCACTCACAGCACAATCCTGTTTTTAAATCTTCATATTTGGCATGACTTTATAGTTGTCCGGTGAGAAAAGACAGCATCAGAGAGGGACAGAAACTTGCTTAAGTTCCTACAAGAGTTTTTCCCACTTGTTCGTTTAACAAACTGTTCTTGAGCTGTGTACCAAGGTCTCTCCTTTAACAAACTGTTCTTGAGCTGTGTACCAAGGTCTCTCCTTAGATATGTAGAAAATGGAGATGATTTTGCTTGGAGCTGCCTTACCCCCAGGCGCTCCTGGCTGTGAAAGACCTTATCTAACACAAATTGTGAAGGCAGAGGCACTGCCTTGAGCACCTGAAGGAGCATCTGCTGAGTGTCCCTACCAATCCCAGCCCTTTCCGGCGCCCCGCCCTTCCCCTGTCTGGCCTAGGTCAACTCGCAGGCGAACTAGCCAGCGAACTGTCCTTCCTGCTGCTGTTGGGGTGATTTATAAAGAGCCTCCGCTGTGACTCCTTCATGATGGCCTTGCCCGTGGAGCCTCAGCCACACCTGCCCTTTTAAAGAAGGCGGCGTGTAGTTCCGTGCCAAGGACTGCGGCGAAACCAAGCTGGTGTCCTCACCACCAGCAGCCTCTCCCTGCATCCCATTGCCCAGATTCCTGGAGCCCCACGGCGACCAGGGTGCCCGAAGAGCCCCGGAGCGTATCCCAGCCTGTGTCCTCCAGGAGGCACAGAACGGCTCCGCAGTGCCACCTAGAGGCTTCCAGCGCCAGCCAGAGGAGAGAGTTTTTGTCTCTGCAGGCTTTGGGGGCTAGCTGGGCAATGGCTAGCACTTTGGAGGTCTGGTACCAGGGTGAGCTATATTTGGAGAAGTTCATTTCTGGATGTATGGCTGTACATTCAACCCCCTCGGAGCCTGTCTCCTGTAGCTACCTCTCCACCCCCAGTGCACACACTTAGGGCCACTGTGACTCACAGCTCTGGAGAAACCCAAGAGCTGCCTCCAAACCTCTAGTCTTAACCAAATGGCAGAAACAGGAGAGCAAGTCCTGCAACATACCCCAGTGCAAGAGTTGTTTAGTAGATGAGATAAAGATAGCATTCCCAACAGAACCGAAGTGAAGGGACCATCAGTGAGATTGTTGGGACAGCTAGCTAGCCATTTCTAAAAAGGACATTGAAACTTCCACCTTGCACCATGCCCTTAAATTACATCCTGGTGGATTGAAGAGTACAATGTCACACTAAAAGAAAATATTGGTACCTATTTGTATAGGCTTGGAGTGGGGAGGATATTCCAAATATAATGCCAAGCACAGAAACTATAAAGGAAAAAGACTGATAAATTTGACTCAAAATTTAAAATCTTTTGTGCACTAAAAAAAAAACTATTGATAAAAGCCAAAATAATGTACTTGGAAAATGACCACACATCTGAAAGACAGTGACTAATATCCTTAATATATAGGGAGCTTTTACAAATCAATAGGAAAAAGACAAACGCTCCAGTGGGAAGATAGGAAAAATACATGAACAAACAATTCATGAAAAGACAAACAGATTACTAGGAACATTAAGAAATGTTCAGCCTTAGTAGTAATCAAGGGAATGCTAATTAAAACCACACAGAGATTATATTGTTTTCAACTACCAAATGAACAAAAATTTCAAAGAGGACTAACTCATGGAGGGGACAGATAAAGCAGAGATCAGGCCTGCCCACACACACATGGCTATGGGAGGGAGCGGTGGCAAGGCTTTTCTGGAAGGCAACTTGGTGTCATGGAGTAAAAGCCTTAACAAATATTGCACATCTTTGTGCTCAGCAGTGTCACTTTAAAAAACTTATCCTAAAGACACAATGTGTGGAAAGATATAACTGGCCAGGGATGTTTGCTGTAGTCTTGTTTTTAATAAGGGCATAAAAAGGAAACAACCTAAGTAAATATACATTTATTTATTTAAAATAATAAGGTAGGTGTCTTCTCATCAACTTGGAAAGGTGTTCATGAGATATCATTAGGTGAGAAACACAAGTTACAAGAAAATTGTATGTATAATATAATTTATTTTATGTAAATAAAAATGATGTATATATTACATGGATAAAAACAGATTGAGTCATGCAGCACAATGTTAACAATGTTGCCTTGAGAGGGAATGGAGATTATGCATTGCCTTTTTTGCTTTTTTTGGCTTATTGATATTTTTATTTCAACATAGAAATATCCATACTGGCTCTTTTCTTGCCTTTATTTTTTCTTTTACTTTTTCTTAGAATTTTTTTTTAATTATAATAATAATACAGGCTTGTTGTAAAAATTCAAACCCGACAAAAGTATATAGAGGCTTTCCCTCTGACCATCCCATTCCCCAGAAAGGACCATTGTGAACAGGTTGGTATATATATTTTCCAGACACTTGTATGCACATATAAACATATATGCATGTGTATATTTTAATATAAATAGGATCACACTGTATACACTGTGCTGTAACTTGCTTTTTTCACTAAATAGTATGTCACGAACATCTTTCTATGTCAATACACATAGATCTGCCTTGTGTTTTTTTAAAAATATGCTTTTCAACAGCTGCATATTATTATTACCTTGTACAGATATATTCAAATCTTTACTTTCTGATTTATCTACATCGACACGTACTATTTGTGTAATGAAAATATAAAAAAAAGTTTTGTTGGAAAAAAACAAAGAAAGAAGAAAGAGGGAAAAAAGAAGGAAGAGGGTGAAATGATATTGTTTATTCACCTTCACTTTCATGTGGATTTGGGGCTTCTTCTACTTGGGAGATAGCTTTGATTCTAGAAAGCTGTCAGGGTTTGATGAGGTGCAGAAAAAGTCTCACTAGCTCCGTGATTAAACAAAAAATTCCCGGGGGTCTTGGGACTTCTGACGGGCCTTTCCAGTCCAGGTCACCAAGCTTGGAGAGGAGGCCATGTCAGAGTAGAAGTTCTATCTGGGATTCTAGTGACGTTTACACAAGAAAACAGTAAAACTTAGAAGCAAAATCAATCATAACAACAATTATGGAAGTGAAACAAACCACTTTTTTCTTTTGCTTTTCGCCTATATTTATTAACCATTTGTATTTATTCTTTGTTTTTTTCCATTTTTCCAGCTTTATTGAGTATAATTGCCAACTAAAATTGTATAAATTTAAGATGTACGACATAATGATTTGATATACATATATACTGTAAAATGATTACTACAATAAAAGTGGTTAACACACCCATTACCTCACATTTTTTGTGTGTGTGTGTGTGTGCGGTGAGAACTTTTAAGATCTATCCTCTGGCCAGGCACGGTGGCTCATGCCTGTAATCCCAGCACTTTGGGAGGCTGAGGCGAGTGGATCACGAGGTCAGAGTTCGAGACCAGCCTGACCAACATGGTGAAACCCCGTCTCTACTAAAATTACAAAAATTAGCTGGGCATAGTGGTGCGTGCCTGTAATCTCAGCTACTCGGGAGGCTGAGGCAGGAGAATCACTTGAACCCGGGAGGCAGAGGTTGCAGTGAGCCGAGATTGCGCCACTGCACTCCAGCCTGGGCAACAGAGCGAGACTCCAGTTCAAAAAAAAAAAAAGATCTATTCTCTAATCAAATTTCAAGTATATAATATTAGTAACTATAGTCACCAAGATGTACATTAGATCCCCAGAAGTTAATCCACCTTCAAACTGAAAGTTTGTACCCTTTGACCAACATCTGTTCACTTCCCCCACCAGCCAGTCCCCATCACCACCATTCTACTCTCAGTTTCTATGAATCTGGCTTTTTTAGATTCCACATATGAGTGAGATTATACAATAGTTATATTTCTCTGTCTGACTTATTGCACTTAGTATAATGCTGTCAAGTTTCATCCATATTGTTCCAAATAACAGGATTTCCTTTTTTAATGTCTGAACAATATTCTCTCTGTGTGTGTGTGTATGGTGTGTGTATGTGTGTGTTTCACATTTTTTTAAATCCATTCTTCTGTCGACAGAAATTTTGTTTTTTCCCTTCTTGGCTACTGTGAATAATGCTGGAACAAACATGGGAGTGCAGATATCTCTTTGAGGTACTGAATTCATTCCTTTGGATCTATACCCAGAAGTAGAAGTGTTCGATCATATGATTCTATTTTTAATTTAAGAAACTTCAGTACCATTTTCCATGGTGGCTGTACCAATTTACATTCTGACCAACAGTGCAGAAGGGTTCCCTTTTCTCCACATCCTTGACAACACTTATTATCTCTTGTCTTTTTGATAATACCATCGTAACACGTGTGAGGTGGTACTTCATTTTGGCTTTGATTTACATTTTCCTTATGATTAGTGATGTTGAGCACCTTTTCATGCACCTATGGGGCATGTGTATGTCTTCCTTGGAAAAATGTCTATTCAAGTTTTTTTTAACTCATTTTAAAATCAGATTATTTGTGAGAGTATTTATTTTTGCTATTGAGTTGTATGTGTTCCATATATATTTTGGATATTAATCCATTATCAGATATATGCTTTGCAAATATTTTCTCCCATTCCATAGGTTGCCTGTACATTTTGTTGTTCCCTTTGCTGTGCAGAAGCTTTTCAGCTTAATGTAGTCCCACTTGTCTATTTTTGCTTTTGTTGTTTGTGCTTTTGATGTCATATCCAAAAAAAAAAAAAAATCATTGGCAAGACCAGTGTGAAAGAGCTTTTCTCTTATGTTTTATTCTGGGAATCTTTTAGTGTCAGGTCTTACATTTAGGTCTTTAATCCATTTTGAATTCAGTTTTGTGAGTGATGTAAATTGTGGTCCAGTTTTTTTCTCTGCATGTGGACATTCAGTTTTTTCAATACCATTTATTGACGAGACTATCCTTTCCTCATTGTGTATTCTTGGCACCCTTGTCAAATATTAGTTGACTGTCTATGGGTGGATTTATTTCTGGGCTCTCGATTCATGAATAGTTTATGTCTGTTTCTGTGCCAGGACCATGCTGTTTTGATTTCTATAGCTTTTAGTATACTTTGAAATTAGGGAGTGTGGTGCCTCCAGCTTTGTTCATCTTTCCCAGGATTGCTTTGCCTATTCGGTTTATTTATTTTTTTTTTGTGGTTCCATAGGGATTTTAGTATTGCTTTTTCTATTTCTGTGAAAAATGCTGTTAGGATTTTGACAGAGATTGCATTGAATCTGTGGATCACTTTGGGTAGTATGGATAGTCTAACAATATTAATTCTTTCAACTCATGAATATGGGCTATCTTTCCACTTATTTGTGTCTTCCTCAATTTCTTTCATCAATGTCTTATAGTTTTCAGTATAAAAAACTTTTCACCTCTTTGGTTAAATTTACTCTTAAGTATTTTCAAACCACCTTCTAATCTCTTGCCCAGACACAGGACAAAACCTCCCCATAACTCCCTCCTCCCACACCCATGTGATCTGAACTCTGAGTACGACCTTACTCTAAAGATGGCCCAGTTTGCCTGCCTTCTTTTACAGATGAGAAAATGGAGGCCCCAAGAGGGGCAGGGCTAAGGTCAAGCCTAGCAGGGAGTCTGGGGCAGTCTGGCATAGTACCCAGCAAGTCTGACTTCTGATTTGCTCCTTTCCTTCCCTTCCTTTTCCCCTTCCCCTTCCCCTTCCCCTTCCCCTTCCCCTTCCCCTTTCCCTTCCCTTCCTTTCCTTCCCTTTCCTTTCCCCAAGCCTATTTCGGGAATAAAACTTTTTTTTTCATCATAAAACATACACATACTAATTATGCAAAACTTGGACAGTAAACATAAAAGCTAAAGGAAGAAAAGTACTCAATCCACCACTTTTCTTGGCAGAATTTCCCCACATCTCTCTTGCTCCTGTCTGTTTTCTGTATTTTTGTATTTCAGTTATTTTTCACAGTCTCAGTTCCACTGAGAGTTTCTCTTCTTACTTCCAGCATACCTTTGTGTGTATATACGTACTTTTCTTTTTGTTCTCTCACATTTGTGGATTTAGAGCAAGGTGTGCGGCTATCATCTTTATGCCAGAAGTTTGTCTTGCATCCTTTCCGCTGCAGCCTCCAGGGCCAGGTTTCATCTTGGTTACCACATACTTTGTCATAAAGAGATTTGTGGTTTAATTTTGGCACCAAGTGTAACATTGAAGCCTTGAGCACTTTAGCTTTATCACTCAAGTCCTACTTAATTCTCAGAGTTAATTCTGTGGATATGAGCTGAAGAAGAGGAAAGCTCCTCACAAAGGAGTGACAAGTGCATCTTCAATGAAGGGAGAGCTCCCCACCATTGTGGGTGTCCGGGGTTCTCCTGCAATTACATGGAGTCTCTTTGCCCAGTGGGCAGGGTAGGCATTCCAATTTCAGCAATTAGGAAAACTCAGATTAAATGGGTGGGTCATGTCTGTAAGGCACTCAGAAGAGTCTGCTGATAGTAAGTTGCTACATCAAATAGGTGTTACCATCCAATGTGCCCAAGGTTTGAGACACCAAGTTCTAAAACTAACAAGCAGTATCCTATTATTTTGCTTTCTGCCCAGTCAGACTCCCATGCAATCATTTATCTTGTTGAAATAGTTGTAGATAACTCTTAGCAGCCAAAAGTGGAGGCTTGGGTACTGGCTGTCTTCCTGTGATGGCTCCACCCAGAAAATAAATAGCCAGACTCAGCTCATTTCCCCCCATTTGCAATTGTCTCTCTTGTGGAGAGGTCCTCACATAGCCCGGGCTGTGCATCTGCTATAGGAAGTGCAGATTGTTGGAAAAGTGACACTCTACGATTCTGTGCCCTGTTATACATCACTCAGGTGGTCTCTGCGAGTGGGCTGCCTTCCTGTTTTATAATAGCAAAGCCACTTTATTTACATGGAAAATATGCCAGACATAAATCCCAGTTAAAAGAAGAGGGCCCTTTGGAAAAAGAAAGAGGCCGAGAAAGAAAGCTTGAACTGTTGGCCCCAAGATTTCACTAAAGAAAAATCCCTTCAAAGGAAGCTGTCCATAGAGAATTTCTTTTTAAGGAGATGGCAGTTTATGTAGAACATAAAGGACAATAGGAGTGGTGAGAGAGAGCATCCCTGTCTTGTGCCAGTTTTCAAAGGAAATGCTTCCAGTTTTTGCCCATTCAGTATGATATTGGCTGTGTTTGTCATAAATAGCTCTTATTATTTTGAGATACGTCTCATCAATACCTAGTTTATTGAGAGTTTTTAGCATGAAGCACTGAATTTTGTCGAAGGCCTTTTCTGCATCTATTGAGATAATCATGTGGTTTTTGTTTTGATCCTGTTTATATGATGGCTTACATTTTTTGATTTGCGTATGTTGAACCAGCCTTGCACCCCAGGGATGAAGCCCACTTGATCATGGTGGATAAGCTTTTTGATGTGCTGCTGGATTCAGTTTGCCAGTATTTTATTGAGGATTTTTGCATCAATGTTCATCAGGGATATTGGTCTAAAATTCTCTTTTTTGTTGTGTCTCTGCCAGGCTTTGGTATCAAAATGATGCTGGCCTCATAAAATGAGTTAGGGAGGATTCCCTCTTTTTCTATTGATTGGAATAGTTTCAGAAGGAATGGTACCAGCTCCTCCTTGTACCTCTGGTAGAATTTGGCTGTGAATCCGTCTGGTTGTGGACTTTTTTTGCTTGGTAGGCTATTAATTATTGCCTCAATTTCAGAGCCTGTTATTGGTCAATTCAGGGATTCAACTTCTTCCTGGTTTGGTCTTGGGAGGGTGTATGTGTCCAGGAATTTATCCATTTCTTCTAGATTTTCTAGTTTATTTGCATAGAGGTGTTTATAGTATTCTCTGATGGTAGTTTGTATTTCTGTGGGATTGGTGGTGATATCCCCTTTATCATTTTTTATTGCATCTATTTGATTCTTCTCTCTTTTCTTCTTTATTAGTCTTGCTAGCAGTCTATCAACTTTGTTGATCTTTTCAAAAAACCAGCTGCTGGATTCATTGATTTTTTTGAAGGGTTTTTTATGTCTCTATCTCCTTCAGTTCTGCTCTGATCTTAGTTATTTCTTGCCTTCTGCTAGCTTTTGAATGTGTTTGCTTTTGCTTCTCTAGTTCTTTTAATTGTGACGTTAGGGTGTCAATTTTGGATCTTTCCTGCTTTCTCTTGTGGGCATTTAGTGCTATAAATTTCCCTCTACACACTGCTTTAAATGTGTCCCAGAGATTCTGGTATATTGTGTCTTTGTTCTCATTGGTTTCAAAGAACATCTTTATTTCTGCCTTCATTTCGTTATTTAACCTGTAGTCATTCAGGAGCAGGTTGTTCAGTTTCCATGTAGTTGAGTGGTTTTGAGTGAGTTTCTTAATCCTGAGTTCTAGTTTGATTGCACTGTGGTCTGAGAGACAGTTTGTTATACTTTCTGTTCTTTTATATTTGCTGAGGAGTGCTTTACTTCCAACTATGTGGTCAATTTTGGAATAAGTGCGATGTGGTGCTGAGAAGAATGTATATTCTGTTGATTTGGGGTGGAAAGTTCTGTAGATGTCTATTAGGTCTGCTTGGTGCAGAGCTGAGTTCAATTCCTGGATATGCTTGTTAATTTTCTGTCTCGTTGATCTGTCTAATGTCAACAGTGGGGTGTTAAAGTCTCCCAGTATTATTGTGTGGCAGTCTAAGTCTCTTTGTAGGTCTCTAAGGACTTGCTTTACGAATCTGGGTGCTCCTGTATTGGGTGCATATATATTTAGGATAGTTAGCTCTTCTTGTTGAATTGATCCATTTACCATTATGTAATGGCCTTCTTTGTCTCTTGATCTTTGTTGGCTTAAAGTCTGTTTTATCAGAGACTAGGGTTGCAACCCCTGCTTTTTTTTTTGTTTTCCATGTGCTTGTTAGATCTTCCTCCATTCCTTTGTTTTGAGCCTATGTGTGTCTCTGCACATGAGATGGGTCTCCTGAATACAGCACACTGATGGATCTTGACTCTTTATCCAATTTGCCAGTCTGTGTCTTTTAATTGGAGCATTTAGCCCATTTACATTTAAGGTTAATATTGTTATGTGTGAATTTGATCCTGTCATTATGATGTTAGCTGGTTATTTTGCTCGTTAGTTGATGCAATTTCTTCCTAGCATCGATGGTCTTTACAACTTGGCATGTTTTTGCAGTGGCTGGTACCAGTTGTTCCTTTCCATGTTTGGTGTTGGAAGTTCTGGCCAGGGCAATCAGGCAGGAGAAAGAAATAAAGGGTATTCACTTAGGAAAAGAGGAAGTCAAATTGTCCCTGTTTGCAGATGACATCACTGTATATTTAGAAAACCCCATCGTCTCAGCCCAAAATCTCCTTAAGCTGATAGGCAACTTCAGCAAAGTCTCAGGATACAAAATCAATGTGCAAAAATCACAAGCACTCCTATACACCAATAACAAACAGAGAGCTAAATCATGAGTGAACTCCCATTCACAATTGCTTCAAAGAGAATAAAATACCTAGATATCCAACTTATAAGGGACGTGAAGAACCTCTTCAAGGAGAACTACAAACCACTGCTCAACGAAATAAAAGAGGACACAAACAAATGGAAGAACATTCCATGCTCATGGGCAGGAAGAATCAATATCGTGAAAATGGCCATACTGCCCAATGTAATTTATAGATTCAATGCCATCCCCATCAAGCTACCAATGACTTTCTTCACAGAATTGGAAAAAACTACTTGAAAGTTCATATGGAATCAAAAAAGAGCCTGCATCGCCAAGACAATCCTAAGCTAAAAGAACAATGCTGGAGGCATCATGCTACCTGACTTCAAACTATACTACAAGGCTACAGTAACCAAAACAGCATGGTACTGGTACCAAAACAGAGATATAGACCAATGGAACAGAACAGAGCCCTCAGAAATAATACCACACATCTACAACTATCTGATCTTTGACAAACCTGACAAAAACAAGAAATGAGGAAAGGATTCCCTATTTAATAAATGGTGCTGGGAAAACTGGCTAGCCATATGTAGAAAGCTGAAACTGGATCCCTTCCTTACAGCTTATACAAAAATTAATTCAACATGAATTAAAGACTTAAATGTTAGACGTAAAACCATAAAAGCCCTAGAAGAAAACCTAGGCAATACCATTCAGGACATAGGCATGGGCAAGGACTTCATGACTAAAACACCAAAAGCAAAGGCAACAAAGGCCAAAATAGACAAATGGGATCTAATTAAACTAAAGAGCTTCTGCACAGCAAAAGAAACTACCATCAGAGTGAACAGGCAACCTATAGAATGGGAGAAAATTTTTACAATCTACCCATCTGACAAAGGGCTAATATCCAGAATCTACAAAGAACTTCCAGCAAGTCTACCTCTTGAGCCCCCAGAGTTCACATCTGAGATGGGTGTGCTTCCAATAAGAAGCACTGAGATGAAGGTGCTGGGAACTCACTGTGGGTGGTGGGGAGGAACACAGCACTTTGTCCCAGAGCAAGCAGACCCCACTGATTGCCCCCTACCACAGGGCTGACCCTGCCCTAGAATTGTATGATGAGCCGAAGCGCATGTCACTCTTATATCAACGTCAGTGGTAGGTAGACTCTATTATCTGCCCATTTCACAGAATAGAATGCAGAAGCAGATAGGTTAGGTGTCTTGCCTAAAGTTACATAGCTACCAAGTTGAGAAGATGTGAACCAAGCTGCTCTGATTCCAGAATGTCCTGTACAAATCTCTTTGTTCTATTGCCTGCTGGCTAGACTTGCTCTGTACTGATGAAATCACAAAGAAGTTAACTTTTCCATTACAATCCCCTCATTTGAGACCGACCATTATTCCAACCCACCCACTGATTGTAGGGAAATTGCTCCTTGGGTCAGTCCAATATAAACTCCTCCAATTGGTTTCCTCTGAGAGAGTATCACGGGGATTAAAATAAGAGGACCCTAAGGAAGAATTGCCTTTTTTTGTGTTTCCCTAAAGCATCATATAGATTAGGAAAGGTAATTGTCTCATTAATCCTCTTCACCACACTATGATGAAGGCGTGATTAGCCCCATTTTGCAGATGAGGAAAGTGGGCAAGGGAGATGTCACCCAGGCAGCTGCCCCAGTCCAGGCGTTTGTTCCTCCCAAGACCTGTCTGCCCTATGCCCCAGGGAGGGTATTCTATTTTTGTCTATCAAGGGGACTAGCTCTTATAGAGAAGATCTAGCGATGGGATTGTTGCATGGATGGATTTTGTCCACTTATTTTCTCAGTGCATTTCGCAAGGAGTTCCTAGAGCAAGACACAGATACCTGGTTCCTAAATAAATAAGACGGTTGGGTTGCCGTTTAGTTTTTCCCCCTTCTTACCGCATCGAAAGAACTCAGAGGAGAGGGAGTGGGGCCGAGCCGGGCCCCTTGCATGCAGTCCTGCCCCTCACCACCCCTCCTCGCTTGCGCCCAGCGCAGGCTGGTACTCCACTGACACTCGGCTTCCCTGGAGTCGGAGACCTCGCCTGGGCCTGCTGAAAAGCACAGCATTCTTCCTGATGTGGGAATGTGCAGAGTGGCCCCGTCGGCTCCCAGGCGACTCACTTAGGCTCACGTAAGACTCACTTAGACTCACTTAAGGAGGGCTTGGAGCCAGGTTAAACAAATCAGCGCCCACTGCCTCCAGGGCCGCAGTTGCCCTCCAGGACACTGCCCTCGACGAGCACCTGACAGGGCCAGGCGTGGTGGCTCACACCTGTAGTCCTAGCTCCTCGGGAGGCTGAGGTGGGAGGATCCTTGAACCCAGGGCTTAAAGGCTGAAGTGAGCTGTGATTGTGCCACTGCACTCCAGCCTGGGCAACAGAGCAAGACCCTGAAAAAAAAAGAAAGGAAGAAAGGAAGAAAGAAAAAGAAAGAAAGAAAGAAAGAAAAGAAAGAAAAGAAAAGAAAAGAGAGAGAGAGAGAAAAGAAAGAAAGAAAGAAAGAAAGAACGAACGAACGAAAGAAAGAAAGAAAGGAAAGAAAGGAAGAAAACCTGCCTTCCAGGATGTCCTTACCCTCTCCACGACCAGGGCCACAGACAGGGAAGACAGCTTGGGGACAGAAGAGACTTCTTAAATGACCTTTTACTGCTTGTAAGAGTAAGTATACATATTCCAGACAATTCGTAAAACCATGAGAAAGGGTGAAATATGAAACAAAAACTACCTCACTCCCCAACCAGTGTGAATCACTGTCAACTTTTTGTTGCATATGTTATATATATATATAAAAAATACATATATATATATATCATATATACATACATACATATCTATGTAAATATACTGGGATTTTTACAAAATTGGGGTTACCCTCGCTATCCAGTTTGGGTTCTTGATGTTTTAAACTTAATATGTTTTGGAAATTTCCCAATACCATTCAATAGTGGTTTAAAACATGAATTAAAACAGCTCCATTATATGAATATGCCAAATTAATATAACTAGTCCCATATTTCTGTACATTTAGTTTTCAAATTGTCACCCTTATTAATATCACTGTATTAAATGCCCTTGAACACAGTAATATATAATATTTAATGATCAAATGCCAGACATTTTGCTAAAAACTTTACATGGATTCAGGGTCATCGTTTATGTGTCCTTAGCAAAGGTGCTAGCCAGGGCGCGAAGTGGGCGCTTAAATCAAGCCCACTCTTCACTCTACAGGCAGAGTAGCCTGGAGGAAGAAGCACAGCCTTTTTCTTTGCACAAATGCCCTGTGCATTTGCCAAGCCCTTGGACATTTCCTGGAAAAGAAGCAATTTATCAGCAGAGTGAGGGTGACTTTTTTGTATTTCCCTAAAGCATCATATAGATTAGCAGCCATAAAGGAATTGTCTCATTAATGCTCATTATTACACTATGATGAATGCACGATTAGCCCCCATTTTGCAGATGAGAAAAGTGAGAAGTGCTAGTCTGATGATTTCTTTAGAACAAATGTCCTGAAATAGAATTGACTGGTATACACAGCCAAGTGTCCTACGGAAATGTGCACATTTATACCCCCATCAGCAGTATAAGAGGTAGATGTTTCCTCTCCCTTGTCAACACCGTGAAACAAAAAGCAAGTATTTGCCAGACTTATGGGTGAAAAAGTCTTGTTATTTTATTCTCTTTCCTTGCTAGTGAGACTGAGGTTTTTGTGGTTTATTATTCATTTCTATTACTTCTTGTGTGATTATTCTATTCCAACCTTTTATTTATTCACTTTCCTCTTGGGAGGTCTGTGCTGTCCTTATTAACTTGTGATGCTGTTTTATCTTAAGGATATTATTCCTTGGTCTGTAACGTTGGCTGCAAGTGCTTACTGCCAATTATATCTCTCTGGTTAGGTTCATTACTGGGTATTTTACATTGTGATGTGAATGGGAGCTTTTATTTTCCATTATGTGTTCAAACTAATTATTGCCAAATTATATTATCAGCAAGCTTTGGATTTTTGTGTATTTTAGTCTGTGCCCAGTCACTTTACAGAGCTCTTGCATTGATGCCAATAATTCTTCAATGGGCTCTTTTAATGGGCTTATGAAAAATTTAAAGCAAGTAGGAATAAATCAAACAAGAGATGTGCAAGAGTATTAAAGAAAGCCTAAATAAATCAAGAAATATATCATGTTAATGGATTGGAAATCTCAACAATGTAAAGATGTTCATTCTCTTCCAAACTGATTTGCAGATTCAATGCATTTCTAATAAAAATCCCAACATATTTTTTTCATTGTACTTGACAAGCAGAATCATAAGTTTATATGGGAGAACAAATGTCCACAAGAAATGCCAAGGTATTTCTGAGGGAGAATAAGGTGAGGGGCCTGATCTTACCAGGTATCAGAGCTGTCTTTTTAGATCATTGGGGTGGGAGGGGGAATGAACTACTTGCAAATTGGCAATGAAACAACTGATTATGTATATATATAGATATAGATATAGATATAGATATAGATATAGATACAGATACAGATACAGATATAGATATAGATATATAGAAAAGTAAAATTGGATCCCTAACTCTCACCATACAGAAAAATAAATTCCTTGTGAATTAAAGGATTAAATATGAGTTTCCAGGTACAGACAAAACAGAGGAAATGCATTCCTCCCACTAATTACAATAGAAAACCCTGGACAAAATATTTAATTATCTGAAGACTCTGAAAGATGGAGAAAAGAGGGTGTACTGGTTACCTTGGGACTAAGGGAAGACCAAGCTGTGAGTTCTCTGGCTGTGTTTTTGTTTTTGTTTTTTTTGTTTTGCCTCACAGCGTAGGTACTAGAACAGCTCACAACCTAGAAACACAAAGTCCTAAGAAAATCCTATACTCTCTGGCCAGTCCTCTCTAGAACGGGGAAAAGGGCAGCCCTACAGGACAAAACCCTTTAATTAATATCTGTGCTCCAGGCAAACAACGTAAAAGAAACCTGCAATACCCGCCCACCTGGTATTGCTGAGACTGGGAGGTAGAGCCCTGTCAGCACTCCCTGTCCTGCGCTAGTGAGCTGGTGCCTCGCCCCCTCCTCACCTGGCCCATCTTATTCAAAAATTAACTCAAAGTGAATCACAGGTCTAAATGTAAAGCATAAAACTATAAACTGTTTAGAAGAAAACATAGGGGAAAATCTTCTTGCCCTAGGATTCTTAGACATGAAACCAAAAGCGTATCCATTAAAAATGTGATAAACTGGCCTTCCTCAAAATTAAAAAGATTTGCTCTGCAAAAGACACTGCTAAAAAAAATAAAAAGACAAGCCACAGACTAGGAGAAAATATTGGCAAGTCACATATCTGACAAAGGACTTCTATCCAGAATATATAAAGAGCTCTCGAAACTCTGCAGTAAGAAAGCAATCAATTCAATTGGACAAAGGACTTAAACTGACGCTTCACCTAAGAGGAAATCATGATGGCAAATAAGCACCTGAAAAGATGTTGACTAGCATTACTCATTAGGAAAACGTAAAACCACAATAAGACATCAGTACACACTCACTTGAATGGCTAAAACAGAAATAATAAATAAATAATAAATATATAAAATATTGTGATAATATTAAATGCTGAGGATTTGGAGAAACTGAATCATTCATACATACCTGGCGGGAACATAAAATGCTACCACCACTTTGGAAAACAATTTGGCAGTTTCTTAGGTTTGGCAGTTTCTTATAAAGTTAAATACACAATTATCATATGACCTAGCAATCCTACTCCTGTATATGTATCCCAGAGAGATACATCTTATGTTCATTCATAGACCTGTATATGAATGTTTCTAGTAGGTTTATTTGTGATAGGCAAAAGCTGGAAACAACCCAGATGCTACTCAGTGGGTGCTATAGTTCGAACGTTTGTCCCATCCAAATCTCATGTTGAAATTTCATCCCAATGTGGGAGTATTGAAAGACAGGGCCCTTAAAATGTGACAGGGTCATGAGGGCAGAGCCCTCATTAATGAACTAATCCATTCATGGGTTAATGGGTTATCCTAGAAGTGGGACTGGTGGCTTTATAAGAAGAGGAAGGGAGATCTAAGCTAGCATACTCCGTCCCCTCACCATGTGAGAACCTGCACTGCTTTGGGATTCAACAGAGGGTTCCCACCAACAAGAAGGTCCTCACCGGATGTGGCACATCAACCTTGGACTTCTCAGCTTCCATAACTTTAATACATGAATCCCTTTTAAAAAAAAATTACCCATTTTCTGGAATTCTGTTATAAGCAACAGAAACACAGACTAAGACAATGGGTGAATGGATAAAGAAAATATGGTCCACCCATATAATGGAATAATACTGAGCAATAGAAAGGAACAAATTATTGACAAATGCAACAACATTGATGGATCTCAAGAGCATTATGCTGAGTGAAAAAAAACCCAGTGTTAAAAAGTTTACATATTGTATTATCCCATTTGTATAACAACCTTGAAATGATAAAACCATAATGAACACATCAATGATTGCCAGGGGTTAGGGTTGAGGGAAGGATAGTACAATGGAGTATACTGATTGTGCTGGTGGTTAAACAAATGTATACATAGGTTAAGTTGCATAGAACTATGCACTGAAGTTAAAAAGTATGTATGTAAAAACTGGTGAAATTTGAATAAGATCTAAAGGTAATAGTATCATACCAATGTCAATTTCCCAGTTTTGATCATTATATTATAGTTGGGTAGACATTATCATTCAGAGAAGCTTGGTGAAGACTGTAAGAATTCGATGTACTATTTTTTTTTTCAATTTTTATGAGTCTAAAATTACTTCAAAATAAAAAAAGCATTAAACCACAAAAGTGAAAGGCGAAGCTATAGGTTTTTTGTTCGGCAATACAAGACCATGTCTTTGTAACTTTGAGTTAGGAAAAGATTTCTTAAACGAGATGAAAAAAAAAAAACCACAAAAACACAAACCATAAGGGAAAAGATTGATAATGTAAAGTATGCTGCTATTAGGAAATTCTGTTAATCAAAATAACCCCATATGTTGTTTTCCAGAACAGCATATGGCATGGGGCCTTTTTAATAAAGTTAATAAAACATGCAAAAACTAAAAACTATATGATTCAGGCATACATAAATATGTAAGAATTTTTAAACAGTAATTAAATTTAACAGTAATTAAAGAATTTTTAAACAGTAATTAATTTTTTAACAGTAACTAAACGCAAAATTTTGGGTTGAGAAACACAAAATTTAATATAGTGATTAACAATGAGCAGCACAGTAAAATGGTTAAGGAGCAGACTGCCTGGCTTCAGTCAAATTCTGGCTTTGTCACCACATGCTTGTGTGACCTTGGCAAGTAACTTAACCTCTCTGTGCTTCTGTGACTTGTGCGTATAACATAGCTAACTCACAGGGTTATGGTAAAGTTTAAGTGAGTTAGTAAACATAAAGTGCATAAAACAGCACCGGGCACCTAGGGAGAGCCAGAAGAGTGTTAGCTATTAGTATTATTTTGAGGAAATGAATGGCAGAGGGATGGAATAGGTGAGAAAGCTGTTAAGTGAATTTATGACTAATGCTTTAGTTCTTGGATTGGCAGTGGGTTCACAAGTATTTATTATGTTATTAAAATAAAAAAAGAATAAGACATGAGATATTCTAGCATGGAACAGTGAGAAAAGTGAAAAATGAAGAGAGTGAAAGGACAAGCCACACAATGGAAAATATATAGGTTGCAATACATTGAAGTCTAGAATATATAGAGAAAAGTGGTAAACAAACAAGGAAAAGGCAAATAACCCCACAATAACAATAACAACAAACGGGCAAATGGCATGACCAAGGACTTTATGGAGGGGGAAGCCCAAGTAGTCCATAAACATCTAAAAGGATGCTCAAATTAAATAAATGCAAATTAAGATCACAGCAAAATACCCACATTTTGCTAGTTTGCTAGGGCTTCCATAACAAAATAGCACAGACTGGGTGCCTTAAACAATGGAAATTTATTTTGTCATAGTTCTGGAGGCCAGAAGTCCAAGATCAAGATGGCAGCAGGTTTAATTTCTTCTGAGGCCTCTCTTTTTTGAGTTGCAGATGGTCAGCACCCGGTCTGTGTGTTGTCTGTGTGCGAATCTCTTTTTGTAAGGACACCGACACATTGGGTTAGAGCTCACCCATATGATCTTATTTTACCTTAATTACCTCTTTAAAGGTTCTGTCTCCAAGTATAATCACATTCTGAGGGACTGGGGGTTAAAACTTCACCATGTGAATTTTGAAGGGACACGATTCAGCCCCTAACCCACCAGAATGGCAATGTCTGTCTTCAGGAGAAACTTACGCACCTAGGTACCTGGAGATACGTATATGTACAGGAACATTCATAACTGGGGCTGGACACAGTGGCTCACGTCTGTAATCCTAGCACTTTGGGAAGCCAAGGCAAGAGGGTTGCTTGAGCCCAGGAGTTCAAGGCCAGCCTGGGCAACATAGCCAGAGCCTGTATCAACAAAAATAAAAAATAAAATATTTAGCCAGGTACGGTAGTGTACACCTGTAGTCCCAGATAGGAAGATGAAGTGGAAGATTCACTTGAATCTGGAAGGTTGAGGCTGCAGTGAGCCATGATTGCACCACTGCACTCTGGCTTGGGGAACAGAGTGAGAACCTGTTCCAAGAAAAAAATATATTCATAACTGCATGTTTGTTATAGCAAATGTCTGCCATTGTTGAAAGTGTTAACAAATTATAGTAGATGCATACAATGTGATCCTGTCTAGCAGATACAACAAATGAAAGACAGTTATATGCAACAACATAGATTAATCTCAGGAGCATCACTTTTGGCCAAAAATAAATCAAGTCAGAATGATACATGCAATGCAATATGAAGTTCAAAATCAAATGAAACTAAGCAATATAATGTTTAAAAATACATATGTGTGTTAAACTCAAAGAAAATCAAAGGAATATCAAACATAAAAATAGAATAGTGATTAGTCCTGGGAGAGAGAGGAAAGGGATATATTTTTTAAAATAAACTTGAGTGGTAATAATGTGAGTGATGTTATTCTTTTTATCTTACACATACTTTATAAATATTTTCTATTTACTATTTTATTTTAAAATGATCATCAAAAAAACTAGATATTTGAGGAACAGTAAAAGAGAGTTCTGAGTTGAACTAATAATCACAATTCTTTACAAACAATGAAAGGATTCTACATGCTCTCCCAACCAACATTCCTTGCCAGACAGCTTCTAAAATGCCCTCCAAAGATCCTCACCTGCTCAGATCTGTGTCCTTATGCAATCCCCTCTCCTAGAATGTGGGCTAGAGCTAGTGATTCATTTCTAATAAATGGAATATGGCAAAAGTGATGGGATGCCACTTCCAAGGTGAGGTTATAGAAAGACCACGACTTCTATCTTGCTTACCCTGTGTTGGTCTCTCAATTCCTCGCTTGCTCTGATGGAAGCCAGCTGCCATGTTGTGAGCTGCCCTACAGAGAAGCTCATGTGGTAAGGAACTGAGCCACAACTGGGCAGTGAGGACCTGAGGCCCTCACCTCACTGGCCTGGGAGGAAGTGAATCTTGCCAACAATCATGTAAGTAAGCATAGAAGTAGATTCTCCACAAGTAAGGCCTTGAGATGACTGTAGCTCCAGCCAACACATTGATTGCAGCCTTGTGAGAGACCCTGAGATAGAGGATCCACTAAAGCAATGCCTAGAATCCAGACCCACACAAACCGTGAGATAAGACACCTTTGTTGTTTTCAATCACGAAGTTTTGGGGGTAGTCACTATGGAATAATAGATAACGAGCATAAAGCCCACTTCTAGAAATGTATCTGAAGAAAGTAGACATCTCTACAAAACATGTGTTCATCACACAGGTATTTATAATGGTGAAAAAACAAAAATAACCTAAATGTTCAACAATAACAGAATGGTTAAATAGATTATGATACATTTATATAATGTCATATCTGGCAACCATTAAAAATGATACTATGTCACAGACATTAATAGATAATAAGGGACTACACACAACACTAGGCCTACACATTTCAAAACTTAGGTGAAATAGACTTATGCATTGAAAGACACAAACTACCAACATTCATTCAAGAAGAAATAGATAACAGAGTCTCGCTCTGTTGCCCAGGCTGGAGTGCAGTGGCACGGTCTCGGCTCACTGCAAGCTCCGCCTCCCGTGTTCACGCCATTCTCCTGCCTCAGCCTCTCCGAGTAGCTGGGACTACAGGCGCCCGCCACCACGCCCGGCTAATTTTTTTTTGTATTTTTAGTAGAGATGGGGTTTCACCGTGGTCTCGATCTCCTGACCTCGTGATCCGCCCGCCTCAGCCTCCCAAAGTGCTGGGATTACAAGCATGAGCCACCACGCCCTGCCGATAACTGGAAGTCTTAAATCTTTTAAATGAATTGAACAGAATTCGAGTTAGAAATCTTCCCACAAATTAAGCTCCAGGCCCACATGGCTTCATTTCCAACTTCTATCAAACATTTCAGGAATATGTAATGCCTACTCTACAAAAACTTCCAGAAAACAGAAGGTGAGAGGATACTTCTTAAATTATTTTGTGATGCTAGCATTACTCCAATGTCAAAACTACACAAAGACAATATAAGAACAAAATCCCCCAAAACAAAAAACCAATATCCCTGATGAATATAGTGTAAAAATCTTTAATAAAATATTAGCAAATTTATCAAGTAATATATAAAAATAATAATATGTCATGAGCAGGTGATATTTATCCTGAAAATGCAGTTGGTTCAATATTTAGAAAGTGAATCAATGTAATCCACCCTATGAACTATGAACAGTCTAAAGAAGGAAAAACCACATGGTCACACATCCATTCATAATGAAACTCTCAGCACACTAGGAATAAAAGAGAACCTTATCTTCTTGACTAAGGGCATCAACGACAACAAAATATGCTCCTAAGAATGTAATTTGTAATGAAAGACTAAATGCTTCCCCCTAAGATTTGGAGTAAATCAAGGATGTCCACTCACATCACTCCTAGTCAACATCATCCTGAGGGTCCTGGTCAATGCAGTAAGGCAAGGAAAATATATAGTACCTTCAGATTGGAATGGAAAAAATAAGCCTGTCTATATAAACAGACAACATGATTGTCTATGTAAAAACTCCCAAGAAATCTGCAAGAAAGCTACTAGAACCGGATACAAGGCCAATTTACAATATACAACAAAATCAATTGTATTTCTATACACTAGCAAAACAGCCACTGAAAATTGAAATTTTTAAAAAGTATCAGTTT
Source organism: Nomascus leucogenys (assembly GCF_006542625.1). NCBI lineage: Eukaryota > Metazoa > Chordata > Mammalia > Primates > Hylobatidae > Nomascus > Nomascus leucogenys. The sequence continues at coordinate 136,543,330 of NC_044406.1, forward strand.
TAAAAAAAGAAGAACAAGGTTGTAGGACTCAGACTATCACATTTCAAGACTTACTATAAAGCTACAGTAAATAAGACAATGCAGTATTTGTGAATGGACTGACATATAAATCAATCAGACATAACAAAGTCCAGAAATAAACAAACATAGTCTACTGGTTTTTGACAAGATGCGAAAGCAATTGAACAGAGAAAGTATAGTATTTTTAACAGATGGTGCAAAGTAATGAACTTGAACCTATATCTTACACCATTTACAAAAATTACCTCAAAATTGTTCCTAGGCTTAAATGTGAAACCTAAAACTATAAAATTTCTGAAAGTAAATATAGGAGAAAATCTTTATGATCTTGTTTCAATAGGGCAAACTAAGTACAAGCCATAATAGAAAAAAATTGATAAAATGTACAACTTGGACTTCATCAAAATAAGAATTTTAATTTTCAAATTTGTGCTCTTCAAGATATACTGTTAAGAAAATAAAAAAGACAAGCCACAGAAAAGGAGACAACCTTTGCAAAGCATATATCTGATAAAGAACTGGTAACCAAAATCCATAAAGAACTCTCTAAGCTTATGTGGTAGGCTGAATAAAGTCCCCAAAGTTATCCAGGTCCTAACCCCTGAAACCTGTGAATGTTACCTCATGTGCCAAAACCAGACATTGCAAATGTGATTAAATTAAGAGTCTTGGCTGGGCGCGGTGGCTCATGCCTGGAATCCCAGAACTTTGGGAGGCCGAGGCGGATGGTCAGGAGATCGAGACCATCCTGGCTAACATGGTGAAACCCTGTCTCTACTAAAAATACAAAACGTTAGCCAGGCGTGGTGGCCGGCGCCTGCAGTCCCAGCTACTTGGGAGGCTGGGCAGGAGAATGGCATGAACCCGGGAGGTGGAGGTTGCAGTGAACCGAGATCACGCCACTGCACTCCAGCCTGGGTGACAGAGTGAGAGTTCGTCTCAAAAAAAAAAGAAATTAAGAGTCTTGAGACAGGGAGATTGTCCTGGATTATCCAGGTAGGCCCTGAATGTAATCATAAGTGTCCCGACAAGAGGGAGGCAGAAGAAGATGTGACTACAGAAAAGAACGCAATGTGACCACAGAGGCCGAGTTTGGGGGTGATGAGGACACAAGCCATGCAATACCAGCAAGCCATGGAATGCCAGCAAGCTGGAAGAGATAAGGAATGAATTCTACGCTAGGACTTCCAAAAGGAACCGGCTCTGCTGACATCTTGACACTCCAGAAGACTCCGTTCTCACTTTTGGCTTCCAGAACTGTAAGAGGATATATTTGTTTTATTTTAAGCTGCTAAATTTGTGGTAATTTGTTACAACAGCTCTAGCAAGCCATATAGCTCAGCAGTGAGCAAATAGTCTAACTAGAAAATCAGCAGCAAAAAACTTGAACTGACACTTCACCAAAGAGGAAATAAGAGAGATAAGAATGGCAGGCCCAGGGCAGTGGATCACGCCTGTAGTCCCAGCACTTTGGGGGGCAAAATTGGGAGGAACGCTTGAACCCAGGAGTTTGAGACCAGCCTGGCTAACATGGTGAAAAACTAGTCTCTACAAAAAATACAAAAATTAGCCAGGCATGGTGATGCACGCCTGTAGTCCCAGCTACTCAGCAGGCTGAGGTGGGAGAATCACTTGGGCCTGCAAGGTCAAGGCTGCAGTGAGCCAAGATTGTACCATTGCACCCCATGCTAGATGACAGAGTGAGACTCTGTCTCAAAAAAAAAAAAAAGAAAAAAGAAAAAGAAAAAGGCAAAAAAGCACATGAAAAGAAAAGATGCTCCACATCATTGGTCATTAGGGAAAAGCAAATTTAAACTACAGTGAGATACTACTACACCCTTACAAGAATGGCTAAAATTAAAACAATATATATCACAAAGTGGAACAACTAGAATTCTCCTACTTTGTTTGTGGCAATGCAAAATGGTGCAGCCACATTAGACATCAGTTTGGCAGTTTGTTATAAAGTTCAACACACATTTCCAATACAACCTAGCAATCCCCCTGCTAGATATTTACCCAAGAAAAATAAAGGCATGGCCATAAAACAAACAAACAACAAACAACAACAGCAACAACAAAACCCTGTCTGTGATGTTTACAATGATTTTTTCATGATGACTAAAATCTGGCAACAATCCAGTGTCCCTCAACTGGTGAATGAATAAACACATTGCAATATATCCATAAAATGGAGTGCTATTCAGCAATAAAAATAATAAATTACTGATATGCAACAATGTAAACTAGTCCCAAAAGGCATTATTCTAAATAAATAAGGTAGACACAAAAGTCTACACACTACATGCTTCCATTTATATGACATTCTGGAAAAATTAAAATTACTGGGACAGGAACCAGATTGCCAATGATCTGATATGGGGGTGGGAGAAGGCAATTGCCTACAAAGGGGCATGAGGAACTACTTGGAATAATCAGAAAATTCACTCCCTTGATTATAGTGATAAATGGCTGTATACATTTGTCAAAATTCATAGAACCGTATACCTAAAAAGGATGAATTTTTCTGTAAGTAAATTTTAACTCAATAAAGAAAAAATAAAAATTGGTACAAACACTAACTTGAAAAAAATAACAATGTACATCAATGTGTATTGACATTGGAAATTGAATATGGCTAAGTGAAAAAAAAAGTTTGCAACACAGCAATGGAGGGGAAAATAATGGTATGTGTGTGTGCTATGGCCTGAATGTTTGTGTCCCCCTCAAATTCTTATGTTGAAATTCTAATCCCCAGTGTGATGGTATGAGGAGGGGGGGTGATTTGGTCAAGAAGGCAGAGGCCTGGTGAATAGGATCAGTGTCTTTTTAAGAAGAGACATAAGAGAGACGATTTCTTTCTCCATCACTTGAGCAAACGATAAGACAGCTGTCTGTAAACTAGGAGGAGAGCCCTCACCAAGAACCTGACCATGCTGGCACCCTAATCTAAGACATGCAGCCTCCAGAGCTGTGAGAAATACATGTTTGTTGTTTAAGCCACCCAGTGTATGGTATTCTGTTCTAGCAACCAGGACTGACTAAAGTAGTGTCTATTTACGTGCACACATACACACACGATACACACGCATGTGCATATGCTTATATATCTGGAAGGAAATACATAAAATATGAACAGAGGTCATACATGGTTGTCAGACTCTCTCATTCACTCACTCGCTCCTCAATGTATGGTCCTGGAAAAGACACTTTATCTCTTTTGACCGTAATTCCTACATGAGTGAAGTGACAGAACTGTACCAACCTTCCCTGTCTACCCCAAATGAAATAGTCCCCCATCACTCTAAGTCCCCTTACTCTGCTCTATTTTTTTTATGGCCAGCTTTGCTGCCTGACACTGTCTTATATATGTGTTATATTTATAGCCTGTTTGTCCCACTAGAATAGGGAACTCTATGAGGAAAGAACTTTGGTCTGTTTTGTTCGTTACTGCTGTTTCCAAAACGCTGAGAACAATGCGTGGCACTTAGTAGGTGCTTAATAAATATTTATTGAATAAATGATTGAATATATCTTCCTGAGTGGTCCTTGTAGAATCTGTCACCTTCTCAAAAACTTTCATGATCTTGAGGACCTTATGATCAAATTGCAGGGACACAATCCAAAAATGAAATAGCACCTTAGTCACTACAAACAGCATCGGAACAGAATGCGGGACAGGAGATAGCTGTTGAGGCAGGAAGCAAAGGGCGGGGTTGGGATTGGCAAAGTGACTTTTGAGTATACTTTTGTATAACTGGAGCTGTGGGGTTGCCTTGATCTTTCTTATAGCTCTCACATCCCTGCAGAATATGACTTTATCCTATAGCTCTTTCTAGAGTCATTGCCCAAGAAACTCAGAAAAGTCTCTCTCTGAAAGCCCCACAGCAAAACCCTCTGTAGTTTATGCATCATTAAAAATCCAGGGCACTCCCAGTCTGTTCCACCAGCCTTCCCAGGTAAGAAGAAGCCCAGCTTAGGAAAAAAGTGATGTGGTCCCATTGAACGGAAAGGTGGGAGCCAAGCTTCATACTGCAGGCCCTCATTAGCTAAGATCACCAAAGGGCTTTGGCTCCCCTAGCTGCCTCCATGCCAGCTGCAAGGGTCGTGTTTGCTCCGCAGAGGCTCAGCTGCTGCCAGACTTGGCCACAAGTGTTTACCCTGCTGTGCTGGCAAAGGACCCAGTTCCTCAGCAGCTTCTGTGCCTTCTCTAACTCAACAGCAAACAGCTTTTCACTCACAAGGCACCTGGCCTCTAAGAGCTCTCTTTCGAAGGATGTCCTCCTGTACCCAAAGGACGCTCATGAGCGCATGCAACCTTGGGTGCCCTAGCAAAAAGTTGGAGAGATGGTGAGCTGGCCAGACCCATGCTGCAGGTCCCAGCTGAGGCAGTCAACACACAGGTCTTCTCTCTGTGAGAAACACTCCGACCATCTTATCTATAATCGAGACTCCCACCTTCCTACTCCGAACTTCCCTTTACCTGCTCTGCTTCTGGACATCATTCCTCATCTCCTAACATGATTTCCTTTGTTGCTGTTAATTGTCTGTCTCCCTCCACTAGAATTTAAGTTCAATAGGGGCAAAATTTTGGTTGGCTTTGTTCACTGATGTGTGCAGAATATATATTCACAATGCGTAAAATAATCGCCAGGGCTTATATAAAGCACACTATGTGCCAAACACTATTTTACACACTTCATATCAATTAAATTATTTAATCTTCACAAGAACCTATAAGGAAGGCACTATTAGGATACCCATTTTATAGATAAAGAAACTGAGGCACAGAGAATGAAGTAATTTGTCTAAGATCACATAGCTAGTGAATGACAGAATTCGGATTTGAACAGTCTCACCCTTCCTTAACCACTAGGATATACCACCACAAAACAAAACAAAACAAAACAAAACAAAACAAAACAAAACAAAACAAAACAAAACAGTGCCTTGCACATAGTAGGCACTCAGCAAATGAATGTAAGAGTAAATCCACGCATGAAACTACGAAGTGCCTGCCTTGTGTGGGGAATCTGGTCTGCTAGTCCACCACCACAGCCACCCTCCCCAACTACCTCTCCCTAGGATACTCTTGTTTTCTCACCTGTCCTTCCTTCCTCCCTCCCTTCCTTCCTCTCCTTCCTTTCCTTCTTTGCTCCCTTCACTTCTCCCTCTGTTTCCTCTCCTTCTCTACCTCCCTTCCCTCCTTTCCTGGGTGATGTTGGAGAGAGAGTGCTGCTTTATGAAGCGCTATAGCCGGACAGCCAGCCCCTGTCCAGTCATTCTTTCCTTTGGGCCACAAATGCCCTCTGAGCACCTGTAATGCAGGCACTAAAGGAACCAGGAATATACATGAAACCAGTTCTCTGAGTGCAATAAAGGAGTGAACTGAAGGGAGGTTTGGGCTGGGAGAGACACACTTCCCAAGAACTCTGATATAAAGCACGCTGAGATGATTGTTGAAGAAGGGGGACAACTAGGGTCCATGGGGACGATGAGTTAGGACTTGGACATTTTACTCCATGCAAGAAGTGGCATTTTAGCTGAACTGTTAAGTATGAACAGGAGTTTGAAAAATATCGATGGGATGTGCATTCCAAATGATGGGAAAATCAAGGCACCTGAAGGCTGTTGGAATTGTGAATTTGGGGCAGTGCATCCCCAGAAGAGATGGTCCCCACAGAGGATATAGACTAGGATTGTGGGCCATGCTTGTTGGCCAAAGAAGGTGTTCCCAAGGTCTGCCCCAAGTTGCAGACCTGTGGCACCTGTTCAGCATTTCCCAGCACCCTCCCTACAGAGAAGATGTTTTTCCTTGAGCTTCCATATCACACCTGATCCAGGTATAGGCTGCTGGGCATCTCACTGTTCCTCTTGCTTATGTCACTGGAACCCAACTGGGTCCTCTACCCTCTTTTTGTTTACTCCTTCCTCCCTCCCTCCCTCTCTCTCTTTCTCTCTCCTTCCTTCCTTCCTTCCTTCCTTCCTTCCTTCCTTCCTTCCTTCCTTCCTTCCTTCCTTCTTCCCTCCCTCCCTCCCTCTCTCTCTCCACATGGTCTCATTTCCAGCTCCTGTCTATATTGATTTCTTACCTCCAGCCACTCCTAGGTCTAATTTGGGCCCTACTGCCTTGCCTGGTTAGTGGCTGGTTTCTCACCCCACTGTTATGGCCTAACTTGGCACACTGTCAAGCAGGCAGGCATGCAGCAGCAAGCCTCTGGTATGTTCCTACTATGTGCCAGGCTTCGGGCCAGGGAAGGCACCCCTCTCCTCACCCCCTGCAGCTGATGCTTCACCATCTGGGAATTGAAAGGGCTGGATTCTGTGATCTTGAAAGTTCCTTCCAGCTGCAACCTTCTAGGGAAGTATCTCAATGCCCTCCTTTTGAAGCTCTGAGTTCTGTAGGAAAATGATTACCATAAAAATGTTTCCAGGTTAGTGCACTGGCTTCTGTCAGGGCCTCACTGTTTGACAACTGCTGTGCAGACTTAAGTGATATTTACACACAAAAATGTTTTACCGTGGGATGCCATCATTACCCTGGTGTCAGGGGCCAAGGATAACAGCCCATTACAGGCCTTCCCTGTTATATGAAGAAAGAAAGATTCATTCATTCATTCAGCTAAGCCCAACTGTGTACACAAGTCTGTACTAGGTGCTATAAAAAATATGCCTGATCTCACCACAGGCTCAGAGAACACAAAATCATCCGCTTTGTGGAGGAAGGGACTAGTCATCTAGAGTAATCCATCCCCTTCTCCACCCTAGGGCAAGAACCCCTCTGCTCCACCCACTGCCCACAAAGGGGACAGATGCTATTAAACCACAGCTCGAAAAGTCTAATAGAGTCCCTCTAGTCCCACCCTCATCTAGTTCTGACACTTGACGAGGTCACACCGGAGCCCAGAGACACACTTGCTCTCAGATCTTTTTACCTCCAGTCCAGTTATTTTCTCCTATGGCCAAGTTGCTTCTTTCATCAGGTCTTTGCAGTTGATCAGGTGACTACTGCACCCATTAGGTCATCAGATCCTCATAATAAACCATTTCCAGATAAGATAAACAAATGTTCAGAAGGAGATAGTGTCTTGTCCATGATCCCACAGCTAGAAAATGGTGGGGGAACCCAGATTCAAGTGCAGGCCTTCAACTCCAAGTCTAGTTCGTTCCACTGCAACCTAGCTGCTTTCCCACTGGGTCCTGTGTGTCTTCCTTGTGGATTCATAGGTGAGATGCACCAAGGATCAACGTGGGGACACACATTTGGGTCTAAAAAATCCACTGGGGGCAGGTCAGAGAAGACTTGGCAGTGCTTGCATAGATATTTGGGGGGCTTGTTGACAGTCAGGTCAAGACAGTGTGATGTGGTCACTGACAAGTCTCGGGCAAGGTTAACAGAGGTGAGCATCCCGAATGGGGAGAGAGGACACTTATGCTGACCTCTGCCACCAATGGACTACTCATGGAGGCAAGACATGCTAGTAAACTATCTTGGAAGACACTGAGCAACTTGTTCCTGGAGGGCAGGGGGGGATATAGAGGCTGGATTACCAGTTGGCAGTCTGCAATTCTAGAAAGGATTTTTGTGTGTGTGGTGGTGTGTGCTTCTATCGCCCCCTGCATTCCTAGAGGCAACACCTGCTCTAACTTGTCTTGCAGCTCTCGGGGCCTTTTTGAGAGGTGAGGTAGGGAATTCTGGCTGTCTGGGCCCAGCCCTGAGACATACAGAAAGCCCAGTGCCAGTGTCATATGTCTAAATGGAACATGAGGCACCAAAGTGGAGGTGACACTCTCAAGGTAATGTGCATTTTAAGTGCACTAGATCAGATATGTATCTCAAGGAATCTAATGGGGAATTACATTGGGAACACATTTTGTAAATTCTCCTTCTTCTGGCTTCAATACATTCCTTAACCCTTCCTTAACCACTAGGTTATAAGAGTTCTTACAACAGCAGAGTTTAGTGGGCAGAGGAGCAGAAACAGGGTGGGTGAGGGTTGGAGGTGAGGGATGGGAGCCAGAAAGGTGGCCCTAGTAAGATTCTCACTGCAACTCAATATCACAACTTTGATTGAGGGTATGTGTTCAAAACCTGTGCTGTGGGCAGCACAGAGATAAAAAGGCCACCAGCCATGTCCTCCTCTCCCCAACTAGTGTACAGTCTAGTGGGAGAGACTAGAAGTCCCAACTAGCTGTAATAGGAGTTAGAAGAGATCAAGTTCTAACTTGTAGGACCAAATGCCATAGGAGATGCTGAAAAAAGAGATGGCACTTGGGAGGTGGCGGAAATGGGGGCAGCAGCAGCACTTCAGAGGCAGACACAGCACAAGCCCATTGAGGATCAGCATGTTTTGGTGTTCCTACAAAGTCATCTAAGGTGTGTGTGTGGTGAAGGGACAGTATGGAGGGTGCAGGGACGGGAGGAACTGTGTGTGGGAGAGCACCCTGGAGAGGTGGGCATGGTGGGGCCACATTTTGGGTAGGACACACACACACATACACACACACACACACTCTTCTTGGCTTTTAGCACATCTATGTTGTAAAGGCAAATACTAATTAAGATACTTAATCCTTCCTGTTGAAAAATAAGTGACTCCTCCTGCTCCATTTTATTAAAGCAGTTCTTTTTCTGTTGTTTTCAAATGTATATAAATCTTCTCAGTGATTACATAACCCTCTTGCCACTATCATAAGTCAAGAATGTTTCCTCGGGGACCTGGGAGCCATCTTTTCGTAATGTGATTATCAAGGAAGATAATGCCTGATCTCCCAGTTTCCTGGAAGAAGATGGGCCTAACCTCCACTGTCACCTGACTTCAAAGCTTCAAAGGATAGGCCAACTCTCTTATTAGAGGTAATGCAGCTAGTGACTTTAAGTTGAAGCCAATGCTTATTTACCATTCCAAAAATCCTGGGGCCTTTAAAAACTATGCTAAATCTACTCTGCCTGTGCTCTATAAATGGAGGGACAGAGCTTGGATGACAGCACATCTGTTTACAGTATGGTTTACTGACTATTTTAAGCCCACTGTTGAGACTTTCTGCTCAGAAACCAGAGAGATTCCTTTCAAAATATTACTGCTCATTAACAATGCATCTAGTCACCCAAGAGCTCTGATGGAAATGTACAAGGATATTAATGTTGTTTTCATGCCTGTCAACATGTCCATTCTGCTGCCTATGGATCAAGGAGTAATTCTGACTTTCTAGTATATTATCTAAGAAATACATTTCGTGAGGCTACAGCTGCCATAGATACTGATTCCTATGATGCATCTGGGTAAAGTAAATTGAAAACCTTCTGAAAAGGACTCATCATTCTAGATGTTGTTGAGAACATACGTGATTCATAAGAGGGCAAAACATCAACAATAATAGGAGAGTAAAAGAAGTTGATTCCAACCCTCGTGGATGACTCTGAAGGGTTCAAGACTTCAGTGGGGGAAGTCGCTGCAGATGTGGAGGATATAGCAAGAGAACTGGAATTAAAAGTGGAGCCTGAAGATGTGACCGAATTGCTGCAATCTCATCATCAAACTTAAACAGATGAGGCGTTGCTTCCTATGGAGGAACAAAGGAAGGGGTTTCTTGAAATGGAATCTACTCCTGGTGAAGATGTTGTGAATATTGTTAAAACGACAGCAAAGTACTTAGAATATTTTATAAACAGCTGATAAAGTGGCAACAGTGTTTGAGAGGACTGACTCCAGTTTTGAAAGAAGTTCTGTGGATAAAATGCTATCAAACAGCATTGCAAACTACAGAAAAATCTTTCATGAAATGAAGAGTCAGTTGATGCAGCAAACTTCACAGTTATCTTATTTTAAGAAATTACCACAGCCACTCCAACCTTCAGCAAGTACCACCCTTATCGGTCAGCAGCCATCCACATGGAGGCAAGACCCTACACCAGCAAAAAAATTACCACTAGATGAAGCCTCAGATGACCATTAGCATTTTCTAGCAATAAAGTATTTTTAAATTAAGGTATGTACGTTACTTTCAGACATAATGTTACTGTACACCTAACAGACTATACTATAGTATAAACATAACTTTCATATGAACTGAGAAACCAAAAAAATTATGTGACTTGCTTTATTGCAATATTCGCTTTATTGTGCTGGTCTGCAACCAAACTGCAATACCTCTGAGGTATGCCTAGTGTGAGGTTTCTTTCTGTCCTTGCAATACTTTTAGCTGGCTGCCTGTGATTCATATCACATTCTGATTTAATGTTTATTCAAGAAAATTGTTTTCTTTCTCTTCTACCTTTATGGAGAGGTTATCTGGGCTGGGAGAAGATTTTGTTTTTAATCATATTTCCCCCAATGATGTAGACAAACTCACATGTGTGCGCACACACACACACACAGTCACACATATCCTCACACACACAGTGAAGCACACTCACATACTCAAATGCACACACACTCATATACACAGCCAAACACGCTAGCACATACACTCCCTTCACTCTGCCCCTCTTGTAAGGCGATTTCTTCTTCCCAGGACAGGAGCTAGAGGTGCAGCCTGGGACCACTCAGCCAAGAAGCCAAGGGCCAGGCATGCCCGGGCCTGGAGCACTTTATTCATCTTTTACATCTTTTTATTACACATTCTTGAATCACCAGCTCCTCCTTGCCTTGCTTCTCCTGGGTTTCATTTGCCTCTTGCAGTTTTTTCCTCTCTCGAGTGTTTCTAACTTTTTCCACCCAATTATGGAAAAAGTAAGAACTGAGAACAGTGAAAACAACCAAAACAAAATCTATGGCTATTTCTCATTGAAATCCTGCAAGAATTTTGGGTTTTCCCTTGGATTTCTCTCACCCACTCACGCATTCACCAATTATATATTTGTTTACTCAATGAGTGCAGCTCAGGCCGGGGGTGCCAGCCTCCACGGGATGAGGGGCTAGACACTCTGATTTCACCCCGACACCTGCTGGGTGCAGGACGCTCAGTCTGCAGCCAGCTCTAGGTCCTGCCCCTTCGCGTAGGGCTGCGGGTGGGTGGGGCTGCTCGGCCTGCCCAGACTCGCCCACGGTCTGCAGGAAAGACAAGCTGCTCTGGACCAATCAGAGTGTCCCGAGCTGGGAGCAGGCCTTGCCCCGCCCTCCCCTGCCCCGCCCACTTGGCGCTGGGATAAACCACGTGGAAACCCAACTCCGAGGTCTCTGGCGCTCGAGCCTCGTGCTCCACAGTGAACAGTGTTTCCAGAACCCTCGGGCTCTATGTCTTGGTGAGCCCGGGCCTAGCTCTCTCCGCACCGACACTTGCTCTTTTATTCAACCCACTGATTGTGAGCGCCTCCTCACAGCCTGGGTCTTTCAAGGAAAAAACGTGTGTATATCTTGGGGCGTGGCCTTGTCACATCTGTCCTCAGGGTGCCCTTGTCCAGTTCCTCTTCTGGTAGCGTAGCCTCTGGGTGCAGGCCAATCAGGAAAGACTTGATCCAGGATCTTTCACTTGAGGGTTGGTAACTGGAGCGCTGCCGCCCCTCATGGGCAGGAGATCTTCTGGTTGTATCAAACCACTGGTGTGCCAGGGGACATGGGATCCTAGGCTGAGCTGGCACCACGCTGGACAGGCAGTGGGGGCCATTTCCTGACCCCCATTGCCTACTTCTGTTTGCCGGAAGGCCCATGGGCTCCACTAGCGCCCCAAAGGTGGGTCAAGTTGGTGAGAACAGTCCTGAGGCATGAACCCTGAGCATTCCTTGACTCCATCGGCAAGTCCCTTCACCAGCTCAGAGATCCCAGCTTAGCTATCTGGCCAATAGAGCTGGAAGAGGTAGCCTGACGTAAATTTTAGGGCATTCAAGAGTCAGGAGGCAAGGGGCATTGTGAGGTCCTCACCAGACTGAAATTTCCCTTAGTTTCAGTATTTCTACCTGGAAATGAAATGGGGGTGGTATAAATTGTAGGGGTTGTGAACATGCTACTTAAAATGAAGCACAAGACACATGCTTTAGGGCAGCAGTGGTGGCCAGAGGTTGATGTGAAGTAAGGAAGACCCTTGAGTAAAACTCAATTCATTGCCTGGGGCGAAGGGCAGCGCTGACAATGGAGGTTTTAACTATAATAACCCCTTAGTTATTTTTTTTCTATAAATGGAACTACGCTTTTTCACCAGGGGGCATATTTTACCATTTTTTTAAGACATCACAGCCTACACTACAAAGAAGCCAGAGTTTCTCTCTCTCTGTCCTTTTTAATATGAGTTTTGTTGATTGTACAGTGGAGCTTATTTCTATTTTCCTTATGTGTTAGTTTTAAAAACACCGTGCTGTTCAGGTATAGGCCTTGGCAAGTATCAGTTGGTGTTTCAATATGGTTGTTCCATCCAATCCCACAGCCAGCCACCCAAAAGGAAACTTCAAGAAACGAAGTTTTTTCGGGTAAGTAAAGCAATTTGGGGTTGCAAAACGTGTCTTTGGGTGTATACTTTTCACGTCACTGGGCTAATAGTACAGAAGTTTATAACAATATGGTGGAGAAAACGTGTCTTACAAGTAGTACAGAAGTTTACAACAATATGGTGGAGAAAACACGAGACAGAATAAGGAACTATACATTCTCTAATTCTATCACTGACCTAGGGAATTTGGGGCAAATCACTTCCCATCTTTAGCTGTCAGTTTTCTCAACTAAAATTAAAGTGCCAAACTGGGGCTCTTTCAGTTTGAGAATCAGTTTCTGACTTTAAGGGGCATTGGGAAGCCTTCACCAGACTCTGAAATTTTCCCTGGCCTCAGTTTTTCCACTTATGAAGTGGGGATGGTATAAATTGTAGGGATTGTGAATATGCTCAGTAAAATGAAGCACAAGACCCATGCTTTAGGGCAGCAGTGGTAGGAAACCACTATTATGGTTTCCTCTGTAGTGGCCACACCACCTAACACACCATTTCATTCCAATGGCAACGGCTCTGTATGGGCTCCACTTGCCTCTAATTCTTTTGTAGCACTGCAGGTAGGAGGTTTCAGGGCTCTGTTGAGAGGGCTGACTGCTGGCTAGATTCTTTCCTTCTAGTACAGATTCTGAGTTTATTTTTAAAGTTCTTTGTCTACCTCAGTAAGCTCACAGTAAATGTTGGTAGAGTGTATCAGTCAGCATAAAAAAGAGATATGGCCGGGCGCGGTGGCTCACGCCTGTAATCCCAGCACTTTGGGAGGCCAAGGTGGGCGGATCACGAGGTCAGAAGATCGAGACCATCCTGGCTAACACGGTGAAACCCCCGTCTCTATTAAAAAAATACAAAAAATTAGCCGGGCATGGTGGCAGGCGCCTGTAGTCCCAGCTAACACGGGAGGCTGAAGCAGGAGAATGGCGTGAACCCGGGAGGCAGAGCTTGCAGTGAGCCGAGATGGCGCCACTGCATTCCAGCCTGGGCGACAGAGCGACATTCTGTCTCAAAATAAATAAATAAATAAATGAATAAAAAAGAGATATTAGAGCTTTTGTTTATATTTAAAAACACTACTATGTAAATTACATGAGCAGTTTGTCCCACAGCAAATCTCATTTATGAATGGTTCCTGTTTGAGTTATCACACAAGTGCAACTTAGGCTGTTAATGTGGGAGTGTAAAAGTGCCAGCCTGAGAGTCAGGAGTCAAGCTATGTCCCACTAGATAAATGTGTGACTTCCCACAAGTCCTGTCCCCTCTCTGGGCCGCAGTTTTCTCATCTGTACAAGGAAGTGTTTAGACTACTGTTATGGGTTGAATTGCTGGCCCAGTCACCCACACCATCTCCAAATTCATATGCTGAAATCCTTGCCCCCAGTACCCCAGAGTGAAACAGCGTCGCTGCAGATGTAAATAGTTAAGTTCATACAGGTGTAGGGTGGGTCCCTAATGCATTATGACTGGTGTCCTTATAAAAAGGGAAAATTTGGACAGAAACACAGACGCAGGGAGAAGGCCGTTTGAAGAAAAATGCAGAGATCAGGGTGATGCTTCTACAAGCCAAGAAATGCCAAAGATTGTCAGCAAACCACCAGAAAATAGAAGAGGGGCCTGGAACAGTCCTTCCTTCACAACTTTCAGAAGGAACTAGCCTTGCCAACATCTCCATCTCAGACTTCTAACCTCCTGAACTGGGAGATGGTTAACTTCTGTTGTTGAAGCCACTTAGTTTGTGGCATTTGTTATGGCAGCCCTGGCAAACTACAACAACAGTGGTTCCCAATTTTTTTGGGGGGGTGGACAGAGTCTTACTCTGTCACCCAGGCTGGAGTGCAGTGCAGTGGCACGATCTTGGCTCACTGCAACCTCCGCCTCCTGAGTTCAAGTGATTTTCTGCCTCAGCCTCCTGAGTAGCTGGGATTACAGGCATGTGCCACTACGCCAAGCTGGTTCCCAATTTTTTCACCATCAAGAACTATTTTGCTCTTTTTCCTTTTGTGGACCCAATTTATTTATTTAACAAATATTTATTAGTTCCTACTATATACCAGGCCCTACTCTAGGTTTTGGGGAACAATAAGTCACAATTCTGTTCCCCCACTTGTGTTCATTCTATCTTTTAAAAGATTTATTCTACTAAGTATACTGTGGCTTATTTTCATAATAATTTGTGAACAGTCTTTTCTTATGGGATAACTAGGATAACCTCATCATGATATAGTAAGTATCAAAAATCAAAGAACGGTGATATTTTAAATAGCTTTGGATGCCTAATAGAAAGTAAACAGATTCATTAGGTTTTTAAAAATATTAAAAACTGCCTTCAGAACCACCATTACTACATTTATGGGTTCCTAGGGATTGAAGGACCTCACAGCAGGCTGATTAGCTAGAGCAGGGGTCAGCAAACTCTTCTGTAAAAGGGTCAGATGGTAAGAATTTTGGGCATTGCAGATCATTTTGGGCGTTGCAGATCATATCGTCTCTGTCACAACTACTCAACATTGCTGTTGTAGACAATACAAATGAGAATGGCTGAGCTCCAATAAAATTTTATCAATAGACGCTGAAATCTGAATTTCATATAAATTTCACGTGTCATGTTATTCTTTTGACTTTTTCAACAATTTAAAAAGGAAAAACCATTCTTACCTCAGGGCTGTAGAAAAACAGGTGGTAGGCTCCATGTATTAGGTCGGCTGGCTCAGTTTGCCTACCCCAGAGCTAGATTCTATTTGTACCTCAAGTTCTTACATTAGGTGGTTCTTACTCACCTAAAGGTCTAGATGAGGCCCAAAGAGAGATTACTATTATTTTTATTAAATATTTTACAGTTTTTTTTTTTAGAGACGGAGTCTTGCTATGCTGCCCAAGCTGCTCTGGAACTACTGGCCTCACGCAGTCCTCCTGCCTCAGCTTCCCACAGTGTTGGGATTACAGGCGTGAGCCAGCACACTCAGCCCTAGAGGGGGATTATTCAGTTTGAACTAAAACCTGGACTTCCTGCTGCCCAGTCCATTGCCCTTTCCACCACTCTAAGCTGCTGGTTTAGTCATGATTTCAGATGTGGTCTTTGTATCCATGTGGTGCAGAAAATAGCTGTGTGGTCAGTGGCCCTTTCCAGGCGCTGACCATGTAAGGGCTGTCCTCTTACTAGCAGCCAATGGCCACCTAATTTTGTCAAGCCTGACTCCAGGCTTACCCACCCTTTCGTTTTTACCTCTCTCGGGTTGCGCAGGCCTGGGAGGCCCATCTGTTCTTACTATTTGAGTCTCCGTTGTCTCATTGGCGGCTTTCTGAGCAGCTGCAAAATATGTTTTTAACTTTTAAGTGGAAGTTGGGAGTCACTGGCATCGAGTCTGGAACAGTCATTCTCAGCAAGAGCTCTTTGAACTCTGACATTCTCTAGTTTTACGGACTCTGGTGAGTGTTTAACTCCTCCCAGCTGCCAAGGGCTGGACTTCCTACCAATGTGGGCAGTAATTAATGAGGCATTTATTTGCTCAAGTAGTGGCGAAATAATGCGCATTGCTTTTTTGTGTTGTCCCCGGCGGAATACGCTCAGTTGCCTAGCACCACAGCCCTCTGGCTGGTAGTCCCTCCTCGCGGCTCATCTGCTCGGGTCTCCTTGCCGCCCCCAGCTCAGCGACCGGGACGCAGACGAGGACCAGTGTTCGCGCGAGCTCAGGGGACGGCGTAGCCGCCGCCCGCCCAGGAGGACCATGCTGCGCGGCAAGTCCCGGCTCAACGTGGAGTGGCTGGGCTACTCGCCAGGCCTGCTCCTCGAGCACAGGCCCCTCCTGGCAGGGCGCACGCCGCGGAGCCACCGGCGGTAAGTCCTGTGAGCGCCCGCGCCTGCAACAACCCTGCGTGGCTGCGCCGCGCCGCGCCTGCGTACTGTGGCCCGCCGCCCGGCGCGAACGGGCACTTCCGGCACGAACGGGCACTTCCGGCGTGAACCGCCTCGGCCGTTCCCCCGCGGAGCTTACTGAGCGCGGCCCCCGAGCCCAGCTCCGCCGCCGAGCGCCTGTGCCGGCACGGCTACACCATGGAGCGCCCGGATAAAGCGGCGCTGAACGCACTACAGCCTCCTGAGTTCAGGTAGCCCTGAGCGGGGCCTGGACCGCGAGGCGGACTGGCCCCAGCCTGGAGCAGGGCCTGAGGGAAGGCCCTAGCTGAATGGGTGGGCGTGAGGTCTGGACCCCGGGGACCTGGCCCCAGGGAGGGGGGCGGGGAAAGCAGGTTGGGGCCTGAGACGTCTAAACGCCCGGCCCTGACCTTTCGCTCGGGTACAAGGGATCCGGGGTCCTGGGGAATAGGTCAGTGGGCCTTCAGCTCATGCTCCTATCCTAGCACTTCCTCTCGCTGTCGTCTATATTGCAGTCTCTTTCATTACCGCAGGGTCAGCCTTCTGAGGACAGGAACGCGGTCTCCTTCATCTCCGTGTTCCCTAGGGGGCCTGCATAGTCGGGGCTTAATAAATGTTTGCTGTATGAATGAAGGAGTAGAAGGGAATAGTCCCCTGGTGTGGGACTGCTTCACTTGGGGAATCAGTAAGATAGAGGCTGGTGGCTGAGTTGAAGGAATGTATGAGAGAGCAGGTGGTTCTGGCCCACCCCAGTAGGCAAGGGAGTGGTGAGGGAGTTAGCTACCATTCGTTAAGACCTACTGTATGCCAGGCTCAGTGCACGTGCTTTACATACATTATCTGAATTCTTAATTTCTCTAACTGCTTGATTTCCCAGTTTTGAAGAGGATGCAGTTGAGGGTAAGTGACTTGAAACTGAGGGTGAGTGATTACAGAATTAGGCGACAAAGTTAGTAAGTAATTGAAGCTAACGCTTGAGCAAGCTCACTGACGCCAAAGCCCACGATCTTTGGAGCTCTGTGATGCCTTCTCTTTCCGACAGGGTCATTGTGGGTTTTTTTTTTTTTTTTTTTAACTTTTATTTTTGGTTCATGAGTACATGCGCAGGTTTGTTATATAGGTAAACTGCGTGTCACGGGGGCTTGGTGTACAGGTAATTTTATCACCCAGGTAATAAGCATAGTACCCGATAGGCATTTTTTTCTGATTCTCTCCCTCCTCCCAGCCTCCACCCTCAAGTAGGCCCCAGTGTCTGTTGTTCCTCTCCTAGTGTCCATCTGTTCTTGTTGTTTAGTTCTCACTTATGAGAACGTGCAGTATTTGGTTTTCTTTTCCTGTCTTAATTTGCTTAGGATAATGGCCTCCGGCTCCAGTCATGTTGCTACAAAGGACGATCTCATTCTTTTTTTATGGCTGCATAGCGTTCCGTGGTGTATATGTACCACATTTTCTTTATCCAGCCTCAATGTGGGATTTTTTAAAAATTATTCATTTATGAGAATACCAACATATTTTTATTAGATACTCTTAGATCATAGTCCTTCTAGACTGATTCTGGTTTCCTAATGGAATTTGCAGTGAAATCTTGGCTGTGGGAGAAAGAATTCCTGTTGTCTTACTTGCTACAAAAGGGAATGTGGTAGGCTCTGTCTGCTCAACGTTGGCTGCAGAAGTTTGTATGAAGTGGGAAAACTAGGTGGTGGTATAAATGGAGGCAGAGTAAGGTTCATCCTGAACTTTTTCCTTTGTGTGAGGACAACTTTAATTCCAGCCTTTCTCATTCCTCATTTCTAACAAATCTCTGCTCAGTAACACCCAAAGATACATAGGATAAATCAGTTGAATAGCATCAGTTGCTTTGTCTTGGAATAAGCCACTGATTTTACCCAAGGTGGCTTGTGTCAGCAAAACCAACAGCTCTTGTGGCTGGAAGCCAAGGAGAAAATGTCCTATAAACAGTACAGGAAGTTTGCTAGTTTTCAAAAGTTTGTATGTACACTTTGACTTAATGCTTAGTCCCATATTAGTGAGGTCACAACACAGAAAAGTAGTCACATTTTTGAAGTTTGAGGTAAAGAGAGAAGTGAGAAGGAATTAGCTATAAATTATTAAGGTATGCTGTGTATAGATTGTGTGGGGGCTAGAAATTAACGTGTAGAAAGGTTATATTTGGGTGGTGGGATTATAAGTGATTTTGTTTACTTTAAAACATTTTTATGGTGTTATATCATCTTTTCAATAATAAACTTTTTAAAAGCCAGGCCAGATAATAGATACTCAAGAGAGGTCATGTAAAGAACAAAACAATCAGTTAACACTTCCTTTCTGTTCCTTTAACAAGTTAGATAATCTGAAAGTTGCATTCCTAAAACATACTTTTATACTCACCATAGAAACACCAAAGTCGAGTGCTTTTTTTAGGGTCCACAAAAGAATTGGCCAATTAGTGTTTTGTATTTTCTGTAGATTCTCCACTGCAGACACTCATACTCTCATGAGGATTACACAATAAATTCCTCTAAAAATTTACTAGTAGGAAACAGTTTAAGGGAGCTTATGTATATTAAATGAGAGTTGTATAGCTCAGTAATAACCAAAATGAGGCCTGCTAAAAGATGATCCATTTAAGTACCAAAAGAAAATATTAGAACTTTTTTTTTTACAGCAGTAAGCATTTAATTTCTCACACATGTGCAGAGCATGTGATCAAGAAATAGGCATGAGGTTAGTTATATTTAATATATATTCTACTCAATGTTTTTGTGGGTTTTTTGTTCAGGTTCTTTTTAAATAAATTTCATCGTGTATATTTGAGGTTCACAACATGATGTTATGGCATACATATAGTAAAATGATTACTGTGGTGAAGCAGATTAATATATCTGTCATCTCACATACTTTTGTGTGTGTGTGACCAGAGGCAGCTAAAATCTTATTTACAAAAGTCCCTAATACTATGCAACTTTATTGCCTATAGTCCTCTTGTACATTAGATATCTAACTTGTTAATCCATATATCTACTGCTTTGTGTCCTTTGATGTATATCTCCCTATTTCCTCCCCTCCAGCCTCCCACCCCCACCGCCATGGTAACTACTGTTTTATTCACTGTCCCTGTGTAGTTGACTGTTGACCTTTTTTTTTTTTTTTTAAAGATTCCACATATAAGTGAGCTCATGTAGTATTTGTCTTTCTGTGTTTGGCTTATTTTACTTAACATAATGTCTTCCAGGTCCATCCATGTTGTGGCAAATGGCAGATGTCCTCTTTTAAGGCTGAATAAAATACTCCCTTGTATATATACACTACAGTTTCTTTATTTTTTCTGTCTACATACACTTAGGTTGTTTTCAAATCTTGGCTATTGTGAATAATGCTGCAATGAAGATGGAAGTGCAGATATTTTTACGAGGTAGTGATTTCATCTCCTTTGGTTATATTCCAGAAGAGAGATTGCTGGGCTGTGTGGTAGTTCTATTTTTAATTTCTTTAGGAACTGTTTTCCATAATGGCTGTACCAGTCTACATTTCCAGTCACAATGTAGTAGGGTATCTTTTTCTCCACACTTTTACAAACATTTGTTATCACTTGCCTTTTTGATAATAGCTGTCCTTAGAAGTGTGAGTTTATATCTCATAGTGGTTTTGATTTGCATTTCCCTGATGATTTAGTGATGTTGAGCACATTTTCATTTATCTCTTGGCCATTTTGATGTCTTTGGAGAAATGTCTGTCCAGCTGTTGTCCATATTTTAATCAGATGGTTTTTCTGCTGAGTTGTAAGAGTTCTTTATAAATTTTGGGATATTAACCCCTTACAAGATAGGTGGTTCGCAAATATGTTTTCCTAGTCTAAGCTGCCTTTTCATTCTGTTGGTTGTTTCCTTTGCAGTATAGAAGCTTTTTAGTTTTATGCAAGCCGCTTTATTTTTTCTTTTGTAGCCTGAGCTTTTGGTGTGATATCCAAAAAATCATTACTGAGGCCAATGTTAAGCACCTTTCCCTCTGTGTTCTTTTATGTCTTAAAACTTTATATCTTTATGTTTTAGTTATTTTATCTATTTTGGGTTGATTTTTGTTTATGGTGTAAGAGTCCAGTTTTTTTCTTTGCATGTAGAAATCCTGTTTTCCCAGTACCATTTATTGAAGACTGTCCTTTCCCCATTGTGTTCCTCTTAACACCCCTGTCGAAGATTAGTTGGCCATATATGTTTGGATTTATTTCTGGGCTCTATTCTGTTTCATTGTTATATGTTTCTGTTTTTATGCCAATACCATATTGTTTTGATTACTATAACTGTAATATTTTAATCAGAAAGTGTGACGCTTACAACTTTTTCAGTGTTGCTTTGGCTATTTGGGGCTTTTTGTGGTTCTGTATGATGAATTTTAGGATTGTTTTTCTATTTTAATGAAGAATGCTACTGGAATTTTGATAGAGATTGTGTTATATCTGTATGTTGCTTTGGGTACTGTGGACATTTCAACAGTATTAATTCTTCCAATCCATGAACACAGGATATCTTTACATTTATTTGTGTCATCTTCAATTTCTTTCATCAGCGTTTTATACTTTTCAGTGTACAAGTCACTCATCGCCTTGGTTAAATTTATTCCTAAGTTTCTTTTTTTTTGAAATAGAGTCTTGCTCTGTCACCCAGGCCAGAGTAAAGTGCCCCAATCACTGCTCACTGCAGCCTTGACCTCTGGGACTCAAACAATCCTCCCACTTCAGCCTCTTGAGTAGCTGAGATTACAGGCACGTGCCACCATGCCCAGCGAATTATCAAAACATTTTTTTGTAGAGGTGGGGTTTTGCTATGTTACCTAGGCTTGCGTCAAACTCCCGGCCTCAAGCCTCAGCCTTCCCAAAGTGCTGGGATTACAGGCATGAGCCACTGAGCCTGGCCCATGAGTATTTTTTTTAATGCTATTATAAATGGGATTGTTTTCTTGATTTCTTTTTCAGCTCAGTAAGGGATGCGGAAGTTTGTCAAGTGCTTTTTCTGCATCAACTGAGATGATCCTACTTGGTCATAATATATAATCTTTTTGATTTATTGGTTTTGTTTGTTTGTCTGTGACAGTCTTGCTCTGTTGCCAGACTGTGATTTTGGCTCATTGCAACCTCTGCCTCCCAGGTTCAAGGGATTCTCGTGCCTTGGCCTCCCAAGTAGCTGGGACTATAGGCACACACCACCACGCTCAGCTAATTTTTGTATTTTTAGTAGAGACTGGGTTTTGCCATGTTGGCCAGGCTAATCTCAAACTCCTGGCCTCAAGTGATCCGCCTGCCTCGGCCTCCCAAAGTGCTGGGATTACAGGTGTGAGCCACCACACCTGGCCTGATTCTTGTTGAATTTGGTTTGAAAATATGTTATTGAGGAATTTTGCACCAGTGTTCATCAATGATGTTGTCCTGTAGTTTTCTTGCTGTGTCTGTCTGGCTTAGGTGTCAAGGTGATTTGAGCCTCTTAAAACGTGTTTGGAAGTATTCCCTCCAGCTTGATTTTTCACCCATAACAGAAGTTCCTATTCCAGCTGGAGAGGGCGCACTGGTCCGTTCGCTCTGCCTACCTCCTTCGGTGGTCTGGTGTCTGGTGCTGGTGGTCAGGGTTGCTGCATGGGCTCAGGGACTGGTGTGGCAGTGGCTTCCCTGGGCCAAAGCTCTGATCCCAGTCGGGGAGGGCACGCTGGTGCGTTGGCTCCACCTGGTTAGTTTGCTGGTCTACTGTGTGGTGCTGGAGGACAGGAAGCTGGCAGCTTTCCCAGATGCAAGCTCCCATTCCAGCGGGAGAGGGCACACTGCTCCACCCGTGGTGCCTGCCGAGTTCCCTGGTCTGGTGTCTGGTGCTGGTGGACACGGTTGCCGCATGGGTTGGGCACTGGTGCCTCTGTCCGCTGTGGCTTCCCAGGGTAGAAGCTCCAGTTCCAGAGGCAGGGGCACTGAGTTTCTTCACCTAGTTTGTTCACCCAGCTTGTTGGCAGTTGATCTGAGGCGCCCTGACGCTTCGTCTCACACTGGATATGAATGACAGTCCCCAAAGGTGGTGTATAATCTTCATGTTCCAGCTCAAGAAATTCCCACTACCCACAGCTGGTTCTCTAGGATCTTTGGATTAGGAGTCCCTGCCTGTGATCTTCCTCCTACATAGCATCTCATTTGTGGATGTTTATAGTTTTAGGGACCTAAGAGCGTTTGGATATGACTCTGAAGGTTCTGATTTTCTCTTTGTTTACTTTATTCCAGAAATGAAAGCTCATTAGCATCTACACTGAAGACGCTCCTGTTCTTCACAGCTTTAATGATCACTGTTCCTATTGGGTTATATTTCACAACTAAATCTTATATATTTGAAGGTAATCTTAGACCCATTAAAACAAGATGTTTTCCCCCGATTTAAGATTCTGTGCTTTTATGATCTCTTTATATCTTTAAACTGGATATTCTTATTTTTTTTCTTGTTTAGCTGTTCAAAAACTCATATTGTTCATAATGAGTCTTTATGAAATAACTTGTTATTTCAGCTTGACAGTTTTCTTATGGTTTTCTGTGAAATGGCTTGCAAATCCTTTCTCTTAGTACCCTTTAAAGAATAGGAGTTGGCTGACATGGGAGGAGGAATTTTGGGGGAATGGACTTCTAGTGTCGGATAGTGGAAGGAAGAGAGAATGAAGTCCCCTTTTTGACGTTGAAATATATATATATATTTTTGAGACAGAGTTTCACTCTTATTGCACAGGCTGGAGTGCAATGGTGCAATCTCGGCTCACCGCAACCTCCGCCTCCCATGTTCAAGCGATTCACTTGTCTCAGCCTCCTGAGTATCTGGGATTACAGGCACCTGCCACTACACCCGACTAATTTTTGGTATTTTTAGTAGAGACAGGGTTTCACCATGTTGGCCAGGCTGGTCTCGAACTCATGACCTCAGGTGATCCACCCACCTCGGCCTCCCAGAGTGCTGGGATTACAAGCGTGAGCCACCGCACCCGGCCTGAAGTCTTTATAATTATGGTTTTGTTTAAAACAATGTTTTTTTTTTTTTTGAGATGGAGTCTAGTTGCCCAGGATGGAGTGCAGTGGTGCGATCTCGGCTTGCGGCAAGCTCTGCCTCCCGGGTTCACGCCATTCTGCTGCCTCAGCCTCCCGAGTAGCTGGGACTACAGGCGCCTGCTGCTACGCCTGGCTAATTTTTTTGTATTTTTAGCAGAGACAGGGTTTCACCGTGTTAGCCAGGATGGTCTCCATCTCCTGACCTCGTAATCTGCCCGTCTCGGCCTCCCAAAGTGCTGGGATTACAGGCGTGAGCCACCGTGCCCGGCCAAAATAATGTTCTTAAAATATAGAAGGTACTCATATCTTTTAGTGAATACTTTATTCATTACCACCCAAAGTATTACTTTTTAATTGCCTGACTAATTAAATAAATATATCATAAAAATTAGGATGCTTTTTTTTTGTACTTTGGTAAATTTTGCAATAAAATGGAAACTGTTTTTTTTTCTCTTGATAGGCGCCCTTGGGATGTCCAATAGGGACAGCTATTTTTACGCTGCTATTGTTGCAGTGGTCGCCGTCCATGTGGTGCTGGCCCTCTTTGTGTATGTGGCCTGGAATGAAGGCTCACGACAGTGGCGTGAAGGCAAACAGGATTAAAGTGACCATCACCTTTTGATAGCATTAAATTCATTTTTTAAAATGATAAATGCTGGAGGGGGCCATCTGATTTGAATAAAATTGAAAGAACATGTTAAAGTCAGTCTTAAGGAGTCACGTTTGAGTAGTATAAATTTTGATCCTTCTAATATGTTGGTTTGTATATTCAGTTTTAACTGTATGAATCTGATTTGCAAATGAGAATTTGGAAAAGTTAAATTAGTTACAAATAAATATGTTAATTTAATTATACAGTACTCTGGAAGGAATTTTATCTTCTTTCAACAAAATGTTTTATAGTATTCTGACTTACGGTTGCTTTTGAGTTTTACTCATTTGGATATATTAAGATGCACACAGGGAAGCAAATTCAACTCCACTTTACGCTGGAATGCTTTCTTTAGCATGAAAATACCAGGTCCTTGGATTTGGGATTTTAATTTCCTATGGAAAGTTGTTTAAATTGTGGACACTGGAATTAATCTGAATGTCACTAAGGAATTTCACATGAAGTGTAATCCCTAGTCAATAAGAATTTTCCATTACATTATTTTATGGGAAAACTAGGCTAAATTACATCCATTCAGGTAAAAGGACCTTAGCTTACTGAAGGATCTAAAGAGCAAAGCAAAGCTCTCACTACTCAAACACTCAGCCTGCTTCCTTCAAGTCCCCTTGCAGGCCAGCTTTGTGCTTTGCAGACCAACTTTTTAGTGAGATACTTTGCTTCCTCATTCAACATTGAAGCTAGGCTTCAATTAAAAGGTTCGAGGAAGCTCCATTTAAAATTGTTTTTTCTACTGTGTTTTAAAATGGTAGTGTATATGATAGGAATTTGCATTTAAATATGTTCATTTTTGCGTATGTTAGGAGTGGAAACAATCTGGAAAACATTTTTTTTTTTCACCCAAAAAGTATTCTCCTTGGGCTTATCTGATGGAAAAAACCCTTGATTTTATTTTCGTATCTTTAGTCTGTGTTCTTTCTAGTTATTTGGTACTAATTGTGTGCAATCTAAAAACACTCCCACAAATATTTGTTTTTTAATTATAAAATCATAATATATGTTCTTTGTAGAAAACTGGAAAAATACATATTCAAACAGGAAAAAAAAATCAAAATTCCCCATAATGTTGCCATCTAAAAATAACCTGTATTTTAGTTTATATCCCGTATTCATTTTTGAAAGCCATTTCTTAATGCTAGTTTGATACACACTAAAAATTTAGCTTACAAGTTCAAATTCTGCCAGCTTTTCCTGACAGCTATTTGCATTTTTTCAGATGAGTGATTATTGGCCATTTTCTTTTTTCCTTTTTTTTTTTTTTTTTTGAGACAGAGTTTTGCTCTGTCGCCCAGGCTGGAGTGCAGTGGTGCAATCTCAGCTCACTGCAACCTCTGCCTCCTGGGTTCAAGTGATTCTCCACCTCAGCCTCCCAAGTAGCTGGGACTACGGGTGCCTGCCACCACACCTGGCTAATTTTTTTTGTATTTTTTTGTAGAGACGGGGTTTCACCATGTTGTCCAGGCTAATCTCGAACTTGTGACCTCAGGTGATCCACCCGCCTCGGCCTCCGAAAGTGTTGGGATTACGTGAGCCACCACGCCCGGCCTTATTGACCATTTTCTAAATAAGCACATTCTATCTTTATTCTCTTAAAATTCAAATTTTCTGTTACTGATAATCTTAATACTTAGGATTCTTGCTTAAGTATGTGAAACCATTACCGATTTGTTGTTCACATTTATTATTTTTTATGTTGTGAAACTGGACTAAAGGAATAGAGGGATGATTAGTCATAAAAGTCAAATAGGCATTTGTGTTTAACTGTTGAGAAAAGTGAAAGATTGGTATGATTATTATGGAACTGTTTTTAATTCTTGCTTAAAGACTACAATTTTAGTATAATGACATTTGAGTCTAGGGTAGTGTGTGGTAGATTTCTAGATGGTCCCTAATTAAGATGTATTGTTGTATTTAGAATTGTCCACTTAATTTCTTTTTATATAATGCCAAGGTATTTCTTGTGCTTTTGGGATCTTACGCTGTTTGTAAAATGTTACTGTCCAATGTTGGATTATTGTGTTTGGTTTCAGGCATTTGCTGAATAGGTAATGATATATGGGTATTTTTCTGCAAGTATTTAAGCCAGGGGCATATGCAAAGGCAGTTGTAATTTCCTCTTGGAAAAAGCGCCAGATGTTTGAAGGTTAAAATCAAATGCTAGGGTTGATATTTAGGCTTATAACAAAATAGGCTTGTTTTCAAAGCAGTTTTTTCCTAGAGTTTTAACTGTTAACTCACTAGTTTGCTGCTGTTTTTAACTATGTTAAATAACATATGGTATTTGACAAATAGATTTATTTTTCAAAATGTCTCACTAGTTTCCTTTTACACAATGTATATACTTCAAGATGTATAGAAAGGAAAGCTACGGTTGAGCCCTTATACATGTTTTAAGGTAGAAATATGTTCCCTATTGTTTGAAAACTGATTGTAAGAATAACCTCAGTTAGGAGATACAACTTGAAGTGTCAGTCCAAACTACTGATTTAACCCCATTTACGGTAACACATTACCTTCCTCACCTCCTGTTTTGCCCTGGAGAATGTAGTCCTTCTTCACATTTGTGTTGAGAAATGAAAAGTCTGCTGTAGAATGTATCTGATGTCATTAGTTCTTCAAATGGATACCATTGTGCATATAACAGTAGAATTTGGTTTGGGGTTGTTAGTGAAAAAAAAATTTAAACCTGCCATTAAAAATCCCCATGTTTCATGGAAATCTAACAGAAATACATTGTAATAATTAGAACATTTTCTTTTCTTTTTTCTTTTTTTTTGAGATGGAGTTTTGCCCTTCTTGCCTAGGCTGGAGTGCAAGAGCGCAATCTTGGCTCACTGCAACCTCCGCCTCCCGGGTTCAAGCAATTCTCCTGCCTCAGCCCCCTGAGTACCTCGGATGACAGGTGCGTGCCACCACACCCGGCTAATTTTTGTATTTTTAGTAGAGACGGGGTTTCGCCATGTTAGCCAGGCTAGTCTCGAACTCCTGACCTTAGGTGATCCACCCGCCTCTGCCTCCCAAAGTGCTGGGATTACAGGTATCAGCCACCGTGCCTGGCCTAATAATTAGAACATTTTCATCATGAAAATGTCATCAGCTTTGCCAAAAGAAACAACCAATTGACTTGTTTGGCGTTTGTTTTCCATTTTCATGTCAATTTTATGTATACAGTTAGAATACTCAAGGAGACCACTAAAATCAGTTAAACAAGTAGGGTATATCCAAAGAAAGATGAAACCCAAAAGTATATAAAAAGGATTTAAATCCCATTTTAGATGTACCTAGTGTGTATTTCTTATCTCTAGACAAGTTCATGTTTATTGTTTAATTTATGCCCAAGTGAAGTTGTAAACTTATGGTTCAACTCTGACACAGAATTTGTCACTTGTCTGAGGTCAGCGGCAGGTTTCTCTGCTGTCAAGCACTCTGTGTCACCCACCAGATTAGTATAACTATTAATTCAGACTCTACTCCTATGTTTAAGATAATTTTTACAAGAGCTGGCTGAAGCAGCACATTAGTAACCTGACAAGATTTCTTTTTCCCTTTTCAGGGGGAAAGGGTCACCTTAAAAATAAATTATTTTCAGGGACTTTGGGAATCTAATGATAAATATTACACATAATCTATGAATAGCTTAATCCTTTATATATTCCTTAAAATAGGAATTCCTCGACATCACTCCCGGCCACACTTTCCTTGCCTTTGTTGTTGCTATGTGTATTTGAAAGTAATATCTGCATTCCTTTTAAGATGTTCTGTAAGTCATATTTGTCAGTTATACAGAGTAGTCTTCCTTTTTCCCACGTTCAGTGTAATCTCACTGAACAGTAATAATAGCAATAGCTAACAACATCTGCACAGCACCTTACAGTTTGCAAAGAACGTTCACACATTCTCATTTGAGTTTTGCATAGTGAACCTGTTACGAGATGTCTCTTGACGTCGATGCTAAAAGTGTTAGAATCTTTAAATCACTAGAGTCATTGAATATGCTGTAGTATTGAATAGTGCCCTGACTAGGGGGAGGATTTAGATGTGCTGCATTTCAAGCCATGTATAATCATCAAAATGGGGGGCTTGAGTTCTTTAGCTACTTGAATCTGATTTATTTCTGTTAAGTGATGCTTTTCTAACCGTTATCTGGATGGATTTTGTATTCACTATATTGTAGCTTGTAATTTGCATAAATTTACCATCTGATGTCATTAAAAAAAGTGTTTGTAGTGCTACTTTGCTGTGTCCTGATTCAATTAATGTTTTATTAACCACTCTGTTTTTAAAAATTTGTTTGCCTGCTTCTCATTTTATAACATGTAAAGTATGTACAGAGCTCACTTTAAAAAATTTGTTCGTTGGCCTCTGTGCTATGTAGATTATATAGAGAGCTGTCAAGGATAAGTTTTTATGCAGTAAATGTCAGCCAGAAATGCTCAAACTGATTGGGAGTGTGGGGGAGGGGTGTTGAGCTGTAAAGGGCTGGTTATACTTCATCTGGGGTGGGCTTCAAATGCCCCTAAAGGAGAGTTGAGAAATAGTTATGGCTAATTAAATGTGGGAATACATAATTCCTGACGACGTCCACATGCCACCCCCTCATGACTAATGTCCTGTGTCCTCTGTCCTCTAATCACCCGTTGATTGCACTCCAGCTCCTTCCTGTGCTTCTGAGGACTCCAGCTAATTCTTACTAATAAGTGTTAATATCCCCTTCCCAAACACATTTGAGACGTCTTAGTATCAAAAAATTGTATAGGTTATGAGATGTCCAGGGAACTCAGGAAACAGGTAATGGCATTGCAGAAACTACAGGACAGCAGTTCTGAAAGTTTACTGGAATCACCTTGTAGGATTTATTAAAAATAACTGATTGCCCAAATGTAACCCAGACCTTCTGAATCGGAGTCTCTGGGGGTGGGGGCGTAGAAAGCTCTCTGGGGCCGGGCGCGGTGGCTCACACCTGTAATCCCAGCACTTTGGGAGGCTGAGGCGGGCGGATCACGAGGTCAAGAGATAGATACCATCCTGGCCAACATGGTGAAACCCTATCTCTACTAAAAATACAAAAATTAGCTGGGTGCAGTGGTGCGTGCCTTTAGTTTCAGCTACTCAGGAGGCTGTGGCAGGAGAATCACTTGAACCTGGGAGGTGGAGGTTGCAGTGAGCTGAGAGCCTGGTGGCGAAGCTATGCTCTGTCTCAAAAAAAAAAAAATAAAAATAATAACATTTTGGAACAGGCAGTGATCAACATGAAGCTGGATTGAGAACTGCTGGAGATTTAGAATTGGGCCTCTCAGTGTATGTGTTTAATGATGGACTTGAAGATGTTTGTATAAAGCCTGAAGTAAGCACACACCTTATTAGGCAAAGGTAGAATGTTGATAATGCTATATTGAAGGTGCAATTTAAAATAAGGAGACCTTTACTGGGTTCCTGACAATCCATATTGACTTTGCTTCAGTGCTAATAAATGATGTTGAATGAAAATTTTAGTACAGGGAACAGCCAACTTAAGAAACAACTGAGGCGTGCATAGATAGACATGGCCACTGCTGTGCCTGTGATGCCTTTTTCTTACTTGGAATCCTCACTGCTGTGGACTTTGGAGATAAGGAAAACCAATAGGAGTATGTGAATCTGAGGTTTCTAAAGCAGAGAGGTAATGGAGAAAAGCAGAAATGGTTTCCAGGCACATCTGTGCTATTAACCCTCTGGCTTCCCTGCCCCCCATTACCTTTCACTGCTTACGTGCCTGCACTTCCTTTCACATAAGCCCTGCTCGTGCACCCATTAAAGATGCATTGAGGTTAGCCCTTTTGGTAAATACGGGATGAAGGTGGAGAACATTTGTTCGCAACCTGGCAACCCAGGGATGCTTTCCTCCAAAAGATGATCCAGCAGCCCTGAGGGAAGGGATACTACAAATGGCACACCCTGCATCTGTGTGCATCTCACCACCTTCACTGCTCCTACCTGGTGCCAGCCCAGATTTACTCCTCGCCCGGAGCCTCAAATTGGTTTCTGCTGGCTTTCTTGCACCTGTGGTCACTTTGCCACAAAGCAACTACAAGTTTCCTTTAAAAATAATAGATCAGGCATACCATGCCTCTGCTCAAAATCCTCCCAATAGCTCCCCATCTCACTCAGGAAGATTTAGACTCCATATGTGGCCTACAAGCCAGGCCACTTCCTTTCATTTCATTCCCACCCCACTTGCTCACCGTTTGCCAGCCTCCTGGACTTCTTGGTGTTCCCCGAACCTCCCATACTCAGTCCCATTAGCTGTTCCCTCTGCCTGGTACCCTCTTCCCAGATCTTCTCACAGCTGGCTCTTCCTCACCCTTCAGGTCACAATGCTCATGCCACCTCAGAGAGGTTTCCCCTGACAACCTAAAGCAGTGAGACCCCCATTGCTATCACAACACTTAATACTGGATGAAATTATTTTATTAGCCACCTCCTTCCACTAAAATGTAAGTGCAGGAGGGTAGGCACTTTGTCTTATTCACCACTGAATCCCTAGGACCTCAGAGTTGCATGAGAGTTTGGCCAGCCCCTACTAAGTGGGAAGATAACAACACAGGCCCCCTGTGCCAAATTGTCTGCTCTGCCTCAGGAAGAAGACCAAAATGGTTGGAGGGGCATCAGATTTTTTTCCTCCCATCTGTATCTGTAGCTCTCTGTTCCCAGGACTCTGCATTTTGCTCTGAAGCCCTAAAACACACCCACCTTTCTCAACCACCCCAACCCCATCCCTCACCACCACATCTGTGGTTTTTTGCATGCAAGCAAAGCAGCAGGGAAGCTGGATATGCTCTTCATGGATGTGGGGGTGTGGCTTTCCCATTTAGTATGGTTTCATAGAATGCTCTTGATGTGTCCTGCAGACACAGGTCTGGGAAGACCCACCAGTTCTCTTTCTCTTGCTCTGTTGCTGCGATTCTGCAATTATCAGCAATGTTATCATGTTTAGCTCTGGCCTGTGAACATGCACATAAACAGAATGAATTAGAGTAGAAACAGAATCTGATTTTCCCAGCTATGTGTAAATTATAAAAATATACATTTTAAAGAAAAATGTACGTTGGATAGCCAGATTTTGTTGCTTTAAAAATATTCACAATAGAAAATGAAACTGGGGGCTGTGAAAAATGAAGACTGTTCACATGTCTACCATTTCTTTCATAAGAATTGTATGTAGGACAGGCCAAGGGCACCATGCATTTTTTCCTCTACCATTTCTGCTGCTGCTAGCTAGAGACACAGTCCTCCTCCACCCTTTACTCGCCCTCCTTCCGAACTCACCTCAGACCAATTAGAATTAAGATAAAAATTTGAGTGGGAAATGAAAGCCCAGGAAAATGGAATAAGCAAGAAAAGTTAAACAAGTTCTTCCAAATGACTTGGACAGTCTGTTAGGGACTGTCACCTGTGGTAGGCAGAATTTCAAGATGCTCCAAGATTCCCACTCCCTGTCTGTTCCCTTCCCTATAGCTTCCTTGATTAGATGACTGTATGAGTTTCCTGTGACTGCTGTAAAAGAGTACCATGGACCGGGGGGCTTCAACAACAGAAATGCATTGTCTCCCAGTTCTGGACGCTGGAAGTCCAAGATCAAGGTGTAGTCAGGGCTGGTTCCTTCTGAGGTATCTCTCCTTGGCTTGTAGATGACCATCTTCTCTCTGTGTCTTCTCTTGATCTTCCCTCTGTGTGGCATTTGTGTCCTAATCACTTCTTACAAGGATCCCAGTCACACTGGATTAGGGCCCATCCTAATGACCTTGTTTTACCTTAGTTACCTCTTTAAAGAGCCTATCTCCATATATAGTCACATTCTCAGGTACTAGTGGTTAGGACTTGAACATATGAATTTTTTAGAGGGGACACAATTTGGTATATAACAGTTATGTTACATGGTGTGCTAGGCAGAATAATGACCCATCAAATATGCTCATCTGAATGCTCAGAACCTGTAAATATGTTACTTGATCTGGCAGGGGAGAATTAAGGTTGTAGATGGAATTAAGTCTGCCTTTCAGCTGACTTTAAGACAGGGAGAATATTATCAATTTTTTTTGGGTGGGCCCAGTGTTATTTGTCACAGGCTCTTGTGGTTGGCTAAAAATATGGTGCCCCAAAGATATATTCACTTATTATTTCCTAGAACCTGTGGATATTACCTTATGTAGGAAAAGAGTGAGTATTACCTTATATGGGATAAGTGATGAAGGATGTTGAGAGGAAGTGTTTATCCTGGATTATCTGGATGGGATAATTCTTGATAATTTTTGAAATCCTAAATGCTATCACATGCATACTTATAAGAGAGAGCAGAGGGAATTTTGAGACATACCCATGCAGAGGAGACAGCCATGTGAAGATGGAGGCAGAAATGGGAGTGAGGCAGCCACAAGCCAAGGAAGCCTGGGGCCACCAAAAGCTGGAAGAGGCAAGGAAGGCTTCTCCCCCAGAGCCTCTCAGAGGAGTGTGGCTCTCTTGATGCCTTGATTTAGGATTTCTGACCTCTGGAACTATGAGATAATACATTTCTACTGTTTTAACCCATTATGCCGGAGGTTGCAGATTTTTTTGTGTGAAAAATCAGACCTTGGTGATGACCTTGCGCAGTAGGATATAAATAATTCACACAAACTTAATGTTCCAATAGTGAAACACTAGGCATAAATGGATTAAACTACCAAGTGTGTGATAATTTGTTATGGCTGCCACAAGGAACTAATACAGGTCCTTAAAAGTGGAAGAGGGAAGTTCAGGAGGAAGTCAGAGTGATGTGATACCAGAAGGACTCAACCTGCTATTCCTGGCTTGGCTGATGGAGGAGGAGAGCTGCAAAGCAGGGGCTGTGGGCAGCCTCTAAAAGCTGGAATCCCATGATCACAGTTCTCTGGCTAGGTCACCAGCTTCTCAAAACACCAACAACACAATGGTGCGCTGAAGAGTTTGAGAGGGAACCTCATGAAACGATTCTCAACCCCTACTCCCATTTCTGCCTGGGTGAATTCTAGAGGTCCATGCATTTCCATGCAGTTAGGCATCATGTAAATACATCTTTCTCCTACTCTGCCCAATGCCTGGCACAGAATAGGTGTCTAAGGCATGTGGTGAATGAATGGATGTCATTCCGTATTATGTCCCTTTTTAGAAATCTTTCTATTTAGTTTCATATTAATATGTGTTCTGTTCTCTTAAGCCTCTGAGGCAGCTGGGCCTGACATGTAGGGGACTACTAGTGGTGAATGACCTCCAGAACTAGGCCCCATCTCTGTCCTCAACGCAATGTTTTCTACATAATGCACATTCTTCATAACTAGTATCATTTGACCACAGTTATTTATATCTCAGAAGTTGATGTAGTTTTCATTTTAGAAGATGTATGTTCTTTCTGTTAATGCAGTAGGTTTTAAAAGTTTAATCTGTAGCTGTTCCACAATATCAAGTGATCATTTTAATGTTGATTGTTATCTGTTTCATTTAGCTTTGATTATTATTACTAATAATGACTCTTTATAATAACCTTCATTTAATGTTAATGATTATCTATAATTCAGGCATAGACCATTGGGGTGGCTGTTTTAGGAGGACCCTTCTAGCTGGAAATAACAGATGTTTTGCTTGTCACATTGAACTCAAGGAACAAGCTTCCTGAACTCTGACCATGTAATAAAATACATATAATCATTTGAACAAAATAAACATTGGTATATTGAATATTTAATTTTTTTCATTTTCATTATAAATATGCAATGTATGTTATAGCAGCCAGAATGTAGGTTTTTGTTTTTTTTAAAATGAATAAATAAAAATAAATACGCAGTTTTTTTAGTGCATTTCATGAGATCTCTCTAACTTCTTTCGGATAAAGTGATTATCTTTCATATTCTAAAGAATGTTTAGTGGATTTTCTTAGAAGCTGTCAGGCTTTCCCTTGTAAGCTAGCCCAGTGGGCTGTATTGTACTTCCTAATCCAAAATCTTTGAGTTGTAAAAGATCCTAAAAGAAAACGACAGCATTTTAAAAAAATGTACTTTATATTTTAGAGGAGTTTTAAGTTTATAGCAAAATTAAGCAGAAAGTACAGAGTTTCCATATGTCCTCCTCACCTGCTCCCACACCCCCAGCCATCCCCATCATCAGCATGAACCTAACACTGACACATATTTATCACCTAAATTCCATAGTATACATTAGGGTTCATTCTTGGTGTTGTACATTTTTGACAAATGTATAATCACATGTATCCACCATTATAGTAAATCACACAGAATAGTTTCACTGCCTTAAAATTCTCCTGTGTTTTACCCGTTCATTCCTTCCTCCACCCAAGTCCCTAGCAACCTCTGATCTTTTTACTGTTTACATAGTTTTGCCTTTTTCCAGAATGTCATATTGTTGGAATCTTACAATATGTAGCCTTTCCAGACTGGCTTCTTTCACTTAGCAGTATGCATTTATGCTTCTTCCATGTCTTTTTGTGGCTTAATAGCCATTTATTTTTATTGCTGAATAATATTCCACTGTCTGGATGTACCACAGTTTATACATTCACCTGCTGAAGTACATCTTGATTGCATCCAAGTTTTGGCAATTATGAATAAAGCTAGGATAAGCATTCATATACCAGTTCTTGTGTGGATAAGCATTCATATCCCGGTTCTTAACTCATTTGGATAAAGATCAAGGAGCAAGATTGCTGGATCATATGGTAGGAGTGTGTTGAGTTTTATAAGAAACCACCAAACTGTCTTTCAGACTGGCTGTACCATTTTGCATTCCTACCAGCAATGAATGGGAACTCCTCTTGCCCCCATACCCTCACCAGTATTTGGAGCTGTCAGTGTTCTGGATTTTGGCCATTCTAATAGGTGTGTAGTGGTATCTTGTTGTTTTAATTTAAAATTCCCTGATAAAATATGATGTGGAGTATCTTTTCCTGTGCTTGTTTCCATCTGTATATTTTATCTAGAGGGGTGTTACAGCGCATTTTAATAACAAATATTTTAATCAAGACTTTTAAAAAACTGACAATCTTTTCAAATCTTTTAAAAAAGTCATCTTCTTTGTTTTGGTTGCTGTTTCCCTTTACCAGTAATAAGAAACATTTTGTAAAATCTAAAGTCTGAAATGAAATATATGAATCAAAAATGCCTGATGTTTGGGAAGCACATTGATTAAGGAGATGGAGGACCTGGCTTCTTGTCTCATCTTGCTTCTAAGTGTGTGATCTTTTAGGCAAGTCACTTTCCTTACTGAATCTTGGTGTCTTCTGTAAAGTAAAGGGAAGGACTAAGATGATTTCTAAAGTTCTTGTGGCTGAGTTTCTTTTGTTTTTGTATTTTATGTCAGTCACTAGAGTTACCACTGTCAACATACAGACATCTGAGCCCTTTGACTGCCTCATGATACGTTTAATATCGTTATCGTGAAAATTTTTCATGTTCCTTGGCCATGCTGAAATGAAGAGCTTTGAATGAGGCTGAAACCTAGCAACCAGCTCTCCTGAAATATCTCATTGAATTTTTTTGTTTGTAGAGAGTATTAGGAGAGAGTATAGACAGCAAAAATGGCAACGACGCTTCAGTGTTAATTTCATTTGATGACTCACCTATTCCATCATCCAAAGATGGCATTGATCTAAATTGTGACCTTTTCTTCTATCTCATATCATTAAAATAATGCCAGTAAAAGGGCAGTGACTCACCACTGGAGCAGATTCTTCTTGAGAAAATTAGCAATGCATTGTCATGGAAAGCTTGGGCAAAGGGTCTTGTATTAACCTCACCTGGTGAGCAAGCAGCATCCTTTGCCCAGCTCATTAAGTGCCTCTTCTATAATATTTCCTGTGGATTCAGTCTAGCCTGACTATGTTATTTTGTTGATTCTCTCCCATTTTGGCAGTATTTCAGGCTTTGAATGCACAAAGTAATTTTCCACCAAATCAGTTGTTAATTGTCATTGCCTCCATAATTGGAAGGGGCTTAGGGAACTTGTTTTGCACTCTGGAACTGTCTTCATATGTAGTTTATGGAAATAGATTTCTTTATGGACATATATATTAATTGTAGTCTCTACTTGTGGAAGTAGATACTTGGAGTGACAGAAGTGTTGAAATTATTTTTTTCCACTTACCAAATGAGTACATCACAGGGAAAAAAAAATCTAGGAGTTTGGGTCTGAAAAATATGGCCAGGTAAGTATACGCAGTTTGCTTATTATTTCAACATACCCTAGTCTTGTTAAATTATATGTCATGGCAATATTTAATAATAGCTGTCTCTTGTGTTTATACTTCTGTAGCCTACCAAATTCCAGAAGACACTGGATATAAGTGCTTATATTCCCTTTGGAAAATAGTAACATAACATTACATGTACTTGAAAACTTGATAAATACCTCACACAATTGGAAGAAACCATCTCAAAATCATCTAGTCTCACTCTTCATTGTATCGATGAGACCCAGCAGGCAGAAGTAGCTTGCTGAGGGTCACACATCAAGTCATGAAAAAGCCAGGATGACAACTTAGTTCTCCAACTCCCAGACCAGCTCTCTTGGTATCTCAGGAGCCCCTTGGCATCAGAGTTCTTGGGGCTAATGTTGAGTGTTCATGAGAATGTTAAATGATATTCTGTCTCATCTGCTTACGAAATGTACAAAATATTTAAAAGCATTGCTATCACAAATGGTCTGACTGTATAAGCCCGTGGATTTAAAGGGAGTAAATTAAGATATTTTAAAACTTTACTTATATGTCCCTTCTTGGTCCTCAGTAAATGAGATGCTTTTAGATTTGTGCTTATAAGTCAGCAAGGTTGATTTCTACAAGATACACAAACAAATTTAATGTTATAACTTCATGGAACACCACACATGGACTTCTGCTATGGCATAAAGTACTAAGAAAGGCTTTTCCCCAGAGTTGGTAGAAACAAAATCACTAATGTGTGATTAGAATGGATCCTTGGATCCTGCTGAATAAGGAGCCAATTAACACTTTTTGGAGGTAACATTAACTCTTGGATCCCTAGGCTAGGCTACTAGTTATGGTCTGTTCATCCTTTTCATAAATTCATTTCCTAGTAGATATGGATTTTCTTTTCTCTAGAAGTTTACATACTTTCACAAGAAGCGTGCCTGAACTAAAGATAAATAAGTTGACTATGTTTCAGAATAGTTCTAAATGAATTTTAAGAAAACTTAGGGCAATTCAATAATTGGTTGAATCATCCAACTAAAGTAAAACTTCAGAGGTTATAAATAGCAGTACTTACTGGTTTCAGTATCCACGGGGAGGAGTTGATTAGATTGAATTCCATCAGTCTCACCCCAGTCTGCGTAATTCTTGAATTCATTTTTCTGGGGCTGATGGTGTAGAGGTCAGACTTTTTATTCATTCATCCAGATATTAATTTGTGAAATATTTAGTGAGTATATTCCATGTGCCATGTGCTGGGGGTACAGAGAGGCATGAAAGACATGGTGCCTGAACATGAATAGCTCCCAGACTGGAGAGGGAAAATGGCAAGTAAGTGGGTATACTGCCTTTTTTGAGGGGTTCCAATTGATGTCTGCAAGTGGTAGGCAGATGGGAGTCAATTCTATGGGGGACACACAGGAATCAATTTCCCTAGGATCAGAGGAAGTTCACTAAAAGCTTTATAGGTGAAATGACACTTAGTTGCTTGGAGAAAGTAATGGAGTTGGCAGTGGGAGGTAGGGGTGGGGTAGGATCTGGGAAAGGGCATTTCAGGTCCAGGGCAGAGGAGGAGGTGTAGGGTAGGAAAGGGTGAGAAGGACTGGGATTAGGGAGGCGACAGGACCAGGATACGGAGAACCCTGTGGACGCTGTGCTTGGCCAAAATGGAAGGGACTTCAAAATGGCCAGAGCAGAGCTGTAAGGAGAGAGAGGACAGGGCAGAAGTGCAGGGCTACGGGG
This sequence comes from Nomascus leucogenys, assembly GCF_006542625.1. Classification (NCBI taxonomy): domain Eukaryota; kingdom Metazoa; phylum Chordata; class Mammalia; order Primates; family Hylobatidae; genus Nomascus; species Nomascus leucogenys. The sequence continues at coordinate 136,581,314 of NC_044406.1, forward strand.
AAGGAAAGTAGACAACAGGGAGCCAGTGAAAGGTTTTCAGCAGGAGAGGGACAAGATCAAACCTGTACTATCAGAAAGCTTCCTTACCAACAGCGAGAAGTGACACTACAAACTGTGCTGCAGTGAACATTCTGCTTGGGCATGAAGGAAACCATAGAAAAACAACCAACTTCCCTCCCAGGTGAGGAACAATGAGATGAACTATGGCCTATTCATGTGGCTGTTTACCATTCATAATTCACAAAAGTGATACACCAGTTCTTTGTGTTTCAACATGTATAATATTGAGGGAGGAAGAGTAAGTTGAGTGTTTATGTTTAAAAGAGCTGTAACTCCTTGTGGTTTTTTTTTCTATTCTGAAGAAATGGAGTTATTCGTGAGCAAGAATGATGTCATATATGGGTCCAGTGTTTTGCATCTTACAACGTGCTTTCATATCCACTATTCCATTTGACTCTCAACTCTGGGAAACAGGTAAAACTGGATTCATCTGCATTTGACAGATGAAAACACTGGGACCCAGAGGGGATGGTCAAAGGCTAGATTGGAACTTTGTGTCCTCTCCTCCTAGGTCAGAACAGGGCTGTCCCTACGGAAGAGCATTGTCTTTAAAGGATGACATGTTTGCTTTTGTTTTTCTTTGACGTATACTTCTAAGAGTCCATTTTGTTTTTGTCTTAATATTGCATGGAAACTTCACGTTATTTCACATTTTAAAATCTTTCATTTCTTTTACTATTTTCATACCTAAAAACCAGACAGCAATTTGCACTGTTCACTTATTTTTTAAACAATTGCACGCAACTATTTCGACTCATCTGTAAAAGCTTATTTCCACAGCACATAACAAAGTTAATTAAATTGCTTTTTGAAGCAAGGCTGCTTTGTTTCCCACTGCAAGATGACTCATGAGGTCCGACTGAGTCTCATTTATATTCCTCCCCAGCAGGTAATTTAAATGTGATTTATACAGAAAGGAAAAGAAAGAGAACAAAAAAAGAAAAAAGAAAACAAATGAAGAAAATTACCCCTTGCTCACGTCTTTAACAAGTTATTCTGGGTGTGGAGTTAGATGGGAGAAAGCTGCCATGTTTCTTTCGGTGCCCAAACATTCTTGTTTACAGCAGCATTGAAAACTGGCATCTTTGTGCCCCAGGTTGTGTAAATGGTGCAGGGAAGGCGGATTTTGGCTCAGTTTGAAGAAACACTGATTCTCTGAGATGCCCAGTGGTGGTACCAGCTGGCTTGGGTGGCATTGAGCTCCCTAATGCATGGGTGTGATTCTCTGACAGAGAAGGTTGCTTGGTGGTGTTGGGATGGGGAGGATACCCTAAAGGACTCTTTATTTATTTAGCAATGCATGGGTCCTGGCATATTGAAGGAATAGGAAGGAGCCCAGCCAGCCTGAATGGTGGGAGACTAGGGGAGGGTAAAGTTGGGTAGTAAGGTGTGGCAGGATGGTGGAGTTTCCTGAGTAGAAACAATATCCTGAATTAAGTTGTCATTTTGTCAAACATTTTTTATTTTATAGTTAGAAACTTCTTGGCAGTTGGGAACCACACAGTAGACAGGCAATGAATGTTTGCTGAATGCACACCTGCAGGATTAGGGACAGGAAGAACGGCTGAATGAATGGACACCTGCATGACAGACAGAGGTGGAAGGAAGAGCCATGGGAGGGATTCGGGATGTCTTTTCATGAATTTGGGAAGGTTGGCTTTGAACTAGGGGAAACTTAGAGCCTGCATTCACTAATGTGAACATTGTGGTTTTGTTTTCTGAGTTGTGTATGGGCCAAGTGAGCATTTCACTGGGGTCTTCTAGTCGAAGTAGGTTTCAGGGGATGTCCAAGTAGCCTTTTTGTTTTATTTTTCCAGAAAGCCATCAAAGCGGATCTACCGAAATATATTGCCATTCCCTTCCTAACTGACCCATAACCCCGACAGTCTCTCCCAATCCCTGCATCTGCCACTTTTATTTTTTCCATTTTCAAGGGGCATGTCTGATGGAAAAGTATTAACATTAGGGGAAGTATACAGTGTCATAGGTTCCAAAGGATGCTTTTGGCTAAAAGCACTCTGTCCTTTACAGTCCTCATGGGTGAATGGAGATAACGCCCACGTGTTGCACATGGATTTGTATAAAGGTCAGCCAGATGACACGTGGGAGTTGCTTTGTACGCTGCAAGGGTGAATTCAAGGTGCCTTTATTTAGATTATTAATTATATTTGCTGATTAATGGTTCTTATTTTAAAATGGATTCTTGAAAAGTACCCAAACAAAATGAAAATCCTTTCTCATTGCTAGCATAGTCCACTTTTTGAGATGACAGCTTTCACTCAATGGCTACATTCTTCAGAAAACAACTGCAATCTAAGAATATGAGCCTCTAATACAACTACCTTTGAGTCTGCGCCCATTTCATTACCCTTCCAACCAGAGCACAATTACCTCCCAAGCTGTTTGCTGACAATGCTTATTAACCACAGGTCTGGGAATAGACAGACAGATCCAAGTCACATCACTTTACCAGGCCCAACACTCAGATGGTACAGCAGAAACCTCTTATCATTTCCATTGGTCATTCCTCAAGCAAACTCTAAAAGAAACCCAACATTTTCTGTGTCCACAGAAAATGTTTCTCCCCAAGAAAATGTTCCAAACTTTCCTCCCATCTGTGTCTTTTAGCTGTCAGCCCCTATGCTTTCCTTGCATGTATTTTCTTCTACATAGCTACTGAGTTCCAGCAGGCCTGACATTGGTTCTTCACCTAGTGAATTTGAGAAGTGAACCTCACTGCCACCCCAGGCCATCAATACATAACTGCTGCTGAATATTAGGGATTGGCTGCAAAAGTCTCAGGAAGGCCTTCTCATCTTTCCAAGTATAACATTCTTTCCTACCAAGTACCTGCAAACAGTAAATAAATGAATGATTCATAATATAATAATGACTACCCCCTCATTATTCCTTAATCTTTTATTCATCTCCTTTATGAACTAGGGGCATATGCTAAAAAAGAAGATATTATTGTTCTTCCTGCCTCCATAATAAACAACAGTAATTTTCTGGTGAAATGCATCCCCGTTCTCTACAGGGAATGACTGCTTCAGGACTTAACAAAATGAGAAATTATGACATCACAGAATCTACTTTTAAAATTAATATGAAGCTCTTGTCACAAAAATATGGATCTTCCCAATGGGGAAAAATATGACTAACATCAAATGAATCAGAAATATGAAAGTGTCAGGCTGTCATTTACCTGAGCAGTTTGTTTTGGTTCTGTACAAAGGCACCTTGGAGGCATTTGGCAATTGGGAAAACAAGACCAAAAATCAAAATCAAAACCAAACAAAAAACAGCTGCTTCCCAAATTCTTATTAGATGGCTGTATGTTCACTGACTTCTTATCGACAAAGCTGGAACCAACAAAGCTGCAGAAGAGATCATATAATCTTAGAGCTTGATGAATCTAGAAGTTTCTCAACTATTGTTTTTTCTCCTTTTGAAGAGAACCTCTTTTCCTAACAAACTTAATGCAGCATTTTGGGAGGCCGAGGTGGGAGGATTGCCTGAGCCTAGGAGTTCGAGACCAGCCTGGGCAATATGGTAAAACTCTGTCTCTACCAAAACAAATAACAAAAAATTAGCTGGGTGTGGTGGCACACGCCTGTAGTTCCAGCTACTTGGGAGGCTGAAGTGGGAGGATCGCTTGAGCTCTGGAGGCAGAGGTTGCAGTGGGCTGAGATCTTGCCATTACACTCTAGCCTGGGTGACAGAGCATGACCCTGTCACCAAAAAAACAAAAAACAAAAAAACCCCACAATGTGGAGGGTTGTTATGGGAAAGTTTAGTGAGCACAGCTACCCTGGCTGAAATGCATGCACACATGCCTGTTTGTGTGTATGTGTGTGCATGCACACATGCCTGTTTGTGTGTATGTGCGTGCATGCACACATATATTGGGGGTTCAGAGATACTCTCTCACACCCACCAATCTCACCTGCAACCCCTGAATCCCCTTCTGGGAAGCTCATCACCTTGACGAGTTTGGCAAAAAGATTAGTCCATTGCAAACTCACCTGCTAAAGGAGGGCATGGAGCTTCTCAGCTGGCACAGGACAGGCCTGAGTCAGCTAGCCAAACCAGAACTACAGTTGGGCTGGGCCTTCCAAGCCAGGCCCACGTACCCCAAGGTGGGCTCCCAAGCTGGCCATTGAAGGGTATCGCTATCATTAGCCAGCTTCACATTACTAATGTTAAAAACTTCCCTGCTCTGACATTAATGTGGACCCAGTCAGAATTGAATCCTAGGCATGAATAATCAGTGGTCCTTTTGTCTTTGATTAATTTAGTGACATTTATTCTAGAAAGGAAGCTTAGAAGCTGGGAACATCCCTCCTCATTAATAATAAATTTCCAATTTTGTAATATAAACATAATTCAAGACCCAATTAAAATGTCCCACATTTTTTTTTCAGTAAGAAAAAAGCATTTATAACTGATTAAATTGCTCACAACATTTGGAATGGAGAAGCTTTGGCAGAGCTGGCAGTCATATTTCAGAGCCTGTGTATATGGCATTATCTGCTCTGTTTGTATAGGTGGTGATAATGGAGCCAGCTGGAATACTGCATCACGTGCTATTTTTAGTGCATTTCTGAGACATTAATTCAATTTAGTTGATCTCTCCTTCAACTCAAGTGCTTGGCCTGCCATCGTTTAATTGATGAAACCTGGGACAGAATTAAAGGCTATCAAAATAAAGCTCAGGTTAACTTTGCTGGTCAGTCTACTGTCTTGAAACTAAACTACAGAATTAATAACACACCACCAGTTCAGTTCTCTGGCTAAGAGAACCACTATAGGTGCTGTGCAATGGGCTCTCCCCAGTTCTGGAGCCATTGCAAAGGAAGGTGCCGTGGTCTGGGCCAGCAGCACAGCTGACCTACCCCACGCCATCTGCAATGCCCTCCTCTTTCCAGATCAGCCATGCACGGTCATAATGGAACCCAACCCCACATACCATCTAGCTTGGCTCTAGGTGAGCAGCGCTATTCACTTCAGTTCAACAAATTACACCAAGTGTCTGTTGTTGACCAGGCTCTGCACATGGCATCAGGGACCTGGAGATGGATAAGCATGGCACTATGTGCGTCTAGTGAGGGGCAGAAGGACAGAGGCATAGACTGGCAGGCTAATACCACTTGAAAAGTGCACCAAAGGAGGGATGGACGAGGTACTTTGGGGGCATAAGAAGAAAGCTGCTAACTGGGCATGGTGGCTCACACCTGTAATCCCAGCATTTTGGGAGTCTGAGGCGAGCGGGTCACTTAAGCTCAGGAGCTTGAGACCAGCCTGGGCAATGTGGTGTAACCCCATCTCTACAAAAAGTACGAAAATTAGCCGGGCATGGTTGCACGCACCTGTAGTCCCAGCTACTCAGGAGGCTGAGGTATGAGGACCACTTGAGCCCAGGAGGTGGAGACTGCAGTGAGCTGAGATCGTGCCACTACACTCCTGCCTGGGTGAGCCAGACCCTGTCTCAAACCAAAAAAAAAAAAAAAAAAAGAAGAAGAGGAGGAGGAGTGGGGGAGGGAGGAGGAGGGGGAGGAGGAAGAGGAGGAGGAGGAAAAAGAAGAGGAGGAGGAGGAGGAGGAAGAGGAAGGAGAAGGAGAAGAAAGAAAAAAGAAAGAAGAAAGAAGAAGAGAAAGCAGCTAACCCAGGCTGCAGGGCAACAGCAGCAAAATCAGGGGTTAAGGGAAGCTTCTGGGGCAGAGTGATGCCTGGGCTGTCTATTGTAAAAATTAAAAATATACCCCCCCCTTTTTTTTTCCATCAGCGGACATGTATTTCTACAGTGGTAGAAAGCAATGACTACTTCCAAAAAGGAAAAATAAAATGTGGTAATACCACCGCTAGAGACAACCACTGCTTATATTTGAAGTGCATCCTTTCAGTCTCTCTATCATTTATCTCCCTATAGGCACATATGCTTTAAAAATGTCAGTAAGTCACTCATATAGTAAACAACTGATTTATTGCTTCCTTTTAAAACATCTAACAGAATGAATAAATATCTGTTCTTTTTTTTCTCTTTATGTTTAATATACAAATAAAAATTGTATATATTTTTGATGTACAACATGTTTTGAAATACGTATACATTGTGGAATTGCTAAATCAAGCTAATTAACGTATGCATAACCTCACACACATCATTTTTTTTGTAGTGAGAAAACTTAAAATCGACTCTCTTAGCAATTTTCAAGAATACAATACATTGCTATTAACTATAATCACCATGATGTACAATCATCTCTTGAATTTATTCCTCTTGTCTAACTGAAATTCTGTATCTTTTGGCCAATATCATCTCATCCCCCCCTCTGCCTAACCCTCAGCCCCTGGTAACCACCATTCTATTCTCTGCTTCTAGGAGTTCCACTTTTTTTTTAGGTTTTACTTATGAGTGAGATCATGTGGTATTTGCCTTTCTGTGCCTGGAGTATCACAGAAGTGACTTACTGGTATGTGCCTCTTCTTCCTGGCTCTCTTGGGTTACTTGTTCTGAGAGAAGCCAACACCGTGTCATGAGGACACTCAGGCAGCCCTGCGGGAGTCTATGTGGTATGGACCTGAGGACTCCTGGCAACAGCCAGCACCAATTTGCCAGCCATAGGAGTAAGCCACCTTGAAGCAGATGCTCCAGCTTCATTTAAGCCTTAAGACGACTGTAGCTCAGTAGACAACTTGACTGAGCGACCCACAGAAAATATGAAATAATCATTATTTATTGTTTCTGTAAGCCACTCAGTTTTGGGCTAATTTGCTATGCAGCAATAGATAACAAATGTAATTTTACTGTATTTTGCATTTCTTTGATTTTTTCTTTTAGTAATAAATCTTTCTTATTGTATATATTTAGGATGTACATGATGGTGTACATGATGTCTTGATATACAAATATATATTGAAGTGATTACTACAGACAAGCAAATTAACATACCCATCATCTTATATAGTTACCTTTCCTTTTTTTGTGGCAAGAGTACAAAAACATCTACTCTCTGGGCAAATTTCAAGTATACGATATGACAGTAGTAACTCTAGTCCCCATGTTGTACATTAGATCTCCAGACTCAGCCCACAGAACTGCAACTTTGTGCCCTTTGACTTTCGTCTTCCCATATCCTTTGTGCCCCTGCACCCTGCTCCTGCTAACCACCATTCTACACTATATGTATTCAGTGTTTTTCTTTGATTTTTAGTGAAGTTTACATTGATTTTCAAATGTCTACTGACCACTTTCTTTTCCTTCTCTAGTCTATACCTTTGGTCAGGGTATAGTCTTTTTGCATTGATTTTAAGATCTTTATATATTAAAAGTATTAACATTTTGCCTGTCATAAACCTGATATTTTCCCCTAGTGTTTATTTTCCTGAGATGAATCTTGAAGGCAGAAGACAAGAATGGGAGAGGCTGTGAGATTGCAGGTAGAGGTGATGGCATAAGCAAAAACATAGAGGAGAGAGGCATCCTAGGATGTGTGAGGAAGTCACGGGGAGGTAGATGAGAATAAGGAGGGAGCCAGGGAGTGGCAGGAAACTAGACCAGTGCTTCTCCAAGTGGGCATTCATAAAAATCGCAAGGAAATCTGGTTAAAATGCCAATTCAGTAGGTTTGGGGTCAGGCCTGAAGCTCCCAGGTGATGCAGATACTGCTGATCTGGGACCACACTTTGAATAGCAAGGATTTAGAGAAAGAGTAGATAGTTTGTGGAGGAAATTTTTAGAAATAGAAATATGCAAAAATACAAAGTTAAAATTATGTCTAGTTTCACGATCCAGAGATAACAACTATATACTATACCAAGGAGCAGGCCCCTCTATCGCAGAGAGGCATGGATATCTTGACATATATGTTTTGAAGGTAGCACTTAGCAATGCTTGTTGTGGGATCGACTACATTTTGGGAGTGAGAGAAAGGAGAGACTTACGGTTTCTGGTGTGAGCGACTGAGACTGGTGACTGAGGGAGGAGCAGGTGATTTTGGAGGATGAAGGAGAGAATGGATTCTGCTTTAGACCTTCATTAAACCTGAGGTACTTGTCAGCATATTGAGAGGGCAAGAAGATGTCCAATAGGTATTTGGTTATTCTGGTCTGGAGCTCAGGAGACAGGAGAAGCCTAGTATAGATTTTAAAGGGAAAAGCCATTACCTTGGTGCAGAGGTGAAGCACGGCATTCATGAGCTCCCCTGGGTAACTGTGTAGACTGTGAAAGGAGAACAGGTCCCAGAACAGAGCCCCCGGAGTCCAGGCTTTAAGAGGCAGGTGAAGGAGAGGAGTCCAGGAAGAAGACCAAAAGGGATGAGGATCAGAGTGTGTGGCTTCAAGAAAAAGGGCATGATCAACAGTGTCAAATGATGTTTCGAGAGCCACAAGGATCAGGGCCGGCAAATGGCCTTTTCTGTGAATGTGACTGGGATTCAGGTTACAGCATTAAATGGAAGTGAGACCAGCATGGACAAGGTAAAGCTCGATTGTGGGGTCGGGGGAGGTAGGAGTGAGAAGCAGTGGGGGCTGGGTAGTCAAACTGGGAAATCATATGTATCTTAGAGTTCAAGTTTGTAGATTAGATAGATTTTTCTCTGAGCTTTGGGGATATAAAGGCAGCACAACTGATTTCTCAGATAATAGATTAACTTTTATTATTTCTTGAGAAAGAGATAGTGGCTAATAATATTTGGTACTGTGAACTGTTACTTTGTGCCAAATTACATGTGCATACGTGCTCATTTTTACTCTTCCAGTACCCTCAGAGGTATAGCCCATTTAAAAGTGAAGAAATTAAGGGTGAGAGAACTGAAGCAGCTTGTCCAAGATTACACAGCCAGTATGTGGCAGAGCTGAGGTTTGGACCAAGGTCTGGCTGACTGAGATCCCTGCTCAACTTTTCTGCTTATAATGCTTCTTTGAGGGCTTGGTGGCGAGAAAGAGCCAGGGTCAGCATCCCTGGCTTGGATCATAGCAGGCAGTATTGTAGTTAAGCAGGACAGTTGTGCCACCAGATTTTGTTCATTGCACAAGACTCTTTTCCCCCACGATTTAGTCATATGTTCTCTTCTGGCGGTATATATCAGAAAAACTCTTGAAATAAGCAAGTTGTGGTTGTGTTTTGTTCTCTCAGCTTCCAGGGCTCCATATTCTTCTGGTTTTCCTCTTACTACACTGGCTGCTCCTTTGCCCTCACTTCTGACAGTTCCTCCCCATCTAATCTGAAGGTTAGAGAGCCATATGGTTCATTCCTTAGGCATTCTCCCTTCTCTCACTATACTCATTGCCTTTCTAATCTTATTTAATATCGTGACTTTCAAAACCATGTATGTACTGCTCCCAAACATACATCTCCAGCCCAGGCCTCTCCCATGAGCCCTAGACTTGTACACCCAGCTGTGAATTATGCACAGCCACTGGGTATGCAATAGACATCTCAAATCAAATCCCTCATCTTCTCCCCTGAATTTGCTGCATCTGCACACTTCCACATCTCAGTAAGTAGCAGTTGTTCAGGCTAAAACCTTGCAGTTTAATTTGACCTCTCTTTCTCATACCCCAAATTCAATCCATCAACGAATTCTGTCTATATTTCCTTCTAAATACATAGATCCACTTCTCACTACCACTCCTGCTTCCACTCCAGTTCTAGTCATCCTTACCATCTCTCACTTGAATCACTCCAGGAGCCTCCTGGCTACTCTTCCTGCTTCTGCCTTGCCCCATTCAGTCTTTTCTCTGCACAGTTGCCAGAGTGATGTTTGAAGAGTAAGATTTACATCATGTCACTCTTCTGCACAAAACTTTAGCTTAAATTTCAGCCAGAAGTCCTATATCATCTTTCAGCCACTCCACCCCATCTCCTGTTACTGTTCTGATTTTCTCTTCCCCTTGCACCTGAATGAATGAGGTTGGAACAGGGAATATAATTTGCTTCAAAGAAAAGGTAAGGCATGTGGAGTGTAACATCAGATATGAACCAAAGAAAGACAGAGTGGTTTGTGGTACATGCAAGACCTTTGCTTCCTAAGTACAGTCAGCCCTTTGTATACATGGGTTCTGCATCTGTGGATTCAACCAACTGTGACTAGAAAATATTCTTAAAAAATGGATGGTTGCATCTGTACTGAACATGTACAGACTTGTATGGTTGTCATTATTCCCTAAACAATTCAGCATAACTATTTACATAGCATTTACATTGTATTAGGTATTTTAAGTAATCTGGAGAAGATTTACATTATATGGGAGGATGTAGATAGGTCATATGCAAATATGATGCCATTTTATAGAAAGGACTTGAGCATCCATGGATTTTGGTATCCTAGGGGGAGTCCTGGAACAATCCCCCATGGATACTGAGGGGCGACTCTGGTTAGGGAACCCAACAGTTCTCAGTGTTTCATGGCTAAAGAGCAACCAGGTGCCTACAGTGATAACTAGGAATTCTTTTATAGACAGAGAGAGACTTTGTTATACTGAGCTTTCGTGTGTTGTAATTTTTGCTTGCTTGTTTGCTATTGTTTTGTGTCTTTTAGTCCTCTAGCGTGTGCTACAAAAAAAACTGTAATAATCAAAATAGGCTATGAACACAAAAATTTGAGGACCACTTGTCTTGATTACAGTATTCTTAAACCTAACAAAAAGAACCCCACAAAACAGTAGCAATTTTAGAGCCTGATGGCATCTGAGATTGACCAGTCTTGCCCCCTCATTTTATAGATTGGGAAGTGGTCTAAGAGAAGTGACGTTATGCAGTGTCACCTAGGGGGTCCTAGCCCATGCACCCATCCCGCCTCCTCTTGAGCTGTTGTAATGAAGTTTCCTAGCACTAGTTTGGAAATCAGTGAAGTACTCTGAAATACTTTAATATATTCCAAATATCAATGATCTTGAAAATGGGTTCAACTTTTTTTCTAATTTCACATGGACTTGAAGTAATTTGAGGGTAAGTGCTCTAATCAGCTACAATTCATGAGAAGTTTTGATTTAAGTATTGTCAGTTGATTTCTGCCAAGGTGGTATTTTGAAATCAGTACATTATTTCAAGTGCCAATAGAACATAGGGCTGTACTCATGTACTCTACCGTCAGGGGAAGTTTAAAAGCTCCTAATGGATCAGCTGAAATGGAAGTCATTAAAATCTTTATGCAAAAATGGATCAGAAAATAATGTCATGATTATAACTGAGTCACTTCACTTTATTTTCCACTTCTGGCTTCTTTCCTTTACTTTTGAAATGGATTTAAAATCTGCTTGGATAGGTGAAATAACCCATTTCAGTTGGACTCACTGTCAGGCCTTGTGGATACCTAGAAATGGGATGAGGGTGGGAAGGAGGACATGGGGGGAGGCACAACAGCTGCCACCCACTATGCCATCAAAGCAAGACCTTGGGGAGGCTTCTGCCCTGTGGGTTAGTCCTTGGAAAAGATACTCATCTTGCTGTCTTCCCCATGGCCTCTGCCTAGGGCTTCTGGCACCTCTAAGAACTGAGTCTCAACTAAGGCACTGCCTTGTGAATTTGGACCAGTCCTTGTGGGACCAGATGGTTTCTAGGAGCCCTTGCAGCCCTGAAAGTCCATGGGTCCAAGCCTCAAAGTTTCTTACCAGTAATAGGCTGCCCAATGCGGGAATGGTGCTTTTCCCAGGGACCAGATTATGTGCTTGGCGGGTGTTATGGGCTAAATTGTATTCCCCTCAAAAAAGATAAGTTGGAGTCCTAACCACAGTAGGTGACTCAGCTCAGAATGTTAGTTTATTTGGAGATAGTGTCTTTATAGAGATAATCAGGTTAAAATGAGGGTATTAGGTTAGGCTGTAATCCACTATGACTGGTGTCCTTATAGAAGGAGAAAATCTGCACAGAGACAGACACATGCACAGGAAGAATGCCATGTGAACACACAGGTAGAAGATGGCCATCTACAAGCCAAGGAGAGAGAAGCCTGGAACAGATGGTTCCCTTGCAGCCTTCTGAAGGAACCAACCCTCTGGAGACCTTGATTTCCAACTTATTACCTCCAAAACTGTGAGACAATACATTTCTGTTGTTTAAATTACCCAGTATGTGGTACTTAGTTACAAGTAGCCCTAGAAAACCAATAGAGCAGATAAAGCAGGCCTCCACCTCAGTGGTCACTTCTGTCTCTTCTTACCGGGTAGATTCTAGAAATGGAAGGAAGGAAAAATGCTGGTGATGAAGGCTTTCTTTTACAAAGGATTCCAAGCAACTTTCTTGGTACAGGGACTGCATCAAGTATCCTCATCTCAATGATTCATCGCTATAGCACTAGAGTCTCTCGGAGAGAAGGGAGCTTTTCTGATTTACACAAACCTCTTCTTAATGCATTCTTGTCACTTACAAAGCGAACTAAAATTCAGTGCTGACATGGAGGGGCTGTTCTAAGGAACTTAGAATGCTAAAGACTTAATCATATGGACTCTTGATGTTCCCTAATCAGTATCACTTGGCCATTGCTAAGGTTTTAGTAAGTCCATCAACAGCCTCTCACCTCCTCTCAGTTCATTATTGTGTGCAGCTAGAGTGCCTGTTATGGGAAATATGCACTGTCATCAGCAGCTTAGACATAAAATTATGCTCTGTATATGGTTGGTCAAAGCACCTCTACTCAGCTTATCACAATTTTTCAACTAGGACCAAGGAAATTACTGTCTGATTATTCTCTTCAGTTTTCCAATCCAGTGTCTAAAGACTTGACCAAAATAGGTTTTTGTCTAAAAAGCTTGATCTTGATAAATGAGATAAAGAGCTTTTCAAAGTGGTTTAGGGAACAAATTTTATCTCATCAAAGAAAAGTGTCTTCCTCACAAATTCTTTTTGGCTTAATTTGTCTCCAGTAAGTTCCCCTGCCTGAATTTGTGCAAAATGTATAGCAGTTGTGGTAGCAAAGATGTCATATTAGAAATTACATCAAATATGTTGATTTTCTACTGTAATACTGGTGTTTTTTCAAAGTTTTTTTTTTTTTTTCAAAGAACTATCACAGAGAAGCAGCAAGGTGAGCATTAAACAAGTTACCCAATTTTGTGTTTACTAAGTGGTTCTGTCTTCAGTGGGTCAGTCCTGTTCTTTCTCTCCAGTCTATCCTAGGCCATCTTGTCTACTCCCCAGTCACCATCTTTATGCCATAATGCCCAAATACATGTCTCCAGCCCAGACCTCTCCTCTGAATGCCAGACGTGAAAAGCCACCTGCCTTTTAGGTACCTCCACTCAGTTGTCCCCCACACACCTCAATCACCATCATCCTGTCCCACCCAACCTACTTCTCTTCGACTACGTAGCATCTCAGGGAATGGCACCCATTGCCTTGCCAAGCACTTAGCAAATCCTTCACCAATTCCCATCTTTAACAACCTTCTCTTCATCCCCATATCAGTAGCCAAACCTTGTAAACTCAATCTTCTAAATCCCTTTCCAGTCCTCCCACTCGTCTCTGTCTTTGATCTCTCTACAGTTAGTGTTGTGCCCTGAGCAAGGTGATAATCATCTGGGATTCACATTTGCTGTGGGGGATTCACATTTTCTGTGGCGGATTCAGATAATGGCCTCATGTATGAGAATAACCTCAAGTTTCTGTAGGTAGGCATTCCCACAGAGCCTTTCCCACCAGCAGGCATGAAGAATGGGGTTTTCCTTCTTAAGCGGAGGTACGGGGCAAGAGGAAAAGAGAGAAGCTCTTCCATGTGGCACGAGAGCAGGATAAATGGTGCTGGCATTGTACCCTTCCACCCCTAGACCCTGGAACTCTACCAGAGGAAGATGGAGTAGGAGCCAACATATTCTCTTCCTGCTTGGGAGGCATTTTCCGTCTGGTATCTGGGAGAAAGTGTGGGAGACAGGACAGGGCCTGATCCTAAATTAGGAAATATGTGGGGTTTGTCTTTGGTGTCTCCCACCTTCCTTTCTTTATTGTCTTTTGCAGTACCCTAGGCACATAGCACCCTCATGCTGGTCTTAGGTGCCCACAGCCCTTGATTGCTGCCTGACCTACCTCTTCAAAGCTGTCCTGGATCCTAAATTAACTCCTTCGCCTCCTCCATGTATTCCTCTGTGGGATGGTGAATGGCTTTGGGTAGGCAGTGGAGGTCAGCATTGTGATCACACCTGAGAATGGTCATGGCAAAGGTCTGATGGCTCACAGCCCTAACAGAGCCTGATTCTTCTTTAAAGGAGAAGGGGTGTCTCTAGCCCATCTTTCACTACCTTTCTTCCTCCTACTTCTCTATTCCAGCTGTAGTGTCCAGAGTTTGGGCTGTACTAGAGAAGTGTTTGTGGTTGATTGACCTTGTTCCCAGGGCTTTGTTTTCTATTCTCAGCCCTACCTTGAGAGAATACCAACATGGAAGAGTTTATCTTTAAGGTGAGATCAGAGAAACTGGGCTGTCGGCCGGGCGCAGTGGCTCACGCCTGTAATCCTAGCACTTTGGGAGGCTGAGGCAGGCAGATCACGAAGTCAAGAGATCGAGACCATCTTGGCCAACATGGTGAAACCCCATCTCTACTAAAAATATAACAAATTAGCTGCACATGGTAGTGCGTGCCTGTAGTCCCAGCTACTTGGGAGGCTGAGGCAGGAGAATTGCCTGATCCTGGGAGGTGGAGGTTTCAGTGAGCCGAGATTGCGCCACTGCACTCCATCCTGGTGACACAGCGAGACTCTGTCTTAAAAAAAAAGAAAGAAAGAAAGAGAGAAAGAAAGAAAGAGAGAGAGAGAGAGAGAGAGAAAGAAAGAAAGAAAGAAAGAAAGAAAGAAAGAAAGAAAGAAAGAAAGAAAAGAAAAGAAAGTGGGCTGTCATCTGAGCTTACTTCTCTTCAAGTTACTAATGAAATGCTAGCCCCAAGGGCTTGGGATTCACATGGTATAGTCCTTTTCTATGCACATTGGCAGTCAAGTACACTGGCAGATGACCTGGTTGGGTAGACAGCAGCAGTGGCATGCTACTGCCACTTACTTGCTCCCAAACTCAGCTTCTCTACAACCGTTCTCTTTTCTATCCCACCTGATGATTTACCAGTCCTTTGGCTTATGTTTAAAAAAAAAAGGCTAATTTTAGAGCACTTTTAGGTTCACAGCAAAATGGAGAAGAAGATACAGAGATAGCCCATATACTCCCTGCCCCTGTACATGCATAGCCTCTCCCACAGTCAACATCCCCAACCAGTGTGGGACATTTGTTATGATCAGATTAATTTTTAAATTATGAAATATGTTAGACATACAAATGAGCAAAAAAAGTAATGCAACCAAAGCTTACATACCCACTGCTCACCTTTTGTAATGAAACAGCACAAATGCAATTGAAGTCTCTCATCCACCCAACTCTGATTTCATTTTCCTGCCTCCTCTCCAAAGTAATCACTATTCTGAATTTAGTGGTCTTCATTCCCATGCATTTCCCCATACTTTTACTCAAAATTTATGTGTCCATAAAATATGTAATATTAAGTGTTTTTAAGCCTCACAAAATAGTATCATGCTATAAATTACCCTTCTGCAACTTGCTTTATGCCACTCATTATCTGCTCTTAAGATCCATCCATGTAGACATATGTACTTTTAGTTCATGTATTTTAACTACTGTATAGTATTCCATTGTAGGAATGTACCACAATGTATTATACATTCTCCTCTTGATGGACTTTTTAATGTTTCTAGTTTTCTGAACTTACAAACAAGTGTTGCTGCGAATATTCTTATTCACATCTCTTCGTGCAATAATTTCTCTAGGGCAGTTCTTTCTTCTTTTTAAAAAACATTTTTTTGAAATAATTTTGGACTTACAGAAAAGTTGCAAAAACAGTACAGAGTTCCTATATAATGTTCACTCAGTTTCCTCTAATATTAATATCACATAACTATAGTACAATAATCAAAACCAAAAAATTAACATTGGCACAGCTCTATTACTAACTTAAAGACTTTATTAGAATTTCAGCAGTTGGGGCAGTGATTTCCAAAGTTCACGTTGTGGCCCATTATTGTAGTGATTCCCAACTTTGACTACACATTGGAACCATCTGGGGAACTTCAAAAATTACTGATGCTGGGGTCACCCCCTGAGATATTCTAACTTAATTTGTTTGGGTTGTGACCTCAGCAATGGAAATTTAATAGCTCCCCCAGACGATTGTAATATGCAGCCAAAGTTGAGAAACACTGCATTAGTATATCATGAGATCAATTTAGTAGTAAAAAAATAAAATGGAATAGAAAATATCAGAAGGCTTTTCTTGCAGGATAAAAATTCTTGTAGAACATTTTTGCTTCAACTATAAATATATATATTAGGCTACAATGTAAAATGAATTTCGTATTATGACTCGTGAACCAAACGATTTTAAGCTGCTATCTAGGTTATAGATCTGGAAATATAATCGTTGGGTCACAAAATATATGCATCTTCCATTTTACTGGATGTTGCCAAATAGAGTTCTGAAGTGTTTCTACTAAATTACACACTACCAGCAGTGTATGGGAGCCCCAGTTGTCCCACTTCCTTGCCAGCACCTGGTATTTTCAGACGTTTAAAATTTTTGCCCTGCTGGGCATGGTGGCTCACGCCTGTAATTCCAGCATTTTAGGAGGCCAAAGCAGGAGGATCACTTGAACTCAGGAGTTCAGGACCAGGCTGGGCAACATGGTGTAACCCCATCTCTACAAAAAAAAAAAAAATACAAAAACTTAGCTGGGCTTGGTGGCACATGCCTGTAGTCACAGCTACTCGAGAGGCTGAAGTGGGAGGATCACCTGGGCCCAGGAGGTTGAGCCTGCAGAGAGCTGTGATCTCTGCCATTGCACTCCAGCCTGGGCAACAGAGGGAGACACTGTCTCAAAATAATAATAAATAAAGTTTTTGCCAATCTGGTGAGTGTGAAATGGTTTCTTGTGATTTAGTGGGCATTTCTCAGGACTCTAGGATAGTTGATGAACTTTTTACATGTACATTGCTCAGGGTTCCTCTTTGAGGAATCACATGTTTGTGTCTTTTGCCCATTTTTTAAAAAAATAGATTGTTTTGTACTTCATTGGTCTATATTCCGGATACCAATCCTTTGTTAGGATCCTGTACTGCACATATCTTCTAGCACTCTGTGGCTTGTCTTTTCACATTTGAAATGCTCTTTGTTGCACACAATTTTTGTTTGAATGTAGTTACATGTATTAATCATTAACTTTATGGGTTTGTGCTACTTATGTTTCCAAAAGAAATCTTTCCTTATCCTGAGGTCATGAAGACATTCGCCTCTATTTTCTTTTAAAAGCCTTAAAGTTACGTTTCTCACAACTGACTGTTGTGTCTTTAATGCCTCCTTCCTTCAATTTTGTTTTTTCATGAGGTCAATGTAGATTAACATGCAGTTGTAAGAAATTATACAGAAATCCCTTGTACACTTTGCCCAATTTCCCCATATGTAGTTTCTCCATTACAGAGTAGATCAGTCCACTGATCTTATTCACATTTTTCAGTTTTACTTGTGTGCATGTGCGCGCGCGCGCGCGTGTGTGTGTGTGTGTGTGCATGTGTGTGTGCATGTTAAATTCTGTAACATTTTATGCCCTGGATAATTATTAATGATCACCATCAAGACACTGAGCAGTTCTTTCATTATTGTCACCAGGAACCCTTCTGTTGCCCTTTATAACCACACCTGGTCCCATTCCTAATCTATGTCAAACACTAACCTTCTCTTCATCTCTACAATGTTGTCATTTCAAGAATGTTATATAAGTGGAATCATACAGTATGTAAGTTTTCATGTTTGGCTTTTTTACTCAGCATAAATCTTTGTAGGTTCATTCAGGTTGTTGCATGTACTGTAAGTTTATTTCTTGTTTTTGGTGAGTAGAATCCCATAGTAGGACTGTATATCAGTTTGTTTATCCAGTCAGCCATTGAAGGACATCTGGGTTGCTTCCAGTTTAGGGCTATTACAAATAAAGCTTTTATAAACATTCATGTACATACATGTTCATGTCTCTGGGATAAATGCCCAAGAGTGCAATTGCTGGGTCATGTGGGAGTTGCATGTTTAGTTTTATAAGAAATTGCCAAACACTTTTCCAGAGTGGCTGTACCATTTATATTCCCACCAGTAATGAAGGAGTGATCCAGTTTCTCTGCACCCTCACCAACATTTGGTGTTATTGCTACTTTTTATTTTAGCCATTCTTATAGGCATGCGATGATATCTCATCAAGGTTAGAATTTGCATTATCTCATGGCTAATGATGTTGAGCATTTTTGCATGTGCTTTCTGCCTTCTGTATATACTTTTTGGTGAAATGTCTTTTGCTGTCTTTTCCAACTGGATTATTATTTTTTATTGTTGAGTTTTGAGAGCTCTTCATATATGCCAGTGGTTTTGAAAATATTTTTTTCCAGCCTGCAGCTTATCTTTTAATCTCCTTCATATGGGCTTTTGCAAAGCAAAAGTTTTAAACTTTGATCAGGTTCAATTTATTGACTTTTTTTTCCATTTATAGATATGCTTCTGGTGTCAAATCTATGAAATTTTTGCCTAGTCCAAAATTCCAAGAGTTTTCTCTTATTTTTTCCTAAAATTTTATGTTTTACATTTAACGTTGTGATCTATTTTGAGTTGATTTTTGTATATGGTATGAGGTGTTGGTGTATGTTCATTTTTTTGCCTATAGATGTCCAATTGCTCCAGCACCATTTGTTGAAAAAGCTGTCCTTCCTCCATTGAATTCATTTTGCACCTTGCCAAAAATCAATCAGGCACATTTTTAAGGGCCTCCTTGGGTTTTTAACCTATTTAAGGTTTTTACTGGCTCCAGGTCCCAATATACATAGCTTAATTTCCTCTGAGATATATAAAAAGTGAATCATCATTTTGTAATAATACCAACATGGTAATTAACATGAATTTTGCAACAATACCTAATTAAATACTGATCATGTAGTGTACATTTAACTTGATCATTGTTGGTCTCTCTCAACTCCTCAGGGGTCTAATTTTAACAATTAAATTAGCCTGGAGCCACAGAGAATTGTGAGATGAATCGGAACTCAAATGTAGAAAAATACAATGTTTTACTTTGAGAGACTAAGAAGGAAAACTTCAAAACTGTTAGATCATTGAAATATCAAATGGGAAAACAGCAGGTGGAAGTGGCCTGGCTATGAGGTTCTGTCAGCAACTAAAACTAAAGGACTTTTTCTATTCTACCTACTAAATGGGCCTTTACTTATTTATGGTTATATTGCCCTACACAGCAGTTGTGTTCTTGGAAATTTGTGTGTATGTCACCCTGTAGTGTGTAATGTACTAGAAAGAACCCTTTCTATACTAGGAAACAGCAGACCTGGCATCTAGTCCCAGTTGTGACTCTAACCCACTGTGTGACCTTAAACAACAGCTTAGATCTCTGGACTTCTTTTAGCTCTGTACAATGCAGTTCAATTTAGCAAATATCTTGAGTGTCAACTCCAAGACAGATCCTGCAAGATACACTGAGATGAGCAAAACACATGTTTTTTTTTTTTTTTTTTTTTTTTTTTCTGAGACAGAGTTTCGCTCTTGTTGCCCAAGCTGGAGTACAATGGCGTGATCTTGGCTCACCGCAACCTCTGCCTCCCAGGTTCAAGCAATTATCCTGCCTCAGCCTCCCGAGTAGATGGGATTACAGGCATGCACCACCATGCCCAGCTAATTTTGTATTTTTAGTATAGACAGTGTTTCTCCATATTTGTCAGGTTGGTCTCAAACTCCCAACCTCAGGTGATCCACCCACCTCAGCCTCCCAAAGTGCTGGGATTACAGGCATGAGCCACCGCACCCGGCCACAAAACACATGTCTTAATTTCAAGTGACTTTCTGGCTCATACGTTATGCCTACAATTTACTGAGCACAATAGGTTAGCTGCTATGCTAAGTACTTTACATGTCTTATGTCCCTTAATCTTCACACTAATCTTGTGAGGTAGGAGCTAATATTCCCATTTTACAAATGTGAAAATGAAGGCTTTGAGGGGTTAAACAGCTGGTCCATGGTCATGCACTTGATGGCTTTTCAACCACCACATCAAGTTTGGGTGGACAGAATATTAATAGCTCACTTTGATCTGGGCTTCATATGCAAGTCAAGATCTTAATCTGATAGGACTGAGTGTAGCATTTTGACCAGCAGAAGGAAAAAGAGAAGTTAGATATATTTATTAGCACTTTACAGATGGAGAAGTTTAAGTATTAAAAAGTTGTATAGCTTGCCTGAAGTCCCAAGATAGTCCGGGACTCAAAGCCATGCTATTCTTTCTTCCGTAGGGGAATAAGGGCTCCTGCTCCAGGCTAAAGCCAACCTCTTCACTTGTACTATGGATTTCAACTCCTTCTCCTTCTTGAGGACCTGGCTCTTCATCAGTTATTCTTTGTCATCTATGGGAGTCATCTCTTTCTCTGAGCTGTCTCTCTTCCCCACAGGAAATTAAATATAAATATGTCCAAAAATCTTCCTGTGTTAAATATCCCTCCTCTCATCCTGACCTGAACTGCCTCTGAAGCTACTGAGCTATCTCCTACTTTCACATGCTTCTGGAAGGAGTTGTCTACCTTTGTTCAGTGTCTCTAATTCCTCCTCTCCCACTCACTCCCCTCTCACTGCAATCTGGCTTCTGTCCCCAACACTCTTACCAAAGTCATCAATTACATCCTTGTCACTAAGCACATGTTTCCTTTTTCATCTTGCTTGATTTTTCTGCAATAGTCAATGAACTTGCCTATTGCCTCTTTTCTGAAACAGTTTCTCCTTTGGCTTATGATATAGTTTGGGTATATTTTCTCTTCAAATTTCATGTTGAAATTTGATCCCTAATGTTGGAGGTGGGCCC
Organism: Nomascus leucogenys; assembly: GCF_006542625.1. Lineage (NCBI taxonomy): Eukaryota > Metazoa > Chordata > Mammalia > Primates > Hylobatidae > Nomascus > Nomascus leucogenys. Next base: position 136,602,252 of record NC_044406.1, read on the forward strand.
TAAAAGGAGGTGTTTGGGTCATGGGGGCAGATCCCTCATAAATGGCTAGGTGCTGTCACCACATGGTAATGAGTGATTTCTCACTCTGTTAGTTTCCATGAGAACTGCTTGTTAAAAAGAGGCTGGCACCTTCCTCCTCTCTATCTTGCTTCCTCTCTCATCATGTCATGCCTTCTTCCCTTTGCCCTTAGCCATGAGCGGAAGCAGTCGGAGGCCCTCAGAAGAAGCAGGTGCTGATGCCACACTTCTTGTACAGCCTGCAGAACTGTGAACCAAATAAACCTCTTCATGTTACAAATTACCCAGCCTCAGGTGTTCCTTTATAGCAACACAAAGTGATTAAAACAGCTTATAAGATATAGTGTTCTTCTGTCTTCTTCCTTCTTATCTCTCGCTCTTCTTCCCTGTCCCTTTTATAGGTTCACTGTCTCCCCATTTAGTCATGTTGTATTATTCTTTTTATGTATTGCTGCATTCAATCTACTTTGATTTTGTTAAGGACTTATATTTCTGGCCATAAAGGATATTGGTCCATAGTTTTCTTTCCTTGTAATGTCTTTGTCTTTTTTTCTTATCACAGGGTAATACTAACTTCTTAAAGTTAGGATGTGTTTTTCCTCTTTTACTTGCTGGAAGAGATTGTGTAGAATTGGTGTTAATTCTTTAAATGTTTGGTAGAATTTTCTAGTGAAACTATTTGGGCCTGGAGAGTTCTTTTATGGGGCTTTTAAATTTTGATTTGAGTTTATGTAATAATTATAGAGGCTGGGTGCAGTCGCTCATGCCTATAATCCTAGCACTTTGGAAAGCTGAGGTGGGTGAAGCGCTTGAGCCCAGGAGTTCGAGACCAGCCTGGACAACATGGCGAAAACCCATCTTTACAAAAAATACAAAAATTATTTGTATTTATTTGTACATGTGCCACCATGCACATGTACAGGTGCATGGTGGCACACACCTGTAGTCCCAGTGACTGGGGAGGCTGAATTAGGAGGATCCCCTGAGCCCAGGAAACCAAGGCTGCAGTGAGCCATGATTGCACCACTGTACTCCAGCCTGGGCTACAGAGTGAGACCCTGTCTCAAAAAAAAAAAAAAAAAAAAAGAACTATGGAGCCATTTACATCATCTATAATATGGTTTGGCTGTGTCCTCACCCAAATCTCATCTTGAATTGTAACTCCCACAATTCCCATGTGAGAAAGAACCCAGTGGGAGGTAATCAAATCATGGGGGCGGGTCTTTCCCATGCTGTTCTCATGATAGTGAATAAGTCTCACCAGAGCTGATGGTTTTAAAAGCAGGAGTTTCCCTGCACAAGCTCTCTCTTTGCCTGCCACCATCCACATAAGACGTGACTTGCTCCTCCTTGCCTTCCACCATGATTGTGAGGCTTCCCCAGCCATATAGAACTGTAAGTTCGTTAAACCTCTTTCTTTTGTAAATTGAGCAGTCTTAGTTATGTCTTTATCAGCAGTGTGAAAACAGACTAATCCAATCTATTTCATACTGAATGAGTCATGGTAGTTTGTGGTTTTTAAAGATTGTGGTCTATTTGTCTATATTATCAAATTGATATGCGTAGAGTTGTTTGTAATATACTTACTATCATTTTCTCTCATGACATCCCTTGTTTTATTCGTGATATTGGTCATTTGTGTTTTCTCTCTTTTCTTTTTGTTGTCTGCCTTGCTAGAGGTTTGTCAATTTTATTGATCTTTGCAAATACCCCATTCTTTTTTATATCTTTCTATTGTTTTTCTGTCTTCAATTTCATTGATTTCTGCTCTTATCTTTATTGCTTCTTTCCTTCTGTTTGCTTGAAGTTTATTTTGCCCTTTTTATCTGTATTCTTAAGATGGGAGCATAGGTTATTGATTTGAAGCTTTTCCCTTCCTTCCAATATGTGCATTTAGTGCTAAAAAGTTTTCTCTAAGTTCTTCTTTAGCTATTTCCCACAAATTTTGATATGTTGTAGTTTCATTTTCATTCAGTTCAATGTGTTTTTTATTTCCCTGATATTTCTTTTTTTGACCCATGGACTTCTTTTTAGACCCATTTAGAAATGTATTGTTTAGTTTCTGTGTGTTCATAGATTTTTTAAATTATCTTTCTGTTACTGATATCTAGTGTAATGATTAATACCGAATGTCAACTTGATTGGATTGAAGGATACAAAGTATTGATCCTGTGGGTGTCTGTGAGGGTGTTGTCAAAGGAGATTAACATTTGAGTCAGCAGGCTGAGAAAGGCAGACCCAACCTGATCTGGGTGGGCACAATCTAATCAGCTGCCAGCACAGCTAGAATATAAGCAGGCAGAAAAATGTGAAAAGAGAGACTGGCCTAGCCTCCCAGCCTACATCTTTCTCCCTTGCTGGATGCTTCCTGCCCTTAAACATCGGACTCCAAGTTCCTTAGTTTTGAGACTCGGACTAGCTCTCCTTGCTCCTCAGCCTGCAGATGGCCTATTGTGGGACCTTGTGATCATGTGAGTTAATACTTAATAAACTCCTCTTTATATATATATATATATATATTCCATTAGTTCCGTCCCTCTAGAGAACCCTGACTAATACAGCTTTTGGTACCAGGAGTGGAGTATTGCTGAAAAGATATCTAAAAATGTGGAAATGACTTTGGAACTGGGTAACAGGCAGCGGTTGGAACAGTTTGGAGGGCTCAGAAAAACACAGGAAAATGTGGGAAAGTTTGGAACTTCCTAGATACTTGTTGAATGGCTTTGCCCAAAATGCTGATAGCGATATGGACAATAAGGTCCGGGCTGAGGTGGTCTCAGACGGAGATGAGGAACTTATTGGGAACTGCAATAAAGGTGACTCTTGTTATGTTTTAGCAAAGAGGCTGGCAGCATTTTCCCCTGCCCTAGAGATTTGTGGAACTTTGTACTTGAGAAAGATGATTTAGGGTAGCCGGCTGAAGAAATTTCTAAGTAGCAAAGCATTCAAGAGGTGACTTGGGTGCGTGTAAAAGCATTCAGTTTTAAAAGGGAAACAGAGCGTAAGTTTGAAAAATTTGCAGCCTGACAATGCGATAGAAAAGGAAATCCCATTTTCTGGGGAGAAATTCAAGCAGGCTGCAGAAGTTTGCATAAGTGACAAGGAGCCAAATGTTAATCCCCAAGACAATGGGCAAAATGTCTCCAGGGCATGTCAGAGGTTTTCACAGCAGCCCCTCCGATCACAGGGCCGGAGGCCTAGGAGCAAAATGTGGTTTTGTGGGCCAGGCCCAGGGTCCCTGAGCTGTGTGCAGCCTAGGGACTTTGTGCCCTGCATCCCAGCCGCTCCAGCCATGGCTGAAAGGGGCCAACGTAGAGCTTGGGCTGTGGCTTTAGATGATGCAAGCACCAAGCCTTGGAAGCTTCCATATGGTGTTGAGCCTGTGGGTACACAGAAGTCAAGAATTGAGGTTTGGGAACCTCCGCCTAGATTTCAGAAGATTTATGAAAACACCTGGATGCCCAGGCAGAAGTTTGCTGCAGGGGCAGGGCTCTCATGGAGAACCTCTGCTAGGGTGGTGCAGAAGGGAAATGTGGGGTCAGAGACCCCACACAAAGTCCCTGCTGGGGCACTGCCTAGTGGAGTTGTGAGAAGAGGGCCATCATCCTCCAGACCCCAGAACAGTAGATCCACTGACAGCTTGCACTATGCACCTGGAAATACATCTGGCTTGACTCCATTTTGGTCAGAAAACACACTCACTATATGAGTTCAATTCTTTTAAATTTGTTGGGGTTTGCTTTTGTATCCTAAAATAGATATATCTTAGTATATGTTACATGGGCCTTTGAGGTCAGATAATGTCAGTTTTCTGACTTTGTTCTCTTTTTCTAAAAATTGCTATTCTAGTTCCCTAGACTGTCTATATAAATTTTTGAATTTGTTTTTTGTATCTACTATGTCTACTAAAAATTTCCTGAGATTTTTATTGTGATTGCTTTGAATCCGTAGATCAATTTGGGGAAATTTCACATCTTAGCAATATTGTCTTTCAAACTGTGGATATGATATCAATCCATTTAGTTAGGATTTCTTTCATTTCTTTCACTAGTGTTTTGTAGTTTTCAACCTGTGGGTCCTGCACATATATTTTTTAGACTTATACCTTTTTCATTTTTTTCATGCTTTTGTAAATGATACTTTTAAAACTGTAAATTCCAATTACCATTACTAGTACATGGAAGTACAATTAATTTTTATATGTAGTGCTTTCCTCATCAGCCTTATGAAACTTAGTAGTTCTAGGAGATTTTTGGTAGATGCTTTGGGATTTTCTATGTAAACATGTCATCTGGAAGTACAGACAGTTTTATTTCATTTAATCTGTTTGCTCTTCTTTTTCTTTTTCTACTTTTACCTTATTTTATGGGCTAGGACTTGCAGTACAATGATGAATAGGAATGGTGACAGTGGACATCCTTGCCTTTTTTCAAATCTTAATGGGGATAACATTCAGTCATTCACCATTAATTATAGTGTTGACTACAGATACTTTTGCAGATTCTCTTTATTGGGTTCATGAAGCTACCTTATATTTCTAGTTTACGTAAAGTTTTATCATGAATAGATGCTGCATTTTATGGAGGGCTTTCTGTGAATCTATGGAGATGGTCACAGTCACAGCTATTTTTTCTGCAGTCTATTAATATGGTAAATTGATTGAATTTTGAATGTTGAACCAGCCTAAACTCCCTAGGATAAACCTCACTTAATCATGTTGTATTATTCTTTTTATAGTTTGCTGGATTCAATCTGCTATTATTTTGTTAAGGGCTTTTGTATTTTTGTTTATGAGGGATATTGATCTTTAATTTTCTTTTCCTGTAAGTCTTTGATTTTAGTACAAAGGTAATTTTGACCTTATAAAGTTAGCTTGGAAGTGCTCTCTCCTCTTCTATCTTCTGAAAGAAAATGGGTAGAATTATTATTTTTTATTCCTTAAATGTTTTATAAAATTCATTAGTGAATCCATCTAGCCCTGGAGTTTTTCCTTTATTGGAAAATGTTAAACTATGAATTCATTTTTTATAGATATAGGACGATTTAGGATATAAATTTTTTCAGCAGACATTGATAATGTGAGTTATTTGTTTCATTTCATCTAAGGTGTTAAATTTATGGACATGGATTTATCTGTAGTATGCCCTTATTATCTTTTTTAATTCCAGTGGGATCTACATTGATATCTTCTCTTTCATTACAGATGTTGGTAATTTGTGTCTTTTCTGTTTTTTCTTGGTCACTCTTGCTTGCAAGAGGTCTATCAATTTTATTGATTTTTTTTAAAGAATCAACTTTTAGCTTCATTGATTTTTCTCTATTGTTTTTCTATGATATTGATGGATTCTTGCACTTATCATCTTTTAAATTTTATTTTCCTTGGGTTTAATTAGCTATTTTTACTCTGGTCTTAAGGTGGAATCTTAGTTTATCAATTTGAAACCTTTCTTCTTTTCTAATATATGCATTTAATGCTATAAACTTCCCTCTAAGCATTGCTTTATCTTCTTCCACAAATATTGATATGTCATACCTTTATTTTCATTTTGTTGAAATGTTTTGTAATTTCTTTTGAGACTTCACTTTGACCCATGGCTATTTAGAAGTGTATGGTTTAATTTTTAAATATTTGGAGATTTTCTAAATATCTTTCTATAATTCATTTCTAATGTTACTCTGGAATATACTTTCTATGATTTCTATGCTTTTAAGTTTAAAGCTTGTTTTGTAACCCAGAATATACTCTATCTTGCTGAATATTCCATAAGCACGTGAAAATACACATGTAGTCTGCTGTTGTTGGGAGGCGTGTTCTATACATATCAATTTAGTCAGTTTGGTTGATAATGTGTTATAGATATTTTATATTCTTAAGAATTTTTGGCTTGCTTGTTCTACAAATTACTAAGAGTGTTGAAGTCCTCAACTATAATTGTGGATTTGCTGTTTCTCCTTTCAGTTCTGTTGGTTCTTGCTTCAAGTATTTTGAAGCTATGTTGTTGAATGCATACATCCTTAGGATTGTTACATCTTCTTCTAGAATTGACTCTTTATCCTTCTTTGTACCTGATAATATTCCTTGTTCTAATTCTATCATGGTAGGCAGAATAATTAGCTCCCAAAGAAGTCCATTTGGTAATGGTCCAGAACCTGTGAATATGTTAGGTTACATTGCAAAGGGGGATTAAGGTTGTAGATGGAATTAAGATTACTAACCACCTGACCTGGAGATGGGGGAGATTATTCTTGATTATCTGGGTGGGCTGAATGTAATGAAAAGGGTCCTTACAGGTGGAAACAAAGGGCATAATAGAGAGAACCAGGGAGATGGTGTTGTGAGAAAGACTTGGTCCAGCATTGCTGGCTTTGATGATGGAGTAAGGGGACAAAAAACAAAGAATGTGGAAAGCCTTTAGAAATTAGAAAGGGTAAATAAATGGATTCTTCACTACAGCCTTCAGAAAAGAGCATGGTAGCCAGAACAATCAAGCAAGAGAAAGAAATAAAAGGCATCCAAATTGGAAAAGAGGAAGTCAAATTATCTCTGTTCAGTTATCTCTGACAATATGATCTTATACCTAGAAAACCTTAAAGACTCCTCCAAAAGACTCTTAAATTTGATAATCAAATTTAGTAAAGTTATAGCTTACAAAATCAATATACAAAATTCAGTGGCATTTATATACACCAATAACAATCAAGCTGAGAACCATATCAAGAAGGCAATCCCATTTACAATAGCTACAAAAAATAAAATACCTGAGAATCTATTTAACCAAGGAAATGAAAGATCTCTATAAGGAAAACTACACAATGCTGAGGAAAGAAATTATAGATGACACAATCAGAGAAATATCCCATGTTTATGGATCAGAAGAATTAATATCATCAAGATGACCATACTACCCATAGCAATCTACAGATTCAATGAAATCCCTATCAAAATACTAATGTCATTTTCACAGAATTAGGAAAAGGAATCCTAAAATTCACGCGTAACCAAAAAGAGAGCCTGAATAGCCAAAGCAATTCTAAGCAAAAAGAACAAAGCTGGAGGCATCAAATTACCTGACCTCAAATTATATGACCATGGTGCTGGGAAAATTGGATGACTATATGCAGAAGAATGAAACCGGAGCCCTATCTCATATCATAAACAAAAATCAACTCCAGATGGATTAAAGACTTAAATGTAAGACCTGAAACATAAAAATACTAGGGAAAACTCTTCTGGACATTAGTCTAGACAAATAATTCATGACTTGGTCCTTAAAAGGACAAGCAACAACAACAAAAATTGACAAATGGGACTTAATTAAGTTAAAAAGTTTCTGTACAGCAAAAGAAATAATCAATAGCGTGAGGAGATAACAAGCAGAATGGGAGAAAATATTTGCAAGCTATGCATCTGGCAGGAGACTGATATCCAGAATTTATAAGGAAATCAACTCATCAACAACAACAAAACAACCCTATTAAAAAGTGGGCAAAGGACATGAATCAACGGTTTTCAAAAGAATTACATAGAAATGGCCAACAAGCATATTAAAAAATGTTCACCATCACCAATCATCAGATAAGTACAAATTAAAACCACAAGGAGATCATTTTACACCAGTCAGAAAGGCTATTATTAAAAAGACAAAAAAAAAAGCACGTTGGCAAGGATGTGAAGAAAAGAGAAAGCTTATGCACTGTTGGTGGGCAAGTAAATTAGTACAATCTCTATGGAAAACAGTATGGAGATTTTTCAAAGAACTAAAAATAGAACTAATATTTGATCCAGCAGTCGCACTACTGAGTATCTACCCAAAGACAAATAAATAATTATATAAAAAAGATACTTGCACTTGTATGTTTATCACAGCACTATTCACAATAGCAAAATGTGGAATCAATTTAAGGGTCTATCAGTGAATTATTGGATAAAGAAAATGTGGTGTATATCACCATGGAATACTATGCAGCCATAAAAAATGATGAGTTCGTGTCCTTTGTAGGGACATGGATGAAACTGGAAAACATCATTCTCAGTAAACTATCGCAAGGACAAAAAACCAAACACCACATGTTCTCACTCATAGGTGGGAATTGAACAATGAGAACTCATGGACACAGGAAGGGGAACATCACATTCCAGGGACTGTTGTGGGGTGGGGGGAGGGGGGAGGGACAGCATTAGGAGATATACCTAATGCTAAATGACGAGTTAATGGGTGCAGGAAATCAACATGGCACATGGATACATATGTAACAAACCTGCACCTTGTGCACATGTACCCTAAAACCTAAAGTATAATAAAAAAAAAAAAAAGAAAATGTGGTGTATATACACCATGAATACTGTTTAGCCATAAAAATGAATGAAATCATGTATTTTGCAACAACATGGATGGAACTGGAAGCCATTATCTTAAGTGAAACAACTCAGAAACAGAAAGTCAAATACTGCATGTTCTCACTTATAAGCACGAGGTAAATAATGTGTATACATGGACGTGAGTATGGAATAATAGTCACTGAAGACTCAGAAAGGAGGGAGGGAGGGAGTGGGGTGAGGGATTAGAAATACTCAATGGATGCAGTATACACTATTTGAGTGATGGTGGCACTAAAAGCCCAGACTTCGCCACTAAGCAGTATATCCATATAGCAAAACTGCACTTGTACCCCTTACATTTATACAAAGACAAAAACAAAAAAGGAACACAACCTTACAGACCCATTGATCTTAGCCCAGAGAGACCCATTTTGGACTTCTGACTCCAAGAACTGTAAGATAATAATTTTCCATTTTTTAGGCCACAGATTTGGTGGTAATTTGTTACAGCAGCAATAAAAAACTAATACATCTATTTTGATTATAAGAGAGATACTGAGGCTATTTTTTTTCCATAAGTTATTGGGGTACAGGTGGTATTTGGTTGCATGAGTAAGTTCTTTCGTGGTGATTTATGAGATTTTGGTACACCCATCACCCAAGCAGTATACACTATACCGTATTTATAGTCTTTTATCCCTCACCCCCTCCCACTCTTTCCCCCAAGTCCCCAAAGTTCATTGTATCACTCTTATGCCTTTGCGTCCTCATAGCTTAGCTCCCATGTATCAGTGAGAACATACGATATTTGGTTTTCCATTCCTGAGTTACTTCACTTAGAATAATAGTCTCCAATCTCATCCAGGTCACTGCAAATGCTGCTAATTAATTCCTTTTTATGGCTGAGTGGTATTCCATCATATATATATTATATATATAATTATTATATATTATATATAATTATATAGTATATAGTATATATACTATATACTATATAATTATATAGTGTATATAATTGTATATTATATTTTATATTATTATATATTATATATTATATTTTATATTATTAATTATATGTTAATTATAATATATTAAATAATTATATATAATTGTTATATATTAATTATTATACATTAGATATAATTATTATATATTATATATTATATAATTATATATAACATATATAATTATATAAAATAATTATATATTAATTATATATGTTATATATATAAAAATATATTTATATATATCACACAGTTTCTTTACCCACTTGTTGATTGATGGGCATTTGGGTTGGTTCCACAATTTCACAAATGTGAATTGTGCTGCTATAAACATGCGTGTGCATGTATCTTCTTCGAATAATGACTTCTTTTCCTCTGGGTAGATACGCAGTAGTGGGATTGCTGGATCAAATGGTAGTTTTACTTTTAGTTCTTTAAGGACTCTCCACACTGTTTTCCATAGTGGCTGTACTAGTTTGCATTCCCACCAACAGTGTAGAAGTGTTCCATGGTCACCGCATCCATGCCAACACATACTGTTTTTTGATTTTTTGATCATGGCCAGTCTTGCAGGAGTGAGGTGGTATCGCATTGTGGTTTTGATTTGCATTTCCCTGATCATTAGTGATGTTGAATATTTTTTCATATGTTTGTTGGCCATTTGTATATCTTCTTTTGAGAGTTGTCTATTCATGTCCTTAGCCCACTTTTTGATGGGATTGTTTTTTTCTTACTGATTTGTTTGAGTTTGTTGTAGATTCTGGATATTAGTCCTCTGTCAGATGTATAGATTGTGAAGACTTTCTTTCACTCTCTGGGTAGTCTGTTTACTCTGCTGACTGTTCCTTTTGACATGCAAAAGCTCTTTAGTTTAATTAGGTCCCAGCTATTTATCTTTGTTTTTATTGCATTTGCTTTTGGGTTCTTGGTCATGAAATCCTTGCCTAAGCCAATGTCAAGAAGGGTTTTTCCAATGTTATTTTCTAGAATTTTTATAGTTTCAGGTCTTAGGTTTAAGTCCTTAATCCATCTTGAGTTGATTTTTGTATACGGTGAGAGATGAGGATCCAGTTTCATTCTCTTACATGTGGCTAGCCAATTATCCCAGCACCATTTGTTGAAAAGGGTGTCCTTTCCCCACTTTATGTTTTTGTTTGCTTTGTTGAGGTCAGTTGGCTATAAGTATTTGGGCTTATTTCTGGGTTCTCTATTCTGTTCCCCTGGTCTATGTACCTATTTTTATACCAGTACCATACTGTTTTGGTGACTGTGGCCTTATAGTATAGTTTGAAATCAGGTAGTGTGATGCCTCCAGATTTGTTCTTTTGCTTAGTCTTGCTTTGGCTATGCAGTTCTTTTTTGGTTCCATATGAATTTTAGAATTGTTTTTTCTAATTCTGTGAAGAATGCTGGTGGTAATTTGATGGAGATTGCATTGAATTTGTAGATTGCTTTTGGCAGTGTGGTCATTTTCACAATATTGATTCTACCCATCCATGAGCATGGGATGTGTTTCCATTTGTTTGTGTCATCTATGATTTCTTTCAGCAGTGTTTTGTAGTTTTCCTTGTAGAGGTCTTTCAACTCCTTGGTTAGGTATATTCCTAAGTATTTTATTATTATTACTATTATTTTGCAGCAATGGTAGAAGGGGTTGAGTTCTTTATTTGATTCTCCGCTTGGTTGCTGTTGGTGTATAGAAGAGCTACTGATTTGTGTACCTTAATCTTGTATCTGGAAACTTTGCTGAATTTCTTTTATCAGTTCTAGGATCTTTCTGGAGGAGTCTTTAGGGTTTTCAAGGTAAACGATCATATCATCAGCAAACAGTGACAGTCTGACTTCCTCCTTACAGATTTAGATGTCCTTTCTTTCTCTTGTCTGATTGCTGTGGCTGGGAATTATAGTACTAGTTGAAGAGGAGTGGTGAGAGTGGGCATCCTTGTCTTGTTCCAGTTCTCAGAGGGAATGCTTTCAACTTTTCCCCATTCAGTGCTATGTTGGCTGTGGGTTTGCCACACATGGCTTTTATTACATTAAGGTATTTATTACATACTGAAAGATCCCTCGTATGCCGATTTTGCTGAGAGTTTTAATCATGAAGCGATGCTGGATTTTGTTGAATGCTTTTTCTGCATCTGTTGAGATGATCATGTGATTTCTTATTTTAATTCTGTTTAGTGGTGTATCACATTTATTTACTTGTGTATGTTAAACATTCCCTGCATCCCTGATATGTGATCCACTTGATCACGGTGGATTACCTTTTTGATATGTTGTTGGGTTTGGTTAGCTAGTATTTTGTTAAGGATTTTAGCATCTATGTTCATCAAGGATATTGGTCTGTAGTTTTCTTTTTAGATTATGTCCCTTCCTGGTTTTAGTATTAGGGTGATGCTGGCTTCATAGAATGAATTAGGGAGGGTTTCTTCTTTCTCTATCTTGTGGAATAGTGTCAAAAGTATTGGTACCAATTCTTCTTTGAATGTCTGGTAGAATTCTGCTGTGAATCTGCCTGGTCCTGGACTTTTTTTTGTTGTTGGTAATTTTTAAATTACCATTTCAATCTCACTGCTTGTTATTGGTCTGTTCAGGATATCTAATTGTTCCTGATTTAAGCTAGGAGGGTTGTATTTTTCCAAGAATTTATCCATCTCTTCTAGGTTTTCTAGTTTATGTGTGTAAAGGTGTTCATAGTAGTCTTGAATGATCTTTTGTATTTCAGTGGTGTCAGTTGTAATATCTCCTGTTTCATTTCTTAGTGAGCTTATTTGGATTTTCTGTCTTCTTTTCTTGGCTAATCTTGCTAATAGTCTATCAATTTTATTTATCTTTTCAAAGAACTAGCTTTTTGTTTCATTTATCTTTTGTATTGTTATTTTGTTTCAATTTCATTTAGTTCTGCTCTAATCTTGGTTATTTCCTTTCTTCTGGGTTTGGGTTTGGTTTGTTCTTGTTTCTCTCGATCCTTGAGGTGTGACCTCAGAATGTCAGTTTGTGCTCTTCCAGTCTTTTTGATGTAGGCACTTAGGGCACTGCCTTTGCTGTATCCAGAGGTTTTAGTAGGTTGTGTCATTATTGTCGTTCAGTTCAAAGAATTTTTTAATTTCCATCTTGATTTCATTTTTGACCCAATGATCATTCAGGAGCATGTTATTTAATTTCCATGTATTTGCATGATTTTGAAGGTTCCTTTTTGAGTTGATTTCCAGTTTTAGTCCACCATTAGTTTGTTAAACTAAAACAAGTGGCTGTTAGTTGGGTTTTATTCACTCAACAAATGAGTAGCTGCTCAGGCACTGTTGTGAGGGGTTGGGATATATCAGTAAACAAAACAGGCAAGGATCCCTGCCCTCATGGGGCTTCCATCCTTGTTGGGCATGGGAGGGCAAACAGCAAACAACAAAGAATAAATATAATAAATAAGGTGTTTGTGATATGATAGAAAAGAGAAAAAAGGGTCAGGTGAAAGATCTTTGAAGTACTAGCAGAGGTGGGGGGTATGGTGAGGGTTATAACTTTAATCTCTAAGGTGCTTACTAGCTTTTAAAATCTGTGATTCTATAGTGTTTATTCATTTAATAATCATTATCGTAGCAATTTAATATTAAAATACTTGTCCACAAATATATTTTAAAATTTATCATTTTTAAAGATATCTTTTGAGCATGCAATCTCTCCGGTGCCCTGTGCTCTCTTCTCAGGGTTTGCAGCACTATTCACAATAACCAATATATGGATTCAACCTAAGTGTCTATCAATGGATAAATGGATAAAGTATGGTACATATACACAATGGAGTACTATTCAGCTATAAAAAATAATGAAATCTTATCATTTGCAGCAACATGGATGGAACTGGATATTACAATGTTAAGTGAAATAAGCCTGGCACAGAAAGACAAATATCACACTATGGAAAACAGTGTGGAGAGTCCTTAGCTCATATGTGGAAGCTAAAAAAGTGGATCTGATGGAAGTAAAGAGTAGAATGATAGATACCAGAGGGTAGGAGACTCACCTAACACATAAGGACTCACGTAAACCTAAAGTGGTGGAAAAAGGCATTTCATGCAAATGGACACCAAAAGCGAGCAGGGGTAGCTATTCTTATATCAGACAAAACAAACTTTAAAGCTACAGCAGTTAAAAGAGACAAAGAGGAACATTATACAATGGTAAAAGGCCTTGTCCAACAGGAAAATATCACAATCCTAAGCATATATTCGCCTAATACTGGAGCCCCCAAATTTATAAAACAATTACTAATAGACCTAAGAAATGAGATAGACGGCAACACAATAATAATGGGGGACTTCAATACTCCACTGACAGCACTAGACAGGTCATCAAGACAGAAAGTCAACAAAGAAACAATGGATTTAAACTATACCTTGGAACAAATGGACTTAACAGATAGTTACAGAACATTTCATCCAACAACCACAGAATATACATTCTATTCAACAGCACATAGAACTTTCTCCAAGATAGACCATATGATAGGCCCGAGCCTCAATAAATTTAAGAAAATTGAAATTATATCAAGCACTCTCTGAGACCACAGTGGAACAAAACTGGAAATCAACTCCAAAAGGAACCTTCAAAACCATGGAAATATATAGAAATTAAATAACCTGCTCCTGCATGAGTATTGGGTGAAAAACGAAATCAAGACGGAAATTAAAAAATTCTTTGAACTGAACGACAATAATGACACAACCTACCAAAACCTCTGGGATACAGCAAAGGTGATGGTAAGAGGAAAGTTCATACCCCTAAACGCCTTCATCAGAAAGACTGAAAGAGCTCAGGCTATTTTTGTGTTAGTATTTGCAATCTTTTTCTGTCTGTTTTGCTCCAAAGAGTTTTTCTTTGTACAAGTGAGAAATCAGTTTCAAATGATGGTTTACACATAGAGGTGATCTTTGCCTTTGACTGACTCTTAGAATTTGACTTGGGTTTACATGTAGAAGTAGGTGATCTTCGGTCACTCTTTAAATCCACTCTATGGATTTGCCTATTCTGCAATAAATGGAATCATATGATATATGGCTTTTTGTGTCAGTATTCTGTTTTCAGGGTTCATCCATGTTATAGCATGTATCAGTACTTCATTCCTTTTTATAACTGAATACTATTCCCTTATGTGAATATACCACATTTTGATTATCCATTCACCAGTTAATGGACAATTGAGTTGCTTCCACATTATGGCTATTATGAATAATGCTGCTATGAACATCTATGTATGTGTTTTGTGTGGATATATGTTTTCAATTCTCTTCAATTACTAGCTTCAATTACTGTAGCTATGAGTAGAATTGCCACGTCACATGGCAGTTCTATGTTTAACTTTTTGAGGAACCGCCAATTGTTTTCCAAAGTGGCTGCATCATTTTACATTCCAACCCCTATGTGTGAGGGTTGTAATTTCTCTACATCTACAATAACACTTCTTAATGTCTACCTTGGATTATAGATATCTTTCAGAGGGTAAAGTGGTATCTTATTATGGTTTTGATTTGTATTTCCCTAATGGCTAACTATGTAGATCATCTTTTCATGTTCTTCTTGGCTATTTGTGTACTTTCTTTTAAAATTCTATGTCTATTTAAATTATTTGCCCAATTTTTATTGGATTATTTGTCTTTTAATTTTGAGTTTTAGGAGTTCTTTATATATTCTGGATGCTAGAGACTTAACAGATATATGACAGGCAAATATTTTTTTCCCATTCTGTTGGTTGTCTTCTCGCCTTTTTGATAGTGTCTTTTGAGCATAAAAGTTTTAAATTTTGATGAAGTCCAATTTATCTATTTTTTCCTTTGGTTGCTTATAGTTTAGGTATCACGTCTAAGAGACCATTGCCTAAAAGGCCATTGCCTAATCCAGGATTACAAAGATTTATACTTATGTTTTCTTCTGAGAGTTTATAGCTTTTGCTCTTACGATATAAGTCTTTGATCCATTTTGAGATTTTTTTTTTAATATGGTGTGTGATAGGGATCCAACTCTATTCTTTTCCATGTGGATATCCAGTTTTTCCAGCACCATTGTTGAAGACACTATTCCTCTCTTATTGTCTGACATTGTCACCTTTGTCAAAAATAAGTTGATCATAGATGTATGGGCTTATTTAGTCCGTTGATCTATATATATGTCTGTCCTTATGTCAGTACCTTATGTTAATAGGTAGCTTTGTAGTAAGTTTAGAAGTGGAAAATGTGAGTCCTCCAAATTTGTTTTTCTATTTCAAGATTGTTTTGACTATTTTGGGTCCCCTAACACTTCCATATGAATTTAGGCTCAGCTTGTCATTTTTGCAAAAAAACAAAAAAAAGTGAGGCTGGAATTTTGATAGGGATTGTATTGAATCTGTATTTCAATTAGGAAAATATTGCCATCCTAAAAATATTAATTCTTTTAATCCTTAAAAATGAGATACCGGCTGGGCGTGGTGGCTCACGCCTGTAATCCCAGCACTTTGGGAGGCCGAGGCGGGCAGATCACGAGGTCAGGAGATCAAGACCATCCTGGCTAACACAGTGGAACCCCGTCTCTACTAAAAATACAAAAAAAAAAAAAATTAGCCGGGCGTGGTGGCGGGCACCTGTAGTCCCAGCTGCTGGGGAGGCTGAGGCAGGAGAATGGCGTGAACCCAGGAGGCGGAGCTTGCAGTAAGCCAAGATCATGCCACTGCACTCCAGCCTGGGCAACAGTGCAAGACTCCGTCTCAAAAAAAAAATGAGATATCTTGGCCAGGCATGATGGCTCATGCCTGTAATACCAGTACTTTGGGAGGGCCGAGGCAAGAGGATCACTTAAGCCCAGGAGATGGAGACCAGTTCTGGCAACATAGCAAGACCCCATCACTACAAGAAATAGAAAGCTAACTGAGCATGGTAGCCTGTGCCTATAGGAGGCTGAGCTTGAGCCTGGGGGCTGAGACTGCAGTGAGCCACGATCATGCCACTGCACTCCAGCCTGGATGACAGAGTGAGACCTTGTCTCAAAAAAAAAAAAAAAAAGTCTTTTACCATTTATTTAGGTCTTTAATTTATTTCAGCCATGGTTTATAATTTTCAGTGTGTAAGTCTTACAGTTGTTTTGGCAAATTTATTTCTGAGTGTTTTATTTTTGTTGAAACTGTTGTGAATGGAATTATTTCATCTCATTCCTTGGTTGTGTTAATTCCACTGTTGAGTACATCAAAGGTCTTCATCTCTGTTCCTGTTTTTCATTTCTACCATTTCCATTTGATTCTTTCTTTTTTTATTTCAATAGGTTTTTGGGGAACAGGTGGTGTTTTGTTACATGAATAAGTTCTTTAGTGGGGATTTCTGAGATTTTGGTGCACCCATCACCCAAGCAGTGTACACTGGACCCAACGTGTAGTCTTTTATCTTTCACCCCACTCCCACCCTTTCCCTCAAGTCCCCAAAGTCCATTGTATCATTCTTATACCTTCATGTCCTCATAGCTTAGCTCCCATTTATGAGTGAGAACATGGGATGTTTCTTTTTCCATTCCTAAACTAGCAGCAATCCCACTCCTCAGTATCTACCCAGAGGAAAAGAAGTCATTATACGAAAAAGATACTGGTACATACATGTTTATAGCAGCACAATTTGCAACTGCAAAACTATGGAACCAGCCCAAATGCCCATCAATCAATGAGTGGATAAAGAAAATGTGGTACATATATACCATGGGATACTACTTAGTCATAAAAAGGAGCAATATAATGGCATTTGCAGCAACCTGGGTGGAATTGGAGATAACTTGATTCTTTCTTACAACTTATACTTTGCTGGATTTTAAGCTCTGTCAGGAATGCAGGTAGTCAACAAATCTTTGGACTCTTTCTATCATGATCACTAAGGTATCCCAAGCACATAGCCCATTGTCTCGTAAGTAACGCAATGAGTAAATATTGACTTGAATGCAGTAGAAATTTGAGTTTTTCTTATAACCTTACAGAACCTGGAGGAACCCAGGGTCAATCCTAAGGAGTCTTGACCTTTTCTGGAATGGGGAAGGCAGACTAAATTAGGGCTTCTTAGCCATCCATAGGGAAGAACCAATTGCAAACTAACACAGGAATAGAAAACTAAATATCGTATGTTTTCACTTATAAGTGGGAGCTAAATGACGAGAACACATGGACACATAGAGGGGAACAACACACACTGGGGCCTATCAGAGGGTGATGGGTGGCAGGAGGGAGAGGATCAGGAAAAATAACTAATGGGTACTAGACTTAATATCTGGATGATGAAATAATCTGTACAAGCCCCCATGACACAGTTTACCCATGTAACAAACCTGCACGTGTACCCCTGAACTTAAAACAAAAGTTTAAATTTTTTTTCTAATCATCACAAATACTTTTCAAAATAAAATAAAAATAAATTACTATAAAAATGAAAAATATATACAAAATACAAACTCATCTTTTAATTATTCAACAGACATAAAAGTATTCTGTCAAATTGCTATATACACGTATCAAAGCTTATTTTCAATTTCTATACCTGCCTTATTATACTGGAAACCAATATTTTTGTGTACTGGCACCAGTCTGTGGACTACACTTTGAGTAGCACTGGGTTGAGTAATCTCTGGGGTCTACAGTGTGGATTGCCTTCTCACAAGCATTTCAGGACACTGAGTCAGGTAGTTGAGGACAGATAAGACCAACAGCATCCTGCAGAGTTCAAGTTACTAAATTCCAGAGTGTACTGGGAGTTCATCCAAAAAGCAGTACTGTTGAACAGAAAGCTTACAATTTCCATATGGGCCAACATGTTATGCATTACTGACTGGGGCATCTGGGAGAAAACCAGAGCTCACATAGGTGTCTTAGCTAGAGCACTCATATTAACAACATGCATTTTTGCTTGTAGTAATATATTAGGGGAAACACTGTTTTGCATTATGTGAAACCTACTATATAGAGCTAAAATTCAAATTAACAGCTGCTATTCCAGAGCAAATTCACCCACCCAAAATGTCTTGGCCTCAATTTTCACACATTTCCTTTATTAAGTATCACACTTCAAAGTCATTCAGTGTTCTATTACTATTTTCCAGGATAAATTTCCTCTCCTTCCTCTTTTGTTTTTTTCTTCTCAGTTGATGGATATTAGGAGCTTAATCGCAGAATATACTTGCAGCATCAACTCAGTGTGACTTGTGGCACTAGATGCAAACACAGACACCAAAAAGCATTTTAAAATGCATTGCACTTCCAGGGAGAAGTACTTCATAAAGGGAAAAGACAGGCGTTTTTACTCCAGGGTGCACAATGACCCCTTCTCAATCAGGCAAGGCACATGGAAGCCCAGCTGTCTTGAGATAGAGCCCCTTTATCCTTGAATGACTCCAAGTATCAGTGTTTGTTAATAATTTTCAACAATGTTTGGCTTTGTTTTTTCCAATATTTTTAGTTTTTATCTTAGAACCAGAAATATCTTTTTATCTTCACTTCTGGGCCATGACTGTGCAAAATACTGGGGAAAATACTCATAAAATAGGTAATAAAATTTTCCTAATGGGAAGAAATGTACTTGGAGTCTACAGTGCTGACTTAAGAAACATGTTGTTGAAGAATAGGGCAAAATTCTGACCGGGCGCGGTGGCTCACACCTGTAATCCCAGCACATTAGGAGGCCGAGGCGGGTGGATCACTTAAGGTCAGGAGTTTGAGACCAGCCTGGCCAACGTGGTGAAGCCCCATCTCTACAAAAAATTCAAAAATTAGCCAGGTGTAGTGGCACATGTCTGGAAATCCCAGCTACTCAGGAGGCTGAGGCACGAGAATTGCTTGAACCCAGGCGGTGGATGTTGCAATGAGCTGAGATCACACCACTGCACTCCAGCCTGGGTGACAGAGCAAGACTCCATCTCAAAAAAAAAATAATAATAAAATAAAATAAAATAAATAAAGTAAAATAAAATAAATAATAAATAAAATAAAATAAATAAAATAAAATATAAAAAAATCTTATGGATTGAATTGTGACCCCTACCCCTTAAATTCATGTTGAAGTCCTAACCCCCAGTACCTCAGAAATGTGATTTTATTTGGAGATAGGGTCTTTATAGAGGTAATCAAGGTAAAATAAGGTCATTAGGGTGGGCCCTAAGTGAATATGACCGTTGTCCTTATAAAACAGGGATATTGGGACCCAGATACTGTGGGTGCTGTGGAAAAATCAGCTATTAATATAGATGTGTCCCTGTCCTTCAGAGAACTTCCAGTCTGCTTTTGGGGACTGAAATGAAAACTTTGCTAGAGTGAATGGACCAAACTCTGGCCTTTATTAAAGATTCATTTATTCATTCATCTATTCATTCAACAATTCATTCCTTCAGTACCAACTCTGTAGCATGCACTGGGGATAGAATGGTAAATAAGGTCCCTCTATCCTCTCTCCTCTAGGGGAGACAGACAGTAAACAAACAATGATGAGAGACCAGGAGGGATACACAAAGGATGGATACTTTGTGCAGGTTGGGGCAGCAGGGAAAGGTGGTGGGTGGGGCATTAAAGGCCAAGTTGGGACCAGAAGGATAAGTAGGAGTTCACCAAGTAAAAGGGGGATGGAAATTACAGGCAGAGGCGGGGTTTGGGAGGTGGTTGTCAAGGCTGTCTTCCAACATTTGGTCGCAATATGGGCAATCTGGTTTCCTGGGACACCAGCCTGCCTGAGTGGGAAGAGCCCTTAGAAACTGGTTTTTAGAGGAAGTCTGAAGCCATGCAGATGTGATAATGCATGAAGTATTTGAAGAACATGCATGTAATCTAATCTGGCTGGTTCTGGGATGTTGGGAGCAGAAAAGAGGAATGTGAGTGTGTGTGTGTCTTCATCTGTCTTAGGGAGATGACTTGATACTGAGTTTGGAAAGGTAATTTGGAAAAGGCTTGCCAAGACTTGAATGTCAAGTTAACAAGTTCAGACCTTATCCTGAAGGTTGTAGGGGGATAGTTCTTTGAAAGGACAGATATGTATTTTAGAAAGGGAAAGCTGACTGTATCTAAAGTATGAATGGACTGTCCAACAAGTTTAACCTTTGTGTTCTCTTCTGGAACATACGCTCCATGGGAGGAGGGACTGGGTGTGTTTTGCTTATCATTGAATCCTCAGCACAGTGCCTAGCATGTACTAGAGCCTCACTAAATACTGTTTGAATAAATGAATGAATGAAGTTGCTGAAAGTGTTCAGACAACAGATGGTACAAGGTTGAACTATGCAGTGATGAGTATTTCATGTGATATTAAGGATATAAAATCAATGGGACCAGATAATCAAAATGGACATACACTGCTTAGTGCTGGATAAGCATTCAGTAAGTAGTAGCCACTATTAGCTTTGTATCCATGGTGAAATCTAAGCTAAGGTTTCTGGCTTGGGGTTCTGGGAACATGTTAGTCCTCAGTACTCACCAACAGTGTGGGAGTGGGTGAGCATGGAAAGGAAGATAATGAATTTAGTTAGACAATGAATTTGAGGAACTGTCGAGATTATTGGCAGTGATGATCCAGGAGGCACTGTAAACAATCCTTAGGTATTCTGTCCTATTATTAGCAGGGTACCATGTGGCAACCAAGGCCAAACAACATAAATGCAAATGCCACTATCATCCTGAAGGCTTGGATCTAATTTGGGGCCTGGGCAGTGTGGCTCCCAGGAGCCTATGGTCAGGAGAGGCTCTCCATAGGGTTAGGGTTAGGATAGATGAGCTTGCTGAGATTTGGGGGAGTTTGAGAATTTTTTTGACTCGAGCTTGGAAAACAGAGAATGATGATGAGGATGAACAGTCAGTGTCATCAAGAAGAGGTCTGTTGAGTAGGCTTACTCATGGTCCAGGTTCAGCAGATTGACATCCTGCCTCTTCTAGCTCTCAGGACGTGAGGAAGAACAGGTACATGACACCTAGGTCTCCTTTTGCTCTTTGAAATAGCTGAAGATTTTTTAACAACTGCAAATATCTAGACTGAATTCCAATCTGATGGTGAGCAAATAGTTGAGTCCAGTCAAATTATGGCTTCTTTCCTCCTGGCCAGCTGGCTCCCCCTGGTCACTATTCCCCTTCTCACCCCTAGCAGGCCCCACCTGCCAACCCACCTGCCCAGCTGCCTGCCTGCCTGTATGTCTTCCCACCCACCTGGCTGACTGGCTGCACAGGCTCTCAAGTGCCCTCAGGCTGCTTCAATTCCAGTTGGCATTGGCTGCCTAGACCACAAAAAGGATTCTTCTTGTAGTAATTTACTTTCAGTCTCCGAGTGAAAAGAAAAGTCACCCAGTAAAGATAATGTTGTCAATGTAGCCAATTCTGCTCTTCATAGTTCCTGGGGATTTAGTGAGAATGGGTGGTGTTTTAAGAATCACCCAACTGCTTGAGCCCAGGATGGAAGGCCTGTTCCCCTGGGGTCTCTGTGAATCCCACTCTGGGGAAGAGATGAGGTAATCTGACTGGGAAAGAGGATGGCCAGGCTGGGCAATGCAACCCTCCTCTCCATGGGATACTGATTTTATTTTCCACCTATCAAGCATATTTCCACCATTTGCCATTGGGTAGTCAACAGTGGAGAGACCCAGACTTTTCCCAAGCCATGGAGGTTGGCTGGGCATGTGAGCACCCTACTCTGATTCTGGGCACACAAGGTAGGTGTACCATTAGTGGTCACGACCAAACTGAATCCTACTCTTAAATCAAGTACTGGGCTCACTTATTAGCTCCTGTCCTTAGATTCTTCTGGGAATATTTCTTTGCTCAGCTTTTAGCAAAATACTGCCAGGGGAAGTTTGAAGTGTGACTGGTACCTCTTCTGGCTAGCTGCTCACACTGAATTCTGTGGAGGAATCCTTGAGCCTGGAGATATCTTAGCTCTTGTTCTCATTTATCTTATCGGATAAAATTTACATTGACTACATTACATTTTTAAGGTAGTTTGGCTGCCACTATCTCATTAAAGTGCACAACAATCCGGTGACAGCCACACAGAGCAAGAACTGTCACCCCACTTTATGGGAGGAAGCTTAAGCTTAGAGAGGTGAAACAAGTGGCTCCAGGTGAAACAGCTCAGAACTGCCTGAACTGAGACCTGAACTTAAGATTATTTACTTCCCAGGTCAGTACTTCTTTCATTCCCTCACACTAGCAGGCATTTAGTCTATAGGGGATCATGTGAAGCTAGCAGACAAATGACATTCATAAGCGTCATAATGGGGGAGGGTGGCAGCTGAACTAGGCTTGATGTTTTGCTGTGCTGCATTGCAACTTTGCCCAAGTGGTAGGGGGTCAGGCTGCCTTGATTTTTAGCTCTTCAAGAGGTTCTCTTCTGTGAAATATTGGTGCCTACTACAGATCGGCTAGCCCACAAGCATGCACTCTAGTCTTGGAAATTCAAATCAGAGTACTTTGATTTTCACAAAGAAAAACTGATTTATTTTATATCTAGAGTTACAGAATTTCAGAGCTGGAAAGTAATTTAGATTATTAATCCAATTGCCTCAATCAATGGGCTAGGAAACTGAGGCTCAGAGGAGAGTAAACTAGTCACGGACACAGCTAGTTAATAGCAGAGATGATCTGTAGGGGTCATGACCTCTCTTTAGTTTTCAGAAGGTTTTCCTTGTCAATCTTCATCATTGGGAGTAGGACCCACAGTAGATCCGGGCGGGCTCTAAGGAAGCTGCCCATTCTATTTACTTTTTTACTCTGGGATTCTTTGGACTTAGCTGCATGCAAGTGAGATGGCTACTGATGAATCAGAGGGAGGCTTTAGGATAGGGTGGGGGAAGAAGACTGTTAGTAAAGCTCATGGAGTCAGATCAGACTAGGCAGGAAGCCGGGACTCACCAATTAGGTGCTTTGTGACTTTGGACACATGACAACCACGGTTGTGACTCTGATCCCTCCCTTATCTATAAGATGAGTATAATACCCACTATTGGCAATAACAAATTAGGGAATAGCGTATTTATATCTATATCTATATATATATATATATACACACATATGCACAGATATGTGTGTCTATCAAAATACATATTGATAGATAGATAATGCATGGAGAGACATTCCTGTTTACAAATGGACAGCCCACAAAGTTCATGAGACCAGATCACTGCTGTCATTGTTACCATCATCCTCCATTTTGCAAATAGCACCAGAAATCAGGCAGCATTAGCATCAGTACTGAAATCCAGCTATGGGCTGGGTCTGTACAGATATAATATGGTTAACTGTCAGGGCGGTTAGAAGGACTAAGTGAAGAAAATACAAAAACATACATGTCTCAGAATTTGGCACAGAGGAGACCTTCAGAAAAGGGTGGTGAGCCAGACATTTGTGGAATGAACTGAAGAAAGTGCTGAGTGCAGCAGACAGTCCTCTCAGTGGCCAATAATACTCATGTGCTCAGATTAGTTGAACAGGGGTATGATACTGGTGTTTGTGGAAAGCCCCATAATCTTCATAACTGTGGGTCTCTGGGCTTATATCTAAGGTCTACAATGATTGGCGAGTAGAGCTAAGAGTAACAGCACTGAAGTCAAGGGTTCTGCAGTGGCAACTAGTTGAACATGGCTGACAAGTATGGGCACAGATGTGGCCTGTTTATATTTTCCTCCTATGATTTGGCAACTTATTTGACTGAAACTAGGAGCACAGATGGCACTGGGACTAACTGGAATCTTCCTGGGTTCTGTGTCCTCAGATTGGTAGATGACCATAGTAGTTACATAACGGTGGAACAACAGGAGAATTCCAATAGCTCAGGGGGAGGAAGGATGAAAGTAGCCAAAGCTCTCAGTGCTGTAGACAAAATAGCCTAAAGCTTCTGTGAAGTCACCTGCCTGTGGAGGAATCAACCAGACCTAGCTGGAGTCTCAGAACTGGGGTGTGTTGTATCACTTATGAAGTGAGTGCTGCCTCTGTGCCACAAAGTTCCTTGCCAAGGGCCTGGCACAGAGAAGGTGCTTAGCAAATATTTGGTGAATGAATCCAGTTGGAGATCCATGGGTTATTGAGGACCCAGAAAAGCTTTCGTTTATGTGGGTTATATCATTATTTAAAATTATAAAAATTAAAACAAAATTTAAATGTATTTCTTTATTCACTTAGAAATAAAATTTTAATGAAAATATTTTCCAGAACAAAAATAGTGGGAAGAGTGGTGTTGTTTTATGTATTTGCAAATCTCTAACATCTGGCTTAATAAAGACAACTGGAGTTTTCTACCTGTTTCACCTTCAATATATTGTGCTATCACATGTCATGTAGCCTCTTGAAAACTCCACTAGTACCTTCCTGAAAGAAAAAATTCCAAATAATGAATTAGTGTTATGAAAATTGTCTTGATCTAGTGAACCTCCTTAAAAGGGTATAGACACCCCCAACAGTATGCAGAACTGCTCCTTTAGGGCATAGATCTAGGAGTATAATCTCTGGGTCATTGGGTATACACATTTTTTACCTTTAATATTACCTAAATATTTCCAAATCACTCTCCAAAGTGGCCGTACCAGCTTACACAATCTGCAGCAGTATTTGAGAATTCCAGTTTCTCACCTCTGAGTCAATTTGGTATTATCAGACTTTTAAAAGTTTGCCAATCTGAGGGGTATGTTTTTAATTTGCATTTCCCTGCCTACTAGTGAGGTTGAACAACTTTTCATAAGTTTATTCAGTTTCCCTCTTCTGTGAATTTCCTGTTTCTAATTTTTGCACAATTTTTAATATATATGTTTATGTCAGTATTGATTTATAGGAGTTCTTTATAAATTCTGCATACTAATCTTTTGTGAGGAATAAGTGTCCTAAATACCTCTTCAATTATATTGCTTTTATTATTTCCCCTGATGTCCTCTGACACACAATTTTTTAATTTTAATGTAATCAAAATAATCAATTTTTATGCATTATTCTTTTTGAGTTTTACTTATGTAATTTTTTTGTGCCCAGAAGTCATAAAAATATTCTTATAAAATTTCTTCTGAGTTTTAAAGATTTTATTTTTATAATTAGTTTTTTTATCTGCCTGAAAATTGACAAAGATTTTGGTATGATGTTAGGGAAAGATGTGCTTTTACGTTTTTATCTTTCTGTAGAAAGATAACCATTCATCCAAGGATTATATACTGAATATGCTGTCATTTTCCCCACTCATTTCCATATATGTGAGGAGCTGTTTCTAGAGTCTCTGTTTTGTTTCATTTGTAATGAGTTCTCTTGCATTGTTTTTCTTCTTCAAAATATTTTCGTTATTCTTAACACTTTACTCTTAAAAATTTTTATGAGCTACATAATACATACAAAAGGGTATATAAATTTTTTGTGTACAGTTTAATTTATAGAATGAACAGATAGCTAGTCCCTTGGAAATCCGTATAAACTTCTACCATATCACATCACTCATCTCTCAAATTACAAGCTGGCTATCCTTAATGTTAGGTTAAATCATTTATCTGCTTTTCTTTATACCTTTACCAACTGTTGATGTTGTTTAGTGTTGTCTGTTCTTTAATCTTTTATAAATGGAGCCATATTATATTTTCTCTTGTGACTTGCTTCTTTTGCTGTTCATTATGCTCCTGAGATTCAGCTTTGTGAGATGCCTATGATTATAGCTCATTCATTTTCACTGCTGTCAAAGTATTGTGTATTCCACTACTAATGGGCATTTGGGTCAATGTTTCCAGTTTATGCACATTGCAAACACTACTTCTGTGACTCTAGATGAACATATGAAAGAATTTCTCCAAACTAAGGAATATATGGATGGATGACCTGCAAACAATGACCCAAGTGCCTATTAGTAGTAGTAGACTATTAAATGCAGGTCACTTTGTATAGCTCCTGATATTAAAGGGAATGATTTTGAATTTTCATCATTAATGATAATATTGCTATGTTTTATTTTCCTTTTTTAGATGCCATTTATCAAATTAAAGAAGTTTTCTTCTATTCCTAGTTTTCCAAGATTTTATGTCATGAATCAATTTAAAATTTTGTTGAGTGTTGCTCATACATCTTTTTAGATGTTTAGATTATATGGATTGTTTGTGTTACTGAAGTGAATTACATTATTTGATTTTCTAACCTTGAATGCTGGGCTAAACTTTACTGGGCCATATTTTGCTTAGGATGTTTACATCTCTGTTCACGAGGGGTTTTCATCAGTAGTTTTCCTTATTATGTCTGTTGGGTGTTGGTATCAGAGTACAGCTGGCCTCATAGAATATGTTGGGACTTACTTCATCCTGTTCAATTTTGTGAAATCATTTGTGCAGAATTGGAATTACACCTTCTTTTATGTTTAGGTAGAATTCTTCCGGTAAGGTATCTGGGCCTGTAGTTTTCTTTGTGGGAAGGTTTTAAGTATGAATTCAAATTTAAAAAAATATATATCCAAGTTGTCTATATACCTACCTGCCTATTATATCAGGTATATCTTATATATCAGATATATCTATATATTATCTATATTATATATCAGGATATATATATATATATGTTTATTCAGATTATCTTTTTTATATCTGTAGATTCTGGAGTGATGTCCCTTCTGTTATTCCTGATATTGGTGATTTGCGTCTTCTTTTTTTCCTGATCAGTATGGCTAGGTTTATCAATTACACTGCTGTTCTCAAAAACTAGCTTTTGAATTTATTGGTTGTCTCTATTGCTTTTGTGTTTTTCATTTTATTGATTTCCACTCTGGTTTTTTATTATTTCCTTCCTTAGCTCACTTTTCGTTTTATTTACTCTCCTTTTTCTGGTTATTTAGTGTAGAACTTAAGAAACTTCTAATACAGATCTTTAGTTGTATTAATTTCCCTCTGAATATTGCTTTATTGCCATCTCATAAATTTTGCTATAATGTATTTACATTTTTTCCTTTTATTTAGACAATTATCTTTTGAAAGGATTTAAATAATTTAAGAATGATGTGTATTTATGCACATAATTACTATTTCTAGTGCTCTTCATTTCTGCGTGTAGATCCATATTTGCATCTGGTATCATTTTCCTTCAGTCTAAAAGACGTCCTTTACTATTCCTTATAATGTTCTTTCGACTTTTGCATGTCTGAAGAGCTCTTTATTTTACCCTTATTTTTGAAAGAAATTTTCACTGGATACAGAATTATAAGATGACAGTTATGTTTTTCACTCAAGACTTTATGTTTAAAGCGTCACTGATGTCTTGTTTCCAATGAGAAATCTGCTGCCTTTGTTTTTTTTTGTTGTATTTTCTTTTTTTTTTCCTTTATTTTCTTCCTCTGTACATATCATGTCTTTTTTTGTCCTCTGGCTGCATTTAGGATTTTTCTCTTTATCAGTTGCTTTGAGCAACCTGGTTCTGATTTGTGTGGGTATAGTTTTCTTCATGTTTCCTGAACTTGAGCTCCATTGAGCTTCTTGGTTCTATGGGTGTATAGTTTCATCAAATTTGGAAAATTTTTGGTCATTATCCCCTCAAATATTTTTTCTGTTCCCTCCATCTTCTGTGGACTCCATTCCACATATATTAGGCTGCTTGAAGTTGTCTCAGAGTTCACTGGTTCTCTGTTCTTTTTCTTTTCTTTCTTTTAGTCCTTTTTTCTCTGTGTTTTAGTTTTGGATAGTATTTATTCCTATGTCTTTCAATCTTCTGCAATTTCTACTCTGCCATCAATTTTATTCAGTGTGTTTTTCATCTCTGACACTGTAGTTTTCATCTCTAGAAATTCAACTTAGGTCTTCTTTTATATCTGTCATGTCATTACACAATGTGTTCATTCTTATCTGTACCGTTTTGAATATATAGAATACTGTTGTAATAACTGTTTTATCCTCTTTGATAATTTTAACATCTGTTTCAGTTTGGGGTTGGGTTTGGTTAATTTTTCTCCTCATTCTGAGTCTTTTATTTTTTATTGCTTCTTTGCATGCCTGGTAATATTTGATTAGATGCCCTGCATAGTGTGTTTTATCTTGTTGTGCGCTGCATATTTTTTTAAAAACAGCTTATTGAAGTATAATTCACATACCATATAATTCATCCATTTAAAGTATACAATTAAATGGTTTTTAGTCTATTCACAGATATGTGCAACATAACCATAGTCAATTTTAGTACATTTTCATCACCATAAAAAGAAGCCTTATATCCTTTAGCTATCACCTCCTATCTTCCCATTACTACTCCCCTTCTCCCCAGGCCATAAGCAACCACTAATCTACTTTCTGTCTCCATAGACTTACCATTCTGTGCTTTCAAATGACTGGAATTGCATACTGTGTGGATTTTTGTGACTGGCTTCTTTCACTTACTATTAGTATATTTCATTATGTAGATATAACATATTTTGTTTATCCATTCATCCATTGGGTTGTTTTCACCTTTTGGCTATTATAAATAATGCCACTGTAAACATTCCTATACAAGTTTTTGTTTGAGTATATATTTTCATTTCTCCTGGGCATGTACCTAGGAATACAATTACTGGGTCATATAGTACCTCTATGGTTAATTGTTTGAGGAACTGCCAGACTGTTTTTCAAAGTGGCTCCCCATTTTCTATTAACATCTGCAGTATGTGAGGGTTCTGATTTCTCTGCATTCTTGCCTATAACATTCTTGTTATTCTCTGACATTTATTCTAACTATCCTAGTCGGTAGGAAGTGGTATCTCATTGTGGCTATGATGTACATTTCCTTGATGAACAATGATGCCAAACATCCTTTTATGTGATTATTAGTCATTTGCATATCTTCCTTAGAGAAATGTCTATTCAGATCATTTGTCTAGTTTTAAATTGTGCTGTATGTCTTTGTAAAAGTTATTTATGTTTTCTAGATACAAGTCCTTTACCGGTATGTAATTTACAAATATTTGCTCCCATTCTGTGAGTTATCCTTTCACTTTCTTGATTGTATTTTTTGAAGCAAAAAAGTTTTTAATTGTAATGAAATCCAGTTAATCTATATATTTTTGTTGTTAATGCTTTTGTTGTTGTACTAGTCCATTCTCACACTGCTATAAAGATACTGCCTGAGACTGGGTAATTTACAAAGAAAGGATGTTTAATTGATTCACAGTTTCACATCGCTGGGGAGGCCTCAGGAAACTTAAAATCATGGCAGCAGGCAAGACAGAGCAAAAGAGCGAGGAAGTGCCCACTTAAAACCACCAGCTTTCCTGAGAACTCCCTCACTATCATGAGAACAGCATGGGGGAAACTACCCCCATGATCCAATCACCTCCCACCAGGTCCCTCCCTCGAAACATGGGGATTACAATTTGAGATGAGATTTGTAATCTCAAACCACAGCCAAACCATATTATTCCACCCCTGGCCCATGTCATTTTCACATTACAAAACTAATCATGCCTTCCCAACAGTCCCTCAACCTCTTAACTCATTCCAGCATTAACTCAAAAGTCCAAGTCCAAAGTCTTATCTGAGACAAGGCAAGTCTCTTCTGTCTACGAGCCTATAAAATCAAAAGCAAATTAGTTACTTCCAAGATATAATGGGGGTTCAGGCATTGGGTAAATATTCCCATTCCAAGTGGGAGTAATTGGCCAAAACAAAGGGGCCACAGGCCCCTTGCAAGTCCAAAACCCAGCCAGGCAGTCATTAAATCTTAAAGCTCCAAAATCTCCTTTGACTCCATCCAGAGCACACTGATACAAGGAGTGGGCTCCCAAGGCCTTGGGCAGCTCCACCCCTGTGGCTTTGGAGGGTACAGACCCTGCAGCTGCTTTCATGGGCTGGTGTTGAGTGCCTGGAGCTTTTCCAGGTGCACGGTACAAGCTATCGTTGGCTCTACCATTCTGGGGTCTTGAGGATGGTGGCCCTCTTTTCACAGCTCCACTAGGCAGTTCACCAGTGGGGACTCTGTTTGGGGGCTCCAATCCCACATTTCCTTTCTGCACTGCCCTAGTAGAGGTTCTCCATGAGGAGCCCCTGCAGCAGAACATCTGCCTGGACATCCGGGTGTTTCCATACATCCTCTAAAATCTAGGTGGAGGTTCCCAAACCTCAACTCTTGTCTTCTGTGCACCTGCAGGGCCAACACTATGTGGAAGCTGCCAAGGCTCGGGGCTTGCAACCTCTGAAGCCATGGCCCAAGCTGTACCTTGGTCCCTTTTAAGCACAGCTATAGCTGGAGTGGCTGGGATGCAGGGCACCATGTCTCGAGGCTGCATATAGCAACTATTTTTCCCTCCTAGGCCTCTGGGCCTGTTATGGGAGGCACTGTCTTGAAAATCTGTGAAATGCCCTGGAGACATTTTCTCCATTGTCTTGGCCATTAACTTTGGGCTCCTCGTTACTTACGCAAATTTCTGCAGCTGGCTTGAATTTCTCCCCAGAAAGTGGGTTTTTCTTTTCTACCACATGGCCAGGCTGCAAATTTTTCAAACTTTTACACTCTGCTTCCCCTTTAAACATAAGTTCAAATTTCAAACAATCTCTTTGTGAGTATATATAACTGTACACTTTCAGGAAAAAAACAGGTCACCCCTTGAATGCTTTGCTGCTTAGAAATTTCTTCTGCCAGAAACCCTAAATCATCTCTCTCACCTTCAAAGTTCCACAGATTTCTAGGGCAGGGGCAAAACGTTGCCAGTATCTTTGCTAAAGAATAGTATGAGTGGCCTTGGCTCCAGTTCCCATTAAGTTACTCATCTCCATCTGAGACCACCTCGGCCTGGCCTTCATTGTCCCTATCACTGTCAGTATTTTGGTTACAACCGTTCAACAAGTCTCTAGGAAGTTCCAACTTTCACTCCTCTTCCTGTCTTTTTCTGATCCCTGCAAACTCTTCCAACCTCTGCCAGTTACCCATTTCCAAAGTCACTCCCACGTTTTCAGGTTATATTTATAGCAGTACCCCCTACTTCAGTACCAATTCTCTGTATTAGTCTGTTCTTACACTGCTATAAGGATACTACCTAAGACTGGGTAATTTAAGTATGTTTAATTGACTCACAGTTCCTCATGGCTGAGGAGGCCTCAGGAAATCCACAATCATGGTGGCAGTGAGAGAGAGTGAAAGAGTGAGGAAGTGCCACACCTAAAACCATCAGCTGTCATGAGAACTTCCTCACTATTATGAGAATGGCATGGGGGAAACTGCCCCCCATGATCCAGTCACTTCCCACCAGGCCCCTCCCTCGACAGATGGGGATTATAATTCGAGATGAGATTTGGGTGGGGACACAGAGCTAAACCATATCAGGTGTCATACCTAAAACTGCTTTGCCAAATAAATCCAAGATCATGAAGATTTACCTGTATGTTTTCTTGTACATATTTTATATTTTTAGCCTTACATTTAGGCTTTTGATCCATTTTGAATTGAACACGTTTTATATGGTATGAAGTAAGTATACAACTTCATTGTTTTGCATGTGGCTATCCAGTTGTCTGAGCAACATTTGTTGAAAATACTATTGTTTCCCTACTGGATAATTTTGGCTTATTGTTGAAAATCAGTTGACCATAGTTACATAGATATATAGGCTTATTTCATGACTGTCAATTCTATTGCATTGACCTGTATGTCTATCCTTGTGCCACTACCATGCTGTATTGATTACCATTGCTTTGTAGTATATTTTTAATTGAGATGTGCATTTTACTTGGTTGTTTCTTTTCAAAATTGTTTTGACTATTCTGGATTTCTTGCAATTCCATATGATTTTAAAATCAGTTTGTCAATTTCCACAAATAAGTCAACTGGGATTCTGATAAGGATTGCTTTGAATCTGTAGCTTAAATAGAGAGCACTGCCTGCTTAACAATGTTGTCTTCTAATTCATGAACATGGAATGTTTTCCCATTTATTTATATCTTTAATTTGTTTCAACAATGTTTTTTAGTTTTCAGAGTATAAGTTTTGCACTTGTTTTGTTAAATTTTTTCCTAAGCGTTTTATTTTATTTTATTTTATTGATGCTGTTGTGAATGGAATTACTTACTTAATTTTATTTTTGGATTGTTGTTTACAAATATATAGAAATACAATTGGTTTTTGTATATTGGTCTTATACCTGCAATCTTGCTGAACTTTTTTATTAGTTCTAATAGTTTTTTAGTGCATCCCTTAGAATATTCTATATGTAACATGATATAATTGGTGAATACAGGTAGTTTTATTTTTTCCTCTCCAATCTTAATGCCTTTTATTTCTTTTTTTTGCTTAACTTCCCTGGATAGCACCTCTAGTGGAATGTTGAATAGAAGTGGTAAGAGCAGACATCCTTGTCTTAATCCTGATCTCAGGAGGGAAACATTTACGAAGTATGATGTTCGCTATTTTTTAAAAAAACTTTATTTTTAGAGCAGTTTTAGGTTCACAGCAAAATTAAAAGTACAGAGAGTTCTCATGTACCCCCTGCTCTCACACATGCACAGCCTCCCCCACTATCAACATTCCCCCCAGAATAGTACATATGTTACAATCAATGAATACATTGACACATCATTATCACCCAAAGTCCGTCATTTACATTAGAGTTCCCTCTTGTGTTGTATATCCTGTGGGTTTTGACAAATACATAAAGCTACATATCTACCATTATACTGTCATACTGTCAAAGAGTTCCACTGCCATAAAATTTATCTGTGCTCTGCTTATTCATCCCTTTCTCTCCCCTAAGCCCTGACAAGCACTGATCTTTTTATTTTCTTCATAATATTGCTTTTTCCAGAATGTCGTATAGTTGGAATCATATAGTATCTATCCTTTTCAGATTGGCTTCTTTCACTCAGCAATATGCATTTAGGGTTATTCCACATTTTTTCATGGCTTGATAGCTCATTTCTTTTTAGTGCTGAATGATATTCCATTGTCTGGATGTCCACAGTTTATTTATTCATTTATCTACTGAGGGACATCTAGGTTGCTTCCAAGTTTTTGGTAATTGTGAATAAAGATGCTATAAACATTTGCCTGAAGGTTTTTGTGTGGACACAGGTTTTCAATTCATTTGGGTAAATACCTATGAGCACAATTTCTGGATCATATGTCAAGAGTATGTTTAACTTTGTAAGGAACTGCCAACTGTCTTTCAAAGTGGGTGTTCCATTTTGCACTTCCATCAGCAATGAATGAGAGTTCTTGTTGCTCCACATCCTTGCCAGCATTTGGTGTCAT
This sequence comes from Nomascus leucogenys, assembly GCF_006542625.1. Taxonomy (NCBI): domain Eukaryota; kingdom Metazoa; phylum Chordata; class Mammalia; order Primates; family Hylobatidae; genus Nomascus; species Nomascus leucogenys. The sequence continues at coordinate 136,635,763 of NC_044406.1, forward strand.
CAGTGTTGTCATTATAGTGGTGTGCAGTGGTATCTCATTGTAGTTTTGATTTGCAATATTCTAATGACATATGATGTTGAGCATCTTTTCACATGCTTATTTGCCATCTTCTTTGGATATAACTTCTTTTTTTTTTTTTTTTTTTTTTTTGAGATGGAGTCTCGCTCTATCACCCAGGCTGGAATGCAGTGACATGATCTCGGCTCACTGCAACCTCCACCTCCCGGGTTCAAGCGATTCTCCTGCCTCAGCCTCCTGAGTAGCTGGGATTACAGGCACCCGCCACCACGCCCAGCTAATTTTTGTATTTTTAGTAGAGACAGGGTTTCACCATCTTGGCCAGGCTAGTCTTGAACTCCTGACCTCGTGATCTGCCCACCTTGGCCTCCCAAAGTGCTGGGATTACAGGCATGAGCCACCACGCCCAGCCTGGATATACCTTCTTTATGTATCTTCTTTGATGAGGTGTCTATTCAGGTATTTTGCTCATTTTTAAATTGCATTGTTCATTTTCTTATTGTTGAATTTTTAGAATTCTTTGTACATGTGCAATGTATTACCTGGATATACTGCATGATGCTGAGGTTTGAGATACAAATGATCATATTACCCAGGTGCTGAACATGGTACCCAATAGGTAGCTTTTCAACTCTTAACTCTCTCCCTCCCCCAAGTAGTCTCCAGTGTTCATTGTTGCCATCTTTATGTCCATGAGTACCCAATGTTTAACTCCCACTTATAAGTGACAACATGCACTATTTGATTTTCTGTCCCTGCATTAATTCACTTGGAATAATGGCCTCTAGCTGCATCCATGTTGCTGCAAAGGACATAATCTCATTCTTTTTTATGGTTACTTAGTATTCCATGGTATATGCGTGCCACATTTTCTCCTGGATAGCAGTTCTTTATTAGAGATGTCTTTGCAAATATTTTCTCCCAGTCTGTGGCTTTTCTTCTCAGCTACGGGTTTTTTTTGTAGATGCTCTTTATCAGGTTAAAGAAGTTTTCTTCTATTCTTAGTTTGTTGTGTTTTTATCATTAAAGGGTGTTAGAATTGTCACGTTTTTCTGGATGTATGGAGATAATCTTATGATTTCTTTTATTCCATTGGTGTGATATGTTACTATGATGGTTAATTTTATATGTTCATTCGACTGGCTTAAGGGATACCCATATAGCTGGTAAAACATTATTTCTGGGTGTGTCTGTGAGGGTGTTTCCAGAAGAGAGATTAATATTTACATCAATAGACTGAGTAAAGAAGAATCATCCTCACCAATGGGAGTGGGCATCATCCAATCCTCTGAAGAACTGCATAGAACAAAAACGTGGAGGAAGAGTGAATTGGCTCTCTTTTGGAGCTGGGCCATATATTTTCATTGGCCCTTAGACATGAGAGCTCCTGTGTTTTTGGTCTTTGAACTCCAGCTCTTATATTAGTGCCCCTTACCTCCTCAGGCCTTTGGCCTCAGACTGAGGGTTATATCATTGACTCCCTAGTTTTCAGGCCTGCAGACTCAGACTGAATTATACCACTAGCCTCCCTAGTTCTCTAGCTTGCAGATGGCATATCATGGGACTTTTCAGCCTCCATAATTATGTGAGCCAATTCCCATAATAAATCTCCTCTTACATATATATGTTGATATAGTTTGGCTGTGTCCCCACCCAAATCTCATCTTGAATTATACTCCTATAATTTCCACATGTTGTGGGAGGGATCTGGTGGAAGAAGGTTGAATCATGGGGACGGTTTCCCCCACACTGTTCTCATAGTGGTGTATGGATCTCACGAGATCTGATGGTTTTATAAAGGGTTTCCTCTTTTGCGTCTTCCTCATTCTCTCTTTGCCTGCTGCCATCCATGTAAGACAGGATGTGCTCCTCCTTGCCTTTTGCCATGATTGTGAGGCTATATTAATTGATTTTCAGTTAGTGAACCAACTTTGCATTCCTGGGATAAATCCTACTTGGTCATGGTAAATGTATATGTTGCTGGATTCAGTTTGCCTATATTTTACTGAGTATGCTGGATATTTTTTTCCATTCTTGTAAATGATCTTGAACTTTTTTCATAGTAAACAGCTCTATCCTTTCAGATCTTTCTTTAATATTTTAGGAAGGAACAGGGCAGCATTTGTTGTAGGGTTAGTTATTTCCTACTACTGAGGCAAGACCCTTCAGAATACCATATGCCCTGTGAATCATGAGATTTTCAGGCTGGCTGGTGGGAACTAGCTCTATTCCCAGCCCTATGTGAATTCCAAGAACAGAGTCCTTGAATTATTTGGGAGATTCCTTCTCTAGCCTTGGTTAGTTTTATTATGTGCGTATGTTGATTAGTACTCTGCCAAATGCTCAAGAGAGACTCTCTAAGAATCTCCCTAATTCTCTCTGTGCATGTCTTTCTTCTTTGGTGCTCTGTAAGGCTAACTTCAGCTGCCTTGGCCTCCTCACATTCTCAGCATCTTTCCTCACTTTTAGGGAAACACAAAACAATTGTGGTGTAATGGAAAAAGAACTTGGCTGACAGTGAAGAGACCTGGTCTCTCTAGGCTCTGCCATACCATAACCTTACTGTGTGACTTTCCCCTCTCTGAGCCTCAGTATTCCTGTGTTTAACAAGAGGAATGCTTTAGATGATGCTTCAGCTCTAAAATGCCTAACAACTTACATGTGTCACATGCTTCACAATTTACAAATAACTCTCATGTATTTTCTCCTGTTTTCCTCCTTTAGATAAGTCTGCATGGTAGTCAGGGTAAGAGTCTTGCTCTTTTACAGGGGAGGAAACTGAATCTCAAGAACGTGGTATCACAAGCCTAATAAATAGTGGTATTTGGACTCAAATTCAGGCTTGTCTCCTGAAATCCAATGATATTTCCACTTCATACTCTAGATCTGATGATACTGGAGTTTCATTTGTTCACTCAACTCATACTAATTGATCATATATTATGTGTTCTAGGCTCTGTACTTTTGGGACAGTAGGCAATTTCAAGAATAGTAGGCCGGGTGCGGTGGCTCACACCTGTAATCCCAGCACTTTGGGAGGGTGAGGCAAGTGGATCACCTGAGGTTAGGTGTTTGAGACCAGCCTGGGCAATGTGGTGAAACCCCCGTCCATACTAAAAATACAAAAATTTGCCAGACGTGATGGCACGAACCTGTAGTTCCAGCTATTCGGGAGGCTAAGGTGGGAGGATCACTTGAACCTGGGAGGCAGAGGTTGCAGTGAGCCGAGATCGTGCCACTACACTCCAGCCTGGGCGACAGAGTAAGACTCTATCTCACACACACACACACAAAAGTCCCAATACTCACCAGAAAACAGCACCAACAACATGAGCCAATTCTTGAGAAGGATGCTTTTGAATTAACAGATGGATGGTCAGGAGAGTTTATTCAGTGTGGTACAAAGCCCCTCTTTTTTTTTCTCTTCCCATTTCAACTAAGATACCAGCAGAACTAGCCCAACCCAAATAGACTTTTTTTTTTTTTTTTTTTTTTTTTGATGGGGATGGTTATTTTCAAGTTCTGGGCTTGCTCAGTATGGGATTTCTTTCCCCCCTCTTGGAGGCTCTGCATGTGCTGAGCAGTTTTCTTATTTTACAATTACTATTTGGAACACATTTGATGTTGCAGCACAGATATGTCACTGGTATTAAACAGAGCCACTGTTGGCAGCAGCGGGGCTAGACCTTGATGTAAATCAGCCAAATGTCCCTGGGCCTGCCACTGTGACTCAGAGACCTTTCTGATATTCTCTTACAGGCTTTGCAGCAGATTTGTGGTGGTGATTTTTCCCAACTCTCCAAATTGCACAGTTCCTCCTTCCATGGCACTCAGCCTGCCACAGCTCGTAAGAGCCTTTATAAAGACCATCTGGGAATCTGGCATTAGGAAGCTTCACACAAAGGATTGTTCTTGCAGGAGTTCATTCAATTATTCAGCAAGTATTTTGTCCCAGGTAGTATTCTAGGTAATTGAGATATATCAGTGAATAAAGCAAATAAAGTGAGATATATCAGTGAATAATAGAGACATATCAGTGAAACTTATATTCTAACAAGAAAAAAACAGATATCAAACCTGATCCTGGCCAGGTGTGGCGGTTCATGCCCAAAAAAATCCCAGCACTTTGGGAGGCCAAGGTGGGCAGATCACTTAAGTTCAGGAGTTTGAGACCAGACCAGGCAACATGGTGAAACCTCGTCCCTGCAAAATATACAGAAAAATTAGCCAGGTGTGGTGGTGCATGTCTGTAGTCCCAGCTACTCAGGAGGCTAAGGTAGGAAGATCACCTGAGGTTAGGACTGTTCAAGGCTGCAGTATTCTATGATAGCACCACTGCACTTCAGCCTCAGTGACAGAGTGAGACCCTGTCTCAAAAAAAGCCCCCCTCAAACCCCCAAACCTGATTCATATATGAATTTTATGATAATATGTTAGAAGGCCATAGTGTTTATAAAAATGAAAAAGTAGAACAGGGCAAAGTAAATTGAGAGTACAATGTATGTGGTGAGGGGGAGGTGGTGAAGTTGGGACAGGATGCTATATTAAATAGGATGGTCAGGATAGGTCCTATTGAGAAAGTGACATTTAAACAAAGATTTGAGGGAGTTACCCTTAGGAAATTCTTGGGGAAGAGGGCACCATCAATGCAAAGGTCCTGAGGCAAGAGTGAGACTTGCATGTTTGAGGAACAGCAAGGATACCAGTGTGGCTAGAACAGAGAAATCAAGGTAAAGTGGTAGAAGAGGATTAGACAGGTAACTGGAAAAGGGATAAGATAATATAAGGCTTTACAGGACATTTGAAGGACTTAGGCCCTTTCCTTTGAGTGAAATGGGAAGCAAAGGTGTGACATGATCTGATTTAACATGTTAAAATGATGTATTTGGCTGCAGCATTGAGAATATACTATAGGGGTCAAGGGCCGAAGCAGCGAGACCCTTCAGAACGTGAATGCAGCAGTCTGGGTAAGAGATGAAGGTGGCTTGGACCAGGGTGGTAGCACTGGAGTTGGTGAAAAGTGGTAAGATTCTGGATATATTCTGAAAGTAGAACCATCAGGATTTGCTGACAGATTGTTGTCATGTGAGAGAGGTGACAAGTTTGATGCCAATGTTTTTGGCCTAACCAACTGGAAGAATAGAATTGCATCCAATGAGAAAGGGAAGGCCATGGGTAAGGCAGATCAGAGCAAAAGGTTAATAAATTAGTTGTAAACTTGTTTAGTTTGAGATATCTACTTGATCTCCAAATGGCGATATCAAGTCAGCAGTCAGATAAGTCGAAGAATGGAAAATAAATCTTGGCTGGAGGTGATTGAGAATTAGTAGTGGGTAGGTAGTATTTAAACCCATGAGACAGGATGAGATTACAAATGTAGTAAAAGTAGAGAAGAGGTTCAAAGACTTTTTCCTGGGGCACCAAAAGATAAGAAGATGAAGATAAACTGAGCAGTCCTATATTTATTAAATGCATTTTCATATTGGAAAGAAGAAGTAAAACTGTCACTATTCACAGATGACATCATTATCTACATAGAGAGCCCTTAAAAAATCTATTAAAAAACCTACTAGATCAAATGGTATTTCTGTCTTTAGGTCTTTGAGGAATCGCCACACTGTCTTCCACAATGGCTGAACTAATTTACACTCCCACCAACAGTGTAGAAGCATTCCTTTTTCTCTATAACCTAGCCAGCATGTAATTTTTTGACTTTGTAACAATAGCCATTCTGACTGGTGTTAGATGGTATCTCATTGTACCATTAGACCCAGCTATCCCATTACTGGGTATATACCCAAAGGAATATAAATCATTCTATTATAAAGACACATGCACACGTTAAGTTCACTGCAGCACTATTCACAATAGCAAAAACATGGAATCAACCTAAATGCCTACCAGCGATAGACTGGATAAAGAAAATGTGGTACATATACACCATGGAATACTATGCAGCCATAAGAAGAATGAGATCATTTCCCTTTCAGGGACATGGATGGAGCTGGAGGCCATTATCCTTAGCAAACTAACACAGGAACAGAAAACCAAATACCACATGTTCTCACTTATAAGTGGGAGTTAAATGATGAGAACACATGAACCCATAGAGGGGAAGAACACACACTGGGGTGTTTTGGAGGGTGGAGGTTAGGAAGAGGGAGAGGATCAGGAAAAATAACTAATGGGTACTAGTCTTAATACCTTAGTGAGGAAATAATCTATGTAATGAGTCCCTGTGACACAAGTTTACCTATATAACAAACCTGCACTTGTACCCCTGAACTTAAAAGTTAAAAAAATACTAGAACAAATTTAACAAAGTTGTAAGATAAAAGGTCAATATACAAAATGAATTGCATATGTATAGACTAGCAATGAATGATTGAAAACAAGTTAACAAAAATAGTATGACTTATAACAGCACTCAAAAACACAGGAAATATTTATATATAAATCTTACAAAATATGGTAAAAACTATAAAATATTGAGAAATAAATAAAACATCTAAGTAAATGAAGACACATGCTTTGTTCATGAATTGGAAGACTCAATATTGTTAAGATGTTAATTCTACCTCAATTTATATATAGATTCAACACAATCCCGATAAAAATCTCAGAAGGATTTTGTCTTTTTTTAAAAAAAAGGAATAACCAAACTGATACTAAAATGTATACGAAAAGGCAAAGACTCTAGAACAGTCACACGTTTTTTGAGAAAGAACTAATTTGGTAGAATCACACTAATTGGCTTTAAGACTTACAATAAAGCTGCAATAACCAAGACGATATAGCATTGGTAAAAGATAGCATTGATCAGTGGAACAAGATACAGTCAATAATGGACACACACATATAACCATTTATTTTCAAAAATGGTTCAAAGATAATGTAATGGAAAACAATAATGTATTTAACACTAGGTGCTGAAACCACTGAATATTCGTGTGCATAAATATTCACTTCAACCTCAAAACATATGCAAAAAATAAGACAAAATGGATTATAGACCTAAATGTAACAGCTATAAGAATGAAATTTCTAGAAGAGAACCTGATACGGTTTGGCTGTGTCCCCACCCATGTCTCATCTTGAATTCCCACATGTTGTGGGAGGGACCAGATGGGAGGTAATTAAATCACAGGCGCAGGTCTTTCCCATGCTGTTTTTGTGATAGTGATTAAGTCTCACGAGATCTGATGGTTATTATAAGGAGTAGTTTTCCTGCCAAGCTCTCTTCTCTTGTCTGCTGCCGCGTGGGACCTGCCTTTCACCTTCCGCCATGATAGTGAGGCTTCCCCGGCCATGTGGAACTGTGAGTTCTCCATTAAACCTCTTGCCTTTGTAAACTGCCCAGTCTCGGGTGTGTCTTTATCAGCAGCATGAAAACGGACTAATGCAGAACCTAAGCTAAAATCTTTGTAACCCTGAGTTAGGCAAAAATGTCTTATATATGACACCAAAATCATAATACTTTTACGGAAAAAAATGATAAATTGGACTTCATCAAAATTTAAAACTCTATGAAACACACTATTAAGAGAATGAAAAGACAAACTATGGACTTGGAGAAAATATTTCAAGACACATTCCTGATAAAGGATTTGTAATCATAACATATTTTTAAAACTCTCAAAGCCGAATAATAAGAAAACAAATACCCCAATAAAATATTCAAAAATATTTGCAGAGACACTTCATCAAAGAAGATATTTGGATGACAAATTAGCACATGAAATGATGTGCTCAGCATCATTACTCATTAAGGAATTGCAAATTAAAGCCACAATGAGATATACACCTATACTAGTGGTTAATAAACTATAATTCTACATCTTGAAAAGGAAGCAGAGCAACGGGAAATCTCATATATTGCTGGTGGGAATGCAAATGGTACCACCACTTTGAAAAACATTTTGGCAGTTTCTTGTATAGTTCAATCTGTAGTACCTATACAACCCAACAATCCCACTCCTAGGTATTTGCTACAGAGAACTTAAAACTTATGTTCACACAAAACCCTGTATGTGAATGTTTGTAAAGACTTTATATATAATTTTCAAAACTAGAAACAACACAAGTAGTCTTCAACAGATGAAAGGATAAACACATTGTGGTACTTTCATACAATGGAATGCTCTACCAAACTATAAAGGAATGAACTACTGATATACACAACCACATTGATGATTCTCAAATGCATTATGCTATGTGAAAGAAGCCAGATACAAATGGCTACATACTGTATAGTTTAATATACATAGCATTCTGCAAGAAGAAAAACTAAAGGGACAGAAAACAGACCAACAATTGTCAAAGGGTGGGAATACTGGAAGGGTTTGACTGCAAAGAGGCACGAGAGTATTTTTAGGACTGCTTGAACTGTTCCATATCTTGATTGTAATGGTAGTTACACAACTATGTATTCATCAGATATCAGGGCTATACACTAAAAAGGATGAATTTTATGATATGTAAATTATACTTCTGAGTTGAAATATTATATAGCCTATTCTTCAGGTTGCTGGAGTTAAATGAACATAAATGAAGTCAATGAACATGAGGCAGTGTTTGTAGTAGGAAAGACCAGTTGCCTTTTTTGCATTGGGATTCTGTTCCTAGGTGTCTTACACAGCAGTAAAAACCCTGTATTTCAATTCCAAGTGCCAATACTTCAAAGTGGTCACCAATCCTGGCCACCACTGTTAAATGTACAATGTAAAATTATCCCAGACTCTGTTGGTCTTGGTGAGGAAATAGAATATGGATTAAAGCAGTCACACAAAGCGTTTGGCAGTATAGGTATACTTGAAGTCCTGATAAATGTTTCTTGGGTTATTCCTTTCTTTCTCATAGGGTTTGCACCTCTGTTCTATGTGTAACAGAGGGCAGCTTTGAGCTGTGGCCCAATGGAAAATGGAAAATTCTGGAAGGAATTTTTAATGTGCCTATTGTACAAATTTAGCCAAACAGACTTGTCTTGACTTTTCTAAATAGTTTGCTCCAGTTTGCCTCTGTGGGCTTTGTTTAGATAGCAGCTTTAGAGAATTACAGCTTCCAGCCTCAGACCTCCAGATTCTATCTTTGCACATGCTGAAATTAGTCCCTGTTATTTTAGAGGCTTCAGCTTGAAAATTCCCTCAGATGTCTTATGGGGCCCGTTGAAAGGAAGCAGCCTGCTTTGGCCTCTGCTCTCCTGCTATCTCTTGAATTTACAAAGTTCCAAGCAAACAAAAGAACTATGGCACCTTATCAGGCACAGAGGAAGGCTCTACATTTGTCCCAGGTCCTTGTAGCTCCCAGTTCTCATTATTGGCTTTGACAGAAACTTTAGAAACTTTCAGTGGGGCCTAGCTAGACAATAGTCCCTAATCCATCATCATTAGATGGATTACAGTAGAAGAAATCAGCCTTAGACTCCAGAGTTGCCTGTAGATTATCTTAATGGCACAAGAGCATTGAAATTTGTGTCTCTAATTAGCCAACCATATGGTTTTGCTGCATACGTGAGCCCTACCAAACACAGTCAATGAAAGTTTATGGGCTTGTTTCCACTCAGTCCCTGGTGTCATCTGCCCTTTCCCGCCTCTGTACCATTGCTGTTGCTGTTCCCTCTACCTGCAATACTCCCTCACTCCCAACCTTCCTAGTTATGCCTGTTGAAATTTTCCTATTCTTTAAGGACAAGTTTCCAACCCTTCTCTTCTAAGAAGTCACCCCAAGACTTTGCCCAGAAACACTCCCTTCACTGCCCTTCCTGAGTGATACATATGTTTCTGTCTTAATGTTCCATCTGGACCATAAGTGATGTGAGGAAAAAGACAAGGTCTTAGTCATGTCTATTCCTACCCACACCTCCCCCTCCTCCACCTTCAACTCCACATCTCATCTCTGGGTCTACCACAGTGACCTGCTCAGAATGGCCAGTCAGAAAATGTTTGCTGACGTGGAAAGCCAGAATTCAGGATGAGCAAATGATTGAAATTCTACTTTCTGCATTAGCCCATGGGAAATTAGACAGGTTTGGAATGTGTGCCATGTGGCATCCAAATATCTAATATTGTTTTGAAGTGTTTAGAAGTTTAATATATAAGGCTCAGTCATAATTAAGACTTCAAAACTCCATAGATTAATTCCATTTCCACATAGGAAAAAAAAACATCAGCAAACAAGCATGAATGTCTGCCTGAATTCGAGAAACTTGTGGATCCTGATTGTTTAAAGAAAACTTCAAAGCAGAAGGCAACTGATAAGTATTTAACTCAAAGAGTTCATTTGATTACAGGTGAGACACACAATTCCCTGTATAAATGGCAGCAAAAGCTTGCATTGTCAATTAGAGAAAGGAACACAAATCTGGAAGTTGAATTCATACCTTATCTGATTTGAAACCTGAATTATTTACTGTTGAGATTTATATGAGGTTAGATTTCTCTGCTTAAACACTAAATCAAGCTTAACAGGAAGAGATATTGCAAATAAACAATGTTCTCTCTAACAGTGTTTTTAATATTTTCATTAAATGGAAATCTAGCTGAGCTTTTTATTGCAGACATTGATGGCTCTATAAATTTTTATGAGATATGCACCAGAATTCATGCAACCTTATTAAGAGGGGGTGCTCCTTGCTGACTTAGGGATGCAGCCTGGGTTACAAAGGTCTGAGTTAGCACCCAGGAAGGTCTGGGTTCCAGTTCCAGCCCTACTACTGACTTGAGCAAGTCTCTTCTCCTTCCTAGGTCTTGGTTTTTACATCCAGAGATAATTGATTTATGTTTTTATTTTCTTTCAGCAGACCTTGGGCAATGAAGTAAAGACAGTTAAGTTGCAGTTCTCCCACCTTTTTGTTTGTTTGTTTGTTTTTTGTTTTTTTGAGACAGAGTCTTGATCTGTTGCCCAGGCTGGAGTGCAGTGGCGCGATCTCGGCTCATTGCAACCTCCGCCTCCTGAGTTCAAGCGATTCTTCTGCCTCAGCTTCCCGAGTAGCTGGGACTACAGGCCCACGCCACCATGCCCAGCTAATTTTTATATTTTTAGTAGAGACGGGTTTTCACCATATTGGCCAGGCTGGTCTCGAACTCCTGACTTCGTGATCCGCCCGCCTCAGCCTCCTGAAATGCTGGGATTACAGGCATGAGCCACCGCGCCTGGCCTCTCCCACTGTTTCATGTTATTATCCAGTATTTCGGTTGTTCTCAACCACATCCTATAGTTTTTAAGAATACTAAAAACTTAAAGACTGACACAGCATCAATACTTTTAAAATGTCTCTGGCATTTCCTCTCTCTGGTTATATTAACTTTCGCATCATTGTGACCAGTCAGTATTAAAGCCAAACAAGAAAATGTTGGACTTTTCTCAATTTCCTCAGTTGCATTTGTTACTATGGAGAAACATCTCCGAAAGTATTGTATTAAAGCAGCATGCCTTAACTTTCTCATTCTCCACCTGTGCCTTGAATTCACTGTTTAATGCATGCCTCTGCCACGTTGTGGCAGTGAGGAATCAAGAAGATGCAGGCATCAAAGCATGCTTGGAAATTGAATTGCCAGCACTCAGAATCTGGTGAATATGCCACTAACATCAGCAGAGATCTATTTTCGTGGGCCTTGACACGATATATGATGCCCTCATGTCTTGGTACCCAGCGAGCGTGGCCTGATCACAGAGATTTGGAACAACATCCAGTTTTGGCACATAGACAAGTCATCCAGATGTCAGAAGAAATTACTTACCTTTCATCCAGATGGTTTGACTTCATGTACCTGGGCCTTATTGAAGTGAGGTTTATTCAATTTGAAGGGCCCATTTTGATGCTTTGTGTTGATTGGCTATCCGGAGACAGTTTCCTTTGTGGGGTTGAGTGTCGAGTTGGGAATCTCACTGTAAGTGAATAACTTATGGAAACAGAAATCTCATGCCTGATGAGTTAGCCCTGCTGTTCAAAGACATGCTTCTCCATCTCTCTCCTAAGCACTAACATTATTACATTTACAGGATCTTAGTGAGAATCTCATCTGCTTCAAGAGGGGAGGTAAAGGTGAACTGATTTTCTTTTTCACAGCTGGGTTACTGCTCAGGTTTTAAAGTTGTCAAGTTGCTACAAAGTTGTCAAGGTTGGCCTATAATATTAGCAATTTTGAGTACAAAAATAAGCAATGACATTTTATTTCCTGGAATTATATTGACTTTGGTGATGATAAATGAACATTTTCTTTGGAATTACATATCCACAGTTTAGACTTATAACTGTCCTTCCCCTCTAATATCTTTTCTTTTAATCAATGCTATTCTTTCAAGAACTATTAATGAAATTACTGAGAAAATGAGGGAATATATTCCACCTTCTCCATCTTAAAAACTTTCATGATAAGGAAAGTTGGTACCTGATACAAACACAATAAGAGAGATGACAGTCCATTTACGCTAGCCGCTTCAGAAATCCATGTTGGTTATTTTTTGTCAGTACAGCTGAAACTGCTTACTGAAGTATTGATCTGATTATTCTTTTGTGGAACGAAATCTAAAATGTTATCTATTTTTATGTCGGAAACTCACTTGAGCTTTGTTCTGTTTTGAACTTTATAACCTACTTTAAAAATTAAATTCCTTTCCTTCTATATGTCTTGATATGGTCTGAGGCTCAAACCAACTTGATATTTATTTTTACTTTGAACAATATGAATGCAAAGTGATATTACTATTGGTGCTATTACTTTCTTTTTCTTTTTCTTTTTATTTATTTATTTATTTTTTATTATACTTTAAGTTCTAGGGTACACGTGCACAACGTGCAGGTTTGTTACATATGTATACATGTGCCATGTTGGTGTGCTGCACCCATTAACTCGTCATTTACATTAGGTATATTTCCTAATGCTATCCCTCTCCCCTCCTCCCACCCCATGACAGGCCCCGGTGTGTGATGTTCCCCTTCCTGCGTCCAAGTGTTCTCATTGTTCAACTCCCACCTATGAGTGAGAACATGCGGTGTTTGGTTTTTTGACCTTGCGATAGTTTGCTGAGAATGATGGTTTCCAGCTTCATCCATGTCCCTACAAAGGACATGAACTCATCTTTTTTATGGCTGCATAGTATTCCATGGTGTATATGTGCCACGTTTTCTTAATCCAGTCTATCATTGTTGGACATTTGGGTTTGTTCCAAGTCTTTGCTATTGTGAATAGTGCAACAATAAACATACGTGTGCATGTGTCTTTATAGCAGCAGGATTTATAATCCTTTGGGTATATACCCAGTAATGGGATGGCTGGGTCAAATGATATTTCTAATTCTAGATCCTTGAGGAATCACCACACTGTCTTCCACAATGGTTGAACTAGTTTGCAGTCCCACCAACAGTGTAAAAGTGTTCCTATGTCTCCACATCCTCTCCAGGTGCTATTACTTTCTTTCATTGAATTCAACAAATACTTGTATTACTAGCAAGGTACCAGGCGCACTCCGTGTTGTCTATGGTGTGCTGCCGTATTAGCCTTAAAAAGCAGGCAGGCTCCAAGAACCCCAGGTATAGCACTTTGATTTCTAGCTCCCACCATCCCTGGGATTTGAGCACCTCCATCAAGTGTTCTTCTCTGCCTTTTTAAAGAAAGACTCAAAAACTCTTTGGTTTAGATTGATTACCTTGTAGGTTATCTACAGCAACCTTCCATGTGAGTCTCTATCTTCCTTCCACGTCTCTGACACATGATAGCCTCTACTTATGAGATATAGAGGAACCAATGGGCCTTGGCTTTGCAGTCAGACAGACCTTGGGCTGAGTCATGGACAGGCTACTCTACTTGTCTGAGCTTCAGTAAAAGAAGGATGATAACATCTCAATTCCAGGGTTGTCATGATGATTAAATGCACAATCAAGATGACTCTGGGTGAAGACTCAGGGGCCTCAGTGACAGTGCTGAGTTCTGTTCTTCCTGAAGGACAGTCTTCCTCTCCTCCTAGTTGAAGTCACTGGTTCCCAGATACTGGGACTCACCCCGTTACTTAGGAAGATTGGAGCGACCTCAGGTCAGGCTCTTAGCGTGCTCTGCTGCTAGTTAGTTTGGCTTCTGGTCTCATCTTCATCCTGCAGGACTTGCCTTTGTCTACATAACTTGCCTTGCATTTTAGTGTCTCCAACCCTAACCCTGTCCTGGGGCAAAGTGGCTGAGAGCCTGCCTCCACCCACCCGAATGCCCTCACACCAATTTCCCATTGGCCTGTGCCTTTTTGTGCCAACCTTCAGATGTCAGAGGCAAAATGCCCCACTAGCTTCCCGGACTCCCACGTGCTCATCAGTCATATGTAGCGGCTCTCTGCTGCCACCCACCTCCCATTTTAAGCAGTCACCCCTTGAAAGGTGAGGTCAGAGCAGAGTTCCTCATTTCCCCTCCCTTGTTCCAATACCATGGCTTCCCTTAACTTTCATGAAATATTGCTGCAACATTTCTCAGAATTAAGTTTGGGAAATATATTCGTGTATTTTCAGAATAAAAGGGAAACTCTGCAAAGTTAAATTGAGTATTATAAAGTGATAAGATTTTTTTTTCTTCCAAGGCTAAAAATATCTGTTTTCTGCTTTATTTAGTCTAAAATCCAGTGAGCATTCACACATGTGATAAAGACCTACTGTGTGCTGGGAATTGTGTCTGCCACAGTACATGCCATGCCACAGCAAGGCATGGGCTCTGCCCTCCAGAACCTTATGTCTGGTTGGCAAGAAGGGTGACTATGTGGGAAAATACTCAGAATCATCCCATATATGATAGTAGAAGTCTGTCTCATTTGGGGAGGCAGGGAAGGGGATTCAAAGGAGTGAGGGGTGACTTCCACATATGGGGATCGGAAAAGGCTTCACCCTGCATACTTGCACCAGGGGCCTTATGCACTGGACTTTGACCCTAACCACACCTTGAATTCTGATGGGAAGCCTTTGAAAAACTGTACCTTCCCTGCATCCAACTCTCCATAGGGTCACGGCTTCTATACATGCCCAAGTTTCTCAGCTTAAACAGCTGGATAGCCAGGGCTGTCCTTTAAATGGGACAGCAAGTTTGTTCTTCAGGGAAACAGTATGTTTTGAGAATGGTCATTTCTGAAGTGCATCCAGTGTAAGGAAAACAGTGTTTTCTCCCTTTTGTTTCAAGATAGGAACTGGAAATGTTAAAATATATCAGGCTGATTTTTGGAAAAATCAGTACAGTGGGCTCTCTGTATCTATGGGTTCGTCATCTATTAATTCAATCAACTATGGATTGGTTGTTATTTTTAAAAACACAAAATAATAATACAACAATAAAAATGGATTATGCCTGTAATCCCAACACTTTAGGATGCCAAGGCGGGAGGACCTCAGGAGTTCGCGATTAGCCTGGGCAACATAGGGAGACCCTGTCTCTACAAAATAATAATAATAATAATAATAAATTAGCTGAGTATAATGGTGCATGCCTGTGGTCCCAGCTACTCAGCAGGCTGAGGTGGGAGGATCCCTTAAGCCTAGAAGGTCTGTGATTACACCACTGCACTCCAGCCAGGGCAACAGAGTGAGACCCTGTCTCAAGTAAAAAAATGACATATTTAAAAATAATAAAATATATCAATTATTTACATAGCTTTACATTGTATTAGGTATTATAAATAATCTACAGATGATTTAAAGCAGGGATGTCCAATCTTTTGGCTTCCCTGGGCCACTTTGGAAGAATTGTCTTGGGCCACACATAAAATACACTAACACTAATTATGGCTGTTGAGGTAAAAATAAAAATCACAAAAAAACCTCAATGTTTTAAGAAAGTTTATGAATTTTTGGTGGGCTGCGTTCAAAGCCATCCTGGGCCACAGGTTGGACATTCTTGATTTAAAGTATACAGGAGGGGCTGAGGCAGGGCCTCATGCCTGTAATCCCAGCACTTTGGGAGGCCGAGGCGGGCGGATCATTTGAGGCCGGGAGTTCAAGACCACCCTGGCCAACATGGCGAAACCCGTCTCTACTAAAAATACAAAAATTAGCTGGGTGTGGTGTCATGCACTTATAATCTCAGCTACTAAGGTGGCTGAGGCAGGAGAATCACTTGAACCCGGGAGGCGGAGGTTGCAGTGAGCTGAGATAGTGCCAGTGCACTCCAGACTGGGCAACAGAGTAAGACTTTGTCTCAATAAATAAATAAATAAATAAATAAATAAATAAAATGCAGAAGGATGTGCATAGGTTTTGTGCAAATACTATGCCATTTTGTGTTAGGTACTTGAGCATCCCCAGATTTTGGTATCTATGGGAATCCTGGAACCAATCCCCCACTGGTGCTGAGAGATCAGACTGTACATCTGATTACCCAGTGTCTCCACCATGCCATTGGAGTCCGTTCCTCCAGTTACAGTTGAGAAACAAGTGAGTCTTATGGAAAGGTGAGTCTGCTGTGGATATGTGTAAGAGAGGAAAAAGGCGTTCTGATGAGTGCGATAAAGATATGTGTTGGGGGCCGGGAAGTGGAAGAGCAGAGAAGAAGAGGAGATAATGCAATGACAATAGCAATGAGCCCAGACTCAAAACATCTAGACTCAACTCTAGCCTCCTTACCTCTTACTATTGTGTAATCTTGGGTGAGTCTCTTAAGTTCTTTGAGTCTCAGATTCTTTTATTTAAAATGACAGAAGAAAAACTATAGTCCCGTCTCATAGGGAGGAGGTGTGGAGTCATACATCTCAAGTTCCTGATACAGTGCTGAGCACAGTGTGTGCTCAAGAAATAGCATGGTGAGCTCTGGGACAGACAAGAAACAGCCCAGGTAGAAAAGGAGAATTTAACCTAAGTTCTCTCCAAACATTTTGGGTTTCAGAATAGTTGACAAAGCTAGAGGCAGGAAATCTAGGCAGGACAGTTAACCTCTCCTGTTCTCAGTTTTTTCATCTGCTAAATGAGGATTCTTTTTTAAAAATTGAGTTATAATTCACATACCACAAAATCCACCCTTTTGAAGTACATGATTCAGTGTTGACAGTGTATTAACAGTCGGGCAACCATCCCCACAATCAATTTTAGAAAATTTTCATCAATCCAAAAGGAAATCTGTATCCACTGGCAGTCCCTCCCCATTCCCACTCCCATCCCTGCAGCTCCTGGCAATCACTAATCTGCTTTCTCCCTCTATGAATTTGCCTATTCTTTCTGGACTTTTCATAGAAATGGAATTATACAATATGTGACCCTGTGTGCCCGGCTTCTTTCACTTAGCAAAGTGTTTTTAGGTTGTAATATATGTCATTCCTTTTTACGGCCAAGTAGTATTCCATTTTATGGATATACTAAATTTTGTTTATCTGTTTACCAATTGATGAGTATTTGGGTTATTTCCGTCTTTTGGCAATTATGAATAATGCTGCTATTAACATTCAGGTACACGTTTTTGTGTGGACATTTCTGGGTCATTTGGTAATTCTATGTTTAAGTTTTTGAGGAACTGCCAAACTGTTTTCCAAAGCAACTGCAACATTTTACATTCCCACACTCAGTGTGTGAGGGTTGCAATTCTTCACGTCCTTGCAACACTTTTTACTGTCAGTCTTATTTAATTATAGCAATCCTATTCTAGTGGGTGTGAAGCGGCTAAGTGGGGATTCTAATTCTTGTTCTTTTGTGAGAATTATAAAAAGATAATTTTAAGGAAGATTTTAGAAAACTATAATGTGTTCACCAAATAGAAGGTACTAGTAAGAAATAACTCTAACTTCATAGCTTGGGTTTTCCATGAATGTTCGGTTTGGGGATTTCTTTTGTGAACAGTGGGGAACTGGGTCAGGATTTAGAGGAAAGAAGTATTTTTAGTAAGATTATTAGGCACTGGTGAAAAAAATTCTGTAGCTATTTGAGAACTCAAATAGCTTTACATCAGCTGTTTGTGCATGTCAGTGTAATTGGTAAGATTCTCAAAATGACAAAAACAAAAGTAGCTTAATTTTTCTAGTGTTGTTATGAAGTGAATAATATTTAAAATCATGTCCAAAACCAGGCCCTTAATTAAATTTTTTGCTCTAGGCCCTGCCAAGCAAGTCATTGGCATATGAGAAGGCTGTGCTTTTTTTTTTTTTTTTTTTTTTTTTTTTGGACAATTTCGCCCTTGTCACCCAGGCTGGAGTGCAGTAGCGTGATCTTGGCTCACTGCAGCCTTCGCCTCCTGGGTTCAAGCAATTCTCCTGCCTCAGCCTCCTGAGTAGATGGGATTACAGGTGCCCGCCACCACACCTGGCTAATTTTTGTATTTTTAGTAGAGACAGGGTTTCGCCATGTTGGCGAGGCTGGTCTCAAATTCCTGCCTCAGGTGATCCACCCACCTCGGCCTCCCAAAGTGCTGGGATTACAGGTGTGAGCCACTGCGCCGGGCCGGCACTGACTGCATTGTTAGCATTGACTAGAAGTGAAGGCCTTTGCAGAATGGTAAAGAGCTCTTCACTTTTTAAAAGCTGTTCAACCTTAGGCAAGTCACTGACCCTTTTTCTTTCCACATACATTTGCTACGAACCTTAAATGAGATAATGCCTATGAAAGCACCCAGCACTAAGCCGGGGACAAACTAAGCACTCAGTAAAGGGAAGAGTTTTCCTCTGGTCGTTATCAGCCTGACCAGTAGCCCATTTACCCCAGTGGACCTTGGTTAGGGCTAAACTTAGAAGGAACGATCTGGTCTGACCAAAGATTATAATTTATTATTATATTCATTATTATTATTAATAGCTTTGTTGAGGTATAATTGACATACAGTAAACTGCACATATTTAAAATGTACAGTTTGATCATTTTTGACACATTTATACATCCAGGAAACCATCATCACAATAAAGATAGTGAACATATCCTTCTCCTCAAATTTTCCTTGTGCCTCTTGGTCATCCTTCACTCCTTCTCCTTCCCACCCCCAGTTCCCAGGTAACCACTACCTGCTTTCTGTCGCTATCGATTAGTTTGCATTTTCTGGACTATTATGTAAATAAAATCATACAGTGTGTACAATTTTTGGTCTGGTTTCTTTCACTCAACATAATTATTTTGAGATTCATTCATGTGGAACATATCAATAATGTGTTCCTTTTTATTGCTTTTTTATTGTGGAGTAGTATTGTATGCTGTTTGTATGACCATACCACAATTTATTTATCCATTCTTCTGTTAATGGACATCTGTAAATTTTTTAGTTTTGGACTGTTACACATAAAGCTATTATGAACATTTGTATACAAGCCCTTGTGTGAACATGTGCTTTCATTTCTCTTTGATAAATACTTAGGAGTGGAATGGGTAAATCATATCATAGATGTATGTTTTTAACTTTGAGAAACTACCAAATTTTTCCAATGTGCCTGTGCCATTTTACAGGCCCGTCATTGGGTATGAGAGCTTCACTTCCTCTACATCCGTGTAAGCATATGATACGATCTGTCTTTTTTATTTTAGCCATTCTAATGACGGTGCAGTTTATGTCATTTTGGTTTTAGTTTACATTTCCCCAATGATCTTGGGCATCTCTTCATGTGCTTATTAACCATTCATATATCTTCCTCGGTGAAGCGTCTGTTCAAATCTTTTGCCCAAGTTTTTAAAAATTGGGCGGTTTGGTTTTTGTTATTGAGTTTTCAGGGCTCTTCATATGTTTAGATACAATTTCTCTACCATATATATGGTTTTCTTCCTATATATGGTTTTCTTCCTATCTGCTGCTTGTCCTTTAATTCCTTTAACAGTGTCTTTCAAAGAGTAAATGTTTTTAACTTAGATGAAGCCCAGTTATGAATTGGGTTTTGATGTCACATCTAACAAATCTTTATCTAAACTGAGGTCCCAGTGGTTTTCTCCTTTAGTTTCTTCTAGAAGTTTTATATTTTTAGGTTTTACATTTAGGTCTGTGATCTATTTAATATTTGTGTATAATGTGAGGTATGGGTAATCAGAGGTTTGGGGGATTTTTTGCGTATCTATATCTGAGTTTTCTAGTACCATTTGTTGAAAATACCTCTTGCTCCACTGAATTTTCTTTGCACTTTTAAAAAAATTCATTTGTCTATATATGTGTATCAGTTAGGGCTCCCCATAGAAGCAGAACCAGTAGGATATAGATATAAAGAGATTTATTATGAGGGATTGGCTCATACAATCATGTAGGCTGAGCAGTCCCATGCTCTGCCATCTGCAAGCTGGAGGCTCAGGAGGGCCAGTGGTGCAATTCTAGCTGAAGCCCAAAGGCCTGAGAACCGGGGATGGGGGGGTCAATGGTGTAAGTCTCAGTTCAAATCTGAAGGTCCAAGAACCAGGAGTACTAATGTCCAAGGACAAGAGAAGACGAATGGCCCAACTCAAGCAGAAAGAGCAAATTCTCCTTTTCTCTATTTTTTGTTCTATTCAGGCCGTCAAAAGATTGGATGATGCCCACCCATGTTGGTGAGGGTAGATCTTCTTTACTCAGTCTACTGATTCAAATGCTAATCGCTCCTGGAAACACCCTCACAGACACATGCAGAAATAATGTTTTACCAGCTATCTGGACATTCCTTAGCACAGTCAAGCTGACACATACAATTAACCATCACAGTACGTATCAGTGTATTTCTGTACTCTCCATTCGGTTCCACTGACCTTTATGCTGGTACTGCATTGCTTTGACTGTTGTAGCTTTATAATAACCTCAAATGAGGCCCTGTTCATCCTGTAAATTTGTTTTTTTCTAAAGTTGTTCTGGTCTT
This sequence comes from Nomascus leucogenys, assembly GCF_006542625.1. NCBI lineage: Eukaryota > Metazoa > Chordata > Mammalia > Primates > Hylobatidae > Nomascus > Nomascus leucogenys. Next base: position 136,656,517 of record NC_044406.1, read on the forward strand.
TTGTATTTTCATTTGAATTTTAGGATCATATTGCCAATTTTTACAAAAACACTGATAGGATAATGATTGAGATGGTGTTGAATCCGTAGTGGTGGTGAAATTAAGATGCATCTTAACAATATTGAGTCTTCTGACCTATGAATGAGGGTGACATCTCCATTTATTTAACCTTTCTTTATGTCAGCAACATTTTATACTTTTCAGTGCATAGATCCTTCACTATATTGTTAAACTTTTGTCTACTATATCATTTTAGATGCTATTGTGAATTTTTAATTTCACCACTTGATTGGTCATTGATACCAATAGAAATAAAATTGATTTTTGTATATTGATTTTGTATTCTGCAACATTGCTAAATTTACTAGTTTTAGTAGTGTGTCATCTGCAAATAAAGGCAATTTTACTTATTTTTTTCCAATTTGGAAGCCTTTCATTTGTTTCTTTCCTAATAATCCTGTAGAATAGAAGTGGTGAAAGCAGACATTCTTGTCTTATTCCCGATCTTAAGGAGAAAGCTTTCAGTCTTTCCCCTTTACATATGATGTTAGCTGTAGTGTTTTTTACATTGCCATCGTCAGGTCGAGGAACACTTCCTTTCTATTCCTGATTTGTTGAGTGCATCATGAAAAGATCTGAATTTTGTCATTGAGATGATTATATATATTTCCCTTTAATCAATTAATATGGGGGTATTACATTAATTGATTTTTGGATATTAAACAAATCTTGCATTTCTGAGATAAATTGCACTTGGTCACAGGGTATAATACTTTTTACAGTTTGCTGGATTCAATTTGCTAGTATTTTGTTGAGAATATCTGAGCATTTATTCATAAGGGCTATTGATCTGCAGTTTTTCTCTCCTGTGATGTCTTTGATTTTGGTTTCAGGGTAATAGTACCCTCAAAGAATAACTTTGGGAAGTGTTCCTTTATTTATTTATTTATTTATGGAAGAATTTCTGAAGGATTGCTGTCAATTCTTCCTTAAACATTTGGTAGAATTGAGGAGTGAAGCCATCTGGCCTTGAATTTTCTTTCTGAGAATTTCAGAAACTGCAAGTTTTTTAAACTGCAAGTTCAATTTCATTAATGGTTATAGGGTTATTTGGGTTACATATTTCTTCTTGAGTGAGCTTTGGTAGTTTGTGTCCTTCAGGAGTTTGTCTATTTCCTATAAGTTGTCAAATTTATTGTTGCACATTGTTCATATTATTTTCTTATAATTTCATTATCTGTAGAATCTGTAGTGATATCACCATTCTGATTTCTGCTATTGGTTAATTTGTATCTTTTATCTTTTTTCTCATCTCTCTTGTTAGAAGTTTATCAATTTTATTGTTCTTCCTAAAGAACCCCCTTTTGGTTTCATTGATTGTCTCTGCTGTTTTTCTATTTCATTGATGTTGCTGTGATCTTTATTTCCCTTTTTGTACTTTCTTTGGGTTTCCTGGGCTCTTCTTTTCCTAGGTTCTTAAAGGAAAAGCTAAGGCTGTTGATTTGAGACATTTCTTTTCAAATACAGGCATTTAGTAACATAAATTTCCTTATAAGTACTGCTTTGGTGTCATCACATAATTGTTATGTTGTGTTCTCATTTTCATTCTGATTAAAATATATGATCATTTTCCTTTGATTTTTTCTTTGCCCCATAAGTTACTTAGGAGTATATTACTTAGTTCTCCAAATATTTGGGTTTTTTTCCAGATATGTTTCCCTTATTGATTTCAAATTTAATTTTATTGGGGTCGGAGAACAAACTTTGCATGACTTAGACTTTAAATTTATTGAGATTTGACTTACGACCCACAATATTACGTATCTTGATAAATATCTCATATGCATTTGAAAATAGTGCAAATTCTGATGTTATTGGGATTATTCTGTAAATGTAAATTAGGTCAATTTAATGGCTAGTGTAGTTCAAATTTTCTATGTCTTTACTAATTTTCTGTCTACTTGTTTTTTCACTTATTGAGAGAAGGGTATTGAAATCTCTGACTATGATTATGGACTTGTCTATTTCTCCTTGTAGTCCTATCATTGTTTATTTCATATATTTTGAAGCTCTCTTATTGGGGGCATAAAATTTAGAATATTTTGTTCTCTTGATTGACAACTTTATTATGAAATGACTTATTTCTTCTTGATGATGTTTTTTCCTCTGAAGTCTACTTTGTATGATATTAATACAGCCACTCTGGCCTGTGGCTAACTCTATCGTTCCTTTCTTCCAGGGACAAAAACCTGAATGAGACGCCCTCTACCTAGGGAGGGACTGAAATTGATCACAAAGAGTCTCCTCCAAGAAGCTGGAAGCTTGTTAGAACTATTCATGAAAAATAATTCTATGAGTGTTTTCCTTTAAGGTAAGTTCTATTTCTTCAGAAGGACAAAACAAAACAAAACAAAACAAAACGGTGAGGAAGAGGAAGGGCCCCCTCTCAACCAAAGTCCAGAAGCCCTCTGAAGGTGAGTGACCCACCCAGGCTCCTCCTCATCTACCCCTTGACTCTTCCCTCCCAAGACGCCTTACCCTGTCCTCGCCTGGCACAATCCCTACCCCAGCCTGCACCCTTTATTGATGAAACCTCCATTCCCACCCCTCCTCCATCCTCTTTCCCAAAACTGATGCCCTTCTGTGATCTCCCTGTTGTCCTTCCAGGTTCCAAAGACAACCTGGAAGGGAAAAGGGACCCTTTGAGAAAGTTCCAGGAAAAAAAAAAACCACTCCCAAAAAGACTACCACTTCAAGAAAACCTGAGGAAGGGAACGGGCCAACACTATCCAGCCACTATGACCAGCTGAATAGGAAACTCACTCAAAATGAGCCATAGCAGGACCAAGTTAGCCAGGAGACCTCCACAATCTGCAGCATCTCCCTGGACAGCCAGTAATTTCAAGGCAAGTTCAGAGGCCTAGATCTATCTGAGAGGTCTCCAGAGATCTAACCCCAGAGAACTAGCCAGCAGGGTCTAGAATACATTCTATACCCCACAGGGTACGCCCCATGGTGATGAAAATAAAATGAATCTGTTGTAAAATGATGTGAGTGTCTTCATGTTCTAGGATGGTGGGGAGGGAGGAAGGAGGGAAGAGGTGGTGTGTGGAAAGGGAGGGAGGAAGGAGGGAAGAGGTGGTGTGTGGAAAGGGAGGGAGGAAGGAGGGAAGAGGTGGTGCATGGAAAGGGAGGGAGGAAGGAGGGAAGAGGTGGTGTGTGGAAAGGGAGGGAGGTGGGTGTTGCAGGGTTGGGGCCAGAAGGACAGATCCACAGTTAATCAGACATGGAGGGATAAGGACTAGGTTAGCACTGAGCACTGAAGACAAATTTCCTCCTTATCACTATCTCACTAGTAAGAAAGTAAAAGGCCTGGTGTTTTCGCATGTATTTGCAGGGGGTAGGGGTAGGTGAGCAATATCAGCTTATAAATTGCCAGAACCTAGATGGTGTGATATATGTAGGATGATAGTATCAGCTCTCTAAAAAGGGAGACAAATATATCACCTCTAAACCGCCTACCTCATAGTGGCATTTCTTGCATCCTGCCCTATGCTGTAAACAACTAAAGGGCCTTCAAAGGGTCCAAAAATCTCATTCTACTAAAAGCTGATGACAACACCCCAAAGGACTGAAATAATGGTGTTTGGAGGCTACAGACCCAATACTGATTAGCCCACTTTGTTGTCAAGAAAATTTGTGATACATTTTCTTAATCCAGTCTATCATTGTTGGACATTTGGGTTGGTTCCAAGTCTTTGCTATTGTGAATAGTGCCACAATAAACATACGTGTGCATGTGTCTTTATAGCAGCATGATTTATAATCCTTTGGGTATATATCCAGTAATGGGATGGCAGGGTCAAATGGTATTTCTAGTTCTAGATCCCTGAGGAATCGCCACACTGACTTCCACAATGGTTGAACTAGTTTACAGTCCCACCAACAGTGTAAAAGTGTTCCTATTTCTCCACATCCTCTCCAGCACCTGTTGTTTCCTGACTTTTTAATGATGGCCATTCTAACTGGTGTGAGATGGTATCTCATTGTGGTTTTGATTTGCATTTCTCTGATGGCCAGTGATGATGGGCATTTTTTCATGTGTTTTTTGGCTGCATAAATGTCTTCTTTTGAGAAGTGTCTGTTCATGTCCTTTGCCCACCTTTTGATGGGGTTGTTTGTTTTTTTCTTATAAATTTGTTTGAGTTCATTGTAGATTCTGGATATAAAATGTGGCACATATACACCATGGAATACTATGCAGCCATAAAAAATGATGAGTTCATGTCCTTTGTAGGGACATGGATGAAACTGGAAATCATCATTCTCAGTAAACTATCACAAGGACAAAAAACCAAACACTGCATGTTCTCACTCATAGGTGGGAATTGAACAATGAGAACACACAGACACAGGAAGGGGAACATCACACTCCGGGGACTGTTGTGGGTTGGGGGGAGGGGGGAGGGACAGCATTAGGAGATGTACCTAATGCTAAATGACGAGTTAATGGGTGCAGCAAACCAACATGGCACATGGATACATATGTAACAAACCTGCACATTGTGCACATGTACCCTAAAACTTAGAGTATAATAATAATAATTAAAAAAAAGAAAATTTGTGATAGAATAGTTGGCTACTCAGGGCAGGGCAACAGAAGTAGCTTGCCCCTGGTGCTTTGGTGAGAATTTAATAATATGTAATGCTTATGTTGGAAAAAAAGGGAAATCTGAAATCAGTGATATTAATTTCTATCTTGTGAAACTACAACTATAAAAAGTAAATCCAAAGCAAACAGAATGCCAAAGTAAGGAAATACTAAAGAGCAGAAATCAATGAAATTGAAAACAAAATTATTAGGGAAAAAAATCACTGAAACAAAAAACTCTTTCTTTCTTTTTTAGTGACAGGTTCTCACTCTGTCACCCAGGCTGGAGTACAGTGGTTTGATCATGATTCACTGCAGCCTTGAACTCCTGGGCTCAAGCAGTCCTCCTTCCTCAGCCTCCTGAGTAGCTAGGACTACAGGTGCATGCCACCATGCCCAGCTAATTTTTTTAAAAAAGATTTGTACAGGTGGCATATGTTACCCAGGCTGTCCCCAAACTCCTGGTCTTAAGCTGTTCTCTCACCTCAGTTTCTAAAATGCTGGGATTGCAGGCCTGCATCACCACATCTGGCCAAAAAGCCATTTCTTTATAAAAATCAGTGAAATTGACAAACCTCTGGCCAGACCAATGGAGAGAAGACACAAATTACTGATATCTTGAATGAAAGGGAGGCTATCACTATAGATGCTATAGACATTAAAGGGATGATTGAGGAATAACATGGACAACTTGATGCTCATAAATATAACAGCTTAGATAAAACGAACAAATTCTCTGAAAGATACAAACTTACAGAAATCACTTAAGAAGAAAGAGGCAACCTAAAAAGTCATATTTATATTAAAGAAATTGAATTCATAGTTTAAAACCTTCCACAAAATAAAACTTCAAGTCCAGATGATCTCATTAGCAAATTCTCGCAAACATTTAAAGGAGAAATAATACTCCATCCCACAAATTCTTCAGAAAATAGAAGAGGTGGAAATTCTTCCAAACTCATTTTATCATCAGTACTAATTACCAAAACTAGACAGTCATTACAATAAAGAAAAACTACAGACCAGTATTCCTCATGAACATAAATGTGAAAGTTCTCACCAAAATACTAGCAAATTAAATTCAACAATATATTAAAAGGATAATGCATCATGACCAAGTGAGGTTTATCCTGGAAATACAAGGCTGCTTCAACATTCAAAAGTCAGCCAATGTAGCATACTAAAGAAAAAAATCACACAGCCATATCAGTCGATGCAGAAAAAGTATTTGCTAAAATCCAACAACCATTTATGATTTTAAAAAATCTATGCAAACCAGGAATAAAAAGTAATTCCTACATCCTGATAAAGAGTATCTGTAAAAATCCTAAAGCTAGTATCATACCTAATGGTGAAAGACTGAATGATTTTCCTCTAGATCGAGAACAAGGTAAAGATGTCTGCTTTTGCCACTCCTCTGCAATATCATACTTGAAATCATAGCAAGTGCAATAAGGGAAAAGAAAGAAAATGCATACACATTGGAAAAGAAGAACTAAAACTGTCTCTATCAGGAGACAGCGTCACTATCGAAGTAAAAAATTCCAACGAAATCTAAAATAGATTCAATGAAATCTTACACGTACTCAATTTGAGAGTCACAGTGCAAGGTCACAGTGTAAAAGGTCTTCATATAGAAATTAATTGTATTTCTATATATCAGCAATTAATATTTGAAAATTTACATTTTTATTAGCTTTACTAAAGTACAATTGGTACACAAAAACTGCACATGTTTAATGTATACAATTTGATGAGTTTGAACACATGCATAAACCCATGAAACCATAACCACAATCAAGGTAATAAACATATTTATCACCTCCAAAAGTTTCCTTGTGTTCCACTGTGTCTTTTTAATTAATGTGGTAAAATTATCTAACATGAGATCTATCCTCTTCAAAATTGTAAAGTGCACAAAAGGCACTATATTGTGCAACAAATCTCTAGAACTTATTCATCTGCATAATTGAAACTTTATACCTATTGAGCAGCAATACCCCTTTTCCTCCTCCTCCCAGCCCCTGGCAACCATCATTCTATTCTCTGCTTCTATGGGTTTGACTATTTCTAATATTTAAAGACCTAAAAAATGGAAATACATACTGTAGTTATGAATTGGAAGACTCACTATCATTAAAATGTCAGTTATCTGCAAACTGATCTATGGATACAGCCCCATCAAAATCACAGTGGTTTTTTTTGTAGTTATCAACACATTGATTTTACGATTCATATAGAAAGACATAGGAAATAGAATAAAAAGGAAATTTGGGAAAAGAAGAACAAAGTTGGAAAAGTCATACTACCTGCTTGTAAGACTTAATATAAAGCGAAAGTCAACAAACCAGTGTGATGTTGGTGGAGGAACTGATCCATAGATCAACAGGAAAGAAAATAGGGAAGCTATAAGTAGACCCACACACATACGAATAATTGATTTTTGACAAAACTTCAATGGCAATTCAACGGGGAAAGAATAGCTTTTTCAACAAATAGTACTTAAACAGTCAGACATCCATATGCAAAAAAAGAACTTTGACTTATACCTCAAATCTCATCACAGATTAGCTCAAAATGGATCATAGACATAAATGAAAAGCATAAAATCATAAAATTCTAAATTAAAACATAGGGGAAAAATCCATGTGGCCTTTGGTTAGGCAAAAAGGTTTTAGATATGCCAAAAGCATGATCCATAAAAGAAAAATATATATTGGCTTTATATAAATTAAAAACATTTCCTTTGCAAAAAATACTATTAAAAGAATAAAAGTATAAGCTATAGACTGGGAGGAATTATTTGTAATCAGATGTTTGAAAAAGGAACTGTATTTAGAATACACAAGGAACTCTCAAAACTCAACAACAACATCAAACAATCCAATTAAGAAAATGGATAAAATATTTGAACAGATACTTCACCGAAGAAGATACATGATGGACCAAAGAGGATATGCAGAATATATATACATAAGACAAATAAGCACATGAAAAAATACTTAGCATCATTAGTTGTTTTGGAAATGCACTTTGAAACCACAGTGAGACACTACTACACATCTATTAGAACATTAAAAAATAAAGAAAAGAGGAAAGAACTGACAAACCAAGTGCTGGTGAGGCTGTGGAGCTATTGGAACCCTCATCCAGTGCTGGTGGGAACACCAAATGGTACTGTCATTTTGTAAGACATTTTGACAGTATTTTTAATAAAGTTAAATATACACTTCTCATGTGACCCAGCAGTCCTATTCCTAGGTATTCACCCAAGTGAAATGAAAACACATGTTCATACAAAAACTTGTAGTCAATGTTTATAGTAGCTTTATTCATAATTGTCCAATAAAAACTGGAAACAACCCAAACATCCCTTAATTTAGAAATGTAAACTGTGACCTATCCATCCAATGGAATACTTCTCAGTAACAAAAAGAACAAACTCTTGATACACACAACAACATGGATGAATCGCAACTGCATCATCCTGAGTGAAAGAAGCCCATCTGAAAAGGCTACATACTCTATGATTTCATTCCTGTGACATCCTAGAAATGGCAAACCAGTAGGGATGAAGAATAGATCAGTGGTTGCAAGGGATTATATGTGTGGGGAGGAGTTTTGATTACAAAAAGGTAGCCTGAGAGAAGGTTTTTGGGGTAGTAATGGAACTGTTCTGTGTCTCAATTGTGGTAGTGGTTGTATAACTCTGTACATTGTTAAAACTCATCAAACTGGACACCAGAAGAGTGAATTTTTCTGAATGTAAATGGAAAATAAATTTTAATTAAAACTTACAAATGAGTTAGGCATGGTGGCACATGCCTGTAATCCCAGCTATTTGGGAGGCCAAGGAAGGAGGATCGCTTGAGCCCAGTTCAAAAATAGCCTGGGCAACATAGTGAGACTCTCTGTCTCAAAAACAATTATAAATTAAAAAAAATCTGCCTCGCTAATTTTGGATAAAAGTCTGTAGGGGAGCAAAAGTGGATTGAGTAGACCAGTTAGTAGGCTATTCCAATTTCCCATGAGAGATGTAGGGTTATAACAGAGAAAGCTGATCAGAGTGGACAGATTTGAGAGCGATAAGGAAGTAGAAAAAATAGTGTGAGGTTGATTGTGTGGCTGGGAAAGTGGGACTAGTCTAGAATTACTCTTAGGTTTCCAAGTTGTTAACCAGAGTCAGTATTGTCATTTACTAAAATAGAGAAGAGAAGAGTAGGGCCAGGTTTGGGAGAAAGATAATATGTTCATTTGGGGACATAGGACATTGTGCATGGATGTCAAGGTAAAGATGGCCAGCAATGACTCAGATATCCAAGCTTGGTGCTCAGAAGGAAAATGTCTGCATTAGAGATGAAGATTTAGGAGCCCATTGTATTGGAAGCATTCCATCAACATGTAACACATTCCTTTATTTTGGCCCCTCTGTTACATTTAACAGTTGTTCTCTACCTCCTTTTTGAAGCTCTCTATTCTCTTGACTTGTGTGCCACTGCACCATCCTGGTTTGTCTCACATTTTTGTTTTCTGAGGCAGGGCCTCACTCTATCACCAAGGCTGGAGTGCAATGGCATGATCTCGGCTCATTGCAGCCTCAACCTCCGGGGCTCAGGTGATCCTCCCACCTCAGCCACCCTGAGTAGCTGGGACTACAAGAGTGCACTGCTATGCCTGGCTAATTTTTGTATTTTTTTGTAGAGATGGGGTTTCAGCCATGGTGCCCAGGCTGGTCTCGGACTCCTGGGCTCAAGCAATCCACCCACCTCCGTCTCCCACAGTGCCAGGATTATAAATGTAAGCCAACGCACCTACCTTTCCTCACATTTCTATGTCTTTTTTTTTCTACTTTCTTTGTAGACTCCTCTATGTCCATCCAATAAAAATTTTTCGAGAACCTACTAGGTGCAAGGTTACATACTAAGTGTTGAGGTAGCAATAGTAAGTAGGAGCCAGTGCCTGCCCTCAGAGTGCACAGCCTGATGAACTCTTCCCTGGCCTTCCCTTTAAATGTTGGTATCCCCAGGCTTCTGCCTACTGCTTTTCCTGGTTTTTGTACACTGTCCTGTTGGAGCCCAGTCAAATAATTCTCCATGCTTACCCGCAGACTTCTCTTTAGTCTTTGATCAAGTGACCTGTATTTATCCATGGAAGACTTGAACCTATGTTCAAGCGGTAGCCCAAGAAGCAGAATAGATGCATTTTAGCCCTGGCTCTGCCATTCAGTGGTTGTGTGACTTCAGTATGTCCCTTGCTCCCTCTCTGGGCTTTGAAGTCCCATCTATACAAAATGAGGATAGTATCAGGCAATGTCTTTTTAAGACAGACTGTGATTCTGTTTCCTCAGGCTCTTCTCCAGATTTTTCTTCAGCTTGTTGTTACCCTCAAATTCTGTAAACTTCACACCACCAATCATATCTCAGAGGCTGAAGGGCACTTACAACTACAAAGTTCTCTCTCAGATTTTGGGCCTCTGGCCCAGTGTCTAATCTGTTAACCAATGGTCTGTTAACCAGATTATTCTTTAAGGAAGATGTCGAGGCTCCTTCCTTCCTACTACATCGATGAGCATACCTTGAACCCCTGATGCCAGCCAACCTGAAACATGCCTGCCTCTTCCTGCCTACCTCCTGCCTAAGCCCATTCTGTTCCAGAGCTATACAGGTGTACATTGGGAAGGCAGCCCCATTCATCGTCAAGGCTGATATGTCTGCTTCTCCCAGATTACAATCTGTGTCAAAATTAGCTATCCTGCCAAGGGGAAGCTTTTAGCCACCTGGATAGAGATATCTTTGGCCACTTGCTGCTCTGTCCATGTGGTATTTAGCTTTTGTAACATCAGTTTTAATGCTCTACAAGCCATGTCTGCCTTTTCAGTGGGGATGCCAACCAACGAAGAACTCCTCTTTTTTGGGGGGGTGGGGATGGGGAGGGATGATTATAAAGATTTATTTGCTATAGCATTTTTTTCCATTTTTAAATTCTTTTTTTTGTTATTATACTTTAAGTTCTAGGGTACATGTGCACAACGTGCAGGTTTGTTACATATGTATACATGTGCCATGTTGGTGTGCTGCACCCATTAACTCATCATTTACATTAGGTATTTCTCCTAATGCTATCCCTCCCCCAGCTTCCCACCCCACGACAGGCCCCAATGTGTGATATTCCCTGCCCTGTGTCCAAGTGTTCTCATTGTTCAATTCCCACCTATGAGTGAGAACATGCAGTGTTTGGTTTTCTGTCCTTGCGATAGTTTGCTCAGAATTCCAGAACACTTTCTAACAAAGACTTAAGATTTCCATTTTTGCGGACATCCAGCTGACTTTGTCCAGGGTTTGAAGTTACCACCTCTAACAGGCTCCACCATCAATCCCTGGAGGGTAAAAATAAGGTGATTATTTTCTCATACAGGGATGAAGAAATTGGACTCATTTATTCAAGTGGTTTGGGTTCCCAACTGTGTACCACATTATCAACACTTCTCAAGGGCTTCAGTTGGAAAGTACCTGCAATGCTGCCCTGTTACAAATGTATTCAGACCTTTCAGTGGAGAGATGCAAGCTAATGAATACATTAACTCCCTCCTCATCAAGTTGTGCTTATTTATTCTGTTGCATTAAGCTCAGACATCAGAGAACAGACTGTCTGAACCTTGTTATCTTCCCAACTGGCAGAAATGCCTCCATCTCCCTCTTTCTGGAGGGTATAGTCCATTCTCCCAGGCTTGATGGTGCCATGAGCAGAAGCAGAGTTGCCATTCATTTGAGGCAGCACTTGCTGAAGTCGTAGTACACTCTCATGCAGGTCCCAAGTGAAGACTTCTCAGTTTAACTGAGTTTCAGGACTCATTGGCCTTGGCTGCTGCTCAGTCAGCTTTTGCTTTAATTTTTTTGTTGCCAGAGAACAAACACCACAAAAACCAGTAAATTTCCCTTTGTGCCTTAGCTTCCAGAAAGCTGCCAGCCAAGGTCAATGCCCCATGCAACTCTCTAATACTCTGTCTCCACAGTAGGGAACACGCTCTGCCTTTCTTAGCCTTAATTGCCCCACTGGGCACTGTGTTTTGGCCTCTAGGTGGCCCCAGAGCATCTAAGATGAATGAGAAGAGGCTGAATTATAAATTCATAGGCATTCATAGGGTCTTCAGGAGTCTACGTCCTACTCAAGTACATTCTAAGTAGGCTTAAAAGGGGTTGTTCTCCAGCCTTCCTGATCTGGCTTCTGTTCACCCTGCAGGCTCATTTTTCTCCAACTTCCCCTTCACTTGTGCCACTTCAGCCACATAAGTCTCGTCTTTTTCCTGTAATACTCCAAGTTCTTTCCTATCCCAGGGCCTTCACTCATGCTGTTCCATTTGCTACTCCACCACCCTCAACCAACATTTGGTAACTCCTACTCCATCCATTAGGAGTAGGAGTTGAATATGATTTAATCAGAGATGATTTAATCTTCTCTGACCTTCCCAAACTGGATGAAGTCCCCTTCTTATCCTGTTTCATAGAACCCTATACTCTTCTTTGATAGCAACTATCACAATTTCTCACTATTTTTGTAATTTTCTGTTCATTGGATCTCTCCTCTACTAGGCTATAAGCTCTAGGAAGTCAGCAACCATGTTTAGCTTTGTTCTCTGCTGGATTTCTAGTGCCTGGAACATACTAAAGGCTCAATATATACATAGTGAGTGAATGAACAAGTGAATGACTACCCTGGAGGACAGGCAGAAATGTTAGTCTTGAAGGTAGACAACTCAAGAGAAACTATTTGAATTTACCACTACATTAGCCAGACACCTGAGGCGGTCAGGGCTCTTGCAGTTCCATTTCAGCCAGAAAACAGATCATAGGAAACATTCCCCATTTGAGCTCTGGCACAGAGGCCTGAAATCTAGATTCTTCTTTGAGCTCTTCTACTTACTGGTTTTGTGATCCTAATCAAGCTTTTTGCCTTCTGGGACCTCAGTCTCCTTCTATGACAACACTAATTCTTGTCCTGCTGTGTTAGTCAGGGTTCTCTAGAGGGGCAGATACACACACACACACACACACACACACACACATGCACACACATGCACACACACATAGGAGTTTATTAAGTATTAACTTCCACGATCACAAGGTTCCACAAAAGGCTGCAAGTTGAAGAGCAAGGGGCGCCACTCTGAGTCCCAAAACTGAAGCACTTGGAGTCCAATGTTCGAGGGCTGGAAGCATCTAGCACAGGAGAAAGATGTAGGCTGGGAGAGGCTAGGCCAGTTTCTCCTTTTCATATTTTTCTGCCTGCATTATATTCGCTGGCAGCTGATTAGATTGTGCCTACCAGATTAAGGGTGGATCTGCCTTCCCCAGCCCACTGACTCAAAGGTTAATCTCTTTTGGCAACACCCTCACAGACACATCCAGGATCAATAATTTGTATCCTTCAACCCAATCAAGTTGACACTCAGTATTAACTAAACACCTGCTTACCACACAATACTGATGAAATAAATAAGACAAGATATATCCTGTAGCACTTTGTCAGCAGTGAAGCACTGTACATTTGTGAAGAATGGCTGCCACTATTGATGTCTCACCTCAATTGTCATTGCTATTGCCAGCAAAGGTTTCCTCAAGGGTCCCCCAAATCAAGGCATTGTATAATGCTCTAGGACTCTGGAGTGAGCTGTTTGCTTCTTGTGGAGCTAAAAGAGGTATTCTTTGAGAAAGCACATGTATCAGCCCAACTCAGCTGTCTGCAGTAGATTACAGGGCTTTTCTTTCCTGAAAAAGTTAAATCACAGCAGCTCAATAGAAAATGGGACATTTTGAGGCCACAGCTGTTTCAATAGCAGTGTGCTTATTATAAAGAACGCAGGGACGTCCCAGATGGACCGACAGCTCACCCTTCATATGCAGAAAGTTTGCAGTGGTCAAATTCCAAGGATGCATCATGTCACAAGAAGAGTAAGTGTTCATTTGCAAAACAGAACAGAGCCTCAAGGAGACATCCAATCCACGAAGGGCTATACTCCACCAACCCCCAGAGTAAAGAAGGGTTTGCAACTCAGGTTTAAGGAGGCAAAAGTAAGAGAGCATCTAGCAGTTTTAAAGGAATAAAAGCATGCTTGTCCAAACACAATTCATTTCTAGGGCCTGAGAAGATTTTAGATATGTTAAGAAATACACTGTTTGGGCCAGGATGCGGTGGCTCACACCTGTAATCCCAGCACTTTGGGAGGCCGTGGCGGGTGGATCACCTGAGGTCAGGAGTTCAAGACCAGCCTGGCCAACATGTTGAAACCCCATCTCTACTAAAAAAAAAAAAAAAAAAATACAAAAATTAGCCAGGCGTGGTGGTGGGCACCTGTAATCCCAGCTACTCAGGAGGCTGAGGCATGAAGAATTGCTTGAACCTGGGAGGCGGAAGTTGCAGTGAGCTGAGATCACACCACTGCACTCCAGCCTAGGCGACACAGAGAGACTCTGTCTCAAAAAAAAAAAAAAAATATATATATATATATATACTGTTTGTAACAGCAGTACGTGCTTGGCTTGTAGTAGTAATTAAATATGTGTTGAATGAAAAAGAAATTTCTTTGCAGAGTCACAAGAATGGAACTTCAAAGAAGTAAAAGTTACCCTGATTTTTCAAAAGCAGAAAGAGGAAAATTTCAGAAACTAGAGACTGCATAATTTTGAAGGCTGGTTGGACATCTGTTCCCCCTCAAAATTGCTTTCAGACTGGAGGAACATCTTTTAATGATATGCACCACAGGACTCAGCATCTGACACTGCTGTCACTATTATACCATAGGTGAAGACATATGCACCAGGCAGGTCAAATTTAAAGATTCTCTGCCTGGCCTCGTGGAAATAGGCTTATTCTTCTCCGGGGAGATGTCCAAGTATGAAGAAAGGTCTGGACAGTTAAAGCAGAGTGGCCGGGTAAAGATTCAGGGAGTAAAGTGCCTGTGAATAATGGAAAAAAACATTCAAATAAGCAGAGCAGAAGGCAAGAGCACAGCCAAGGTGAGCAGGTGAGACTATGCAGGATGCTTTGGAGGATAAGAGAGAAGGCCTGCTGGGCAAAAATGAAGAGTTTGTTTTGAGAAGAAGACTACAAGATGATAACATTGGTAGGACAGTGTGCAGGGGCCAGATTAGGACAACCCAGAAAGCCTGGCTAAGAAGTTTGTGTTTTATGATTCTGGAAATGTGCAACAATTCATTGACCTATTCATTAACATAGTCAGTATACAATTATAGAGACCTTACTTTATGCCAGATCCTCGGCCTGTTCCTGGCTAGGGATGCAGAGGTAAGGAAGTTAGGGTCCCTGCTTTCAAGATGCTCACTGTCTTGTAAGGCAGTCCAACTTCTCAATAAACATCTGATGACAAGAATGTGCCCGGAGAGCAGGGAAGAGGGTGTGTAAAAAAGAATGTAGGGAGTGAATATGCAAGGTTTACCTACTTCCATCCACATGGCTGGACAAACAGCTCCTACTGCCTATGATTCAGCAGTAATTTGATGTATTTAGGGCCTTTTGAGCATTCATTTCCATTCTCATCTCCTGTGGAACAACTCAAAAAGGACCCTTGCCCCTTTGTTCATTTCAAAATAGATTGATCTGCATTTGAGAGAAGATGCAGAAACAACTTAAATGTACAATAGTAGAGCTATTTTAACATAAATTATTGAATCTCCACTTGTTATTATGCAGCCATTAAATCAGGTTGTATAATTTTATTTAATAAACAATTTTATTTAATAATATGAAGAACTTTATTATAATGGTAACTTCTAAAATCAGAAGATAAAATTGTACGTACGATATGGCCTCAGTCATGTAAAACAAATATAAATAAAAGGGAATATGCCAAGATAGTGTTGATGATTACCTCTGCTTAATGAGATTTTTTTGAAACTTGTTTTTCAAACTTTTTGTTTTTCTACAATAAGTATGTATTGCTTTTATAATCATAAAAAGAGACAAGATGATGTATGTTCAATTGTTCCAAAATGATTAGAATAAAGTACTTGAAAAATAATAGTGAAACAGACTGTTTTCTTTCTCATGCATTATTTATAAGGAAAATAATTCCTATCAGTCTCTGTTTTCAAAAAGCACAATGTGTACTCTTCACACTGTTGCCAATACAATGCTGACGTAATATTGGTAAAAAGCACAAATGATAACTCCAGAGGCCTCTCTGTTGATTAGCTGGTCCTTCGAAATTGCTAAGTTCTAATGAAAGGGTCACTTACTCTCCAACAAAAATAACGTTTTGTCCATGTCCTCTAATTTCACACAATGAGAGTGTAATTTAAATATATATGGTTTTGAAATTTTCAATCTAGTTTGAAGAAGCACTATGTAAATATTTTGAATATTCAATTTAAAGTTCAACATAATGGAGTAGCACCTATTTAACAACCATACTGTTCCACATGGGGACAAAGACAAATGTCAGAAGTTTTAATTGGTAGGGACCATTTTGCACAGAAATATTACCTTCCTTTGAATAGTCTTTGTATTTATGTGGTACTGGCTGCCTTAATAGCTCACAAATCAGCCGATGGATCATCTGTTCCTATTTGTTAGATACTTCTCCCAGATGCAGATTAATCTATTTTGAAATGAACAAAGGGGCAAGGGTCCCTTTTGAGTTGTTCCATAGGAGATAAGAATGGAAATGAATGCTCAAAAGGCTCTTCATACATCAAGTTGCTGCTGAATCATAGGCAGTAGGTGCTGTCTGTCCAGCCATGTGGATGGAGGTAGGTAGTTGAACCTTGCATATTCTCTCTCTAAATTCTTTTTGTGATTAAGGAGATGCATTTCCGAAATGGTAGGTTGACAGTGTCTGGGTAGCAATAACTAGCAGAGAAATAGTACACACATCCTACTTCCTGCACCTCATTCTTATAGAAGGCAACAACTAATCATCAGGCTTGATCTAGCCCTGTTCTGGCCCTTCCATTCGGTAAGTTGTCGTTTTAGCATCTCTTTGCCCTCAGCTACCCAGTCTTTATCTTCATGCATCATCTCCTCCCTCTGTGTTCTATTCCAACCTTGTAACTCCTCATATAACATCTTTCTTTCTCATTTCCCAGGACGAGAC
Source organism: Nomascus leucogenys (assembly GCF_006542625.1). Lineage (NCBI taxonomy): Eukaryota > Metazoa > Chordata > Mammalia > Primates > Hylobatidae > Nomascus > Nomascus leucogenys. The sequence goes on from NC_044406.1 coordinate 136,673,277, forward strand.
CCTTCCAGGTCTCTGATTTACTTCTGCTTTCATTCCTTGGAAACTGGTGTTGATTTACCTATGACCCTGACCTCTAGCCTCTTCCCCCTCACCCTACACAGGGCTCTTGTGTAGACACTCCCTACAGAGCTTTAGACAGAGCTGGCTTCAAACATCTGCTGAAATTAGCCCTTCACATTTTACCATTTACCAGAGCTAAGACTAGTTCAAATAAACAAATGATTAGAGTTGAAAGAGATATGTGGATGTTCAACAACAAACCAACACGCAACATTATCCAGAGGGGCTATCTAAATTAGAGCTTATTTTACCACATCGGTAGGGAAGTATATAATTTGAAAACACTCAGAGGGAATCATTTTCTACTCTGGTGCCTGACGCTAAACATTATCCAGTCCCCCAGTCCAGTGTTGCATATTAACCCATTTTCAAGTATTAGGTGTGAATAAATAGTGCATTCAGGTAAGTGAAGGACACAAAACTCCATTTCCTGTAAGGCAAAGCTGATCCCATTCAATGTAAAGCCAGGAGGTTTTAGGAAATCGGGCTCAAACATTTTGTTAAGTCTCGAACATTTTTGTTAAGTCACTGTTTTTAGGGCCCTATTGCTTGCATGCACAGGGCAGCTTGTAGCTTTTGAGATGCATGTTAATATCGGATATTCTCTCTCTGGTAGATTATTCAGTGATTTATTACTGGAGGGGTTCAGAAATGCTGCAACAACATCACTGAGAGTTTCCACTCCTCACAATATAGATGTGGGGCTTGAGGAGTCAGCAAATTACTCAGCAGACAGTGAGTATTAGCAAGCTCATTAACTATTTTCTCCTAGCCCCAAAAGCCAAGAAGCTAATCCCTTGTTTGCCAGGCAGGGTGGGCCTTGCTCTCTGGTTCTTAGTGATTGAGATAACTAAAATTTGTTTGTATTTTCCAGCCAGAAGTCATTCCACTTAATGCTTTCAATATGGAAACACTGTGGTTAAGGCACTGAGCAGAATTTAAAGTAATTGTCGAGTCTTCAAAATTAAAGTATAAACAAAAAAGCAATTTTAAGAATTTGTAACTCCTTCTTCCTGGTTCTGAAGGCTTTCCCTGAGGCTGACATTAGGCAGGGCTTGGTCATTTTCCTTCAGGGGAGAACCACTAAGTCAAGCTCCCCGGGAGATTTCTTTGTTTTGTTTTGGCTTGACCAGCCATGAGTTTCCTCCCCGGTCAAACATTACAGATTCTTAATTTTAAAATTCTGAAGTAATGATAAATCAGGCTAAGAAAGGCTGAAGTTTCACATTTGGGAGCTAGCAAGGTGACCTTTGCTAAGTAATGTATGTGAATAAGTTTAAGGAGGTGAGGTAGGCAAGAAACAGGTGAACCAGGAGACCTGGTCCTAAGATAAATTTACCTCATCCATTTCAGGTGAGTAGCATCCTGTTTGCATATCATTCGCATCTTCCTTGGCACAGACTTCGGGTAAGTGTTTTCCCATCTTCATATGTGTTGGTAAATGAAATAACTAAAGTATTTCATTCGAATGGAAATAACAAAAATGCCTGTCTTTTGAAATACTCTTTAAAGTTAATTTCTGAATGTTTTAGAACAACTCTTAGCCTCTTCTAGGATTTCTGAGGCTTGAATTCATTTTTGAACAACTGATTATAGGTTTTCCAGAATTTTAGGGAGTTAATATGTACATCAATTGCCTAGAGTTTATTTGCAGATTATACTGCAGCATTATCAAGCAATCAATCCACATTTACTGATATTCTCACAGCATGCCCAACAGTAGGATAGCATTGAAAAATAGCAGGCCTTATCCCCATTTCTTGCAAAACAAAATTACAATCTGGCTAGAGAAGTAAGTCTTAGAGAATGTTTATAACCACGAATAGATAATTCAATACAAAAAAGATATCCAACACAGGATTGATATTAAAGGTAGCTACAGAAGGGCAAAAATCAGGGCTAGGCAAAATGAGTCAGGGTTTAATTAAGGAGGTGAAGCTTGAGTGGGATTTAAATGAAGCTGAGATATAGACACAGAAAGAACACAGTTATATCAATAATCTGAAAACAATGATGATCCCTCCTTTTTACAAAAGCTTCTTTCTATGATTGCACCACTGCATTCCAGCCTGGGAGACAGAATGAGACCCCATTTTGAAAATAAATAAATAGGCCAGGAGCAGTGGCTCATGCCTGTAATCACAGCACTTTGGGAGGCCAAGGCGGGCGGATCACCTGAGGTCTGGAGTTCGAGACCAGCCTGGCCAACATGGTGAAACCCTGTCTTTACTAAAATACAAAAATTAGCCAGGTGTGGCGGCGGTTGACTGTAATCCCAGCTACTCGGGAGGATAAGGCAGAAGAATCACTTGAACCCAGGAGGCGGAGGAGGTTGCAGTGAGCTGAGATCGTGCCATTGCACTCCAGCCTGGGCAACAAGAATGAAACTGTCTCAATAATAATAATAACAATACTATATAATAAAAAAATAAATAAATAAAGCTTCTTCTGACTCGAAACTGGAAGGTAGAAAAAAAGATAGTTAAAGAATGGTGCATTTTGGCCAGGTGCAGTGATTTACCCCTATAATCTCAGCACTCTCGGAGGCCGAGGCTGGCCGATCGCTTGAGCCCAGGAGTTTGAGACCAGCCTGGGCAACATGACAAAACCCCATCTCTACAAAAAATACAAAAAGTAGTCCGGCGTGGTGGCACATGCCTGTAATCCCAGCTACTTGGGAGGCTGAGGTGGGAGGATCACCTGAGCCTAGGAGGTCAAGGCTGCAGTGAGCCATGATTATGCCATTGCATACCAGCCTGTGCAACAGAGTGAGCGCCTCTCTCAACAACAGCAACAACAACAACAACAACAACACAGAAAAGAAGAGAAAACAATGGTGCATTTCATTTGATTAATGTGTAAACACCAACTTCCCCAGCCCAAACCACGAACTTCTTTTATCAAATAGCTCTGAAATGTTGCTGCTGAAATATTTCTGATGAAATACTGCTAAGAAAATATATTGTTTTGTGTATAGTAGATATTCAAAGTGTTTTTATAGAATTAAATTGAGAAGTAAAGGCACTAGCTTAATTCCTCTGGTTAAGAATAATTTAGTGGAGGTTGTGCGCGGTGGCTCACGCCTGTAATCTCAGCACTTTGGGAGGCCGAGGTGGGTGGATCACTTGAGGTCAGGAGCTCGAGACCAACCTGGCCAACATGGTGAAATCCTGTCTCTACTAAAAATATAAAAATTAGCTGGGTGTGGTGGTGGATGCCTGTAATCCCAGCCACTCAGGAGGCTGAGGGAGAATGGCTTGAACCCAGGCAGTCGAGGTTGCAATGAGCTGAGATCACACCACTGCACTCCAGCCTGGGAGACAGAGTGAGATTCCATCTCACCAAAAAAAAAAAAAAAAAAAAAAAGGAAAATTATAATAATAATTTAGTGGAGAAGGGACTCAGCTCCACAAATATTCAGTAAATAATGCAAGAGCACAAATTTATTGACAGTGACATAGTTGCTTTTCAATTGCTAATAGATATAGATAATGTATATATAACTTTTTTTTTAAATTGGACTTTTCTTTAGCAGGTCTGCTGTGCCCCGAATATATGATTTGTATAAAATATAGTAGAATTTAAAAGGATCATCTGCATGCTATCTTAAAAATCAAATATCAACAAATATATTTGGTTTAATTTCATTCAAAATATTTGAAACTATGTAGCTGAATTAATGCTGATTAACAAGTTTATTGACCATAAGCAGCAAAATCACCATGAAAAAAAAATGCCAAAAATATGTCTTTTCTCCAACCAAGGTGTTTAATAACTCTTGTTCCTCTTACATCAAAGTAGAAAATTCAGCATGAAAAATGACATAAAGTTTTAAATTGGCTCTTAACTGCTTTCTGACAAAAGCACAAACATGATAGTGAATGAGGCAGCCTTTTAATTTTCCTCATTTGTTAAAATCTCCATAAAGTCATCTCTTTATTTTACAATATTCACTTTACTATGCTCTATTCAGTCCCAGAATAATTCATATGGTGTGTAAAACTATAACAAGTAGCTTTATGCGTAGGTTCTCCCCCGCTTTGGAGATTATGATCAGAAAGGAGGTCGCTGTGTCAAAGGCTGTGCTCACATGTGTCCATACTGTTTTCCAAGAACTGACTGGCCTTCTAATAGAATTAGTCATTCAATGTGTAACTATACCACAGAGAAGCAAGATATTTTATTTCCCTCAACATTGCATCCCTAGGGCTTCCAAATTCTTACTTGAGTTCCACAGTTTTCCTTAGCTCCCTTTGCCAACCTGTCTTTGTTTTGGTGCTTCCTCATTTATGCCTTCATGATATATGGAACCACCAGACAATGCATTCATTTACTTCACTTTTTTTTTCTGTTTTTTGCTTTTCATAAATGTTTTCGATCTTCTCCCATTGAATTTTGTCAATATTATAGAATCTGTTAACTGCAACAATAAACACAGTCCTAAACTTTACTTCATCTGTTCTCATTAATTAGTGTTCTAATTAGGTTTTACTCTACATAGCGTTCCTCTCCGTGTTTTACAAAATCATGTTTTAACCTTTTGCTTACATGTACTCTTCTTTCAAATGTAGAAAAAAAAATTAATTAAAAAAGACGGAATCTCTTTTGAATATATAACAAATTCAGATGTTGCTAAACCTGCAACTAGATAATTGTGAGCAAAATTAGCTACTGGCTGTTCGTTCTAAAGTAACAAGTGTTTGCCTGTGTCGGTAATCATTTCCACATAAAATTTTGCACTTTTGCATTTTGACAATTAATGAAACCATGCAGTTAAATTATACATGATCATTAGTCATGAAAGAACAAAACGCAAATAAAGAAAACTTAGAAAAAGCAGCCCTCATAAATACTAAATTTTCTAGCCACATAGGAAGATACAGCCTAATGAGCAACCATCTAAAATGCCTCTTTATAGAACTGGTTATACAGTTCAGGTGGGAGATACACTGAGAATTGTCTGCCCTTGTGCGGCATGTTCTGGCAACCCCCAAGAATCCAAGAATCCCTGGTGATGCGGACAGGTGTGGAGCTCCCTGAATGTGCAACTGTTTCCCTCTGGGTGCTTCTTGCCCCTTTCTGCTTCAAAATACAATGTCTCTGGGAAGTGACTTGTCATCTCTCCCAATACCGCCTCCTCCCTGATCTGGCCATAGGTTCCAGGCACTGTTCTAGGCACTGGAGATATAATAGTGAACAAAAGAAAGCCCCTGCCCTCATGGAACGGACTTTCTGCAGGGAGGAGACAGAACAAATACACAAGTAAGTACATACAATTTTAGGTAGTGATACATTCTATCATGAAAAATAAAGTAAGCGAAGGGAATTGAGATTGAGAATCAGAGCTTCCTGTAGTGGTTATTGGAAAAGGCCCCTTTAAGGAGATAGTATTTTATCAGAGACCTGCAAGAAGTGAGGTGGTGAGTTATTTAAATGTCTTGCAGGGATTACCTTTCCAATGAGAAACCAAAAGGTGAAGCCACCAAAGTGAAAACATACTTGTTTCAACGACCAGAAAGGATACCAGTGTGTCTGGGGCAGAGAGGGTGAAGGGAGAGTAGGATGAGTCCAGTACGGTATCAGGGGCCAGATCATGTAAGGTTTTGTAGGCTACAGTAAAGACTTATTTCAGATTTTACTCTGAGGGTACTGGGAAGCCAAGGGTGTTTTTTTGTTTTGGTTTTTGAGACAAGGTCTTGCTCTGTTGCCCAGGCTGGTGTGCAGTGGCACAATTATGGCTTAATGCAGCCTTAATCTCCCAGGCTTAGGCAATCCTCCCACCTCAGGGAGGGTGAGACTACAGGTACATGTCACTATGCCTAGCTATTTTTTTAAAATTTAATTTTGTAGAGATGGGGTCTTACTATGTTGCCCAGACTGGTCTCTAACTCCTGGGTTCAAGCAATTCTCTTGTCTCAGCCTCACAAAATGCTGGGATTACAGGCATGAGCCACCATGCCCGGTCCAAGGGTGGGTTTGGAACTGTAAAAACAAATCACCAAATTGAGAGGTTTTTATAGGCCAGGCACTTAACCCCATCCAACTGCAAGAGAAGCTTAGTTCCAAAGTTCTGGTGACAGAAAAGGAGCATATTTAACACGCTTTGACCTCTGTATTTGTTGTCTACCACTCTACTGTGGCATAACCAATTACCCCAAAACTTAATGTCTTAACACATATTTATTATCTCACAGTTTCCATGGGTCAGATGTTCTGGTGGGATTTAGATGGGTTCTCTGATTTTAGAATCTCTAACAAGGCTGCAATCGAGGTGTCAGCTAAGGCTGCAGTTTCATCTGAAGATTCAATTTTAGGAGGATACACTTCCAAGATAACTTACATGGTACATGGCAAAATTCAGTTCCTTAAAGGTTTTTAGTCTGAGGCCTTGGTTCCTCATGACCTGTTGATCAGAGGCACTTCTCGTGTTTCTTTTTGCCATGTATGCCTCTCCATAAATTATCTTGCAGCATAACAGCAAGCAAGCTACAGAGCAAGAGAGAGTAACAATAAAAGAGACAGAGAGACACACAGAGAGAGAGAGAGAGAGAGAAAGCAAGATGAAATTCAGTCTTTTGTAATCTTATCATAAAATTGTCATCCCATCACTTTTGCCATATTCTATTGGATAGAAGGAAGTTACTAAGTCCAGCCCACACTTAAGGGGGAGGGGATAACCCAAGGTCATGAATTCTAGCAGGCAGAAATCACTGAGAGCCATGTCAGAAGTTGTCTACCATGTCCTCTATCTGCACGAGGCTCTGCTTAGCCTACAACATCTGAAGCATGGTTCAGACCAAGGCCCAACCCAGGCCCAGAATGTGAAGAGCTGAGGACTTGAGACAAGGTGAGCAGGAGAAAGTCAAAACAGAATATCCTACGTTTAAGAAATCTACAATGTCCAGGAAGATCAGCAAAGTCAGAAAAAAAGAGGCAGGTACCACTGGAGCAGAGGATTGAATTAATCACACTCTTTTGTTATGGGCACATTCTCATCATAAGTCCATGCAAACCCTTCTTATGTTTTTATTTATCTATTCTATTCATTCATTCATTCATTCCTTTTTTATAACAATTTTATTGTATCATAATTCACATACTATAAAATTCACCCATTTGAGGTATACAATTCAATGGTTTTAGGATACTCACAGAGTTTTGCAATTTTACTATAGTCTAAGTTTAGAACATTTTTATCATCCAAAAAAGAAATAACATATCTATTGTTAGCGAAGTTCCATGTCCCCAACTTCCAGCACCTGGCAACCATGAATCTACTTTCTGTCCTTATGGATTTGCCTATTCTAGGTATCTCATCTACGTGGAATCACATAACATGTGTGTGTCCATTTGTGTCTGGCTTATTTTGCCAGCATAATGAACCTTTTCAAGGTTCATTCATGTTATAGCCTATATCAATGCTTCATTTCTTTCTTTCTCTCTCTCTCTTTTTTTTTTTTTTTTTTTTTTGAGACAGAGTCTTTCTCTGTCGCCTGGGCTGGAGTGCAGTGGTGCAATCTCAGTTCACTGCAACCTCTGCCTCCCGGGTTCAAGCGATTCTCCTGGCTCAGCCTCCCGAGTAGCTGGGATTACAGGTGCCCACCACCATGCCCGGCTAATTTTTGTATTTTTAGTAGAGACAGGGTTTCACCGTCTTGGCCAGGCTGGTCTTGAACTCCTGACCTCATGATCCACCCGCCTCATCCTCCCAAAGTACTGGGATTACAGGCATGAGCCACCGCACCCGCCACTTTATTTCTTTTTATTGCCAAATTACATTTTGTTATATGGGTGTATTTTATTTATCAATTAATCAGTTGATGAACATTTGGCTTGTTTTCACTTTTTGGCTATTATGAATAATGCTGCTATGAACATGTGTCTATTAGTTAATATTATATATATACACGTACCCCTATATGTACATACACATGTACATACATATATGCATACATACATACAAAGACAAAATTGCTGGACCATGGAGACTGTGTATACTTAATTTAACTGAGCAGTATTTGCTTGATTTCTTTGCAATTGGCTGGCCCTGTCTATGTTCCCACAGCAAAGCATGAGAATTCCTATAATACCTCAGCTCTGTCAATACTTGGTAATCTCCGGCTGTCTAATTTTTCCTGTCCAGCAGGTATAAGATGATATTACATAGTTGCTTTAATTTACATTTCTCTGATTATAATGAATTGGAGCATCTTCTCATATGTGTGTTTGCTTTTTGGGTTAACTCCTTTATAAATTACCTGCGTGTATTTTCCATTTTCACACTGCTATCAAAATACTACCCGAGACTGGGTAATTTATAAACAAAAGAGGTTTAATTGACTCACAGTCCTCATGGCTTGGGAGGCCTCAGGAAACTTACAATCAGGGGAAGGGGAAGCAAGGCACCTTATTCACAAGGTGGCAGGAAGGAGAAGTGCCCAGTGAAGGGAGAAGATCCCCTTATAAAACCATCAGATATTGTGAGAACTCACTCACTATCACGAGAACAGCGTGGGGGAAAATGCCCTCACAATCCAGTCACCTCCCTCCACACGTGGGGATTACAGGTTGAAATAAGATTTGGGTAGGGACACAGAGCCAAACCATATCACTGCTCCTTTATACTTTAATCATTTTTCTATTATGCTTTCTGTCTTTTTTTGTGTTTTTTTACAAGTGTCTTATCTAGCTTAAAGTTAGTTCCTCTTGGTTTTAGATATTGCAAATGTTTTCTCCCATCCTGCCATCCATCTTGAATTTTGTTGGTAGTGCCCTTCATTGAACAGAAATCCTTAATTGTAATGCAATCAAATCAATTAACATTGACGTCACATTTTTGGTTTTGGAGTCTTAAGAAATCCTTTCCCATTCCAAGACAAAAACAGTATTTCACAATTTCTTTTTTGTTGTTACCATTTTTTCCTTTCATAATTATTCTTTGTTTGTTTGTTTGTTTGTTTGTTTTGAGATGGAGTCTTGCCCTGTCTCCCTGGCTGGAATGCAGTGGCACTATCTCGGCTCACTGCAACCTCCACCTCTCGGGTTCAAGTGATTTTCCTGCCTCAACCTCCCAAGTGGCTGGGACTACAGGTGTACGCCACCATGCCCGGCTAATTTTTGTATTTTTAGTAGAGATGGGGTTTCACTATGTTGGCCAGGCTGGTCTCGAACTCCTGACCTCAGGTGAGGAGGTCACCCACCTCAGCCCCCCAAAGTGCTGGGATTACAGGCATGAGCCACCATGCCTGGCCCATGATTATCCTTGGAATCATCTGGAATCCATCTTCATATAGGTTGTTAGATAGGAACCTAGTTTGATTGTTCTGCACATAATAAGACAATTTTCCCAGCACTGTCTACTAACTGATCCATGCTTTTCCACAACCTGTGATGCCACATTTATTGTATCCTATAATCCCATGCATAGCTGGGTCTTGCTGGGTCTCTGAGCTCTTCATTCTGTACTATGATCTACTTAAATTTGACAATATCTCTAGCATGACTTTAGCTTCATTCTGTATGCATTCACCTTGGTCATTTTATTCATTGCCAGGAATAGAATAACTTACCTGAAAAAGGAAAAGCAAAGAAGCCAGTCTCGCAAGATGAACCTGAGGGGAGGCTCACCTGCTGGATTCAGCGGTGCTTAGCTACAGAGTGCTCACTTCAGTATGCCAAGAGTGCTGAGGGTCCCTTGCAGAGTGAAAAGCTCAGTCCACTTTCCAAGAATCTTCTCACTTTTCTTCATTCTAAAGGGCTTCTGGCAGTTTCCTTCCTTACGGGGCAGCCAGGAACTCATGCCCTACACTGTTATAAATCAAGAGGTTTGATGTACTTCTAGCAAGTCCGGTAGCAACCAGACTTTCTCAAATAGCTTAATTAAATGATGGCTATTTTTAATTTACACTAGTATCCTATTAGCTGTCCACAAAGATTTCTATTATCCAACATCAGTAGTGAGAATGAGGCAGATATTATTAGAAAAGCATGAAATTAGGACATATCAGTGCCATTAGGCTGTATTCAAATAGAATATTAGTATCTATTCATATTATAATTATTTTTTGTATCTTCAAGTTAGCCACCGACCAGCCATTAGGAGTAGTTATCAACTGGGTTTCATGGCAATCTTGTGCCATGTTCAAAATAATCATAATGGGCCGGGCGCCGTGGCTCACGCCTGTAATCCCAGCACTTTGGGAGGCCGAGGCGGGCGGATCACGAGGTCAGGAAATCGAGACCACGGTGAAACCCCGTCTCTACTAAAAATAATTTTAAAAAAAATTAGCCTGGGGCAGTGGCGGGCGCCTGTAGTCCCAGCTACTCGGGAGGCTGAGACAGGAGAATGGCGTGAACCCGGGAGGCGGAGCTTGCAGTGAGCCGAGATTGCGCCACTGCGCTCCAACCTGGGCGACAGAGCGAGACTCCGTCTCAAAAAAAAAGAAAAAAACAAAACAAAACAAAAACAAAATGTTTTTCCTTTGAAGGCTGAATAATAATCCATTGTCTTTTTTTTTTTTTTTTTTTTTTTTTTTTAAAGAAACAGGGTCTCACTCTGTTGCCCAGGGTGGAATGCAGTGGTGCAATCATAGCTCACTTAGCTCACTGCAGCCTCAAACTCCTGGGCTCAAGCAATGCCCCACCTCAGTCTCCCAAGCAGCTAAAACCAGAACCATGTGCCACCACAGCTTGCTGATTTAAAAATTATTTTGGTAAAGGTGGAGTTCTCACTATGTTGTCCAGGCTGGTCTTAAACTCCTGAGCTCAAGCTCTCCTCCCACTTCAGCCTCCCAAAGTGCTGGGATTATAGATGTGAGCCAACATGCTTAGCTGATCCATTTTCTTTATATATCACATTTTGTTTGGCCATTAATCTGTTGTTGCTTCCACTTTTGGGTTACTGTAAACAATGCTGCTATGAAAATGGGTGTACAAATATCTGTTCAGTCCCTGCTTTCAATTTTTTGTGTATGTACTCAGAAGTGGCATTACTAAATTATGTGATAATTCTATGTTTAGCTCTCTGGGGCACCAGCATACTATTTTTTTTTTTTTTTTTTTTACTGCAGCTGCACCATTTTACATTCCCACCAGTAATGCATAAGGGTTCCAATTTCTCAGCATCCTCACCAATGCTTGTTATTTTCTGTTTTTAAAATAATAGTTATTCTAATGGATGTGAAATGTTATCTTACTGTGGTTTTGATTTGCATTTCCCTAATGATTAGTGATGCCGAGCATCTTTTCACATGTTTATCGGCCATTTGTATAGCTTCTCTAGAGAAATGTTTATTCCAGTCCTTTTCCTTTTGAGTTTTATTTTTGTTGAGTTGTAGAAGTTCTCTATATAATCTAGATTTTAATCCCTTATCAGGTATATGATTTACAAATATTTTCTACCATTCCATGAGCTGCCTTTCACTCTGTTGATAGTGTCCTTCAATGCATAAATTTTAAAAATTTTGATGAAAACCAATTTATCCATTTTTTTGTTGTGTATTAAGAAATCATTGTTAAATCTAACATCATGAGGCTTTTCCCATATGTTTTCTTCTAAGAGTTCTGTAGTTTTAGCACTTGCATTTATGTCTTTGATTAACTTTGAGTTAATTTTTGAATATGGTATAAGGTAAGGTTCCAACTTCTTTTTAAATTTTTTTGCATGTGGATACCGAGTTTTCCCAGCATCATTTGTTGAAAAGACTGCCCTTTCCTCATTGAATGGTCTTGGTACATTTGTTGAAAATCATTTGACTATATACGTGAACTTTTATTTCTGGGCTGTCTAGTTTATTCTTTTTTTTTTTTTTTTTTTTTGAGATGGAGTCTCGCTCTGTTGCCCAGGCTGAAGTGCAGTGGCGCGATCTCGGCTCACTACAACTTCCGCCTCCCAGGTTCAAGCGATTCTCCTGCCTCAGGCTCCCAGGTAGCTGGGACTACAGGCGCCCGCCACCACGCCCAGCTAATTTTTTTGTATTTTAGTAGAGACGGGGTTTCACCGTGTTGCCCAGGCTGGTCTTGAACTCCTGAGTTCAGGCAATCTGCCTGCCTTGGCCTCCCAAAGTGTTAGGATTACAGGTGTGAGCCACTGCGCCTGGCCTAGTTTATCCTTTATATGTCTGTCTTTATGCCAGGGCTACACTCTTTTGATTCGTGTAGCTTTGTTGTAAGTTTTGGAATCAGGAAGTGTGAGACCTTCAACTTTGTTCTTTTTAAAGATTATTTTGGTTATTCAATGTCTCTTGAGATTCCATATATATATTTTAGGACAGATTTTTCTATTTCTGCAAATTGCCGTCAGGCTTTTGATAAGGATTGGGATGAATCTGTAGATTGCTCAGGGTAGTACTGACATATTAACAACATTAAATCTTCCAATCCATGAACATGGGGATGCCTTTCCGTTTTTTGTGTCTTCTTGCATTTATTTTAGCATTTTGTACTTTTTAGTGCACAAATCTTTAACCTCCTTGCTAACAGGCCCTCCACCTCACAGATTGATTCCCAGGTCACCACAGGAGCTGAAGAGAGCAGAGTCCTCCTCTGCTTAAGATGTGAATTCCCTGTGGCTCCACCCACTTCCCCCAGTGCATATGTTGGGCTCCAGTCCACTGTGGGCATGCCCAGACAAGCCCTGGGCAGATTTCTTCATCTGCACACAAGCATCTGATGTAAACACTTGTGGGGCAGGTCGGAGATTCTCCAGGGACCCCTTTCTATCTGCCTAGACATTTGGCAGATAAAATACAAAAAAATTAGCTGGGCGTGGCCGCGGGCGCCTGTAGTCCCAGCTACCTGGGAGCCTGAGGCAGGAGAATCACTTGAACCCGGGAGGTGGAAGTTGTAGTGAGCCGAGATCGCGCCACTGCACTCCAGCCTGGGCAACAGAGCGAGACTCTGTCTCAAAATAAAAAAAGTTTATTCCTATGCATTTTATTCTTTTTGATGCTCTGTTATGCCTTCTTGAATTGCCTCTTTAATTACTATGAAAAGTTATTCTTATTCCTGGTAAGATTACTTACCCTGCAGTCCATTTTTTCTAATATTAATATAGCTACTCCATCTTTTTTATAATTAATATTTGCATGATACCTGTTTTTCATCCTACTTTTAACCTCTCTTCATCTTTGTATTTAAAGGCATTTCCTATAGGCTGGATGTGATTGCTCACACCCATAATCCCAGCAGTTTTGGAGGCAGAGATGGGAGAATTGCTTAAGTCCAAGAGTTCAAGACGCCTGGACAACGAAGTGAGACCCTGTCTCTACAAAAAAATCAAAAAAGTATCCGGGTGTGGTGGAGCACGCCTGTAGTTCCAGCTACTCTGGAGGCTGAGGTGGGACAACTGCTTGAGCCCAGAAGGTCAAGGTGGCAGTGAGCTGTGACTGCACCTCTGTACTCCAGCCTGGGTGACAAAAGGAGACCCCGTCTCAAAAAAAGAGGTGTTTCCTATATATGAGATTATTGTTCAGATTGCTTTATTTTCCCAGTCTGGTAATTTTTGTCTTTTAATTGAGGTTTTCATACTATTATTTTCTTTTAATCGAATTGTCGATGTGCCTGGGTTTAAGTCTACCATCTTATCATTTGTTGGAAATTTAGGAACAACTTTAGAGCCTGTTCATGCTCTGTTTCAAAGCAACCATTTTGTGGGAGCAAAATACATGTGGGCATGATAAAGTGGGAGCATCCAGGGCTTCTCATCTGGGTACAACTAATCTCTAGCCCTGGGATTTGATAATTCTCCCCAAAGAGCTCCCTGGGCTTCACTGTCCTCAATTAGAAAGTGAAGGGCTTGGACCAGACCATCCATAATGGCCAGCTTGGCTGCCAGGATCACTAAGGCAAGACTCCAAACAAATTTCCTACTTTTGCCCTTCTGTCATCTTTGTGAGAGACTCTTCAGAGGTTCACCAACACTCTGTAAGTTAGAGGACGTAGGTACTTTCAATGGTCTTGATTTTTTTTTTTTTTTTGACGGAGTCTTGTTCTGTCACTCAGGCTGGAGTGCAGTGGCGTGACCTTGGCTCACTGCAACCTCCGCCTCCTGGGTTCAAGCCATTCTCCTGCCTCAGCCTCCCTGAGCAGCTGGGATTACAGGCACACAATACCACATCCGGCTAATTTTTGTATTTTTGTAAAGACGGGGTTTCACCATATTGACCAGGCTGGTCTCGAACTCTCCTGTAATCCGGTCACCTTAGCCTCCCCAAGTGCTGGGATTACAGGCATGAGACACCTCGCCTGGCCTAAACTTGTTCTTGCTAAATTGAGAGCAGAGGAAGAAGAAATCATAGAGGTTTAGGCTCTCTAAGAACATGTTTTAACATTTTTTTTTTTTTTAGTTAATGCTGTTTCTGAAAGGCATTATTTTTTTTCCTGGATTCCAATGCTAAAACATGTTCCTTCCATAGTTTGTCACATCAAAATGTTTAGTAAGAACTCTAGGAGTGAAGACAAGATAGCCAAATAGAAACAGCTCTGGTCTGCAGCTCCCAGCAAGACCAACGCAGAAGGCGGATGATTTCTGCACTTCCAACTGAGGTACCCAGTTCATCTGATTGGGACTGGTTAGGCAGTGGGTGCAACTCAAGGAGAGCAAGCAGAAACAGAGTGGGGCATTGCTTCACTCGAGAAGTGCAAGGAGCTGGGGGACCTCCCCACCCCGCCAGCCAAGGGAAGCCGTGAGGCACTGTGCTACCTGGCCTGGGTACTGTGTTTTTCCCATGGTTTTTGCAATCTGCAGATCAGGAGATTCCTTGTGTGTCTAACTACCAGGACCCTGGATTTCTAGCACAAAACTAGGTGGCTGTTTGGGGTGACACCAAGCTAGCTGCAAGAGTTTTTTCATATCCCAGTGGCACCTGGAACACCAGTGAGACAAAACCGTTCACTCCCCTGGAAAGGGGGCTTAAGCCAGGGAGCCGAGTGGTCTTGCTCAGTGAGTCCCACTCCCACGGAGCCCAGCAAGCTAAGAACCACTGGCTTGAAATTCTCACTGTCAGCACAGCAGTCTGGAGGCAACTTGGGAGAAGGGAGCTTGCTGGGGGGAGGGGCATCTGCCATTACTGAGGCTTTAGTAGGCGGTTTTCCCCTGACAGTGGTAAGGAGACCCGGAGGAATTCACCACTGTGTAGCAAAGCGGCTATGGCCAGACTGCTTCTCTAGATTCCGCCTCACTGGGAAGGACATCTCTGAAGGAAAGGCAGTAGCCCCAGTCAGGGGCTTGCAGATAAAACTCTCATCTCCCTGGGACAGAGCACCTAGGGGGAGGGGCAGCTGTGGGCACAGCTTCAGTGGACTTCATCTTTCTTGCCTGCGAGCTTTGGAGAGAGCATCTGATCCTGACAAGGGGGATTCTCCCAGCACAGTGCACCAGCTCTGCTAAGGGACAGACTGCCTCCCTGAGTGGGTCCCTGACTCCCGTGCCTCCTGACTGGGAGAAACCTCCTAACAGGGATCGACAGACACCTCATACAGGAGAGCTCTGGCTGGCATCAGTCCAGCGCCCCTCTGGGACAAAGCTTCCAGAGGAAGGAGCAGGCAGCAATCTTTGCTGTTCTGCAGCCTCCACTGGTGACACCTAAGGGCACAGGGTGTGGAGTGGACCTCCAGCAAACCGCAACAGACCTGCAGAAGAGGGGCCTGACTGTTAGAAGAAAAACTAACAAACAGAAAGCAACAACATCAACATCGACAAAATAGACCCCCACAGAAAAACCCCTTCCAAAGGCCATCAGCCTCAAAGACCAAAGGTAGATAAATCCATGAAGATGAGGAAAAAACAGGACAAAAAGGCTGAAAATTCCAAAAACCAGAATGCCTCTTCTCCAAATGATCACAACTCCTCTACAGCAAGGGCACAAAACTAGATGGAAAATGAGACTGATGAATTGACAGAAGTAGGCTTGAGAAGGTGGGTAATAACAAGCTCCTCTGAACTGAAGGAGAATGTTCTAATCCAATGCAAGGAAGCTAAGAACCTTGATAAAAGGTTACATGAACTGCTAAGCAGAATAACCAGTTTAGAAAAGAACATAAATGACCTGATGGAGCTGAAAAACACAGCATGAGAACTTCACAAGTATCAATAGCTGAACCGATCACGTGTTAGAAAGGATATCAGAGATTGAAGATCACCTTACTGAAATAAGGCATGAAGACAAGATTAGAGATAAAAGAATGAAAAGGAATGAACAAAGACTCCAAGAAATATGTGAAGTTTCTTGGGACTATGTGAAAAGACCAAACCTATGATTGATTGGTGTACCCGAAAGTGATGGGGAGAATGGAATCAAGTTGGAAAACCCTCTTCAGGATATTATCCAGGAGAACTTCCCCAACCTAGCAAGGCAGGCCAACACTCAAATTCAGGAAATACAGAGAACACCACTCAGATACTCCTATAGAAGAGCAACTCCAAGACACATAATTGTCAGATTCTCCAAGGTTGAAATGAAGGAAAAAACGTTAAGGGATGTGAAAGAGAAAGGTCAGGTCACCCACAAAGGGAAGCCCATGAGACTAATAGCGGATCTCTATACAGAAACCCTACAAGCCAGAAGAGAGTAGGGGCCAATATTCAACATTCTTAAAGAAAAGAATTTTCAACCCAGAATTTCATATCTAGCCAAACTAAGCTTCATAAGCTAAGGAGAAATAAAATCCTTTACAGACAAGCAAATGCCAAGGGATTTTGTCACCACCAGGCCTGCCTTATAAGAGCTCTTGAAGGAGGCAGTGAATATGGAAAGAAAAACCGGTACCAGCCCCTGCAAAAACACACCAAAATATAAAGAATAATGACATTATGAAGAAACTGCATCAACTAATGTGCAAAATAACCAGCTAGCATCATGATGACAGGATCCAATTCACACCTAACAATATTAACCTTAAATGTAAATGGGCTAAATGCCCCAATTAAAAAACACTGACTGGCAAATAGGATAAAGAGTCAAGATCCATCTGTGTGTGGTATTCAGGAGACCCATCTCATGTGCAAACACTCACATAGGCTCAAAATAAAGGGATGGAGGAATATTTACCAAGCAAATGGAAAGCGAAAAAAGCAGGGATTGCAGTCCTAGTCTCTGATGAAACAGACTTTAAACCAACAAAGCTCAAAAGAGACAAAGAAGGGTGTTACATAATTGTAAAGCGATCAATGCAACAAGAAGAGCTAACTATCCTAAATATATATGCACCCAATACAGGAGCAACCAGATTCATAAAAAAAAAAAAGTTCTTAAGACCTACAAAGAGACTTAGACTCACACACAATAATATTGGGAGCCTTTAACACCCCACTGTCAATATTAGACAGATCAATGAGACAGAAAATTAACAAGGATATTCAGGACTTGAACTCAGCTCTGGACCAAGTGGACCTAATAGACATCTACAGAACTCTCCACCCCAAATCAACAGAATATACATTCTTCTCAGTGCCACATAGCACTTACTTTAAAATGTCCACATAATTGGAAGTAAAACACCTCTCAGCAAATGCAAAAGACCTGAAATCATAACAAACAGTCTCTCAGACAGCAGTGCGATGAAATTAGAACTCAAGATTAAGAAACTCACTCAAAACCGCACAACTACATGGAAATGGAACAATCTGCTCCTGAGTGACTCCTGGGTAAATAACGAAATTAACGCAGAAATAAAGAAGTTCGTTGAAACGACAAGAACAAAGAGACAACAACGTATCAGAATCTCTGGGACACAGCTAAAGCAGTGGTAAGAGGGAAACTTAAAGCACTAAATGCCTGCATTGGAAAGCTGGAAAGATCTGAAATCGACACCCTAACATCACAATTAAAAGAACTAGAGAAGTAAGAGCAAACAAATTCAAAAGCTAGCAGAAGACAAGAAATAACTAAGATCACAGCAGAACTGAAGGAGATAAAGACACGAAAAACCCTTCAAAAAATCATTGAATCCAGAAGCTGGTTTTTTGAAAAGATTAACAAAATAGACCACTAGCCAGACTAATAAAGAAGAAAAGAGAGAAGAATCAAATAGGCACAATAAAAAATGATAGAGGGGATATCACCACTGATACCACAGAAATACAAACTACCATCAAAGAATACTATAAACATCCATATGCAAATAAGCTAGAAAATTTAGGAGAAATGGATAAATTCCTGGACAAATACACCCTCCCAAGATTAAACCAGGAAGAAGTCGAATCCCTGAATAGACTAATAACAAGTTCTATAATTGAGGCAGTAATTAATAGCCTACCAGCCAAAAACAGCCCAGGACCAGATGGATTCACAGCCGAATTCTACCAGAGATACAAAGAGGAGCTGGTACCATTCATTTTGAAACTATTCCAAGCAATAGAAAAAGAGGGACTCCTCCCTAACTTGTTTTATGAGGCCAGCATCATCCTGATACCAAAACCTGGCAGAGACACAACAAAACAAGAGCCACTACATGTTCTCACTCATAAGTGGGAGTTGAACAATGAGAACACATGGACACAAGGTGAAAGACATCACACACGGGGCCTGTTGGGGGGTGGGGGGCAAGGAGAAGGAGAGCATTAGGACAAATACCTAATGCATGTGGGGCTTAAAACCTAGATGACGTTAGATGACGGGTTGATAGGTGCAGCAAACCACCATGGCACATGTATACCAATGTAACAAACCTGCACGTTCTGCACATGTATCCCAGAACTTAAAGTAAAAGAAAAAAAAGGGAAATTAATTGGCAATTCACCAAGAAAAATAAATGAAATAAATGATCTATTACTCTATAAAAAGATGTTCAACCCTAATGATAATATTTAAGAAATAAAAATCAAAACAATAAAAAACTCTAGCAAAGTTATATATATTTACCTGTTGTGGAGTCAGGAGAGAAAAGCTGTCATTATAATTGGGACGGGTATTAGAGGAAGTGAGGCTGGCATTGGGCCTTTCTCAACAAGCAAAAATGGTGGTGGTGGCGGTAGGGGAGCTGACAGTATTCCCATTATGGAAGTGATGTGACATGAACTTCGTTTTAGAGATCACAATGGCTGCTCGGTGGAGAACAATTTGGAGGGGTCAAGATTGGAAGCAGCAAGAACTCCAGTCAAGAGTGCAGACTAGAGTTGATGGAGATGTGAACTAAAACAGTGCTAGTGATGAGGGAGAGGACAGTTCATATGGCAATTCTTGTGCCTAAAGAACATTTTTAGCACCAGAAAGCATGACTGTTTTTGAGATTTCTGTCAGAGAGCAATAATCGTGCTATATAGGAGAGGCTTGACATCTAGAAATGGATCTTATATCCAGTTTGTACTCTTGGAATTATGAAGACTGTAGTAGATAACGAAATAGAAGTCACCCACTGTATGTTTGATGAATAGAGCTGAAAACTGTATAGACATAAAACGATGATCCTTCTAGAATTCATTGGTTGATTTTTTAAAAATTCCAAATGAATTAAAATAGCACTACTTAAATTCCTTTCATGTATTTATCATTCAGTTTTTCCACAAGTAAAATACAGCAGACGTCTTTAAGATACACCACTATGTATTAACATCATACTTCCCCCCCAGAAAAATGGAGGGCTTTTGAGGAAAACTCAAATCACACATTGATCAGTGTATTTCAGATGTAACGGAAATATTACCAAGGCTTCACAAAATTGCATTCAAATAAACTGGAGATGAACAAAAGTGTGAGTATTCTTACAAGCCAAGAGTGACTTCGTGCTGATTTTGTACAAGTTTGCTCTGTTTGCCTTGAGAGATGTGAAAATGAGATACTTATCTCCTCTGAGGATGAACCAAAAAAATGGCAGTTTGATGACCACATAGAAATAAAAGCTTACCTCACTTGGCTTTATATCTTCCAAGGAATTCCTCCAGAGATTTCTATGAAATTTCGGGGCTTGCTGTACAGGCTACTCACAACTGTCTTTTCTTTGCAGACAAGTGCCTAGTCTTTGATATTGACCAGTCCCCCTGTGAGAAAGAGCAGAGGTAAGATGATACTTCCAAGAAAGACCACTAGAGTCTCAGGTCGAAGTCCCCCACATCCTGCACCCCATGTTCAGGTGGGATGGACATCTGGAAGCCCTTCTTGCCTTTGGTGAGTATTCTATTGTGGTTCCCGGTGGTAATTACAGCCTCACTGACAGGACCACCTCCCTGCCAGGCCCTTTGCTAAGTGCTTTGCATGCATCATCGCACTGAATCATCCCAATTTTGTGAGGCAAGTGCTATGTATTACTGGGCCCATCGTCAGGAGAAGGACACCATGACTTCAGAGATACTAATTATGTTCTCTAAGACTGGCCAGGATTTATACTTAAGCCCAAACTCTTCCTGTTCTTTGCTGCCGCTAATCTCTCTGCTTTTGTGGCGGGAGTCATGCCTCCTTTCTGAGGAAGCTTGGTTGAGATGGTATCAGGAGAAAAGCATGTAAAAATCCTTTCTGAACGTTGTTTCTGACAACTCACTACTAAATTTACAATTAAAGTTAATTTATGCAGACAATATACTCTACAAATGACAAGCATTACATACATACATGTTGTTATCATCCCTTTGCATGTAATATGGCACTTAAAGAAGGGAAGTGATTTGCTTAAGGACAAGAATTGCATGTGTGTTGGAGAAGAAGAGACCTGATTTCTCTGCCCCTAGCAGAGCATTGTGATTTAGGTTACTAGAAGTATTACATAAATGCCTGCCTCACTAAACAACTTTTTGTTCTATCATCTCCTGGTTATGTCAGATGTCATGTCATGCTGAAAAATAATTAGAGTTTGTTTGCAGTACCCGAAGGTTGCAGACACAGCTGCGAGTCAGAATGTTTTATTTAAAATGCCATCAGGAAGACCGATGCTGTTTTAAAATGAGTCCCTTCTGAAACGGGGTTTAGGAGCTTGTTTCTGAAGTTCATTGATCTTCAATTTTGATATGGAGAAAATAATACATCCAAAGACCACCTTTCAGAGTGGTCAACTTTTGACGTTACAAGGACTGAGTAGGAGGTTGAACGCTCTAGGGCCCTTTCTGTGACATATCCTCCTTGTCAGAGGGGCAGGGGTTATCACTATTATGAATAGAGTTTAATATTAATGATGTTAAATTAATATTTGCTTTGTTCTTCCTGTGCTTAGTGATAGAGCAGAATTAAAGTTGGTTTTTGATCTTTTAACTCTTTGAATGTCTTTTTAACTTGTCTCAAAATTGGTCAGTTTACGAAAATAACAAGTAGTGTTAAATCTATTCCTCACTGAGGATTTATTCAACTCTGGAATGAGTGGTGAGGGAGGTTGTGAGATCATTTTCCCCGTGAGTGTTTAGAAACAGACTGGAGAAATCAAATGGTATAATATAGGGCAATCCTGCAAAGCTCAGTGGGTGTGTCTCCTGGAAAAGGCCAGAGAGGAAGGCGGATTGGGAGGCGTGAAAAAAAGGCTGGCCTTGTGATTGAGACCACCATACTAAATGAGGCCACAGGTCAAGGGGAACACTGTGCGGTTGTTGCCCTCCCTCTGACCTCTGGGGTTCCAGATACCCACTGATGCCCTGCTAAGCTGGACTTGATACTCAACAAGGGTCACATTTTGCTCTGTCAGGCTACAAAGGCCCTTTAGATCAGGATGGGGTCCTACCTTCTTTAGTTCTGTGTCTGGAATTGGTGGGTTCTTGGTCTCACTGGCTTCAAGAATGAAGCTGTGGACCCTCGCGGTGAGTGTTACAGCTCTAAAGGCGTTGCATCTGGAGTTGTTCGTTCCTCCCGAGTTGTTCCTTCTGATATCCAGATGTGTTCGGAGTTTCTTCCTTCTGGTGGGTTCGTGGTCTTGCTGGCTTCAGGAGTGAAGCTGCAGACCTTTGTGGTGAGTGTTACACCTCATAAAGGCGGCGTGGACCCAAAGAGTGAGCAGTAGCAAGATTTATTGCAAAGAGCGAAAGAACAAAGCTTCCACAGTGTGGAAGGGGACCCGAGCAGGTTGCCACTGCTGGCTCGGGCAGCCTGCTTTTATTCTCTTATCTGGCCCCACCCACGTCCTGCTGATTGGTCCATTTTACAGAGAGCCGATTGGTCTGTTTTATAGAGAGCTGATTGGTCTGTTTTGACAGGGTGCTGATTGGTGTGTTTACAATCCCTGAGCTAGACACAAAAGTTCTCCACGTCCCAACTAGATTAGCTAGATACAGAGTGTCAATTGGTGTATTTGCAAGCCTTGAGCTAGACACAGAGTGCTGATTGGTGCATTTACAAACCTTGAGCTAGATACAGAGTGCCAATCGGTGCATTCACAATCCCTTAGCTAGACATAAAAGTTCTCCAAGTCTCCACCAGACTCAGGAGCCCAGCTGGCTTCACCCAGTGGATCCTGCACTGGGGCCGCAGGTGGAGCTGCCTGCCAGTCCTGCGCCATGCGCCCACACTCCTCAGCCCTTGGGTGGTCGATGGGACTGGCTGCCATGGAGCAGGGAGCGGTGCTTGTTAGGGAGGCTTGGGCCATGCAGGAGCCCACGCCAGGGTGGGAGGGGAGGCTCAGGCATGGTGGGCTGCAGGTCCCAAGCCCTGCCCTGCGGGGAGGCAGCTAAGGCCTGGTGAGAAATTCAGCACAGCAGCTTCTGGCCCAGGTGCTAAGCCCCTCACTGCCCAAGGCTTGCAGACCAGCTGGTCGCTCTGAGTGCAAGGCCTGCTGAGCCCACACCCATCCGGAACTCACGCTGGCCCGCCAGCACCACGTGCAGCCCCAGTTCCCGCCCTCACCTCTCCCTCCACACCTCCCTGCAAGCCGAGGGAGCCGGCTCCGGCCTGGACCAGCCCAGAGAAGGGCTCCCACAGTGCAGCGGCAGGTGGAAGGACTCCTCAAGTGCAGCCAAAATGGGTGCCGAGGCCGAGGAGGCACCAAGAGCGAGCAAGGGCTGTGAGGGCTGCCAGCATGCTGTCACCTCTCAATCCCCCCTCTAAACAGGACACCCCAGCTGCTGTTGGGAATTTGGCTGATGACTGCTCTAGCTACTTCCTGCTGGATAGGGGCAAAGAAGGGGCCCTGCAGTTGTACTGTCCTCCAGAGGGGAACTCTCTAGGCCAGGGGAAGTGCCAGCAGGTCAGTCCAGGGGTCCTCAGTAGAAGTTGTTAGTTGAACTCATTTGGGGTTCCATTTGTAAGACCATCTGTAGCTTGAAGGCCTCGATTCTAGAGGAAACAAATTTGACAAGAAGGTTAAAATACAGGGCCCAAAGGCAAGTAACAGCAAGATGGCTGCCACAGGACTTAGAAAGGGGAGAAGCCATGTTGCCCAATTCCAGAGGTTGGTATAAAAATTTGAAAGGCGTTGTCTGATTTCAGAAGCCTTTTCCTGTAAACGCCGGGTGGCATCTCGTACTATCCCTGACTGGTTAGTGTAAAAACAACACTCTTCCCCTAAGAAGGTGCAGAGTCCTCCTTTCTCAGCAGTGAGGAGGACTAGGCCTCAGCGGTTTTGGAGAGTCACTGCTGCCAAAGAGTCTATTTGGGATTGTAGAGTAAGAATAGATTTCGTTATTTCTTGCAAACTGTCTGAGAAATCCTTTGAGAGTGTGTGGTAGTAGGATAATGAAGTAGATAAACCGGCTATTCTGGTTCCTGTAGCAGTAGCCATTCCTAACCCTATAAGTAGGGGTATTAGTTTTATGGCTCTGCGCTGACGGACTTGAGCTTTAAGGGATACTGATAGAGTCTGATTTCCTGGGGCAATGTTAATGTTGGTACTTAGAAAGACTAAGGTGCAGGTGCCTGTCCAGTTAGTGGGGAGGCAGATATAGCTTGATGTTCCACATACGAAGAATATGCCTTGGCTGGGTCAACAGAACTTTACCCTGGCTTTTAAAGGAATAAGGTACACTGTTTTTTTCTTTACTATTTCTTTCTCTCTCTTTCTCTCTTCAACTTCTTCTTTGTCTCTTCCTCTCTTTTTAACTCTCTCTTTGACTTTCTGTGTCTGTCCCTCTTTCTCTCTGACTCCTTCTCTTTGTCTCTCTGTTTCTTCCTCTCTCTCTCTTTCTCTGACTTTCTTTTTATCTCTTTTCTTCTTGCTGGTCCTTCCCTACCTCTGCCAGCAGCTTATGCTGCTGTTCTCCCCTCTTCTTCCCATTTTGATGGCTTTGGCAGTGTAAGAGTGCCACCTCCTTGTGTTTTTGCATTGCGTGCAATAACTCTATAATTTCCTTGTGGTATTTAATGGGCGTTCCCCCAGAGGTTAGGAACTCCCTCTCTTTCCATATTGCAGCATGGGCATGTAGGATTAGATAAGCATACTTGCTATCTGTATACACATTTATTCTTTTTTTTTTTTTTTTTTTTAATTATACTTTAGGGTTTTAGGGTACATGTGCACAATGTGCAGGTTTGTTACATATGTATCCATGTGCCATGTTGATTTCCTGCACCCATTAACTCGTCATTTAGCATTAGGTGTATCTCCTAATGCTGTCCCTCCCCCCTCCCCCCACCCCACAACAGTCCCCGGAGTGTGATGTTCCCCTTCCTGTGTCCATGAGTTCTCATTGTTCAATTCCCACCTATGAGAGAGAACATGCGGTGTTTGGTTTTTTGTCCTTGCGATAGTTTACTGAGAATGATGTTTTCCAGTTTCATCCATGTCCCTACAAAGGACACGAACTCATCATTTTTTATGGCTGCATAGTATTCCATGGTGTATATGTGCCACATTTTCTTAATCCAGTCTATCATTGTTGGACATTTGGGTTGGTTCCAACTCTTTGCTATTGTGAATAGTGCCGCAATAAACATACGTGTGCATGTGTCTTTATAGCAGCCACATTTATTCTTTTTCCCTTTCCCAGTTCTAAGCCTCGGGTAAGTGCCACTAGTTCTGCTAACTGGGTACTGGTCCCTGGGGGAAGAGGCTTACTTTCAAGTATGGTTACATCACTAACTATGGCGTAACCTGCCCTTCGTATCCCATTCTCCACAAATGAACTTCTGTCAGTATATAGGTTAAGGTCAGGATTTGTTAAGGGGTCTTCTAAGAGATCATCTCGGGCAGCATAAGTCTGGACTATAATTTGTTGGCAGTCATGCTCGATTGGTTCCCCATCCTCTGGGAGAAAAGTGGCAGGGTTGAGGGCCACGCACGTGCAGATTTGAAGCACCAGTCCCTCAAGGAGTAGTGCCTGGTATCTAAGTAGGCGGTTGTCTGATAGCCATAAACTTCCTTTGGCACCTAGTATGCCACTTACATCATGAGTAGTCCAGACAGTGAGATCCTTTCCTTGTATTATTTTGATAGCCTCTGACGCTAAGATGGCCACTGCTGCAACTACCCTTAAACAGTGAGGCCAGCCTTTTGCTACTACATCAATTTCCTTTCTTAGTGTAGTATGCCACTGGTTGTGGAGTTGTCCCACGAGTCTGAGTAAGGACTCCAAGAGCTATCCCGGCTCTCTCTGTGACATATAAAGAGAAGTTTTTTTCCTGTGGGAAGGCTTAAAGCTGCAGCTTGTACTAGGGCCTGCTTTAAGTTTTGAAAGTGCTTTCTGCCTCTGGTTCCCATTCTACTAGATGAGTATTTGCCTTCTGGGTTTCCTTGATTAGAGTATAGAGGGGCCTGGCTATCTCGCCGTATCCGGGGATCCATAGTCGGCAAAAGCCGGTGATTCCAAGGAACCCCTGCAACTGTTTTAATGTCTTAGGGCGAGGATAAGCCAGTATAGGCTGTATTCATTCCTTGCTGAGGGCCCTGGTCCCTCTGGCTAAGATTAGGCCTAGATATTTGACCTGCTGTAGGCAAAGCTGGGCCTTCGACCTAGACACCTTGTACCCTTGATTAGCTAGAAAGTTCAAGAGATCTAGAGTAGCCTGCTGGCATGAGGCTTCCGAACTGGTAGCCAAAAATAAATCATCCACATATTGAAGGACCAGAGTGCCTGGACTTGAGAAGTGGCCTAGATCTTGGGCCAGTGCCTGAGCAAACAGATGAGGGCTATCCCTAAACCCTTGGGGCAAGACCGTCCACGTAAGTTGGGACATGTGATCTGTGGGATCCTCAAAGGCAAAGAGGAACTGGGAGTGAGAGTGCAGGAGAATACAGAAGAAGGCATCCTTGAGGTCCAGAGCCGTGAACCATTCTGCTTCCTCTGGTATTTGAGAGAGCAGGGTATAGGGGTTGGCTACAACTGGATATAGAGGAATTACTGCCTCATTGATGAGTCTAAGATCTTGCACTAGTCTCCACTGATCATTCGGTTTTTGTACTCCTAGAATTGGGGTGTTGTAGGGACTGCTGCATTTCCTTACTAAGCCTTGAGCTTTCAAATGTTTAACAATATTCTGTAATCCTTTATTAGCTTCAGGCCCTAAGGGTTATTGTCTTTGATAAGGAAAAGTGGTGGGATCTTTTCACCTGATTTGGACTGAGCCAGCATTTTTTGCCCTTCCAAATTGTCCTTCCAATACCCAGACTTCAGGGTTGATTCCCTCCTCAAGTAGGGGACAACAAATGGGTAACTTGTTTCCCATATTCATGTAGATAATAGCTCCAGCCTTGGCTAATATGTCCCTCCCTAATAAGGGTGTGGGACTTTCAGGCATAACAAGAAAGGCATGTGAAAAGAGCAAATTCTCCCAATTACAACTGAGGAGGTGGGAGAAATACCTGGTTACAGGCTGTCCCAGGATTCCTTGGATGGTAACGGACCTTGAGGACATTCGTCCAGGATAGAAGATTAACACTGAGAAGGCCGCGCCAGTGTCCAGGAGGAAGTCAATTTCCTGGCCCTCAATAGTTAAACATACCCGGGGCTTAGTGAGGGTGATGACATGAGCTGGCGCTTGCCCTGGGCACCCTCAGTCCTGTTGTTGGGTCATCTGGTTGGGGGCTTCTGACCCAGGGAATCTTCATCCTCTGGGGCAGTGCACCTTCCAGTGATTGCCTCAGCATAGTGGACATGGATGAGGGGGCAGCTTGTTTCTCATTGGACAATCTTTTTTAAAGTGTCCTAGTAAACCACACTGATAACAAGCCCTACCAGGTGATTGGCCTGCTCCATTTTCTGTCCTCTCTGAACCACCAAGGTTTGATTGTCTGAGGGCCGTGACTAAGGCTGCAGCCTTTCTCTGATCTCGCTTTTCCTTTTGGGCCTGTTCCTCTTGGTCCCTATTATAGAACACCAAGGTTGCGAGGTTTAATAATGCCTCTAGATTTTGTTCAGGGCCCAGGGCTTGCTTTTGGAGCTTTCTCCTGATATCTGCAGCTGATTGGGTAATAAACTTATCTTTTAGAATCTATTGACCCTCAAGTGATTCAGGTGACAGGGGAGTATATTTTCTTGAGGCCTCTCGTAGCCGCTTGAGGAAGGAAGAAGGTTTTTCTTCCTTTCCCTGAGTTATGGTGGACATCATTGAATAATTCATGGGCTTCTTTCTAATTCTCCTTAGTCCTTCTAGAATACAGGACAACAGATGTTTATGACTCCAGTCCCCATGATCTGAGTCAAGGTCCCAGTGGGGATCCATACTGGGGATGGCTTGCTGACCGGTAGGGAATTTGTCCCTTTCTTCAGCTGTCATTCTATCACTTACTTGAGTAAGATACCAGGTATCTCCAAACTCTAGGGCTGCAGCTAAAGTTGCATTCTTTTCATTAAAGGCCAGGGTTTGATCTAACAGTAGCATGACATCTCTCCAAGCGAGGTCGAAGGTTTGCCCTAGACCCTGTAGGACATCTATGTACCTATCAGGATCATCTGAAAACTTCCTCAGGTCTGCCTTGATCTGCTTTAAATCAGAGAGGGAGAAGGGGACATGTACCCAGGTTGGACCAAATTCCCCTCCCCCTACAGCTTGAAGGGGACATAACCGATAGCCCGGGGGTTTTTGTGGTCCTTTGGAGATTTCTTTGCTTATTTCCTTCTGGGAAGGGGAGATTAGAGGAGGATTATCATTAATAGGAAGGGGAGCTATAGGGAGGCTAGGATATGGGGGTAAGCTGAGAGGTCCTCCTGTGGGATGCAAATTGTAAGCTTTGCATAGTTGTGTATTCTCCCTCAATGAAAAGAAAGCTTGGACATAAGGTATTTCACTCCATTTGCCTTCTCTCTTACAGAAAAGGTCAAGCTGCAGGATAGTATTGTAATTTGTACTTCCCTCAGGTGGCCATTTATCCCCATCAGAGAGAGAATACTGGGACCAAGCCGTACTGCAGAAAAAAATGAGCCACCTCTTTTTCAGGGTTTGTGGGTCAAATTGGTCCCAGTGGCTTAGAATGCATTTCAAGGGTGAACCTGTTGATGCCTGAGTGTTTCCCATCTAAAAGACAAAACCGCCCACGGTTTTTGTTTGTTTTGTTTCTCCCCTTGCCCAAGAACCCGCAACGGTCCCTGGACCCTGCTGATTGGAATAGTTGCGCTCACCAATGCTGAAGCAGAAACAACCCCTGCCCAAGAACCTGCAACAGTCCCTGGACCCTGCTGATCGGAATAGTTGCACTCACCGATGCAGCAGCAGAAACACTAGTTTTCCTCCCAGACCACATGGAGGACCGAGGAAGGTCAGATTTAGTGGCCCTTACTGACACATTCTCGAAAACCTGCACCATTGCCTGTCCTCCTAGACCACAAGTAGGACCAACCAAGAAAAATCGGATTTAGTGGCCCTTACCGATGCATTCTTGAAAACCTGTTAGAGTCCTAAGCATTCTCCTGTTAGTATTGGGACTTTACCCATGTCCTATAAAGATGTTATGCCCCAAAAATGAAGTGGAGGGCCATACCCTGAGGGAGGGAAGGGATCTCCAGGGTTGGAAGAGTAACACCTTTTGTCCTCACTTATATGAATAGGAAGGATACAATTTATGAGGCTCCCCATATCCTAGCTTCAGGAATAGCTTTTGTTAGGCTTATTAGTCTGAGGAGAGGAGGGATCCTAAAATTCCAGGTAGTCCCCACTATCACGGGTCTTTGGGCAAAAGTTATGTCTTTCTGATTGGTGAGCCCAGGTGCCTAAACAAGGTAACAGAGTCTTGGAGTTTATACTAGAAATCATTCTTATAGGAGAAACTAGAAAAGCACCAGAGACAGGTAACAATTTTTAGAAGCGGGACTAACCTCGGAGAAGAGAGGCAAGAGGAAGTTTGTATGGCAGGCATTAGGACCCAGGGGGCAAGGGTCAGGATAGATAGGATAGATGGGTGAGTCTCGCTTGGGCGACATGCCTTTGAGAGTTCCACTCATGGCCGCAGGGTCAACCAACTTGTTGTCGGGACCCTGGAGCTTCATGGCTTTCCTCTCTGTCGACCCTTGGCTCAGCCCAGAAGTACAGGAAAAGCGGAAGCTGTTTCTAGGCAAACCAACGCTCCCAACTCCTAAGAGTTGGGGGTTGTTAGAGAGCCCTTCCCAGAAAGCCTGACACCCGTGTCTTTAGTCCAGTGGCTGCGCTAGTCGCTTTTAACTGGCCGACAGGTGCCTGGTATTTAGCCCCCGAATTCTAAGGAAAAATAGGACAGAATAGGAAGCGAAAGGGGTCCGATGGTACTCACTGCTTGGCGATAGGCGATGGTCTCATCGCTAGGCGATAGTCTCACTGCTTGGCAATAGGCGATGGTCCCTTCGTGGTTGCCAAAATGTGTCCAGAATTGGTGGGTTTTGGTCTCACTGACTTCAAGAATGAAGCCCCAGGCCCTTGCAGTGAGTGTTACAGTTCTTAAAGGTGGCGTGTCCAGAGTTTGTTCCTTGTGATGTTCAGATGTGTTCAGAGTTTCTTCCTTCTGGTGGGTCCATGGTCTCGCTGGCTCAGGAGTGAAGCTGCAGACCTCCACGGTGAGTGTTACAGCTCTTAAGGCGGTGCGTCTGGAGTTTGTTCCTCCTGGTGGGTTCATGGTCTCGCTGGCTTCAGGAGTGAAGCTACAGACCTTTGCAGTGAGTGTTACAGCTCATAAAGGCAGTGTGGACCCAAAGAGTGAGCAGCAGCAAGATTTATTGCAAAGAGCGAAAAAACAAAGCTTCCACAGTGTGGAAGGGGACCCGGGCAGATTGCCACTGCTGGCTCAGGCAGCCTGCTTTTATCCCCTTATCTGGCCCCACCCGTATCCTGCTGATTGGTCCATTTTACAGAGAACCGATCGGTCCATTTTGACAGGGTGCTGATTGGTGTGTTTACAGTCCCTGAGCTAGACACAAAAGTTCTCCACATCCCCACTAGATTAGCTAGATACAGAGTGTCGATTGGTGTATTGACAAACCCTGAGCTAGACACAGAGTGCTGATTGGTGTGTTTACAAACCTTGAGCTAGATACAGAGTGCCGATTGGTGCATTTACAATCCCTTAGCTAGACGTAAAGGTTCTCCAAGTCCCCACCAGATTAACTAGATAGAGTGCCAACTGGTGCATTCACAAACCCTGAGCTAGACACAGGGTGCTGACTGGTGTGTTTACAAACCTTGAGCTATATACAGAGTGCTGATTGGTGTATTTACAATCCCTTAGCTAGACATAAAGACTCTCCAAGTCTCCACCAGACTCAGGAGCCCAGCTGGCTTCACCCAGTGGATCCCACAGGGGGCCGCAGGTGGAGCTGCCTGCCAGTTCCGCCCTGTGCCCCCGCACTCAGCCCTTGGGCGGTGGATGGGACTGGGCGCAGTGGAGCAGGGAGCGGCACTCCTCGGCAAGGCTCCGTCGGCGCAGGAGCCGACAGCGCAGGGCAGGCGGTGGAGGTGGGGCCAGGGGAGGGGGGGCTGGGGCTTGGGCAGGGGGATGGGGGAGGCGGGGGGGGGGGGGAGGCGGGGGGCGGGGGGAGGCGGGGGCGGGGGGGCGGGGGAGGCGGGGGGCGGGGGGGGCGGGGGGAGGCGGGGGGCGGGGGGGGCGGGGGGAGGCGGGGGGGGCGGGGGGGGGCGGGGGGGGGGGGGGGCGGGGGGGCGGGGGGAGGCTCAGGCATGGCGGCCTGCAGGTCCCAAGCCCTGCCTCATGGGGAGGCAGCTAAGGCCGGGCGAGAAATTGAGCACAGCAGCTGCTGGCCCAGGTACTAAGCCCTTCACTGCCTGGGGCTTGCCGGCCGGCTGCTCTGAGTGGGGGGCCGCTGAGCCCACCCCCACCCGGAACTCACGCTGGCCCACAAGTGCCATGCGCAGCCCCAGTTCCCGCCGGTGCCTCTCCCGCCACACCTCCCCGCAAGCTGAGGGAGCCGCTTCCGGCCTTAGCCAGCCCAGAAAGTGGCTCCCACAGTGCAGCGATGGGCTGAAGGGCTCCTCAAGGGCGGCCAGAGTGGGCGCCAAGGCTGAGGAGGTGCGGAGAGCGAGTGAGGGCTGCGAGGGCTGCCAGCACGCTGTCACCTCTCAGTTCCACAATAGAGCCATGATTGGATTCAAAAAGACCCCTCTTTTCTGGGATCCATATGTTTTCTGGGCTCCATTAGGTGCTGCTCGGGTAGTGCTCAGGGTTGCAGGGAGGGTGGAGAGCCTGGATTGGGGTGGAACCTTTTGACTCGACAATGTAAGGGCTACGTTGAAGTGGCTTATCTGCACCCCCAGTTCCAGAGGCAGTAGTTATCTCGGACCTTAACATCGCGAGGTCTAGGGAAAAATGCTACCACTCCTCCCCCCACTTCTGCCGCCATGCTGCCTCCGTGCCCACCCCGCCCTCTGCCACGCCCCCACCACGAGCTTTGCACTTTGGCGCCCGCGCACTTCCGTGGGGAGCTCACTGCTTGAGGAGTCAGTTAGAAGCTGCTCCTCATTTGCAGACTTTCCGGGTGCCCACCAGGCTCCCGGGCTCTCACCGGAGACCACAGGGAGGAGCTTCAAGGCACCCCAAGTCCCTACAGCCTCCAGCAGTGAAGACTTCCACAAGGGTGAGTGAAGTCTGTTAATGAAAGCTACTCCAAAGTAAAATGCCTTGGGGTGGCGGCGGGGAGCCAGGCCCTTTGTCCCTCGGTGGCTGAGGAGCCCAAGCTACTCCGTCAGAGACATTCCCTGCAGGACCCTCGTTTTCCTGGTCATCCTGGGAAGGTTGGTTGGGATGAGGCAGAGGGGGAGGGGTGGCGGTGGGTAGCTGGGGGTTTCACGAGGAAGACCCCGACATTCTGAACCTCCTCCTGCATTGGGCACCATCGCTGGTGCACCATAGGAGGCACCCATTGATTTTTCTTTGGACAGTTCGAGAAATTGAAGCAGAGTTGGGAAGAAAGGAAAGCGTGTGGTGTTGCGAATAGGCCGGCCTGAGCGGGCGGTTCGGGTGAGAACGCCAGGCGCTGTCCGGTAGGGCTGGGGCACGTCTCCATTACATCACAGTCGAGGATGGTGTGCTGGGGTGGGCGCACATATCGAGAGGTTTGCCCGGCTTTTAGCAGACTGAGCAGTTTGTGCGCGTGAAATCTCAGATTTAACAATTTTCAAGGCAGTAGCGGCTTTTCAAAGGATCTGCTTGAAGTTTTTGTTGTTGTTTGGGTTTGTTTTTTGCTTTTTTGGATTTCAAATGATGAGGAGTTTATGTCAGGATGTGTATTTGGTCACACTTAGACGGAGAGCACAGAAGTTGTGGCTACCTTAGAAAATGTGTTTTTACAAAATGGAGTCAGATTAGCGTGAAAGTGGCAGCAGCCATATATCTGAAGACCTATAATGGAGGCGAACGTGGGTGCGGTGGCAGGCACCTTAGTCTCAGCTACTCGTAAGGCTGAGTTTGAGACCAGCTAGGGCGGACTTAGCGAGACCTGTTCTCTACAAAAATAAAAAAAAAAAAAATTAGCTGGGCGTGTGGTGCCCAACTAGTCAGGAGGCAGAGGTGGGAGGGATTGCTTGAGCCTGGGAGTTCGAGGTTGCAGTGAGTCATGAATGAACCATGGCACCCCAGCCTGAGCAACAGAGCAAGACCCTGTATTTTCAGTCAAAACTTCCTTCAAAAATTACAACTCATAAGACAATATTTTATCAGTTACTCATCCATCTTAAGGGAACATAACTTTCCAATGTATAAAATCAAGAATGTAAATTAATCTATCCTGGATTATGTAATATGCGTGCCATACACCACTCAATATGCAGGAAAGGCAGGTGGCAAAGTCATACTCCAAAAGGGATCCAGGAACAGAATCAGGCGTCCTGGTTTTTTTGAGGTATCCCTACTGACTGGCTGTGCTTTTCTCTAACCTTAGTTCTTTCAGTAAGCTCAGTTGTATCTCAAGTAGATTGATTGTGCTTATTTCTCTGCCAGTTCTAGAACAGAGAGTACTGAGGGGTAAAGGCACTCAGGCAGCAAAAGAAAATCCTTTCCACCAAACTAAAGAGAATGGGCAGAAAGCATTGGACTCATGACTTTGAAAGTATTCAGGCCAATGTAGCCAGTAGATGCCCTCCAATCTGTCAGTACTTACTTAGAGAGACATCTGTCTTTGAAATTAGCCTAGCACTTCCTTGGGAGAGTTGGCAGTGATGGAGGGAGGATGTGGGGGCGGGAATTGGACCTTTCTTCCATCAGCAAAGAACAGGCGTGAGGGCTGTTCCTCTTTTCTTTTCCCAGCAAGTCAGGAGCCAGTGGGAAGTGGCTTTCTTTTTTCTTTTTTCTTTTTTTTTTTTTTTTTTTTGAGATAGAGTCTCGCTCTGGCCCAGGCTGGAGTGCAACTGGCGCGATCTCGGCTCACTGCAAGCTCTGCCTCCCCTGCCTCAGCCTGCCAAGTAGCTGGGACTACAGGCACCCGCTACCATGCCCGGCTAATTTTTTTGTATTTTTAGTAGAGACGGGGTTTCACCATGTTAGCCAGGATGGTCTCCATCTCCTGACCTCGTGATCCGCGCGCCTTCGCCTCCCAAAGTGCTGGGATTACAGGCGTGAGCCACCGCGCCCGGCCGGAAGTGGTTTTCTAATGGCTGGCCTTTATGTGCAGATTTCTTTGCAAAGTAATTCACAGATACCCAGTTTCTTGGGTGATAAGAATTAGACTAGAAATCCTCCTACTCTTAACTGAAAGCTGATAGGGTTGATAGGGTAATTAGGATTATGGGGAGAGCATTTGGTTGTTGGTAGTAAAACGAAAATTTGTGATAAAAGTGTAGTTTAACTCTCCTGGTTTTAGTCGCAACATTTCATTCAACACATATTCAAAAGTTCTGTTAGAGGCACGTTTTGAGCTAAGATATAGGGCAAAGCAACTGAGAATAAAGATGCAAGCTTTTAGGGAGTCCATAGGCTAGTGGAGCAGAGAAACGTGCAAACAAATTATTATATCCCATTATTTGCTTTGAGCTATAATATGTGAATAAGAAACCCAGACACTGGACTTCAAAGAGAAGGGAGTGATCAATTTATCCTGGGTTAGGGCCTCAGCCCATCTTCCCCAAAGAGGAAGATTTAGATTGGGTTTTGAATTATGAGATTAATAACTCTGGAAGGAGAAGGCAGAGGGAGACACACATACTAACAAAATGATGGAGGAGCAAAAATGCCTAGCATTTTCCGAAGCAGGAGGTGACCAGGTGAGGGTGGCTACCCTTGTGGCCTTTGAAAGAGGAGGGATCAGTTTGAGGGGTTGCCTTTCATTTCTTGGACAGTAGGGAGCCATGGCAGGATTTTAAGAAAGTGATTCCCTATACAGGTTGATATCCTTTATCCAAAATGCTTGGGACCAAAAGTGTATCAGATTTCAGATTTTGGAATACACGTATTTGCATTATGCTTACTGGGTGAGCATCCCTAATCTGAAAATCTGAAGTCCAAAAATGTTCCAGTGAGCATTTCCTTTGAGTGTCATATTTACACTTAAAAAGTTTCAGATTTTGTCCGGACGCGGTGGCTCACGCCTGTAATCCCAGCACTTTGGGAGGCTGAGGCAGGTGGATCACCTGAGGTCGGGAGTTCGAGACCAGCCTGACCAACATGGGAAAACCCTGTCTCTGCTAAGCCTGGCGCGCGCCTGTAATCCCAGCCACTCAGGTTGCTGAGACAGAAGAATTGCTTGAACCTGGGAGGTGGAGGTTGTGGTGAGCCGAGATTGCACCACTGCATTCCAGCCTGGGCAACAAGAGTGAAATCTGTCTCAAAATAAATAAATAAATAAATAAAATAAAGTTTCAGATTTTAGAGCATTTCAGGTTTTGGATTTTCGATTTTCGAGTCAGGGATGCTCAGCCATACGTACCACACCTGATTTAGAGGTGGACTCATCAGGATTTGCTGGGCTGGATTGTTTGGAGGCAGAGTGAAGGAGAGGGAGCTGTTAGCAGTGATCCTACAAGTTTTTGTTTTATACAACTGATTCCACTCAATGAGATGAGGAGCACTGGGACCAGGAGCAATTTGGGTAAGTTTAGTTTTGGACCTGAGCATAAGGTGCTGGTGAAGCATCTAGGAAGGCACTGCATATGCTTCTAGAGCCAGAGCTCAAAGGAGTAGTCATAGCTGGAAATAAAGATGCAGTGTCCTCAAGGTTTCTTTTTGGCAGAGGCTTCTGGGGACTACTAGCACCTCTTTGTGGCTCTGGTGTCAGGGAAATGAGTCAATGCCTACCCTGCTCTAGCCATAAACAGCTGCTGTGTCTAGTCATGCTGATGTAACTTAGATTCTGTCTGAATGTTGATAGGCAAAGGTCTGTGTGACAGAGGCTTCCACTAGATTTTCAAGGAGGTACTCCCCGAAAGTCAGTCTCTTAAAAGACAAGATCTAAGCAATTGTCTTTTTGTTTTGTTTTGTTTTGTTTGTTTGAGACAGGGTCTCACTCTGTCACCCAGTCTGGAGTACAGTGGCATGATCTTGGCTCACTGCAACCTCTGCCTCCCGGGCTCAAGCGATCCTCTCACCTCACCCTCCTGAGTAGCTGGGACCACAGGCATATGCCACTATGCCCGGCTAATTTTTGTATTTTTTGTAGAGACTGCAGGGTTTTGCTATGTTGTCCAGGCTGGTCTTGAGCTCCTGAGCTCAAGCGATCTGCCCGCCTCGGCCTCCCAAAGTTCTGGGATTACAGGTGTGAGCCACCATGCCCGAACAATTGTCATATTTTTTAATGGAAAATACAAACTACCTTTGACGTCCCAGTTTACACTGAAACTTTACATTTGCCCCTTGTCCTTTATCAAGGGCTTAAGATTTCGGCAAGGCTTTCTCCAAACACTATATAAATATTAAATTGACTTCCAAATGTTGTTTATGAGAACTGGAATACCGTTCTTGTTATTTGATATGTATTTATGGAGTGCGTGTGTTCTGACTTGAGTCTAGCTAATGTCGCAGTAGGGTAGGATGTTTTGGACGTTTGTGAGTTTTTCTTCTGATTCTATTTCTAACAATTAAGCACACTGTTTAGGTAACTGGTTGTTCCTTGATTATAGAGTGTTCATGACCACTAATAAATGTCCCCCATATTTAAATATACAAGTTGTACCTTTGGGATGGCAGGGAGCTAAGGGCCATCAGCTCTTTTATATGCTAATACCTGAGATCAAGGCGCACGATATTACTCAATCAAGCTAATATTTAGCTTTGGAAATTAAAGCCTAAATTCATGAATGTGAATACTGTTCTTCTTTCTGCGTTGATATTTAACCATAATGTATGTATGCACACAATGTTCCAAGATTTCTCCTTTTTGTTTTTATTTTTTTGATGATGTATGTTTCACTTGCTGCAATATTTGTTGATTTCATGAATACTACTGATATTTAGGGAAAGGATCCAAGAAGTGTTGAACTCCTAGTGTGTCTTTCTTTAAGCTTGTCTCCTTGTTAAGGTGAACCTTAACATTCAAGGTTAAGGTGATCCTTATCATTTGAGACATTTCACCAAATATGTGGGTGAGCAATGCACCTTAGACTTTTCAGTGAACTTCTCCACCCGTGTGGTATCTGATCCTCCTGAGAGTGGCCATATGCGGTAGGGAGGCCAGGGCTTAGCACCATTTTACAGGTACTCAGACAGGCTAGGTGACTTGCCCGAGATCACACAGCTAGTGCAGAGCTGGGACTAGATCCCAAGAATTCTGATCTCAAGAGGGGTGTTGATTTCCATTGATTTTGCAGTTCCCCCTACTTAAGTCACTGGATTATTAATTTTAAAGTGTGGATTAAGGCAAGTATATTTTGTTGGCTTGCTCTCCTCTAACTTTAGGTCTCCCAGTTGGGAGAATGAACTTGTAGGTTAATAGTTCCTAGTAGAAAGCAATAAATACATTCCTTAGTATAGACAATAAATTGTGGCAGTTTCACTCTCTTCCTTGGGCTGCGTCAAGATCACTTTGAAACATTCCTGGGTATTCCTCACAGAGGACTTAGGGCTGTTTACTGTTTTCCGTCTCCCATATCAGCCTCCTTTGCCAATCATCTTCAGAAATATAGGTGTAAGCTGTGCTGTAAGACATGAACCACACAGCACTTTGAAATGAGAAAGCTTTAAAGTAACAGGCAGGAATTTGAGGGGGAAATTGAAGTCTTTCTGCACAAAATGATTGTACTTTAAGGTGAAATTCACAAACAAAGTCAATCAACATGAAGAATCTGGAAACTCTCATTGAGAGTTGTTTTGTTTTTTTATACATTCCACAAGAAACAAGGTAGAGCTTTCGTGTAAAGTTCTAACTTGTGATTAGAGAAGGCATTTGAAGTGTATGGAACAGAGAGTATATTGTAGCTGGCAGCCAGGGCATTTGCAGAGCTTCATGTTAATGGGCAAGTGTCTTAACCATCAGCATTGAGAAAAGGAATGGCACAGGAGTGGGGGCTGAGGGTGGGGTGGGGAGAGGGGCTCTGGCATCAGGTAGCCAAGAGTCAGCAACAATTACAGAGATAATTTTAAGTGAGGAGGTCCATAGCATTTCTTTCAGGAAGTGAAAGGTTTCCTTGGCCCCTTTTTCTAATTTGAGAACAATGTGGCTCATACATTGTCAACCTTTTCACTCAGTGGTATATATTTTTTGACCTTTTAAGTGATATTGATGCTTAATTTATATATCCATCTTAAATTAATTTTGTTGGGTATAGATTTTTATGTATGGACATGGCCCTTTTTAAAAAATGATTCAACGGCTTCTAGGAGACAACTTCTCTGCTTTTTGGGATAAGGCATCCCTGCAGTAGGCAGAACAGTGGGGTAGGATTCAGGAGAACTGGGGGTTAGGCTGGGGATTACTTGAAGATAAGGGATTTAAAGGAAGTTAGGATTCTGTTCCTCTTCTCAAAGTTGAAATAAAGTAAAATAAATTAGGAGAAACCTAATTAGAAACCTAATTGCTAAAGGGTTTGTTTCTCTACTCAGACTTGCCCTGATTTAAAAACTGTATTTACAGAATGTTCACAGCCATGTAAAATAGACTGGAAAGAAATACTCTAATATGGCAATGTTTCCCTCAGAGTGGTAGAATTATGCTTGTGTTGTCTCTCCTTTCTATTTTGTAAATTTGGCACTCTTTAAAAAAGAAACCTAAAATAAATTTCCTTTTAAAAAATGAAATTGTAAAAAGAAACAAGAAGCCTGGCTCGTTCCCAGAATTCTAAAGGGGAATGATTGTAGAGCTCCACAAAACTGGCCAAGGAGCTACGTAGTGATGAAAGGGTTTGATCTCTTTGGGAAGTATTGTAGGGAACAGCTTTGCTGGCACTCCCACAGCCCCTTTCCTGTGTGGAGATTGGGCTGTGGGACCTTTGTCTTGAGTGGTAAATGCCCAGCATGCCGCCAGGAGCCCTGGCTGTGGTCACTCCCTCATGGAGCACCTTTTGGGTCTGAGGCTGGTAATTGTCCTGCTTCTTATGTGGTAAGCTGTCAGGACTGTGGGCTGCCAGCTGCCTTAGCTTTACTAAAAGGAGGTGGTTGATTCATTGTTTTACCGTGGATTGTCAGCTAAATAAAGCGGCCCACCACAGCCTCAGGGAGAAAAGCTCTCCATTAGGATTACACTGCCAGGTTGGAGAATGGCCCTTTCAATGCTGTACAGCCTCAAACAGGGGCTGTATTAAGCTGACCACCTTTATGCAAATCTCTCTCCTTTGTCCAAAGGCCCCCTCACGACAGAGGCCAGCTAAGCCTTTATGGACAGATAGGCTTTGTGCAATGCTGGGGGATCACTCAGGTTAGGTGTTTCCAGGAAGAAAAGTGGATTGAGGCGATTTTGTAAATGTCATTGCTAATAAATTGAACATTGGCAAAACTTGCACTTAAGACGTTACTTGGGAAGAACAGATTATTAAAATGGAACAGACTGAGGTGCCATAGAGTTCTAGAGTGCTGAAATTGTTGTCCTTTGGCATTATGCAAAACAACGTTATGTCTTTATCTGTCTTTTCCAGTTCATTTCTAGTTTCCTCCGGGATCCTGAGCTGCTTCGTTTTTGTCCAAAGTGGAGAGGCTGCTCCTATCTGTGCTCATCTCCTCCTTAGTTGCTTTGGCTCTTTTCTCTCTCCTTGCTGCTGTGTTTTCCCTCCACCCATCTAATAGAATATTTCCAAGGTCTTATCTTCTTTTCCCCATGTCACTCCCTTGGGGCGCTCAAGTGATTCGTCTAATTTCAAATATTCTCCGTGAACATGTCTTGTAGAGTCATGGATTCCCCAAGCTGAAAGAGACTTCCAAGTCATCTGTTCGACTCATGTCTATGTGGTCAAATTGACAATTCTTGTCAAATAGAGGTTGGAGTTTCTTCCATGTCTCATTGATGCCTAAGCATGCAAGAGAACCTAAAGTTGATGACTTTTCTCTCAGTACTTTTCCACGATTCAGTTTTTCTTTAGGAAAAAACACTCTCCCCTTTTGACCTTCAGCTACTTTAGCTCCCACTGCCCCAGGCCCATAACAGTAGCGACACATCTAATTCTTAATCTTTGTTCCTTCTCATATTAGTCTGCCTCCTTCATAGCATGTCTGGGAGTCATCCTCTCTTGCAACCTTTTTCTCTTCTTTCTGCAACAGCTAACCTCGAACCTCTTCTCAGCCTGTCTGCTTGAGCTCCCCTTGCGTCCTCTTTTAAAATTAGTTTGATCTTGTGAGTCAATTCTCAGAAAATTTGAGTAGTGCCCAGATACCTTGCATAGTAAATAAAAATGTTAGCATCTTCAGTTAGAGAATCTAGCCTGACTTGACCGCTTTGATTTTCTCATTTGATTTTTCTTAACACCTTTTAACGTTCCAGCTGCTCGATTTTTAGAGAATTATTTTGACAGTTGTAAGTTATAAGAGCTATAGCTCTTCTTTGAAATAATAATATTTTAATTTTTCTTTAGGTCCTTTTGATTTACGAAAACCCCCCACAACAACAACAATAATAACAATAGCAATGAAAACAGCAGGCACAGTGCCTTGCCCATAGTATGTTTGGGGGCATGAATGATGAATAAATAAATAAAAGTATTTGAAATCACTGTAGATAACTTGATTTGCCCAGAAGCCAGAAATGTAGAACCCGCTGTCCTAGAAACTGTATTCTTTCTTCCTTGGTAAATTCCTATGGCATCAAGTAGAGGAAACCGTAATAAATATGGACTGGGAGTGGCCTAAAATATTCCACTATAATCTGTAATACTTTCAGGTTCTCTACGGTTTAAATTTTTCTGTTCGTTTATATATGTAAATCTTTCTGTTTAAAAAGTCCTTTAATGAAGTGTTCCAGTATCATTTTCTCTAGATTGTTTTACTGATTGGCTGTCAATATTTTAAATTGAAAATGGACTGGAGACAGAGAAAAACTCACCTATCAAATTCTTAATTAAATGATTCATGAAGATGTCTTTTAAATGGTTCACTTGAAATATACCTTTATATGAACAGAAATGGCTATCTCCATTTTGAGTCATCCGTATTAGTTCGTTCTTGCATTGCTACAAAGAAATGCCTGAGACTGGGTAATTTATAAAGAAAAGAGATTTAATTAACTAACAGTTCTTTAGGTTTTACAGGAAGCATGGTATTGGCTTCTGGATGGAGCTTTTACTCAGGGTGGAAAGTGAAGCGGGAGCTTACACATCATGTGGCTAGAGCAAAAGGGGGTGCAGGAAGATGGGGTGGTGATGGGGGATGGGGAAAGGGCATGCTGGGGGTAGAGGTTTGGGGTGGGGGGTGAGGGAGGGGAAGTTTTGGGGTGGGGTGGGGGCTGGGGGTGGGATTGGGGGAAGGTGCCACATACTTTTAAATGACCAAATCTCCCAAGAACTCACTCACTATGGAGAAGACAGCACCAAGCCATGAGGGATCCACCCCCATGATCCAGTCACCTCCTACCAGGCCCCACCTCCAACCTCAGGGATTACAATTCAACATGAGATTTGGACAAGGACAAATATTCAAACTATATCATCATCTGTCCTGCACGTTTTCCTACATTTTTTTCTATGTCTTAGGTCGTTCTGTTCCTGCGTCTCATGATCTCTGGAGAAGTAAAGAGTTCTTGATTTTTCACAATTTTCAACTAGCTGAATGTTATTCTTCATAGTTTTACAGACTATGTTTAGATAGCCTTGTGTTGCTGAGAGAAACTTGCCCTATTCGCTGCACTGATCGGGGAGAGACTGACAATACAGGACTTTGATACAGTACCAAGTAAGGCAGGTGCCATAAGGGGTACAGGCAAGGTGCTGTGGAGATGGAGGAGAGAGGATCAGAAAAGGCTTATTGGAGAAGATGCTTTGGGGGAAGTGCTTTGAAAGATTTATATTACTTCATTAAGTAAAGATATAGGGAAGGACATTTTAGGCAAGGAGATGATCATGAGCAAAGGCTGGGCAGTATGAATGAAGAGTGAGTGTCTGGATAATAGTGGGTACTTCCTGGAATTCAGGAATGGTGTGATTGGAAAGGTGAATTGGGTTGTATTATAGAGAGCCTTGGGTGACAGGCCGAGACAGTTTTATTGTGGTGATACTTAAAATCTCCAGACAAGAACACATGTGATTGTAATAGGAGAGCACATTCAATAAATATTTGTGGAGAAATCATATATTGAACTTCTTGTATTTCCCCTTTACTAACATGTTGTCTGTAATGAGGCAAGGTAGACATGAATTTAATAAACCAAACCAAACTCAAACCTGTCTAACTAAGTGGGTTCCAAAGTCCACATGACTACTCTTGCTTGCTTCACAATGGCTTCAAGCGACAAACCTTGTGAGGGGATCTTCCTTGAGATCACAATTATGCCAAACAGGTAGTCCCAAGTGCCAGTCACTAGTGAAGTTAAGCACTGGGCATAAGTGCCAACTGTGGGCACCTAGCCAGGTGCTTGCCAGATGCTCCTTGGCTGATGTGAATGAAAGTCATCTGTGGAGGAGTGGCTCCAGTTCATGTCACCGGATGATTCTTGAGCTTCTGCCCTGTGCTAGGTGCTGCAGACAGGGAGAAATCAGACCGCATTCTGGCCTTGTGCTCATACTCCACTGGGGGAGACAGACAAGGGGTCAAATAGTGATCATACGTCTTAGAAAGTGACAAGTGCCCTGAGACAGTAGCGGACAATGAATTCTAGAGGGTTCAGGGAGAAGGAAGCTGAGGAAAACATTTGTGAGAGTGCATTCTACCTGAATCTGGAAAAACTTGAAAAACAATGACGTACTTTGGGATTCAAGTCCATACATCCAGGTTCCACTTACCTTTACACCCAGTAGATGCTGTGGGGGTATATTTTGCCAAACATCAGAAACAGATTGCTCTTTGGGGACTACACTCTTTGGCTTTGGCGTTGGTGTGCTCCAGAGGCAAAAATGGTGTGTCCCTCAGAAAAGGCAAGAATGCTATTTGCCTAAAGTGAAGCAAGTCCATAGAATCTGTTAAAAGAAGTTTTGGAACATCAACACTTACATTTTCTTCTTTTATTATTAAAAAATAGAGACGAGGTCTTGTTATGTTGCCTAGGCTTGTCTTGAACTCCTGGGCTCAAGGAATCCTCCTGTCTCAGGCTTCCCAAAGTGTTGGGATTACAGGTGTGAGCCACTGCTCCCAGCCATCACGCACTTTTGTATCTATAAACCAAGTTAAAGATTACAAGTAAGAGTCTTTACATTGCAGAAAAAGGAGAATTCCCTTAGAGGCAGATCTAAACACCATCTCTAGGGCTTGTATCAAAGACCACTGGACAAAATAGCATCAGAAAGCTCAGTCCCTTTGGTCAAGTAAACCATCGTGGTGATTGCAGGGGGCTGGAATTGGGAGGAGACTAAAGACATTTGGCTTCGTGCAAAAGCTAAAAGCAGTTTAAGAACATTTTTTTTTGGCGGGGGTGGGGGGAGGTGATGAACATTCCCAGTTTCTCCAATCGATAGCATTTCTGTGAGAATTGTAACACTATGAAAAGTCATTTCTAATCTGGAAAGTCTTGGTGGTTGAAAAGTTTCTCTTACCTTTATTTTCAGTTATGTGATTATTGAATTC
This sequence comes from Nomascus leucogenys, assembly GCF_006542625.1. NCBI lineage: Eukaryota > Metazoa > Chordata > Mammalia > Primates > Hylobatidae > Nomascus > Nomascus leucogenys. The sequence goes on from NC_044406.1 coordinate 136,716,648, forward strand.
CCTGGTGTTGCTAGACAGGCTATTTTTTATTTAAAAACATCTCTTTTTTCTAAGATGGTCTGGATAGACTATCCAGTGCCCATACACAACATTCATCAGTTTTTCAATCTCTCATTCTCAGGTAAGAAAACGATTTTTGTCTTTCAGACTTTACTTTTGTACTTACCTTTTTATATTTTACTATGTACTTGTAATGGAAGTAAGATTCCTCTGTTTTTTGAAACGGATCATCAAGTTGTAAGTGGGGAAAATCTAAGTAATGAGCTGGAATTTTTTTTCTTTTTTGAGACAAGGTCTCTCTCTGTGTGTCACCCAGGCTGGAGTGCAGTGGCACAATCATGGCTCACTACAGCCTCAACTTCCAGGGCTCAAGCAATTATCCCACCTCAGCCTCATCAGTAGCCAGTGAGTAGCTGGGACTACAGACATGTAGTGCCATGCCCAGCTAATTTATTTTTTATTTTTAAAATTATTTTTATTTTTATTTATTTATTCTTTTGAGACAGAGTCTCACCCTGTCACCCAAGCTGGAGTACAGTGGCACAATCTTGGCTCACTGCAACCTCCACCTCCCAGGTTCAAGTGATTCTCCTGCCTCAGCCTCCCAAGTAGCTGGGATTACAGGCACCTGCCACCATGCCTATATATATATATATTTTTGTATTTTAGAAGGGATAGGGTTTCACCATGTTGGCCAGGCTGGTTTCGAACTCCTGACCTCAAGTGATCCGTCCACCTTGGCTTCTCAAAGTGCTAGGATTACAGATGTGAGCCACGGCGCCCAGTCCTAATTTTTTGATTTTTTTGTAGAGACAGTGTCTCCCTGTATTCTCCAGGCTGGTCTTGAACTCCTGGGCTCAAGCGATCCTCCTGCCTCAGCCTCCAAAAGTGTTGGGATTGTAGGCGTGAGCCACCATGCCTAGCAATAAGCTGCATTTTAAAATAATAACACCTGAGTTAGTAATTCATCCACTGCTCAGTCAGGCTTAAAGCATAGGCCAAGATGTAACATCATTCAAATAGTCAAAATCAACTCTTATCCTAGTGAATTGATTACATGTGAAATTGTGTAGCATCAATAATAAAAATATCTGTTTATGGATGTTCTTGATTTTCACCAATGACAACTACAGATTTAAAGTGCAAATCATATTTTATCTTGAGATTCTACTTGATCACTTTAAATGTAGCACTCTTCTAATTTCCCTCAGAGAATTATAAAATCAAGTGAAGGAAAGAAGATGTCTTAGTTTTGATAAATTGGTGACTGTAGATCAATAAGAAGTGTGTGTGTGTATGTGTGTGTGTGCACACGTGTGTATGTGTACTCAGTTGTAGAACAGGTGCAAACAGAAGTGAACTTTAATGTTAATTTTCGCCAACTCCTGTAATGTTATGTTTATATAGCTATTATATGATTGTATTCTCTCAAAACATAGCATATATTTATTGCCATAAATGTAATTTGTTTTTTTCCATGATTTGCCATAAATGTAATTTGATACTTCTGTAATTAAAAAGTAAATAGATATAGAAAATAGATTTATAAATCTTAAGATATAACAATTACAGCTCATTCTCACCCAATTCTTTCAAAGGGGGCATTTTTCCACCTATGCGGCTGGTCAATTCTGTAAATATATGTTTTGAAATTACATGAGACAGCCCAGTGCAGTGGTTGCGCACTTGTAGTCTTAGTTATACAGGAGGCTCAGGTGGGAGGATCGCTTGAACCCAGGAATCATTAATAGAAGCCAGCTGGGCAATATAGTGAGACCTCGTCTTGAAAGAGACAAAGAGAGTGAGAGAATGAGATTTACATTTCTGTTATGCTAAGTTGCTCATTTAATAAAAAGTTCTCAATAGAAACACAAATTATCCTTGCGCAGCCTTGAAATTCCATTTTGGGTCCATTTCCTTAGTATAGGAATTCTACTGTGGTGGTACATATAGTGAACAGATTTTACCTTGTTTCTGTCTTCAAAGTTATTTCAATGGCAGGGATTAATAGCATATTAATTTATGGCTCATACTGTTTGCCTGAAGGAGACTTATCTTACACAGATAATTCTGACGGAGACATATACCATAATGCACAGTCATTGCAATTGTTTTGTAAAAGAAAGGTTAGGTCAGAGTCTTTATTTATTTATTTATGAGATGGAATCTTGCTCTGTCGCCCAGGCTGGAGTGCAGTGGTGCGATCTCGACTCACCAAAACCTCCACCTCCTGGGTTCAAGTGATTCTCCTGCCTCAGCCTCCCGAGTAGCTGGGACTACAGGCATCCGCCACCACGCCCAGCTAATTTTTTTGTATTTTTAGTAGAGACAGGGTTTCACTATGTTAGCCAGGATGGTCTCGATCTCTTGACCTCGTGATCTGCCCGCCTCGGCCTCCCAAAGTGCTGTGATTATAGGCGTGAGCCACTGCGCCCCGCCCTGAGAGTCCTTTATTCTTAGAGTTGTTTCCCAGGTATTTGGGCAGGCTATGCTGGAGACCTTTATGGGAGCACTTTGAACTGCAACCAGTAAACCAGTTAAAAAGGATCTCTGCTATTACCACATTCATCTTTCCCTGGACCATTCATAAACCTTGGAGGGGATCCTAAGACTAGTATTTTTGTCACAGAGACCATTCCATATTTGTTAGGCTTTCAAAGTTTCCATTTTGTCATGCATAAGCCAAAATGCATGCATAGGTGTTTGAGGATAGAAAATAAAACAAGACAAAGACACATTGAAGTCATCTTGGAGATTCTCTGTGCTCCTGGATCTATGAAAAGTGCTGAGACGTCTTGTGTCAAGCAATCTGCTTCAGTATATTTAACCAGCATTTTTCAAATGTTCTCTGCTAAGGAACACTTAATACCTGTTTTTATTTTTGCTTAATCCTATTAACATCTTTTGGTATTCGTGTTCTGCAGGACCAGTGACCTTTAGGAAAGTTGTTGTCACCTGTATGATACCATTGTATATATATGATCAGTGGTATTTGGCTTAGCTATATTGAATTCCCCAGGAATAATATTGACCAGCTATTTCTGAGCCAGAAGACCATCAGCTAATTGCAGTGTCAAACTTCTTATGACAACTGGTCATGAATGTTTTTGTGTCAAATTCTCTGATGTGTTGATTAAGGCTCTGGCAGGTTTGAAGGCATCAAAAACTCCTGAGATATCTCCAGTAGGTTCAAAAACTGGCCTTGCAGGCTTAAGAACTTTCTCTGCTGCAGAGACAACAGAAACAAGCCTAACTCCCCAAATCCAGAATGAATCTGTTGACTCAGTCCCCTCTGATCTTAGATGCTGTTGCACGGGGATGACATTTGCCAGAGATTTCTCCCATCTCTCTCTTCTCTGAGTGGCTTTGAGATGATGGGTTTTGATAACTGAGTTCACCTCGTTGGAGAGAAAGTGTGGACACCAGCATCACAGCTGTGGAGAACAAAAAGGCTCCTTCCCTTCCAAGGAAGCTGGGAAGGTGGATTGTTTCATTGAAGAGTTAAAGAAAAGAGTTTTAGAATATATTATTTGTTTTTTTTTCTTTTTTCAGGATCATCTGTTGGGCATTTAAGTCACAGACCAAATCCCATTCCATGTTTCTGAGAACCCATCCTTTAAAATACTGTAGAAAAATGGGTTTGCCTGTAGTTTGACAAATTAACTTTTCTTTAAGGAAACAGCAAAATGTGATTTTCCCTTTCAGCAAAACTTTGAAATTCTTTGCATCAAGTTTCGGTGAGTTTTATTTTTAGTGTGTGTGATTGGAATTCTGTTTAATACATAATTTGTAAAAGTCGGCATCTGTTTATATTGTATATAAGGTAGATCCAGTGTGGACAATGTCATATAAAATGTTAATCTTACAAGCCAGTAAAGGCTTCAAGTTTAACTTAAGCCTGTTACTAACTTTGCAAAATTTTTTGATGAGCTGAGTGACTAGAAAAACCCTAGTTTCTATAAATTTTAATAAACTCAAGTGAGAAAATGTATATAAAATGAAGTTTTACCCTTACATGAGTAATAATAGAAGTTTTAAAAGTGTTATGCAGATCTGTAGAATCCAAGTCAAAGGATAAGTTGTTATTCAGCTTTTGTAAGGAGCAAAGGAATAACTGTAGGAAGCTTAAAAGCTGTAGACATTTTAGGGAAAGAGGCATAGTGAAATGGACATGAGACTAATGTAATCTTGACTGAATTTTAACTTTTTAAGCAATCATTTGCAAACTCCAGTGCTTTAATATTAAAACATGATTACTTCATTCATTTATTCATTGAATAAAAATTATTTGGAGAAAGTGAAGATGGGAGATGTGCAGGAAAGAAAGAGCCTCTATTCTGGGGGTGTTGGAGGCTGTCATTTAGTACTTCACATTATTTTTCTTGTTAGACAAGATTACACATATTGGATTGCCTCAGTGGATTGAAATGGAAATTCTATTGAAATATAATGGGTGAAAGTAGTTTTTCTTCTATAATGGTTTGCTCTCTTTATCTCAGTAGCAGTGCAGTCTATTTTCTCTGTGAGTCTAAGAATGACAACCTGAGCTTTTCATTAGCCAGGGAACCCTGAGCTTCACTCTAGCAGAGTTCAGGGCATTTAAGAAAAAGTATGATTACTTTAACCCAGGCACTTCCCTACTGTCCATAACCCCAGATGCTGACTCTCTGTGCTTCTGTTTCTGTATTCCATCTGTGCTCTTCATTTTTATTTCTCCCCCTTAGCTTCCAGAACACTTTATGTATGACTTTTTCATGGAATTTATAAATTTTGATCTTGTATTCTAGTTATCTATTTACAAGTCTAATCTCCAAGGAGCAGAACAAATTGACTTCATCCCTTTATTCTCCAGAGTCAGCCACAGAGTCCACACTTAGAAAATGGCTATAAAATGAGTTAATGTTAAATGAATAAGTGGAATTTTATTTACGGAAGACTCTTCCGGAAAGATGTGTTACATGATGTGTGTTATCTTTATTTCCACAAACGAGTCTCTACTTTTTATATAAGAGCTATCTGGTAAAGAGAACCAGGATATTAGAATATGGGATTTTCTCCTGTTGACCTTTTCCTTTGAACATGCTCCCTTTACATCTTTTCTTATAGATGAACTATCAGTTACACGTTTTGAGTTTCTCATTCTTCATTTTTGGTAAATTCTTTGGTTGATTTTTTTTTGGAGAGGAACCCATATTAGAACTTGGGGACAAAATGATGAAAAAGGAGAGAGGGAAAGAGCAGGATACAGGAATAAAGTGTCCACTAATGAGCCCCAGCAAGAGAGGCCATGAACAGCCAGCTCTGTCAGCTCAATTTTGCGTAGCTCTCAATTCAATGAGTAGCTGAAATAGGATAGAGTCACAGTGTGTGAAGAGTAGACAGGAAAATTTCTCTAGGAGGTGTTCAGGGGCAATATTCCCAATAATATGTCCTTGAATCTTTTCTTTTTCTTTTTCCTTTTTTTTTTATTTTTATTTTTTTGAGACGGAGTCTCGCTCTGTTGCCCGGGCTGGAGTGTGCAGTGGCACGATCTCGGCTCACAGCAACCTCCGCCTCCTGGGTTCAAGTGATTCACCTGCCTCAGCCTTCTGAATAGCTGGGATTACACGTGTGTGTCACCACCCCCGGCTAATTTTTTGTATTTTTAGTAGAGACGGGGTTTCACCGTGTTAGCCGGGGTGGCCTCTCTACTGACCTCGTGATCCACCACCTTGGCTTTCCAAAGTGCTGGGATTACAGGCGTGAGCCACCGCACCTGCCCCCCTCCTTTTTTTGAGACAAAGTCTCACTCTGTCACCTAGGCTGGAGTACAGTGAGTGGCATAATCATGGCTCCCTGCAGCCTTGACCTCCCGGGCTCAAGTGATCTTCCTGCCTCAGCCTCCTGAGTAGCTGGGACTACAGACCTGTACCACCATGCCTGGCCTGTCTTTGGATCTTGAGTGCATCTAAGAGTATCAGCCTTGGTTCAGTGTCATGGTCCACTCGGATATGACAGCAACAAACACCCAAAGGGGCTTTAGGAGACCTCCAGGTGGGAGAGAGGTGTAGCAGGGGCCTAGAACTCAAATACTGGAGGGGGAAGTGATGAGGAAGAGACAAGGATGGAATGCACTTCAAGATTCTTACCTCCTCCGAAGCCTAAAATGCTGCTGCACTTCAGCTTTGATACTGTCTAGAGGTTTGAAGTGCACTGGACTGTCACTCCTTGCTATAGACCAGGAATTCTCAAATATTCAAATCCCGTGTCTTAGCAATCACTGTCAAGGGACTGAGCTCTTAACATGATGGAAACCAAACTCTCTCCTATTTTTTTTTTTCAACGAACAACACTGATGTGTTTACAGACACTTTGTCAGCATATTTATTATTTTTTGTGAGTTTCAAGAGCAAGATCAATTGCTGAAAAGTTATTGGACATAAATGTAATTGCTACAGAACATCAAAGTAATTTGTTGATAGGCAAGGGAACCAGAATTGGGAGAAATGCGGGATGTTCATGCTTCGTCCTAGTGAGCTGAAGGTCACAGATGGAAATTGGCGGTGGGTGTAAGGAGGGTGGTCAGGAAACAACACGTGACACTTGCAGATGGGCAAGAGCGTTGAAAAAGGGCCAATGCTAAGTAATGAAAAGGCAGTACACTACAGCAAGCGAGTGCTCAGGCACTGCCATGGACTCTCAGGATGGCCTTGGGAAAGTTAGCAAAAATATTTGGAACCCATTTTCCTCATGTGTAATAAATATCACTTAATGTTATTACTATCTTTAATTATTCTAAAATCTTATACTTTTCTACTGCTGTAAATCTAAATTCACTAACTATGGTTGAATATGAGCCCCATTCCAAGGGAGGTTTATTGCTTAAATATAAAAGTAACATAAGGAGGATGGTTTCATCTCCAAGGAACGCTTATAACAAGGGACCTGAGGACAGATTCCCTGTCAAGTCCCAGCGTAGTTTTTTTTTTGTGATTTTGAAGAAGAATGATAGTAACATATTCTTCATAATTAATTCAAAAATTGGAAGTATTTTTCAGTTCTATCTGTCTTTTAGATTTCACAGACTGTTTTAATCTTGATAAAATCCTTTCTAATTGTGGAGTTATAATGATTGACTTAAATGCCTCTCCTTATTGACTGTGAACTTTGTGAGGAAAGAGATTGTGGCATCTTCATCTCTGGATTGTCACACTTGGTATTGCTAAGGCTGGCTCGGAGGATGCACTTTGTGAATGTATTGGAAATAAATGCAGTGCTTCAGCTTTTCAACTTAAGGTGCTTTCATGTGTCCCAGTCCTAGAAGAATTCAGGCTAAGTCTAAGGGAAATCAAAAGAAGATCTAAAAGAGATAAAAATTTACTGATAGTTCTATCAGTTCTCAGCTAGATTTTTATAAGATGTCAATTTGGAGAAGAGTATGAATTTAATGGGTTAATAGAACATCAAGGTTGGTATATAGGCACATTCCTAGTGAGCAGAAGGTCACAAATGGATGGAAATTGTGCCATAGCTAGAAATGTAAGGACCATTAACAATAACTTTGCAATTCCCCTCTGAATCCCACAGTAGACCACTCTCATTGGGAAATTAAGGCTAGCCTTTGAAATAGAGATTGAAGAAATCAATCAGGGAAAGATAGCACCAGACAATACATCCAGAAGAAAAGCAGAAGCTTTTCTTTTCTTCGTATCAGGGGTTTATTGCTTCCTATACAGATTGATTCCTATGTTTAATATTAGGACATGCTTTGGGAATAATGAAAAACATTAAGTTCTACAGGCTGATTGAATTCCACTTAAAATCTTACAATTCGTATTTGTCACCTGGATATCTATAGGTCTTATTCACTAGGTTTTATTGTCCAGCTACTGTAACTAGCTGTGATAATGTGTACATTTGAGTAGCAGACTTCAGATTAATTTTCCTTTTTCAGGAGGTAAAGTCCTGCAAGGATGTCTTGTTCTTTTACTGGAAATCAAAGGGATGATGAACTTCCCTTTGCCTATTGGGGGTGGAGGTAGCCCTGGACAGTTATAGATAGTGTGAGACAGCACTTTAACCACTAGATGCAAGAAACTTGGAATTGATTTGTCTTGTAAATGCTTCCACAGGCCATTACCCATTCTCTAACCCTTTGAAACGTCTTTAGACATGATGGGGTTGGTAAACCTCACACAGAATTCACTATGGAAATTAAATATGCTGGATTTCTCTGGAATTATTGATTCTGTAAAATCCTAGGACTCCTAGGGACCACATCTCTTTGATTTTGGTATTCTAAATTCTCATTTCCTCTATTTTGTCATCTCATTGTATAGGACCATATTCTGTCACTGCACTTTGCAAAGAGAAGGGTGAGCTGTTAAGGTAACATAGTTTGTATCAAGTTTTCTATGTCATCTTTTGTACTTATATACATTTAATTTGATTGAACAAATACCCAACGCTTTGTGTCTGTGGTGCCCAGTTCTAGGTGTTTGAGGATATAGAAAGTGGAATAAGCCTTCCCTGTCCCGAGGAAGCTTACATTCTAGTGGAAGAATAAGAAAAATGCACATAAAGGGCAAGGTTTGGAAAAGAGGTCTTCAAAGGAAAGACTTGGGGTAATCCAGGTAGACTTCTTGGAAACAGTGGCATAGGTATATAAGGAAATCCAGTGTACTTTTTAACCCTTGTACCAGAGTCTCTGGATTCAAATCTTTGATCTACTACTTACTAGCTGGTTGATCTTGGGCTACCTTTCTGTGACTCAGTTTTTTCATCTATAAAGTGAAGATAACGTCAGATCATACCTCAAAAAGGTGTGAGAATCAAATAAATTACTTGCTGCAGAGGGCTTCAAGCAGGGCCTTTCCAGTAGTCTGGGATAATGGGGGACCCAGGGGAGGGCTTTAAGTGGAAGGACAGATCAAGTCAGTGTATAAAATCATATTGGCCGCTGGCTGAGGATGGACTTAGAGGGGGCAAAAATGGAGACCATGGAGGAAGAGGTGGTTGCAGGAATTGAGATGAAAGGGCCTGAGCTTGAGGTCTGGCATTGAGGATTGGTAGGAGCAGGCAAGTGTGAGCGATAGTACAGAGATGGGATCCAAGGACAGCCTATGGATGCAGGTCAGATGGGCCCAAACCAGGGCAGAGAAGGAAGAGCTGTTATGAAAATTGACTTGGCAGTCATCATTTGCAAGAATAGATTGATGATATTCATGCTTGAGTATTTTGTCATATAACTGGGATTTTCTCTGCTAATATCCAGGTAAATATGAATACCTGGCTTTCTACTCCTTTCAGAGGATTGTTATACAATAAATGTAGAAATTTAATTCTACCGAATTTTTGTTCTTTCAACCAAGGAAGGAGAATGTTGCATTCTGTTGATAAATAAGGGAGGGAAAGTAACAAACATTTAATCACCTGCCTGATACTGATCAGCAGAATTCTTACATGGCTTAGGGATTCTGGAGGAAAGGGTTGTGGGAAGGGCACTCAGTTTGACCATGGAAGAGGAAGCAGATTGCTTTGGGGCTTCATGTACAACCCAGGAAAATGCTGGGGGACAGGATGTAGAAGACTGCATCTGAGAGGGTAGCTAGAGAGCTTTCCTGGGCTAGAGTGAATGTGAAGGCTGTTAGAAAAGCTTAGGTGGTGTTGTCCAGAGAATGTAGTGGTTATAAACTGAATTCTAAAGTTTCCCACTTACTCATATACTCACTTTCACATCAGTTGGGCTTCCAAAATAGTTTAGAGAGCTTTTAGAGTAATCACTTCAGAGTTTAGTAAAAGAGAAAGAAGGTGGGTAGTGTAGCAAGACAGGGAAAGATCACCTTCCTTGAGAGTCAAAAAGCACTACAGAGGAGATGGTGAAGCAAATGTTTACAGACTGATTTTCCAGTGCTGTCAGGTACTAGCTATGTAACTTCAGACAAGCTACTTACACTGTGAGTCTCATTACCCTCACGTGGGAAATGGGAGTAATAGCACCTATCGAACGGGGCTGTTGTAAGGATTAAATTGTGACTTGTGAAATACACAGGACCTAGTATGTATGTAGTAATCTCAGTAAATGTTGTTTATTATGGCTCTACCTCTGCTGCCACTGCCCTACTTCAAGGTCCCAACCTCTCCCAGCTGAACTCCTTGGGTCTTCTAACTTAAGTGCTTCTCAAAGGTTAGTGTGCATAAACATGGCTTAGAGGACTTGATGCCGTGATGATTCTCATTCTACATGTCTGGGGCATCCCTAGAACTTGCCATCTTCTGTGAAGCTTCTAGTGCAGTATTGATTACTCTCTTGCCTGTTGCCCTGAATCAGTGGATTTATATAGGTGCCAGTCTTCCCCACAAGCCTGTGTACTGCCAGGGTGTGGCAGAGACAGGGGTTGAATTGCTGAGATTTCAGAACTGGCAGGAGCACAGAAGGGTTTTATGGACTTAATTGGAATAAGACTAGGATTAATCGTTTAGTGGATTGCTGATCTGTTTTAGAGCCTGCAGAAATTTTTGCTGGACCATCTAGAAACTTGAAATATTCTGCCGGAATCCGTTCAGGGATGCAAGAAATCTTCTGTTTCTCTAGTATTCCTTATTGTCTCAGACTAAGAGAACATGGCATATGAATTCCCAAAAGGGGGAAATCAGTAAGAAATACCCTTTTTAATCTGACTTCGTTTCTTTACAGATCTGGGTTTGCCTTTTTTTTTTTTTTTTGTATCTATCTTTTAGGAACAGGATTAGGATTAGCTGGGTGAGAGGAGGTGTTCAGCAAACTTTGGCTGACCGTTTGCATTTTTCCAGGTAGGACTCAGCGTTCCCTCATTCATTTATTCATCCACCAAACATTTATTCAACATGGGTTTTCTACCAGGCACAGTTTAGGGTGCTAGGAATACAATAAGTGACAAAATTGGCCTGACCCTGTTCTCAGAAGGGGCCACAAAATATGCACCTGTGCTCAGAATGCACCTCAGCTTTGGTCTAGGGAAGATTGGGCATTTTACCTGTGCAGGTATGTGTGTATGTGCGTGTGCGTGCGTGTGTGTGTGCGTGTGTGTGCATGTGTGTGTATGTGCATGTGTGCGTGTGCGTGTGTGTATGTGCATGTGTGCATATGTGTGTGTGCACGTGTGTGTATGTGCGTGTGTGTGCGTGTGTGTGTGTGTGTATGTGCGTGTGCGTGCTTCTGTGGAATTGAGTTCATTTTCTTCATTGCTTGGATTCCTTCCCAACGTTGCTCAGGTCAGGGTCTATGCTTGTGCAGTGAGAGCTTTACTGAAAGAACTAAGGTTAGAGAAAAGCACAGCCAGTCAGTAGGGATACCTCAAAAAAAACCAGGACGCCTGATTCTGTTCCTGGATCTCTTTTGGAGCATGACTTTGCCACCTGCCTTTCCTGGCATATTGAGTGGTGTATGGCACGCATATTACATAATCCAGGATAGATTAATTTACATTCTTGATTTTATCCGTTGGAAAGTTATGTTCCCTTAAGATGGATGAGTAACTGATAAAATATTGTCTTATGAGTTGTAATTTTTGAAGGAATTTTGATTGAAAATAAATTGGAAATTTCCACTGACTTGGTTGATATATTTATATCGTACACATTTAACATCATTACTGTCTACTTGGGAATTGTAAATATTTCATTCTTTCTCACTGATTACATGCCTTTAATAAACCTCACATGAGAAGATGACTTCACTGACATTGATGAAATGTGCCATGATGCATTTTCCCCTATAAACTTAAATTCCTGGAACCGTATTGAGATTTGAAAGACCATTTTCCTTTGCTTGAGCAATTGTTTATGAAGAGTGTGTACGTGTCTCTCTCTGTATAAAGACAGAGTTGATCCCTGATAGTGCACAGCAATTTTTATAACTACAAATATATGATGTGATTATCTTCCACAATAGCATTTTAAATACTTTGAGGTTTTTACTTTAAAATAAACAAATATTGTAACCAAAGTAATATCCAAAGATGTATTAGTCTCTGCATTCTGCCTTTCTTCTGACCTTCTCTGGTTTTCTTTAAAATTCCATGTAAACAGTTTAAATGATGTTTACATGAGTCAAACACTTTCTGGCCATTACTGCACTGGGAGGCCACAGAGTTTTCCTTCTCTCTGTCAGTCTGGCTAAGCTGACTGACAGACTGGGTGAGGGAGGACAGACTGATCTGCAGAGCACATTTCTGGGTGCTGCTGAAATAGTACTCATTCTGACAAATCGCTGATGAGGCCTGCCAGGAACTGCCTGTGATTTAGGCAACCCCACAGAGAGGGCAGTTATTCCTGGGTTCTAGAGCACTAACTAGTTAACTTTAACCTCTTCGGATGTGGACGAGTGAGGATATCTTCTCTCTTAGTCTCTCTTTATGAAATATAGAATATTGTTCATGATCATACTTTTTGCATCATTAGAAATTACTGCTAACATTTTCAACTTAATTCTGCTCAGTTAGGCCCAGAAACTCCAATCCTTGCATTGCTCTTTCTCTGGGACTTTTAATACACCTGCCCATTGCCTGCTGAAGATTCATTCCAGCCCCTTGACTTGTCTACTTTTTTTCTCGGTGAGCTTTCCCCGCACCCCTGCCCCAACTTCTTCACTTAGTCAATCTTTACATCACAGTTCTACACTTCAAGTACTGTGGCTAATATTCTTAGTGTCTCTTGTTCTCCTTGGTGCTCAGAAACACTCGGAGCAAGGACTGATGTGATCACCCCCCTTCCGCATTCCTCCATGTGGGCTGCTGTGTGTTGTTGGCGACAATGTCACTTCTGTGCAGATCATTACCACTACAGAGTTATCCTCTTCTGCCACATGTTGCACATTACGAGGGCATACATTAGGTGCCATGATACCCTGACTCTGCACCTAGACCTGAGACAGCACTTATTCATGACATGTTAGACTTACCTGGTAGGCCCACTGCATGGAGATCGGTCTCCACACAGTTCTCTCGTTGCCACAACAGGTGATGTGAAGAAACCTCTCTGTATTGCCAAATTTTTGCCATCACTGCCCCCTCTGAGAAGACTGCATCCTTCTCACAGTCTTTTAGACTTTATACTGCTATTAGCAATCTCTAATTAAAGCCATAATTTATTGGGTGGTTGCTATGAGTCAGTCATAGTGCTAGCCACTTCATACACATTAACTGAATTCTCATAAAAACCTTGGCATGTAGGTATTATAACCCCCGTTTTAAAGTTGAGATAATTGAGAATCATAGAAGTTAAGGACCAAAGGTCACACATCTATAAACAGGTAGAGAGTTGGGATTTAAACCCAGGTCCAATTGATTCCAGAGCCCAGTCTCTTCACTCTTCAACACTGGTGTCCACATTATTTTTGAGAGGAGTTTCTTAATTCTGGATGGCACACATACTAATTGTAACAAACTTTAAAAATATAAAAAAAAAATTGACTTGCTCATTGTTCTATCACTAAAGGACACCTTGTGAATGCTTTGCTTTTATTTCTCATTCTGTTTTCTACACAATATTTCATTTGATCATTTGCTTAACATGATTGGGTTCATATAGCACATACAATCCTGTAACCTTTTCCAGACAACATTATAAGAAATATTATTCATAATACAGATTCGCTGAAAACATGCTTTTCACTAGCCTCTGCATTGATTACAAAACGTGAAAAATCTACTGGGGGGTGTCACAAATGAGATATTCCATGAAATAAGAAATGTAATCTGGGGTGGGAGGATAAAGGGAGCTTGGACTCCCAGTCCTGGGCAAATGTTACTCTATTTGAAAATGAAGAATGCCACAAATAGAGACATTTCACATGGAACTGCACTAAAATTCAACTTTAAAAGGCAGAACAGGCAAAGGTGGAAGAGTACAAGTATTCATCTGAATTTGTGAAGGATTTGTTGGAAAGGACATCAGCCCTGAGATACGTAAGTAAACTCATGAATTACAGTGCGTTAGTCTTCATTCTAAAACTCTTTCCTAGTCCCCTAGGTTTGCATTCAGAAAGTCACGATCTTGCAATTCTTGCTCCTCAGCCTGGTTTCTCTCCTTCCACGGCTGTCAGGTGTAGTAAAAGTTCGGCATTGTAAAGTAGTCCATGGAGGGTGGAAGATTTAATACCTTGAACCTGACCCCATAGTAAATGGGTCCTGGACTCATTCTCAGGACATGTTCCACTTTCACTTTCACTTTTTAGTTTTATTTTTACTTTTATTTGAGATGGTCTCACTCTGTCGCCCAGGCTGGAGTGCGGTGGTGCCATGTCATCTCACTGCAACCTCCGCCTCCCAGGCTCAAGCGATCCTCCCACCTCAGCCTCCACAGTAGCTGGGTCTACAGGTGTGCACCATCATGCCCAGCTTATTCCTTATATCTTCACCATGTTGCCCAGGCTGGTCTTGAACTCCTGGGCTCAAGCTATCCTCCTGCCTTGACCTCCCAAAGTGCCGGGATTGCAGGTGTGAGCCACTGCACCCAGCCAGGACATGCTTCACTTTGATTCTAATTCAGGATTACAACTTTAGTGTCATTTAGTCCTGAAATATTTGTTCTGGGAGATATGGCACATGACATGCATGTCACATAGGTCCCAGATAGAACTCCTGCAACATGTTTCAGGAACATTAGCAACAGGAGCCCAGATTTTGATCAGCAAGTCGCTTTTCTCTAGAAAAGGTTGGTATTGCTGTGGCGCTTGAGCTGGAAGTCTGATATTTGGGTCTTGGAAGTTTTGAGACAAAGAGTTAGACTGAGGATTCTTTTGACTGTGGGCCTTATCCCAATTAGACACTGATAAATCTGTATTATCATAGTAGTCACGCCGGAAAGTATATGTCTAAGTGATTCTCAACTACAGAGAGCCAATGATGAATTAAATCCACCTATTCAGTGTGTTTTCTTGTAAACTAAAACAAATATCTATGTACACACACATCTACCATACATTTTTTCAGAAAATTAAAAATGGATGAGAACAACACTCCCCCCAAAACCTCTTAGAAGAAATGTTTGCAAGTCTGACCCTCTTGACCTTCATATTATACTTCAGTAATACAATTTGATGGGATTTTAGATTATTTCCCATTGATTTTGGAAAAACGTACTTATGTAAACAGCTATTTCCAACCAATTAATTATTATTTTGCATAGGAGGGCTGACTATTCTTGGCCTGAGAGCTTTTACTTAGCCTTACTCTTTTTCAATCTTTCCATGTTCTTTCACCGACGTAAGTTTCTGAATCTGTTGTTATAGAATGAATTACTGAGTGGAGAAGGTGCAAAGTCCGTTAGCAGTTAGGTGTTTCAGCCTACCTTGTCCAGTAGGTAAGGAGAGTGGTCAGGTATTTATCTGTGTATTTTGAGTGTGTGCTCTGTGTGAAGCTGTGTGCTGTTGGAGATATCAAAGATATGTAAAGCATGGCTCCTGACTTCAAAGAACTTGTAAACAAATTTTGTTGCCCCAAAACACAGAAGGGGCTATATTAAACACACACATACTCTCTCTCTCTCTTTTCGTCTCGCTCCATGGTAAAACTTCAAAATTTGAATGCCTCTTTTATCATAAATCAAATTTCAGTTTATGCATGGATCTGTTCCAATGTTGTCTCTTCTCTACTGGATGTGCGTGTTTCACCATGATTGATGAGCCTAAATATAGTACCTTTATAATAAGCTTTGATGTCTAATAGGCACACCCTTTATATTGCTGTTGCTCTTCAAAGTGATTGTAGGTATTTTGGCCCTTTACTTTCCACAGGAATTTTGTAATTAACTTGTGAAGTTACGTAGAAAAACAAAGCAAAGCAAAACAAAAAACTTACTGGGTTGATCAGAATTATGTTAATTTGTACATTAGTTGGGAAGATCTGATAAATTGATAATATTGAGATATCCCTTACACAGACTTGGCATTGTCACTGCATTTATTTATTTTATGTGATTCAATAAAGCCTTATTATTTCTAGTGTAGTATTTCTGTGCATTTTTGTTAAATTAGCTACTAAGCACTGTATAGTTTCCTTTCTATATGAAGAAACCTGTAAATGTTATTTAAGAACATGAAAAACGGGTTTGAATAATTGTAGAGAGAGAACTTTTCTTGATGGAAATATATACCATAAAGATGTATAATGTAATTTTAATAAATTACAATTAAGTTATTGAAGTTTTTGGAATTTAAAATTAATTTTTATAGTAAATCATTTTGAAATATTTTCCAATTTTCTTTGGGGTTTCTTCTTTGACCCACAGATTGTTTAGAAGTATGACATTTAACTTCCAAATATTTGAGGGGTTTCCAGATATTTGTTTGTTTAGTATTGATTACTAATTTAATCCTGTTGTGGTCAGAGAATAAAATCTGTGTGATTTTAATGCTTTAAATTTATTGAAACAGTAGATATTGAATCTTATTGAATGTTCCATATACAGTGGAAGATAATGTACGTTCCATAGCTGCCTGGATGTGGTGTTCTGTAAATATTATTGCTGGTAATGTTAAGTCTTCGATATCCTTACTTAATTTCTCTTTATTTATTCTATTGATTACTAAGGGGAGTATTTAAATTACCCACTCTTAATTGTGGATTTATTTACTTCTTCTTTCATTTCTGTCTGTTTTTACTTCACTGTAAAGCTTTGTAGTTAGATGTAAACATATTTAGGGTTGTTAAGTTTTCTTGATTGACTTCCTTTATCATTATGAAATGTCCCTCCTTTTCCCTAGTGATATATTTATCCTAGAGTCTACTTTGTGTAATATTAATATAGTCACCCTAATCTTTTATTATTAGGGCTGAGTGGTATATATGTTTTTATCCCACTTTTTTGTAGTTATTTAAGTTTTTTTTTATTTTATTTTTTAAAATTTTATTATTATACTGTAAGTTCTAGGGTACATGTGCACAACGTGCAGGTTTGATATATAGGTATACATGTGTCATATTGGTTTGCTGCACCCATCAACTCATCATTTACATTAGGTATTTCCCCTAATGCTATCCCTCCCCCAACCCCCCACCCCCCGACAGGCCCCAGTGTGTGATATTCCCTGCCCTGTGTCCAAGCGTTCTCATTGTTTGATTCCCACCTATGAGTGAGAACATGCAGTGTTTGGTTTTCTGTCCTTGTGATAGTTTGCTGAGAATGATGGTTCCCAGCTTCCTCCATGTCCCCGCAAAGGACATGAACTCATCCTTTTTTATGGCTGCATACTATTCCATGGTGTATATGTGCCATAGTTTCTTAATCCAGTCTATCATTGATAGACATTTGGGTTGGTTCCAAGTCTTTGCTATTGTGAATAGTGCCGCAATAAACATATGTGTGCATGTGTCCTTATAGTAGCATGATTTATAATCCTTTGGGTATATACCCAGTAATGGGATGGCTGGGTCAAATGGTATTTCTAGTTCTAGATCCTTGAGGAATCGTCACACTGTCTTCCACAATGGTTAATCCCACTTTTAACTTGTGTCTTTATAATTAAATTGAGTTTCTTATAGACTATAGATATAGTTTGGTCTTGCTTTTTAAAAACCTAATCAACAATCCTAAACTACATTTGTGTGTTTAGTCCATTGACAATTTATATTATTATTATTATTATTATTATTTTGAGATGGAGTCTCGCTCTGTCGCCCAGGCTGGAGTGCAGTGGCGCAATCTCGGCTCACTGCAAGCTCCGCCTCCCGGGTTCATGCCATTCTCCTGCCTCAGCCTCCTGAGCAGCTGGGACTACAGGCGCCCGCCACCACACCTGGCCAATTTTTTGTATTTTTAGTAGAGATTGGGTTTCACCGTGTTAGCCAGGATGGTCTCGATCTCCTGGCCTCGTGATCCGCCCACCTCAGCCTCCCAAAGTGCTAGGATTACAGGCGTGAGCCACTGCGCCCAGCTGATAATTTATATTATTATGAGTATGTTTTGATTTAAGTCTACCATCTTACTATATGTTTTCTGTTTGTCCTATTTGATCGCTGTTTCCATTGTCTTCTTTTTTCTGCTTTCTTTTGGATTAAATGAGCTTTTAATTAGTATTCCATTTTATCTCTTTTTTGATTTATAATCTATAATCTATATCTGTGCCTTTTATTTGTTGCTGTAGGCAGTTTGTCATATACATCTTTAATTTGTTACAGTCTGCCATGGATTAATATTGTGCCACTTCATGTATAATGTAAGAAGCTTACAACAGCAGATTTCTATTTTCCGCCCTCCCGTCCTCTGTGCTATCATTGTCACAGGTTTTACTTCAGCATATATTATAAACTCTAGAATATTTTGCTTTTACATCAATTATCTTTTAAAGAAATTAAGGAAGAGAAACATTCTTTTATATTTATGGACATATATATTCTTGCCAGTGCTTTTCATTCCTTTGTGTAGATCTGAGATTCCACCTGGGATCATTTTCCTTCTACCTGAAGTACTTCCTTTAACATTTCTATTAAAGCTGGTATGCTTCTCATTGACTTCTTTCAGATTTTGTTCACCTGAAAATATCTTTAGTTTTCTCAAAGGGTGTATTTTTGCTGGATGTAGAATTCTAGGTTGATTTTCCAGCCCCCCCTTCCCAGCACTTTAAAGATGTTTCATTATCTTTTGGTTTGAGTTGTTCTGATGGGAAGCCAGACAGAAAACATTATTTTTCCTCCTGTACTAAATGTATCTTTTATTTCTGTTTGCTTTTAAGATTTCTGTTTAAAATTGGTTTTCAGCAATTTGTTTTAGTTTTTCTTTGTGTTTATTTTATTGGGTTCACCAATATTCTTGGATATATGAGTTTATATTTTTCATCCAGTATGGCAAAAAAATTGGTAATTATTTTTACAAAAAATATTTTTGCCTCCCTCTTCTGGGAATCTACTTACTTATATTTTAGATTGCCTGATACCATCCCACACTGAGAGAGACTCTGCTCCTTTTCCTCTACTCTGGCTGGATACAACTCAAATGTCTTCCACATATGCACCTATTGTGGTGGTTATTTAGTTTTGTATTCATACCATTTGTTCTCTCCCTGGCAATTGATCTTTGACTGGTCTTGTAGAATGTCACCTTGCAGTCCGGGCGCGGTGGCTCACGCCTGTGATCCCAGCACTTTGGGAGGCTGAGGCAGGCGGATCATGAAGTCAGGAGATGGAGACCATCCTGGCTAACACGGTGAAACCCCCGTCTCTACTAAAAATACAAAAAAAAAAGTACCAGGCATTGTGGCAGGTGCCTGTAGTCCCGGCTACTCGGGAGGTTGAGGCAGGAGAATGGCATGAACCCGGGAGGCAGAGCTTGCAGTGAGCCAAGATCGTGCCACTGTACTCCAGCCCTGGCGACAGAGTGAGACTCTGTCTCAGAAAAAAACAAAAAACAAAAAACATGTATGCAGATTTCTGGAACTCTTTTTTCCCCCAGAGCTCCCTTCTTTCTGATACTCTGCTCCACAAATTGTAACCATCTTTCTTGGTTTTCTGAACTCTTGTGTCTGTCTCCTAAAACTTAATGAGACCACTTTATTCTGGTTGAGATCCTTTTCCCTCAATCATGGTCTGGAAGTGCCCTCAGGTAGAAATCTGGGATTTCTGTGGAGCTCTTCTCATTTTTGCTCTTATCTCAAAGATCACAGGCATGTGCTACCTGCTTTCCAGTGTCTTAGAATGGGCATTTCCTATAATTTGTCCAGTTTCCTAGTTGTTCATGGCAGGAGGACTGTTCCCACATCAGTTATTCTAGAGTGATAAGCAGCAATCCTGTCTTAGTCTGTTTTCTGTTGTTATAACAGAATACCTGAGACTGGGTAATTTATAAAGAAAAGAGGTTTATTTAACTCAAGGTTCTGCAGGATGAGAAGTTCAAGGGCATGGCCCTAGCTTCTGGCAAGGGATTTTGCGCTACATCACAACATGGCAGAGAAAGTCTAAGGGGATGGGGACATGTGCAAAAAGTGAGGCAAGCAGGAGGAGGAACTTCAGCTTCTAACAACCCAGTCTCTCAGAAACTAATCCATTCCCCCTGAGAAGTAATCCTGCATCAGGACAGTGAGAACTCACTACCAGGAGAATGGCACCAAGCCATTCATAACCCAAACCTTCTCACTAGGCTCCACCTTCCAGCACTGCCTCTTTTTAAGGATCAAATTTCAACATGAGTTTTGGTGGAGACAGGAAACCACAACGAAGCCATGGCAGACCTCTGTAACTTTTTGTTGCTATTGTATGTTTTAAGAATATTTCCTAATTTTGGTTGCTGTTATGTAGGAACAAATTAATTTTTAAATATTAATCTTGTACACAGCAACCTTGCTGGACTATTTTATTTCTAATAATTTGCAGAATTTCTTAGGTTTTCTATGTAGATAATCAGAGTGTTCATGAATGCAGACAGTTTTATTTTTCCTTTCCAATAATTATCCATTGTATTTACCTTTCTTGCCTTAAGGCATTGGTTAGCACCTTTAGCACTGTGTTAAGTGTTTTAGCAACCACTCTTTTTTTTCTTGAAACTAAAAAATTGCTTTAATGTTCTACCTTTAGGAGGTTTGTATGTTTCTGGTTGATATATTTTATCAGGTTAAGGAACCTCTTGTCTATTCCTAGTCTGTTAAGAATATTTTCAAAAATCATATGTGTGTATTAAATTACATCAAATGTGTTTTTCTGAATCTACTGAGATGATCACATGCTTTTTCTCTTTTTAACTGGGATGTTGAATTATATATTTTTTCTAATATGAAAGTATCCTGATATTTCTGGATTAACTCCACTTTCTTAATACCCTGCTGGTTTGAGTTTGTACAATTTATTTAGAATTTTTTCATGTGGATCATAAACAAAACTGACATAAAATTTCTCTTTTTGATGCTGCCTTTCTCTGGTTTGGTATGAAGAATATACTAGCATTATAAAATAGATGGGGTAATTTCTCTTTTTATGTGTTTTCTAGTGTAATCTGCATGAGATGGGAGATACCTATCAGTTTTCTAAATGTTTAGAAGCATCCATTTGCAAAATCATCAAGTTTTGTTTAGATTTGTTTAGGTTATTTTCTGTGGATGGATTTTTAACTACCGAATTTATTTATTTAGATTTGTAGAGTTTATTCAGGTTTTCTTTGTATCCTTAAATAGGTTTGGGTAAAATTCATTTTCCAAGGCAGTATCCCATTTTATCTGTTTCTCTGTTTTCAAATTTATGGGTATAAAGTTGATCATACTGCTTTTTACTATGTTGTATTTATAATACGCCCTTTCATTCCAAAATGTGTCCTCTCCCATGTTTCTTGATTAATCTTGTGTAACAATGCTGGCCAGGCACGGTGGCTCACACTTGTAATCCCAGCACTTTGGGAGGCCGAGGCGGGCAGATCACGAGGTCAGGAGATCGAGACCACGGTGAAACCCCGTCTCTGCTAAAAATACAAAAAAAAAATTAGCCGGGCGTGGTGGCGGGCGCCTGTAGTCCCAGCTACTCGGAGAGGCTGAGGCAGGAGAATGGCGTGAACCCGGGAGGCGGAGCTTGCAGTGAGCCGAGATTGCGCCACTGCACTCCAGCCTGGGCGACAGAGTGAGACTCCATCTCAAAAAAAAAAAAAAAAAATGCTTTGTTTATTTCACTAGTTTTTATTTTAAAAAACCATTTTAAGATTTCTGTTCTATCTTTATTTTTATTGCATTATTTTCTGGTCCTATCTATTATTTTCTTCTCCTTTCTTTAGCTTTACTTTTATTTTTAAATTATTTTGTTTACTAACTTATTAATTTTGTTTGTTTGTTTGTTTGAAATGGAGTCTCACTCAGTCGCCTAGGCTGGAGTGCAGTGGTGCGATGTCAGCTAACTGCAATCTCTGCCTCCCAGGTTCAAGCAATTCTCCTGCCTCAGCCTCCAGAGTAGCTGGGATTATAGGTGCCTGCCACCACGCCCAGCTAATTTTTGTATTTTAGTAGAGAGAGGGTTTAACCATTTTGCCTAGGCTAGTCTCGAACTCCTGACTTCAGGTAATCTGCCCGCCTCGGACTCCCAAAGTGCTGAGATTACAGGCGTGAGCCACTGCGCCCGGCCAACTTACTAATTTTGCTTACTAATTTGTTTACTAGCTTTTGTTTACTTTTTTTCCTAAAAGGCATTTAAGACTAAATGCTTTGGTACTGCTTTAGCTGCATTTTACTTTAATATATTTATAACATGTGCTATACTTGTAATACTTTAGTTCTGAGTATTTTCTGCTTTTCAGAGCTATTTAGGAAGTTTTGTTATTTTGAATGTTCAAATCGATCAGGTTTTGCATTGTCTTTTTATTATTGATTTCTAATTTAATTGTATTTGGGCCAGAAAATACGGTCTATATGATAATATTCTTTGGTATGTATTGATCTTTTTTATGGCTTAGAATGGCTTAGTTGTTTTTTGTGCTCTGAGATTTCACTGTGATATTTATAGGTGTGGTTTTATTTTGATTTATCCAGATTGGGTCACATTTTCCATTCTGGAAAATTTAAAATTATCTCCTTACTGCTCATCTCCCCTTGCTATTATGCCCATCTGGAACCCTTCTTAGATATATACTGTGCCTTCCCATTTTGTCCTTCATGTCTCATAACCTCTTGTTTCATATTTTCCAACCCATTTCTCCTACTGTATGGCAAGTTTCCTCATAGCTCTGTTCCACTTACTAATTTCCCTATCTGATGTTTCTAATACATTGTTCAATCCATCTTTTAAAAATTAGTTTCATTGAATATATCTATCTGTATAATTTCTAATTCATCTTTCTCCACATCCATTTGAAGTTTTTGGGGGTTTCATACTGTTGGGGTATGTGTGTGTGTGTCCCTTATTTTGGGGATTGATAGATTATTTCCTTATGTATTTTCTAATTTTGAATGGTGAACTCATCTTCAACAGTGCCTTATCTGTGGAAATTCTGTGGAATCTGTCTTTAGAAAGTATCTCTCCAGAAGGGGTTTATGTTTGCTTTCTCTGGAACCCCAAGGTTAATTCAGTATGGTGGTGTCTTTTCTCCTGTACCCAGAGAACATGCCGAGACAGACAAGCTTCCTGTTTTCTTCTTTTGTTGGTGGGAGGATTTTTTTTTTTTAATGTAATGTTAGCCTCTGGGAGTCCTGGCTACATGTAGGGAGAGGTGGTGAGTTTTAATTCCACTTCCCTGTTTGGGTTATTTTTTTATCCAATTTTTCTTTTCAATGTAATGTTAGCCTCTGGGAGTTCTGGCTATACATAGGGAGAGGTGGTGATTTTTAGTTTCACTTCCCTGTTCGGGTTATTTTTTACCTAGGAGAGCATTAACACCAAGCACGGGTTCATATTTTGTGCTCAGTACCTTTCCAGTGTTTGACTCCCTGAGCTTTCCCTTACTTAGAGAACATTTAAAGGATGTTTGCTGTATTTTAATCACTTTTTTGTAACACATATGTATTGGGATGCCATTGACATCTACCTTGAGGCTTTGGCCTTGAGGTGATGTATGAGTCTAATTGTACAGCTCAAAGCAGAGGACTTCAGTGATTTCAGGGCTATTGTTTTATATGTCAAGGATTTCTGTGAACATCAACAATAATACAAATTTTTCCCTTTTGTGGCATGTACATGCTTGGCATGAAGCTTTCAAACTGCATCTGTCTTCATTTCCTTAAATTTTCTCAAAGTT
This sequence comes from Nomascus leucogenys, assembly GCF_006542625.1. Classification (NCBI taxonomy): domain Eukaryota; kingdom Metazoa; phylum Chordata; class Mammalia; order Primates; family Hylobatidae; genus Nomascus; species Nomascus leucogenys. The sequence continues at coordinate 136,740,303 of NC_044406.1, forward strand.
AGTGAAAGTTAAATGAATTTAAGGGTATGGAATTAAAACTACAAATATCTGGGGTTTTTTTTTTATTAAGGGTGTAACCACAGAATGTTTTTGTAACTTTTACAAATATATTCATTTGTAATGTTATTATCAAAAATATTCATTGGGGATTACGCAACAAAGCAAGTCTTCAACATCTACAGAACATATGAGAGTGTTACTGGTACTTAATGAAAGCCTATCTTTAAAAGAAGTAGACATTCCTTGAGGGAAAAGTGTTACGCGATTGAGAATTTTGATTAGTCTTATTGCTTTACTGTGATTCATCATAGACTGATCTCTTAGTAAAATGTTGCTTCACTTTGATTTCAGGAGTCTTCCTTACATCACTGAATAATGAATGAGGATGAGAGAGAAAAAGAGAAGAGGTATGCATTCATAACTGACTGACATTTCTGTCAAAGCCCTCTCCCTTGTCCTCTGTTCCCATTTCACATCTAGCAAAATGCCACTTCCTCAGGGAAGCCTAATTCACTCAGAGAAATGTGGTTTCTCCAGTGTTTTTTTTTTTTCATAACTCTCAGCCCCAACTCTATTATAATACTTAGCACATTACCTATTTACCTGACAGCCCTCTTCCTCAAACTGTGTCCTCCATGCCTTGCATAGTGCCTGCCCAGAGCTGACTCTAATGGTTGTCAAATGACTGACAAGTATACGGTCCCTGATATTTTTAGAAGACAGTTTTTGAGCCTTGGCTTGCCTCCAGCTTAAATTCACTTGTGTTTGAGAAGATAAATTAACTTATTTTTCCAGATCAAACTTCTAAAATAAATTCAAGTACACTGATCAAAAAGTTTTTGTCAAAAGTTTGCAGTATGATCTGTGGTTTTTAAAAGTAAAAAAAAAAATCAATTAGCATTTTATGGTTCAGTCTTCTCTCTGAGAAGCAGAATTGGCTTTGAAAGAGGCGCTTGAGTGATTATAGACCACTTAGAAAGAATTTAATTTTATCATAAACACTTGTTAAAGGAGGTAATAATATATGGTGGAACAAAGACCCATCGTTAAATTCAAATTAATTTGGACTTATTTTATATAATTCTTAGGTCACTGTGCCAGGTACTGTGCTGGGCTTTGTTCTGGAAGAGACAAGGAGACAGATATGCTCCCTACCCTCAAGGGCGCCACAGCAAAGGAAGATGAAGTTGGCTTTCATTTCCTTATTTTAATAATGATTATTATTGTTGCTTTATGGGTAATCACAGGACTGGATTTTTGCTCAAATATTGACACTAACTTCTCCCTTTCTCTCTTCTTACCTTCTGTTGTTCTGTCATCTGAATTCCCTGCCCCACCCTTGCCATTAGTAACCCTGATTGGTTTTCTTCTTCTCAATTAGGGATAAATCTGATGAATCCGAAAAGTCAAAGAAGGCCCAATTAACTGCCGTCTTGGCAAGACTGCGCCAAATACTGCAAATTCATGGCTATCCTGTAAAAGGAGTCAAATCTGAAACATCACAGAGCACCACTGGCCTTTCACAAAAGGAAAAAGGTTTGATTTTTTCAGCCTCCGCCATCCTTATAGGTTTTCGATTAGCCACATTGAAAATTAGCTGTGCGTGGGACAACTTGGTCTCTCACTTTACCTCAGACATTCTTTGGGAGGAATTAATGATTGGAAGAACTCTTGAAGTACCTTCTAATACACAGATAGTTTGTTTCTTTCCATTCACAAGTTTGTACATGGTTGACACTTAAAACGTGATTGAGATTCATGCAAAAGTGGGCCAAGGAAATGAAAATTAATGGAAGCATATGTGGGAAATAATGCAAATTTCTGTATCTTAAGCACTTAAAGGCATGTGGTAAATGTTGCTGAGGGAAACATGGCCCCAAGGCTGTAAAATATTACCTACAATATTTTAAGGTTTAACTCAGTAGGTTTGACTCAAAACATCTGAGTGGGTCATGCCCATAAATATGTAATTAGGTTGTAATAATCTCTTAACCTTAAAATAATTTTTGACCCCATGATACCTCCAGGTATTGCCCTATTTCTGTGCTCTCCTCCTTCACAGAAAAACTTACTGAAATGATTTTATGGGCCCTGTCTCCACTGGCTCACATCCCATTCTTTCTTCAACCCACTTCAATGAGGCTTTAGCTCCTACCATTCCACTACAACTACTTTTGTCAGGAATACCAGTGACCTTCACATTGCTGAATTATTTGGTTTAACTGTCCTCATCTTTCTTGACTTTTCAAAAACGTTGGACATGTGACCACTCCCTCCTTTTTGAAACACTTTTCTCTCAGCTTCCGGGACAGCACAATCACCAAGTTTCTTTTCTGGTTCATTGGAGTATTAGTCCACTTTCACACTGCTGCTGAAGACATACCCGAGCCTGGGCAATTTACAAAAGAAAAAGGTTTAATCGGACTCACAGTTCCACATGGCTGGGGAAGCCTCACAATCATTACGGAAGGCGAAAGGCACATGTTACATTGCAGCAGGCAAGAGAGAGAATGAGAGCTAAGCGAAATGGGTTTCCCGTTATCAAACCATCAGCTCTCGTGAGACTTATTCACTACCACGAGAGGAGTTAGTTATCTCCCACCAGGCCCCTCCCACAAACGCGTGGGAATTATGGGAGTACAATTCAAGATGGTATTTTGGCGGGGACACAGAGCCAAACCATACGAATTGACCACTCTTTATCTGTGTTTTTTTACTTCTTCCTCCCCTTTCAACTTCTAAACATGGGTGTGCCCATGGCTCAGTCCTTGGACTTTTTTCTCTTTTATGTTTACACAGTACTCATTTTCCAGGTTATCTCATCTGTTCCCTTGATTTGAAGTGTTATGTAGATATCAGTGACCACCACTTTTAAAATCTATCTCCAGCCCTGAACTCCTACCTGAGCTCCTTCCCTGAGAATCATACTTATTATAAAATCAGCAAAAGAGTTTTCTACGTGATGTCTTCAATTGCATATTCAATAGAAAGGTTAACATGGCCATAAAGGAACTCTTGATACCCCTCCACTGCATTGCCTCTCATCCCCACCTCCAGATCTCTTCATATCAGTAACTAGCAACCACCAGTCATTCTGCCAGCCGCACAAGCAAAAAGTTTAGAAGTCATTCTTGTTTCCTCCACTTCATTCACCATCCTATCCAATTCCTCTGAAATTTTTTTGTTTTCTACCTCCACAATATGTTTCATATCTATACATTTCTCACCATTTGCGTAGCCTTGATGTACCACCCAAATCCAGGCCACCATCATCTCTTTCTTTCTTTTTCTTTTTTAAATTGACCAATAAAAATTGTGTGGATTTATGACATAGAACACAGTATTTTGATATATGTATACACTGTGGAATGGCTAAATCCAGCTAATTGATGTATGCATTACCTCACATACTTACCTTTTTCTGATGAGACCACATAAAATCTACTCTCTTAGCAATTCTCAAGTGTACAATATACTGTTATTTACTGTAGTCACCATGATGTGCAATAGAACTCTTGAACTTATTCTAACTGAAATCTTATATACTTTGTCCAACATCTCCCCACTCCTTCGTCTCTGACTTTTGACGATGGTTCATAGCTAGATTCTGTCACTCTCCTGCTTAAAAGCACTTCATGGGCTGGGCGCACTGGCTCACACCTGTCATCTTGGCACTTTGGGAGGCCGAGGTGGGTGGATCACCTGAGATCAGGAGTTCAAGACCAGCCTGGCCAACATGGTGAAACCCCGTCTCTACTAAAAATACAAGAAATTAACTGGGTGTGATGGCAGGTACCTGTAGTCCTGGCTACTTGGGAGGCTGAGGCAGGACAATGGCTTGAACCCGGAAGGCAGAGGTTGCAGTGAGCTGAGGTCATGCCACTGCACTCCAGCCTGGGAGACAGAGCAAGACTCCATCTCAAAATAATAATAATAATAATAATAATAGTAATTAAAAGCACTTCATGTTTTACTCAGCATAAAATACCAACTTCTTACCATATACCCTACGTGATCTGACCCTTCCTGTCTCTCAGGCTTCATTTCCTACTGCTTTACCCCTTGGTCATCCCCCTGCAGCCACTCTGGGATCCTGTCATCTCTTTAAATAGGCAAAATGATTTCCTGTTTCATGTTGCACTTACTGTTTCATCTCCCTGAGACGGTTTGGTCCCATGTCTTCATATGGTTGCTTTCTTGTCAATCAAATCTTAGCTCAGATGTTGCCTTCCTAGTACCTTCCTAGTAAGGCTTTTCTTGGTCACCCGATCTTACGAATTATTGTACTTGCAGATACCTGAAACTGTCTGTTCTGTTGTCTATGTGTCGACTATCTGTCTACGCTGCCCCATCAGTCTGTAAGATACAAAAGAACAGTCACCTTATTTTTCTTGTTTATGCTATATCCTGAACCTGTAAAGCAGAATATGACCCATAGCAGAAGCTCTGTAAACATCTGTTAAATAAATGAATAAAAGAGGTTCAGTTTAACAACAAGTCCTGAATCCCTGCCATGACTTAAGTACCATGTTAGACATTGGGGATATGATGAAGAATTGGATATGATGCACACCTTAGAGAATAAACAAAAACAAGTTCATGGGTAATGGTAAAGTAGAAAAGTCATTTATGATTTATTTATAAAATACAGTGGTTGTCCTTTCTTGGCAATATATGAACTCCCCTCTCTTTTATATTTCTTTGAATGAAGTATAGGAGATGAAAGTTATTAGATGGAACTGGAAGGCAATGGAGAAATTTCTTCAGAAATTGACTATAGAAGAGTGTCATGGGTTGTTTCTTGAGTTTGAAGAGCTATGCCTAGAATTGAGTTTCCAAGCTGGGACAGTGGTCAGGATCACTGATCTTGAGGCATTTATGCAGTTGGCATGGTTTACTTTTCATGTTACTCCTATTTCACACCCAGTTACACACCCTATTTTCATTCCCTCATCAGTGAGGGCTCTAAAGCTCTCCTTATGCATGGCCTCCCTCTTACCCAACTCTACTCCTAGGAAAGAGTCAGAGACTCATGCCTGTCAAGAAAGCAATAGCCACTGTCAACATTATCCTTGTCATAGGATTTTACATTTTTAATAGAGATCAAAGTTGTATGCTATGAGTCTCATTTTTCTGTGAGGAGAAGGAACTAATGTTTATTGACATGAACCGTTAAAATCACTTGAGATTGGAGGGCTGTGTTAGTGAAGTCCCTTTGCTAGTGAAGTTAGTGGAGTAGGGTGGAGTTGGGGAGGTAGAGAGGGGCACATGTTGACAGCAAAGACTAAGCACAGGAGCAGAAACACACTTCTCATTGAGGAAACCAGAAAACCCTGAAGAATGTGATAGGACGGATGGGGGAGAGGACAGTACCAGTAGCTTTGAAGAAATAAAAGATAAGGCTTGAAGATATTCTAGTTAAGGAACCTTGCGTAAAGCTTAAATAGATGAAGCTAAAGAGTAGAATTTCATACTTTAGTCAAGACTAGGGAAGGGCTTTGGGGGTCTGGATCTGCTTAGAGCCCCTTGACTTACCTGGCAGATTATGGATACTGGGTTTTGGTAGAATTCAAGAGGAAAAAAAGAACTAGAAGTTGAAAAATCATAAAATTGTTGGACAGGTCATAAATTGTGTGGTAGAAATTGAGTTGGATGATCTTCAAAGTCTTTTTCAATTCCAAACACTTCTGTGTTTATGATCATTTATATACAATTAGTTAGCCAACATCAGATCCTTCATTAGCACTCAGCATTTTCTCATAAGAGTCTTTTCTATAAATTAAGTGTAACTTTGAAAAATCTAATACCCGTAGCTAATCATTTTAATGTGACACTGTTCTGTACTTTCTTCTTTTTTTCTAAAAAGACAAAGTCAATCCAGAAAGCCCTGAAAGGAAATTAAATTCGATTCCACCATTTCATACCTATGATTACTTCAACCAAGTGATGCTACAGGTAAGGGGCTTTTGTTCTTTGATTACTTCATATGTTGAATACATGTAATAGAAGACAAAGAATAGTGTTTGTCAAAGTGTGATTAGGAGATCATATGTATTAGAATCAACCAGGGAGCTTGATAACTTAAATCGTCTGAATCAGACTCTCAAACCTGTTAGGGCCGGGAGTTTGCATTTCTCTCAAGCTCCCTGGATGCTTCCTATGCCAGCTGAGTTTTGAGAACCACTGATTTTGAGTGACAACAAACACAAACAAGTCTTTGCATAGGTTAGTGGCAAGTTAAGTGGTTATCTGGTAGACTCGTTCAACATAGATGGTTATACTCTAATGAATTAGCCTTCAAGTAGTATTTCCCCCCCGCCAAGAATGTAAGGTGTTTATAATTTCTATCTCCAAGAGAACTGGTTAGTTTCACAAGCCACAAACTGCACTCCGAAGGACCATATTCCTTTGAGTCGGACAGATAAGGATACAGATTTTGCCTTTGTCACTTACTTGCTGTGTGTCTTGACTGAATTACCATCTCTGAGCCTTGATTTCTTTCTCTTTAAAATGGGTAAAAATTATCTTTATCTCATTGAGATGATGTGAGAATAAAATAAAGTGAACATGTGTAAAATATATAGTACAGTGTTTGGCAATATTAGACCCCTGGAAATTAACAGTCCAGTCCCTTTTCTCCTTCAGTACTGGCTGACCACCCAGCACTATGACCATTAGTGGTCATAATGGTGTCTGAGAAAGGCATTGTGTGAGTGAATCTTTTCAAACCTATCCCAATGTTAGGGGCAAATTTCTGACTGTGAATGAATGGAGCCATATTTTAATATTCTACTTCATTTTTCTTCCTTTTAAGAAACAGACTCTCACTTTTTTTTTTTTTTGACACAGGGTCTCACTCTGTCATCCAGGTTGGAGTGCAGTTGTATGATTGTGGCTCACTGCAGCCTCAAACTTCTGGGCCCAAGCAATTCTCCCACCTCAGCCCCCAAAGTAGCTGGGACCAGAGGTGCACACTACCATGTTCAGCTAATTATGTTTCATTACGTCTCACTCTGTCACCCAGGCTGGTCTCCCAAGCTCCTGGGCTCAGGCGATCCACCTTGGCCTCCCAAAGTGCTGGGATTACAGGCGTGAGCCACTGCACCTGACCCTCTCAATTTTATTAGAGGTTTTGTTTTAGGGATCCTATACACAAATATTTGCTAAATAGAGGACTTAAAATGTGTTATGTGAAATCCTGTTACCAATTTTATGAAACCAGATGCTTATTTGAAATATTTTAGAAGCTAGACAAGGTATAACTACACCCTAGAGGGATAATTATGTTCACAACTACAGAACATATGGCATTCAACTGGAAGGATCAGAATATCTTGGGTAATTCCCTCCTTTCCACTTTTTTCCCCTCCATTAGGCTTTAATAACTTCCCTAGAAAAGTCTGCTCTTTATTCATGAAGTTTTTTCTTGAAATAAACAAGCTCAGTCTGGCTAATCAGAGCCGACTTCAACCAGAGAGATGCAAGCATCAGGGAATCTGAGAAGAGGGACAGTAGAGGGCTCTTTCTCTTCACTTTCTAGTTTCATTACAGCTTTGGCCATTCTTTTGAAGCATGAAAGAAAGCGGAGTTTGGAGGGCAAGAGAGCAAGGTGACTTTGTTTCTTATGGCTTGTATTTCAGAGCAATGACTTAGCTTTGGATGTTTCCTTCCTGTTTGCCCTACTGTTGGTCAAACCTAACAGCCTCCTGACATCTGCATAACAACCTACACTGTGCTGTAATGTAGAGTAGCCGATTTCATCCTCATAAGAAGCCTATGATTAACTTAATAATGATGTTGATCCCTTTTACTGCAGGAAAGAGGAGACCAAAGCTGGGAGAGCTTGCACCTTGCCCAAATCCAAGACTTGTTAAGTAGCACAGCCGAGTAGCACACCATGTTTTCTCACTTACACTCCAGCCCATGGGGGTCCAGACTAACTCAGAGCAAACCATCTCAGTAGAGAATGTGGTAATCAAAATGCCAAAAGCAAGCAGACATACAGAAAATGAGTAGAGAAGCAAAGTGCCTTACCAGATCTGCCTAGACTCTTTTCTGAACCTATGTGTTTGGAAGGTCACTTCAGGCATGTGGCAATTTTGGATGTCATCTTTTGATGTCTAATAGGAAATAGCAAACACTCAGTTTTAAAAGTTTTTACTTAAAATTTTATCTTACAAAAATGTATATAACATGTATTAACAGTTAAAAAAATAGTACAGGTAACACTGAGCTTAAGAAATAGAGCATTACCAGATCCTTTGAAATCCCTTTGTCATAATCTTCCTCTTCCACACCACTTCTTCCCTACCATTTCCTGAGTTCTGTATCAATATTCCTTTGCTTTGCTTTGTATTTTTAGGACATGTGTATGCATCTCTAAGTGATATGTTGTTTTCTTTTGCATGATTTTCACCTTTATGTAATGGAATTATATTGTATGTGTTCTTCTCTGACTTGATATTTTTGCTCAACCTTTCTTTTTCAATTCATCCATGATATTGTATGTAACTCTAGTGCATTCATTTTTACTTCTGTATTCTTGTTAGAACATACTACACAATTACTTACCCATTTTGCTGTTGATGGGCACTAGAAATCTGCTTTAGCTCATGCTTCTTAGGAAGTAGAGGCTGAAGCAAAATTTATATGCTAAGGTTTTAGTGGGATATGCAATCTCAGGATAGCGAGGGTGAGGGGAAAAGAAAAGTAAGGCAGGGAAGAAGGGAACTGAAATATAGGGTAGTTTATTACCAAGCTGGATAGAGCTTCACAAGAACACACAGCGTGTTGTTCAGTCACTCTTAAAACTATGTAAAAGGCACCACAATTTGGAATAGTCTGTATAGGGGAGGAAGGGAAAATACTGCATCTACCAGTTCCTTTCTTTCTCCTGTCATTAGTCAAAAGTCACACCCAGGATGTTAGCAATTCTGTCCTTTGGGTTACCTGGCTTTTCTGGAAACCCAATGGGGTACCCAGATCCCATGCTCCGAGGTGGATGAAGTTATTGCCTTCATGAGTCCAGTCACTTTGGGTGGATACTGAAGCACCTAGTGCCGGCAGAGTTAGGAGACTAGGTTGGGACTGCAAAAGCAAAGCTAACATCCCTGGCTTGATTGAGGGTGGGATGGGGTATGAATCGTGAGGAGGCGCATAAACTGGGTCTGGTATAGCTGTAGGTTTTTGTTATTGTGAGCAAGTTTGGTTTGAACATTTTTGTTCATATATCCTCTTCCATATAAGCAAGAGTGTTTCTAGGTGTACATCTAAGAGTGAGATTGCTGGAGGGTAGGGTGGAGTGGTAGGGTACCTCCCCTCTACATGAAAATGACAGTGCTTTTAAGTGGCTGTGTTTCACTGTGTATTTTACTGTTCATTTATATTCTTAGTAGTAGTGGATGAAAGTTCTTATTGCTCCACATCCTTGCTAACAATTTATTGTCTAATTTTTAAATCTTTGCCAATTGGGTGCGAATGGAATGGTGTCTTGTTTCATTACAAATGACAATGAGCCTCTGTTCACAAATTTTGAGGCCATTTGTGTTTCCTTTTCTAAGAGATGCTTGTTTCTAGCCTTTGCTCAGTTTCTTATGGTATTGTTCTTTCTAATTATTCATATGTTGGAGATTTTTAAAATAGATTCTGGAAATGAATCACTTGCTAGTTATGTGTTGCAAAATTCTTGTTCTAGTTTGTACCTTGCCTTTTCACAATTTAAGGTGACTTTTGACAAATTATTAATTTTAAAGTAATCAAATTTACCAATCAAAGGGTGTTTACTTTCCTGTTTAAAAAATCCTTACCTACCACAAGGTAATAAATATATTCTCTTATATTTTATTTTAAAAGCTTTAACGTTTTACCTATTATGTTTAATGTGTTCATACTTTTTGAGTTATTTTTCGTGTATGCTATGAAGGAGAAACATTACATAGATAAGAGAATATTTTAAACTAGTGATTTCATTCTTTAACGATGATGTGGTTATATTTTTTACTTCTTCCCAAGTCACTTTTTGCAATTTATATTTTTTTAAGACTTGCTTTCAAATTTATTGGCATAAAGTTGTTCATAATATTCTCTTATCTTCATCATGCCTGAAGCTTCTGTAATGATATCCACTTTTCACTCCTAATGTTGTTTGTGTTTTTTGCCCCATGATTCATCTTACCAGAGGTTTGTCGATTTTAATGTTCTTTTCAAAGAATTGACTTTTAACTTTCTTGATTCTCTCCATTGTGTCATTATTTTTTATTTTATTGATTTCTGCTCTTATTTTTATTATTTACTTTTTTCTACTTTTTGGGGTTCATTTTTTGTTCTCTAACAATTTTAGATTATTTAATTCATTGATTTGTAACCAATTTTCTTTTCTAATATATACATTTAGGCAAAGATTCCCAAGTGTTGTTTTAGCTGCATTTCACAGGTCTCCATAAATAGTGTTTAAAAAATTATTCTATTATAAATACTTTCTAATCTCCATGATAACTTATTATTTGGCCTTTTTTTATTATGGTAAAATGTATATAACATGAATTTACCATTAATCAGTTTTAAATATAGAATTCAGTGGCATTAAGTACATTCACATTATTGTGCAACCATCACCACCATCCATTTCCAGCTTTTAAAATCTTGCGTAACCGAAACTCTGTACTCAAACAATAACTCCCCCTTCTCACTTTCTCCCAGTTCCTGGTAACCACCATTCTACTTTCTGCATCTATCAATTGGGCTATCCTAGGAACTTCATATAAATGGAATCATACAGTAATGTCCTTCTGTGACGTGTTTCACTTAGTATAATATCTTCATGTTTCATCCATGTTGTAGTATGTGGCAAAATTCTCTTTCCTTTTAAGGCTGAATAATACTTTGTTGTTTGTTACACATTTTGGTTATACATTCATCTGCTGGACACTTAGATTGTTTACACCTTTTGACCATTATGAAGAATGCTTCTGTGAGCATAGGTGTACACATACCTGTTTGAGTCCCTGCTTTCAAGGTGTTTTTTTTTTCACTATACACCCAGAAGTGGAAATGCTGAATCACATGATAGTTCTATGTTTAGTTATTTGAGCGACTGCCATAGAGTTTTCTATAGCAGCGTTGTCATTTTCTATTACCATCAATAGTGCATAGGGGTTTCAATTTCTTCATATCTTGTCCCAAAACTGTTTTGTTTTAATCATAGCCCATCCTAAGGGGTTTGAGGATTTCATGACTTTATACACATAGAGAATCCTGCTTCAATTATTTGGGCTTCCTGAATCTTAAGATTGGTGTATTTTATTACTTCTGGATAATTTTCAACCTATATCTCACTGAGTATTTCCTCTTCTCTGTTATATTATCTCTTTCTGGAACACTGATCAGACATATGTTGGACTTTCTCATTCTCTTCTCCATGAAATGAATTTATCTAATTTTTCCATTTGTATGTCTCCTTGTGTTACATTCTGAGTCCTTTCCCCAGCTCTTTCCAGCTCAAAAATTTTATTTCTGGCTGTGTTCTAACATGCTATTTAACCTACACATTACGTTTCTAATTTTGATGACAGTATCATCTATAGACATTTTGTTTGATTATGTTTTATATCTCACGAGTCAGTCTTGAGTCTCTTGTTTCTTCATATTTCTAGTGCCCTTTGTTATTTATTTAAGCCTATTAAGCACACTTGTTTTGTATTCTGTATCTGATAATTCCAATATGTTATTTTCAAATATGATTCTTTATTTTATTATGTCTATTGCCTCTTATTTGTAATGCTTCAGCTCTTCCTGTGTTTTATTTTTATTATAAGCTCATATTATTTGTAGTTTTATCTACATGAATTCTTTGAACCCTCATTTTAAAATAATTCTCTAGGTGTGATTTTGATTTCCTTTTATTAGACATATGGGGTCAGGATCACTTTAAACTAAATATTAGACTTTGGTTGTTGAGGGCCACACAGGTACTATATGGATTGTAGCTCCAAGTTGGTGTGAAGGTGGGCTTCTGCTTAGTACCTCCTAAAGTTGACTGTTTTCTCTTTTCCTACTCTTCCCAGGATGGAGGCTGAGGCAGACATGCACATTCCCTGTCTCCTTTCACTGGATAACATTTTTCTGTTTCACCTGTTGAAAGTGTCACCCTTTTGGAGACCTGGCTTTATACTGTGGTATTTGATTTCACCTCCTAACTTGTACAGACCTCGGCTTTGCTTTTGTCCCCCAAGCTCTAGGCTATCAGTGTTGGAAGATAGTCTCAAGGCAAATACAGGGTCTCATATTCTCTAATGTCTTAATTCTCACAATCTAGTCATTTCTGATATCAGGTTATTTCCCTTACTTTACCAATAGCTTGGTCCTGTTTTGAAAAATAAGTTTTAATATATTTTATTCATCATTTTAGATATTCTCTACCAGGAGGCATTTCTCTGGCTGTTGAATCCATTATACAGCAGGAAAGTGATGGCAATATCCATATTTATAAGGAGATGACTAACCTAACCACAAATGAGAGTGTCCTTAAAATATTTTTAACATTTTTGAAATTAAGTGTTGTTAAAGTGAAACAACCTACACATGGAAATGAATCTTCGTAGCTTGCGTTAGAGAATTTCATTTTAATTGGGTGTACATTGAAATTTGTTTAAGTGACACATCATTTGATAAACATTTCATGCTTAAGGTTAAGTAGATTCTGTGTAGGAGGCAGAATAATGGAATTTTAATTAAGTCTGTGCCTACTTTATTGATATTTAAGGACTGCAGTGCATTTCAGTGTGCTATTATAATTATCTATGCATTTAGCAATAAAGTTATCATTTTATTATTGTGCCACTATTTAATTACATTATTATTCTCTCGTCATTAGTTATTAGATGGCTTTATGATTACACTGAGCGCAGATGGAGTGATCATTTATGTGGCTGAAAACATCTCTTCGCTTCTTGGACATTTGCCAGTAAGTTCTTTCTACTTTTGGGAAAGTGGATCATTTTGGTTTGTTGTTTAGGGGTTCATTATTTAATTTTCTTTTTTTTACTATACTTTAAGTTTTAGGGTACATGTGCACAACGTGCAGGTTTGTTACATATGTATACATGTGCCATGTTGGTGTGCTGCACCCATTAACTCTTCATTTAACATTAGGTATATCTCCTAATGCTGTCCCTCCCCCCTCCCCCCACCCCACAACAGTCCCTGGTGTGTGATGTTCCTCTTTCTGTGTCCATGTGTTCTCATTGTTCAATTCCCACCTATGAGTGAGAACATGCGGTGTTTGGTTTTTTGTCCTTGCCATAGTTTGCTGAGAATGATGGTTTTCAGCTTCATCCATGTCCCTACAAAGGACATGAACTCATCCTTTTTTATGGCTGCATAGTATTCCATGGTGTATATGTGCCACATTTTCTTAATCCAGTCTATCATTGTTGGACATTTGGGTTGGCTCCAAGTCTTTGCTATTGTGAATAGTGCTGCAATAAACATACGTGTGCATGTGTCTTTATAGCAGCATGGTTTATAATCCTTTGGGTATATATCCAGTAATGGGATGGCTGGGTCAAGTGGTATTTCTAGTTCTAGATCCCTGAGGAATCGCCACACTGATTTCCACAATGGTTGAACTAGTTTGCAGTCCCACCAACAGTGTAAAAGTGTTCCTATTTCTCCACATCCTCTCCAGCACCTGTTGTTTCCTGTCTTTTTAATGATCGCCATTCTAACTGGTGTGAGATGGTATCTCATTGTGGTTTTGATTTGCATTTCTCTGATGGCCAGTGATGATGAGCATTTTTTCATGTGTCTTTTGGCTGCATAAATGTCTTCTTTTGAGAAGTGTCTGTTCATATCCTTCGCCCACTTGTTGATGGGGTTGTTTGTTTTTTTCTTGTAAATTTGTTTGAGTTCATTGTAGATTCTGGATATTAGCCCTTTGTCAGATAAGTAGATTGCAAAAATTTTCTCCCATTCTGTAGGTTGCCTGTTCACTCTGATGGTAGTTTCTTTTGCTGTGCAGAAGCTCTTTAGTTTAATTAGATCCCATTTGTCAATTTTGGCTTCTGTTGCCATTGCTTTTGGTGTTTTAGACATGAAGTCCTTGCCCACGCCTATGTCCTGAATGGTATTGCCTAGGTTTTCTTCTAGGGTTTTTATGGTTCTAGGTCTAACATTTAAGTCTTTATTCCATCTTGAATTAATTTTTGTATAAGGTGTAAGGAAGGGATCCAGTTTCAGCTTTCTACATGTGGCTAGCCAGCTTTCCCAGCACTATTTGTTAAATAGAGAATCCTTTCCCCATTTCTTGTTTTTGTCAGGTTTGTCAAAGATCAGATAGTTGTAGATATGTGGCATTATTTCTGAGGGCTCTGTTCTGTTCCATTGGTCTATATCTCTGTTTTGGTACCAGTACCATGCTGTTTTGGTTACTGTAGCCTTGTAGTATAGTTTGAAGTCAGGTAGTGTGATGCCTCCAGCTTTGTTCTTTTGGCTTAGGATTGACTTGGCAATGTGGGCTCTTTTTTGGTTCCATATGAACTTTAAAGTAGTTTTTTCCAATTCTGTGAAGAAAGTCATTGGTAGCTTGATGGGGATGGCACTGAATCCCTAAATTACCTTGGGCGGTATGGCCATTTTCACGATATTGATTCTTCCTGCCCATGAGCACGGAATGTTCTTCCATTTGTTTGTATCCTCTTTTATTTCATTGAGCAGTGGTTTGTAGTTCTCCTTAAGAGGTCCTTCACGTCCCTTATAAGTTGGATTCCTAGGTATTTTATTCTCTTTGAAGCAATTGTGAATGGGAGTTCACTCATGATGTGGCGCTCTGTTTGTCTGTGATTGGTGTATAAGAATGCTTGTGATTTTTGCACATTGATTTTGTATCCTGAGACTTTGCTGAAGTTGCTTATCAGCTTAAGGAGATTTTGGGGTATTTTCAGGAGCATAACGCTCATCAGAGGAGATGTTTTCAATGTTGTCAAAAGTTCCCCTGTTTTATTGTCATTTCCATTGGTTTCAGAATACTATAGATTGGGTGTCTTTGTAAACAACACGAATTTATATTTTACAGTTTTAGAGTCTGAGAAGTCCAAGATTAAGGTGCCAAGAGATTTGGTGTCTAGTGAGGGCCCACTCTCTGCTTCATAGACATCTTTATTCTTACTATAACTTCCTATAGTAGAAGAAGCAAGGGAGCTCTTTTTTTTTTTTTTTTTTTTTTTTTTTTTGAGGTGGAGTCTCGCTCTGTCACCCAGGCTGGAGTGCAGTGGTGCGATCTTGGCTCACTGCAACCTCTGCCTCCTGGGTTCAAGTGATTCTCCTGCCTCAGCCTCCTGAGTAGCAGGGATTATAGGCACACATCAGCAGGCCTGGCTAATTTTTGTATTTCTAATAGAGACGGGGTTTCACCATGTTGGCCAAGCTGGTCTCGAACTCCTGACCTCAAGTGATCCGCCCATCTCGGCCTCCCAAAGTGCTGGAATTAAAGGTGTGAGCCACCATGCCCAGCCTAGGGGTCTCTTTTATAAGGATACTAATCCCATTAATCATCTCCAAAGGCCCCACCTCTTAATATAATACCATCACATTGACAGTTAGATTATTTCAATATATAAAGTTTTGGGGGACATAAACATTCAGTCTGTAGCAAGGCCTTCATATTCCACTTATACATGTGTTTGAAGAGGGGTTACCTAGAATACATTTACCAACAACCCTCCCACACAAACTGTCTGCCATTGGCATGGTTGTGTTAACAAAAAGTTTTGGGAGAGGATATGAAGAAATTGAAACCCCTATTCACTATTGGTAGTAGTGTAAAACAATCATATCTCTGTTGTTGTTTTCATTACATATTCCTTATTCCACAGAGTTGTCTCAAGAACTTGACAAACCCTAATCCAGGGATCTATAGTACTCAAATTTGGAACATGGAAATTAATAGAAGCTAGGTTAGATTATCTTGTAGTTAGGTTGGAAGTGGATTAAAAACATTTCACTAGTTTAGCCCGGCCAGTTGGCATGTTCCGTGGCCTTCTTGGAAGCTCAGAGTCCTTATACCCTTTTAAAAAAAATTACAGATGCTAGAATTGATCTCTTTTATTTCTCATTCACTTTCATTTTTTAAAAAAACAGTTTACATTTCCAAATTCAGCTTATATTTGTAGGATACCAAAACAGCTAAATGAAATAGTAGAGATATTTGTTGGATTGCACTTTAGTATATTTAAATCATAGAAGGAAAAGAGTCTTTAAAAATATATATTAAAAGAAGGAATGTGCAAGTATGATCCATTACAGCTTAAATTTTATTATAATGAAGACCAGAAAACTACCCAAATTCTTGTGGCATCAGATATTGCTTAAACCAAATTGGTCATTGGCTGAGACTGGTGACTTTTTCTTATTATGGGAGGATTTATTATAGTGATGGTGTTAGTTATGATATCATCTTGCTTCTTTATGTATTTGGTTCAAAGTTTTCACTGTCAAGAAGCTCTTTCACCCTTCAACATTTGAGGTACCACACACACACACGCCCCCCAAAACCACAAGGTCTAGAGAGGTGTCTGGGACATGTGCTTTGAACTGCCAGCCTTAAACAATAGACTTGATTTACCTGAGATCAGTGTACTTAAAAATAAATGTATAACTATTACATTTGTACATAAACATTAAATGGGAATTAAGTTATATATTCCTATAAAACAAGGTTAAAAATGACTACACCTGAGGCATAGTTTCACACTTCCTCATTGAATCCTAACTGTTCTTAATTTTTCAAAACAGGCAATCTTTTTCTCAGGCTTTGATTAAAAATTTCATTTTATAAGTCATCCAACTTATATTATAAAATGGAGACTGAACCATTTCTAGAGTGTCTGCGTGGCTCCAGGAATCTTCAGTTTCATTGCACATCAAGGCACCTCTGTCTATGGAGCAACTCCAAACTAATAGCATGGTGGGATGGAAAGAACTTGGTCTTTGGAATCAAATAATCTAGAGATTAAAATTTAGCTTTGTTTCTAACTACGTGACCTTTGGTTTCTCTTCTATAAGTGGGGAAATAATATTACTTAGAGAGTGCTGGGAGATGAATTATTATAAACATCGTGATTGGCTAAGGTCCGTCTGATCAGTGACATTTATACAGAGACCTGAATGGAGTATGTGTGATATGCAGGTAATTGGAGCAAGTGTCTTTCAGACAGAGGAGAAAGCTTGTGTAAGAGCCTGAAAGCAGGAAAAGGTACAGCAAAGAGGACAGTGTGACTGGAGTGCTGTGAGAAAAAGGAAAATAGAGATGACAAAGTCAGAGCAGTACCAGGAGAAGTAACATCCCTTTTCCTCTGAGATGGGAGGAAGCCATTGGGGAGGTTGGAGCAGATGAAAGAAATGATCTAACTTAAGTTTTATCAGGATTGCTTTGGCTGTTATGTCAAGAATTGGCTATGAGGGGCAGGCATGGAAGTACAGAGTCCACTTGGAGGGCCATAGATGGTAGTGGGTTGGATTAATGTGGCAGTGGAAGTATTTTGTAGGTAAAATAAGTTGTTTTGCTAATGTATTGGAAGAGGGGTATGACAGAGATAAGATGTGTCCAAGTTATGCTGTTACAACACATACCATGAATAAAATGATGCCCATTATCATCATCGTCATGGTATTAAACTTTTATCTGAAACCTGCCATCATATTTTCCCAGTCATTGATTTCATTGACAGTTTTTTTTTCCTTTGAAAAAACTCTTAGTCATTTGTAGTAGTAAGTTCTAGTCACTGCCCCCTGTTCTTAGCAGCCTGCCCTCCTACTCACCCTACTCTGTCATTCCCCCCAAAATAAAATCAAATCTGGGAGTTTACATATATTTATTCTCTTTTGCAGTTCTAAAGCAAATGAAACTTTTAAAACATACACTACATCTGAAAAGATTCTCAGCATTGAATCTTTAAGAGATTAGAACTTAGCAGGTTTTGAACATAGGTACATGGTTAGTTTGTGATAACTGTGATGAGATTTGCTCTATTTTCCCTGAGAAGCTTACAGCATAGTAGAGATTTAGTAGTGATGAGTCTCATTTGATTCAAGATGCGGCCTAAATCTCCTGCAGAGGATCTTATCCTTCCCTGTGCCCTATACAGTTGAATAGTTTTCTAATGCATGTATAATATGAATGTCTTTGGCAGTAAAAAAGATGCTTCTTGCCCAGATTCTCAGTAAATGTCATGAAGTCCCCAGTAAATTTCTTAATTCTTTTTTTTTTTGACGTGACTGAGACTCACCACACTAATATTTGTGGTGACAACTAATAGATATTTACAAACTTGGCTTTTGAAAAACCACTTAATTTTTCGCTGGTATTTATCCTTGCTTCATTGAGCTCTAAGTACCTTGATCTTTCTACCTTGTGTAATAGGAAGAGCAAATGCTAAAAATTTACAAAAATAACATGAGGTCGATCATGCTTTCAGGTCTCCGCCCTTTTTCTAATTAAGGAACAAGGCCACTGGAACAGATCCACTGTTTCAATTAGTGGTTAATTATAAGGCTTATTGTCACTATTCCTATCCCTAGAGAAGCAGTAAGAAACTCATTACCACTAGTCACATCCAAGAGAATGTAGACTATCAAAAGATAGCTCACTTTGACCTCTTTTAAGTGACAATGCTATCTCTTCATTTTTCAACTAATGAAAGAACTTATGAGACATAGCACTTTGTACCTCTTGTTAGGGTATTATTTTATACTCTACATCATAATTGATTGTGCATATTTAATCTGCCCTACTAGACTATGTGCCCATTGGAATTCGTTGTCAGATTCATCTTTTGTAACCCTTACAAGAAATAAGTATAAAATCTTATTCAGTGAATTGCTTCATGTAGAATGTCCAAAATACAGGAGCTGGTCCAGTAGCAAGTTTTCTGTTCCTGATGCAAACTGGACTTGAGGCAGCTATGGTGTAGTAGAAGGAACAATAGACATGGAATTGGATGGAGCTTTCATGTCAATTTCATTTCTGCATTTCTGAACTCTCAACAATTGGAGAAGCCTTAATTTCCTGATGAATAAAACAAGGGATAATTCTTACTCTCTCAGGGGATTAAGTGAGCTTGTATACGTGAACATACCTAGAACAGTGACTGGCATGGAGCAATTGCTTATCACGTGTTAGATGAATGAATGAATGAGTGGTCTCCACAGAGGTAACCTAGTTTGGCATCTAAAGTCTATTTTATAACTAAACCAACAAAAGCGTTTTTATTGAAAAAGTTAAATTTAGTGAAAAATATCTACATTTCTTTTGGGAAGTCAGTATTTTACTGTGTGACTTTCACTGTCAAGATGTATTGCCTGTTAATTTCATAATGTTTTGTTTGCTAGATTAAGGTAATATTTCTATCCTTAATCAAGCCAAGCTTGATTGAGACAGCATCTGTCTGCTAATTTGATCATTGACCAGTTCATAGGCTGGCTTCTACAAATGGGCCATAAAGATATATTTCTAAATAGTGACTGTAGATTATTAATGCTGATCAGTGAAAAAATCATTGGAATTTGTGGTTCATCACACAAAGCCATTATTCAGCTACAAGGAATACTTTATTACTTTGTTGCTATCACATTAAAAGTTCATTACTTTTATATCTGATATTCAACTTATCCATGTGTCACCGTATTTCAGCTACATGATACAGTATTATTCATTCATTCAACCAGTATTTACTGAGTGCCTACCAGTGCCAAGCTCTGTTCTAGGTGTTGAGGATGTAGCAATGAATAAGACAGGCAAGGTCTCTTTTATACTGCAATTTACATTTTAATGGGGAAGGCAGATAATAAACAGATAACAAAAAAGGCAATAAGAGAATGTCAAGGAGTTGGTGCTATGTAAAATACTTTTGAGTAAAGACCTGTATTAAGCGAGGGAGAAAGCCATTGCAAATATTTGGGAATGAGTGCTTCACATTTAAGGAGGAGTTAGTTTAAGGGCTCTGAGATGAGTATTTGCTCTCGTTGTGTTTGGATGTGAATGAGGAGTTAGGTGTACTTGGAGTGCAGTGAGAGAGAGAGAGAGAGAGAGAGAGCAGATAAGATCAATAGCAGCAAGGAACCAGAATATAGAGTGATGAAAGCGCTTATAAAGACTTTGGCTTTTATTCAGAATGACTTGGATAATCAGTAGAAAATTTGGAGTGAGCATAGGAATAGCATGATGTGGCTCATGTTTGGAAAGAATCATGCTGGCTGTTCTATAGAGAATGGAGTGGTGGCAGGGGCATGGCAAGAATAGATGCAGGGAGAGCAGTTACGGCTACTGCAGTAATCCAAACTGGAAATGAGACTTGGACCAAGTGGTGAAAAGTGAACTGAGTCTGTATGTGTTTTGAAAATTGATCCATTAGAGATTGCTGATGGACTGGATATTGAGTTTGGGAGATAAAAGGCAAGTCGAGAACAAGTAAATGGGTAAATGGTGGTTGCCATTACTGATATTAGGAAGATTGAGGGAGGAACATATTTTGTCAAAGAAAAGATCAGTTCTTTTTGGATATCTTAAAGTTGAAATCCGAGTAGACATCCAATCTGAGTTATCATGGGAGCAAGAGACGAGTATCTGTGAGTCATTAACAGATAGGTGGTATTTAATGAGATGGAAGTGGAAGAGACCACGTAGGGAAACAGGCCTAATGATTAAGCCCTGGCACTCTGATGCCTAGTATTCAGGAAGCAAGACTAAGATCTAGCAAATGGTGAAGGAGTAGCCTTTGAGGTAGAAGTATATCCTAATGTGTGTGGTGTCCTGGAAGTCAAGTAAATGTATCTAGGGAAAAGGAAGGATCAATTGCATCAAATGCTGAGATGCTTGGTAAGATGAGGGCTGAGAAGTGATGAATTGATCTTGCAATATGGAGGGCATTAGTTACCTTGACAAAAGCAGTTTCAGTGGAGTGGAGTGGTTAGATATAAACTTCATTAGTGTGGTTTCAAGAAAGAGCGAGAAGTGAAGAAAGGGGAGGTAAAAAGTGTCGTTTCGTTTCAGGAATTTTTGTTCCAAAGTGGACCTGATAAGTAGAGTTATAATTGAAGTGAGAGGAGGTCATGTAAAGGAAGGTTATGCATGTTTAGGATTTTGTGTTGTTTTTGTTTTCCTGATTCTTTTTTTTTTTTAGAATTTTGTGTTGTTTTTGTTTTCCTGATTATTTTTAAAATTTCTTATTGACGTATAAATTTGCACATAACTCCAGATAAGTAGAATTATAATTGAAGGGAGAGGCGGTAATGTAAAGGAAGGTATGCGTTTTTAGAATTTTGTGTTGTTCAATAGACTGGATTAAGAAAATGTGGCACATATACACCATGGAATACTAGGCAGCCATAAAAAATGATGAGTTCATGTCCTTTGTAGGGACATGGATGAAACTGGAAAACATCATTCTCAGTAAACTATCGCAAGGACAAAAAACCAAACACTGCATGTTCTCACTCATAGGTAGGAATTGAACAATGAGAACTCATGGACACAGGAAGGGGAACATCACACTCCGGGGACTGTTGTGGGGTGGGGGGACGGGGGAGGGACAGCATTAGGAGATATACCTAATGCTAAATGATGAGTTAATGGGTGCAGCAAACCAACACAGCACATGGATACATATGTAACAAACCTGCACATTGTGCACATGTACCCTAAAACCTAAAGTATAATAATAAAAAAATAAATAAATAAATCAAATAAATAAAAAAAAGAATTTTGTGTTGTTGTTTTTGTTTTCCTGATTATTTTTAAAGTTTCTTATTGATATGTAATATTTGTACATATGTATGGCTACATGTGATATTTCAATACATGCATAGAGTGTGTAATGACCAAATAGATGACAGATATCATAGCATGTATAGTATAGCATTTTGTATGCTTATGGGAACACTCAGTTGAGAGGGAAAGAAAACTTGATGTGTGGGGTAGGGTGAGACTTTCTAGAACAATGTCTTATCATAGTCTACAGAAAATGGGATGCAGTGCACAGGTGAAGGAGTTAAATTCAGGTAGGAGCTTATTCATTGGAAGAGGAGGGAAAGCAGGGCTAGGCACAGGAACGGATAGGTTGGTAGATTTGGTGTCAGATGTTGACATTTCCCATTTTTTTTCACTGAAACAAGAAATTAGGTCAGCTGAAAATGAAGGAAGGCTCGGGGGTTGGAGGTTTGAAGGAGGAAAAAGAGTAGGGGAGCAAATTGTCTAAATAAATGATTTTGGGGCAGACTTGAATACTTATTTCAAATAATATACTGCTTAGTTACGGGTTTTTCTTCATTTACATTCGATTGCTTGGGTGAAGGTGTAGATAAACGAAAGGTTGGAAGTAACTAGAGTTAAAATTTTCCCAGGCAAATATGGTAGAGGGAAAGAGCACATAGGAATGATTACACTGACTATGGAATCTGAGCTGGATAGGGAAAGATGTGATGATTTGAGGAAGATAATGCACAGTAAAAATGTGATAGGAATGGATTAGAGGTCTCAGTGGATGGAATCATTGCTGGAGAGCTGGTACATACAAGAGGGGTGCTTGTATGAGTGCACTGGAAAGGTAGGAGGTGGTGGTCATAAAGTAGGATAATGTGAATTGTATTTTTTAGAGGTACAACAGCTACAACTGTATATGGCTGAGGTGGGGCAGAGCATAAGCTCACTGGAGGTAAGGAGATAGAGGAACTGAACAGTATTAACACAGATAAAAAAGGAACTGAACAGTATTAACACAGATAAAAAAGTTTACTCTCTCCCTCTTCCCCTCCTTTTTCCCTTCACCACCTCCTCTCCTCTCCCGCCAGGCTGAGATTGTGGGCAAAAAATTATTAAGCCTTCTGCCTGATGAAGAGAAAGATGAAGTCTACCAAAAGACTGTTCTCAAATTTCCTTTACTAAACTCAGGTATGTATATTTTTAAAAGTAATAAATTCTTAGGTTTTAAGGGACAAGTAACAATCGCTCAATGGATTAATTTCTAAAAAGATATTAGAGCATATACGGCTGTTGATCATATATTAATTTACTTTTATATAATATCACAAACTATATTTCTAGGGTTAAAAAATCTCTCCTCCATTAAATCTTATTCTTCACCACAGATCCTGAGTATTGTAGCATTTGTACAATTGCCTTAGTGCTATATAAATAATGGACCATTGTGTATAGTGTTCTAGCTGGTGCCCTACTCTACTGATACAACATAGATAGCTATGTAAGTGCTAATGTTCGTGGAAAGAAGATAATACTTTTGTAAAATCTAATCTAAGTAAGACATTGATCATATGAAATAATCCAGTAGAATATGGTAAAGTACAAATGTAGACTTGTTTTGTATTTGTCCTCTTTTTATTAGAAACACATATTGAATTTTGCTGTCATTTAAAAAGAGGAAATGTTGAACATGGTGATAGTTCTGCTTACGAAACCGTGAAATTTATTGTGAATGTAAGAGATATTTGTAATGGTAAGCAATTCTGTTTATCTTATCTATATGACATTTATGAGTTACGTAGCCTCTCATTA
Organism: Nomascus leucogenys; assembly: GCF_006542625.1. Taxonomy (NCBI): domain Eukaryota; kingdom Metazoa; phylum Chordata; class Mammalia; order Primates; family Hylobatidae; genus Nomascus; species Nomascus leucogenys. The sequence continues at coordinate 136,763,863 of NC_044406.1, forward strand.
CTAACATAAATGCTCTTCTGCTTGGTACTTGCAAACTGTCTGATATCCCTATGGCCACAGTTTCTGACTACTCACATTAATTAGACTTTTAAAAATTAACAGTGAAATTTACAAGGTAGGGGACACTGAGTTGTTAAGGATGGCTCTTTCTTTTTGTAAAACAAGGAAATGATTGCAAAAATATAACAAAAGAAGTTTAATGCATATCCAAGCTTAAAACAAAGGGGACTCTATGGGTCTATGTGTACCAGAAATTAAAGTTTAAAGCAGTATGACAGTGGTAAGAAGAAGCTGATTTTGTGGTGGCCTTGGTGGATTTTAAGTCATGCATAGGCTCCATTGGCTGGGGTCAGGAATTCTAACACCCAGTCAGGCACCAATATATAAAACCTAGAGATCAATAAAGTGATCAATAAAGTTCTGCCCATTGGCCCAGAGGAATAGCGAGTAGGTTTAGCAGCTCTCTGGGAATTTGAATGGACAAAATGTGCCATTTACAGGAAACCAAAACCCAAATTTTTGTTGCGTGTGGATATAGGGTCCATTTTACAAATTTTGAGGTTTCAGAAACTGCAAGCTGAGAAATTAACATAAATTAATTAATATTAACTGGTTTGGAGCCATTAAAATATCTGAGACTTGAATCAGAGGTAAATAGCCCAAATAGCTAACAAATATATGAAAAGGTACTCCAACTCACTAATAAGCAAAGAATGAAACATTTAAAAACCAGTGACATTAGCACTCTACACCCATCAGAATGGGAAAAATTAGAAGTGTGAATAATACCAAATATTGATGAACATGTGAGAAATGAATAAATAAATAAATGAAATTAACTCACGCAACAGCTGGCTGATACATTTGTCACGATTCTTGGAAATTAAAAGTCATACCTTTTGAAAAAATCTTACTTGACTCTGTGTCCACAGATTACACACACACACATACACACACTCCCACACACTGTACCCATATGGTCTATATAAAAGAGAGGAGCCACATCTCTTTTGGAGACTAAAATGTCCATCCACAGGGCAATAATGGAAGACTGAAAACCAACCTTAACTCTCAACATTTGATTCTCAGTAATGAATTCTTTATGTTTTGTTGGGGAGAGTGGCTGAAAAGGAAAGAAGACAGGAAAAACCCCATGGCTCAGAATTTTGAAAATTGTCAGTGGGTTAGCAAACAGCACATAGATGTGTCAAGTATTTGTCTTCTTGTTTAACTGATCCACTTTTCTGTTGTCACGTGTGTGTCTATCTTCCTTAGAGTCTCCTGTGGTCTTTAGTGGCTTCTTTTCCAACCACCTCCGTGCTGGCTTGTCTGCTGCATGTATTCCTCAGGAGGATCGGTTTTATCTTGTGGGAAATGCTTGCATTCTCAGGACTCGGCTCCTGCAGGTGGGTATACTGTGTTTGTGCTTCCCCCATTGTGGCGATGTGGGCTTCCTTTGAAAGGTCACCTCCCCTTTGGTGTCTCAGCCACTGGACAACATTGCGAAATTACTCAGTGTGTGCAGAGATATGTAAATAAGGAAAATCAGCTCCTATGTTTCAGAAGGTGAACATCTCAGTGAAAATTTAGACACACTCGAAAGAGATGTGCAATCATTTACAAGTAGTCTTGACATAATATAAAATATTATAAAATGTAGGTGCTGGGGACTGGAACACATTAAGAGAAATGAGCATTTTGGCAGGTAGATAAAGGAAGGCTTCTGATACCAGCTGAGTTTTGAGGCAGCTCCACCACAACCCCATTGGGTAGCTGATTGTAAAGGCTTCTGCTCTCTTTGTGTTCTCTAATATAGCATTCACAAATTCTAGCTCTAAAAAGAATTCACTTTGGGATTCATCTGATAGATTCAGCATCCATTAATTTATCCATTCAGTAACATATTTAGTAAGCACCTACTGTGTTGCAGGTACTATGCTAGGTGCCAGAGAGACATTAGGGGAGACAGACAATAGCTAAATAATATTGGAAGGTGCCATGAAGGATGACAGAATAATGTGCTAATGACTAGTGCGGGTGGGGAGTTCAGACAGAGTGGTCAGGGAAGATCCTTTTCGGATAATTTGTCTTTTGAGCAGAGACCCCTAGGGATGCTAAGAAAGGAAGGCAATGCAGGTAGATGGTTCAACATCTGTAAAAGACCTAAAGTAGTAACTAGCTTGGAGGGTTCCAAGTGACAAAGTAAGTTATGTGACCAGAATAAGGTGAAAGGGGGAAGGAGCAGCAGAAAATAAGATCCAATAGATAGGCAGGGGACAGATTATGTAGAACTTTGAGATCCATGGTAATCAGTTTGTGTTTTTTTTTTTTTTTTTTTTTTGGTTTTTTTTTTTTTTTTGAGACGGAGTCTTTCTCTGTCGCCCAGGCTGGAGTGCAGTGGCGCAATCTCGGCTCACTGCAAGCTCCGCCTCCCGGGTTCACGCCATTCTCCTGATCAGTTTGGGTTTTATTTCAAGTGCGTTGGAAAGCAGGAAGATGACATGATCTGATTTTCTTTTTTAAAGGTCAGGCTGAATATTGGGTGAGAAATGGAGTATAGAGAAACAAGAATGGAAGCAAGAATACCTAAGTGGAAGATGATAGGGGCTTGGACTATGATTGTAGTAATGGAGATAAAAGTGTTCTGACTTGGGATGTATTTTGGAGATAGTGCCCTTGGTGATGAGTTAGAAGTGTCTAGGAGAAGGGAGAGAAGCATCTCATGGAGGATTCTTAGCTTTTTGGCTTGTGGAACTCAGCAAATGGAGGTGCCATTAACTGATTTTAGCAAGACTGGGACAATGTGGATCAGGCAGTGTGGGAGGCTAAAATCAAGAGCACTGTTTGGGCCATGTTAATATTGTGTTGACATTACAACATACAACATATCCAACTCATTACCTTATAAGGGAAGGCTCTGATCCAGATTTCCTGTGTTCAAATCCTTTCCCTACCAGCTACGTGACCTTGGCCAAGTCACATCCTTTAGCCTCAGTTTCTTTTTCTATAAATGGGAGTCATATACCTTCTATTAGGGTTGTAAGGAGTAAATAAGACAGCTTCTCCTATATGGTAAGCACTCAGTAAATGTGAGCTGTTACAGTTGTTGTGATCAGTGTTATTACTGTCATTATTACTGCCATGATCCAGAGAAGGCAACATACTTGCTTTACTTTTCATCTGTGGTTTAAAACGTGGCCTTTTCAGACCGCATTTTAGAAACTGTGGAGGGGACCTTTACATTCAATTTGAGAACAAGTAATATATGTCATCATTTCTTCAAATTTAAGATGGTAGGAAAAGTAGTATAGAAGAAGGACAGTTTAAGGAGGTTGCCTAATTCAGTTGCCGCACTCATTATTCCGTCTTTGTAGCCTTCTGGGATATGAACTGTCACATCTGCCATGAGAATACAGACATCCCATTTTGGAAGTCAGCCCCAGTACCTACTTCCTTTTCTGAGAAAGAGAAAAAAATCTGATTTGGCCCAATACCTTGCTTGCCCTTACAGCACAGGGAACTCTATTTGTGTTCTAGTCCAGTTTCTCTCTAGGTTTATAGGATGTTTGTTCCATATTAGTGGACATTTTGGAGAAAAAATCTTGTGCAAACAGGCGGCTTTTTGGAGGAAGATTTTTTTCACAGCGTGACTGTGTAGTGCAGTGGGAAGGGTGATGCACTCACAGTTCAAACTTTGAAAATTCTGCTCCTGGATCTACTAGCTCTATTTCTTGGGTCAAATCATTATATCTCTATAATCCTCAGTTTTCAAATCTGTGAAACTCCAGTGCATTTCTCACATTGATATGCCAATTATTCGTAACATTGGATATATGTGCTATGCACTTTTACTATTTAGCTACATATTAAATATCTAAATGTTTGAATTTTTCTGCAGCAACTTTACACTTCAAAGGCAGTCAGTGATGAAGCTGTACTTACAGAAGATTCAGATGAGGAACCTTTTGTGGGAGAGCTCAGGTGAGAGGTAGTATTGATAAAGGTAATAAAGATCTAGAATACAATTTTACTAAGCAAAACTAAAACAAGAGAAATAACACCTACAGATATTTTTTTCCCATCAAAATGAAAAGAAAAAGAAAAAAGAAACAAATGGGCCGGGGATGGTGGCTCATGCCTGTAGTCCCAGAACTTTGGGAGGCTGAGGCAGGAGGATCCCTTGAGCCCAAGAGTTTGAGACCAGCTTGAGCAACATAGTGAGACCCTATTTCTACAAAAAATACAAAAAAAAATTAGCCAAGCATGGTGGCATGTGCTTGTAGTCCTAGCTATTTGGGAGACTGATGTGGGAGGATCAGTTGAGCCCGGGATATCAGGTCTGCAGTGAGCAGTGATCGTGCCACTGCACTCCAGCCTGGGCAACAGAGTGAGATCCTGTCTCTAAATAAATAAATAAAACCAGAATAGCAGTCTACTAGTCTGAACTTCCTTTCCCAGCTCGTATAATTCACATGTTTTTCCAACAGAATGTAAATACAGGTGATTGGCTTTTTATTTTTTATTTTTTAAAAAAGCATTAAAGCAATAAATAGAGAAAACTTAACTGACCCAGGCATGTAATGACTTTCAAATTAAGGTAATGCATTTTAATATACTACTTCATTACTTTATTTCTTGAAAAGAAAGGTAATGTTCAGACACTTTTATTTATTTTTTTTATTATACTTTAGGTTTTAGAGTACATGTGCACAATGTGCAGGTTTGTTACATATGTATCCATGTGCCATGTTGGTGTGCTGCACCCATTAACTCGTCATTTAGCGTTAGGTATATCTCCTAATGCTGTCCCTCCCCCCTCCCCCCACCCCACAACAGTCCCCGGAGTGTGATGTTCCCTTTCCTGTGTCCATGAGTTCTCATTGTTCAATTCCCACCCATGAGTGAGAACGTGCGGTGTTTGGTTTTTTGTCCTTGCGATAGTTTCCTGAGAATGATGGTTTCCAGTTTCATCCATGTCCCTATAAAGGACATGAACTCATCATTTTTTATGGCTGCATAGTATTCCATGGTGTATATGTGCCACATTTTCTTAATCCAGTCTATCGTTGTTGGACATTTGGGTTGGTTCCAACTCTTTGCTATTGTGAATAGTGCCACAATAAACATACGTGTGCATGTGTCTTTTTAGCAGCGTGATTTATAGTCCTTTGGGTATATACCCAGTAATGGGATGGCTGGGTCAAATGGTATTTCTAGTTCTAGATCCCTGAGGAATCGCCACACTGACTTCCACAATGGTTGAACTAGTTTACAGTCCCACCAACAGTGTAAAAGTGTTCCTATTTCTCCACATCCTCTCCAGCACCTGTTGTTTCCTGATTTTTTAATGATGGCCATTCTAACTGGTGTGAGATGGTATCTCACTGTGGTTTTGATTTGCATTTCTCTGATGGCCAGTGATGATGAGCATTTCTTCATGTGTTTTTTGGCTGCATAAATGTCTTCTTTTGAGAAGTGCTTTAGACACTTTTAAATGGTAGAAGAGCAAGTATGCATTGTGGTTACTGCTAATTATACAGGCATCTCTCTTTTGTGAATCTAATGTGTTCTTTAAAATTTGTTTACTAACACATTTTCAGAGAAAAGAAGCCAATGCTCCACTATTTTACGTAAGAAAAGTAAAAATATATTCCTAACCCCCAGAAAAATGCTGATTAATTTGCCAGATACCACTAAAACCCCTTTATAAACTTATTTAACAACCCACAAAGGATGTCTATAAAACATAAATTATTTATAATACTATATAGTTATTCAGCATTCGATAAACTCATTGTTAGGCACGTTTGTATGTAATAAGCCACAATAGCATACACTATACAGTGTCTAGTATTGGGAGGGGATTACATTTTCCTTCTACATTGCAGTGTACATATACTGGTAAATAAATAATGAAGTAATATATTAAATATATTAAATATGTGCACTGTATGCCAGTAATATTTAGCAAAATAAAATAAGCAAACGAGAACTTTGCAGGAGGTTTCTTGGAATCAAACGCATGCTTGTATGAGGTCTGATGGTGAGAAGAGTGACCTGGAAGCTGTGGTCACTGTTACTATTCGGGGGCAGGAGGAGGTAAGGAAGCCAGAGCTGGTGAAGGAATGAGTTAAACAGGAAATATTTGAGGCTCATCTGGATTTAAGAGAAGGCAGGGAGAATCTTCCATTCCCATCAGAAGAGTACAGAGGTGATTGGTTGTCCACCATTATCTGATGCTACACACAGAGCAATGGGATGAGAAACAGAACTCATCATGGCTAGCTATTTACATCCCCTTTGCTTGGTTAAAAATTCTTGCTAACATAAAGCTGCATTTGTATTAATAATTGTGTAATTATGTGTTGAATGTGACAGTGTGACATGTCTGCTCATGCCATGATCACATTTATTTGTACCAGCATGCTGTTTTTATGGAATCTAATTTTTATTTCTATTTATTTATTTTTTATTTTTATTTATTATTTATTTATTTATTATACTTTAAGTTTTAGGGTACATGTGCACAACGTGCAGGTTTGTTACATATGTATGCATGTGCCACGTTGGTGTGCTGCACCCATTAACTCGTCATTTAGCATTAGGTATATCTCCTAATGCTGTCCCTCCCCCTTTCCCCCACCCTACGACAGTCCCCAGAGTGTGATGTTCCCCTTCCTGTGTCCATGTGTTCTCATTGTTCAATTCCCACCTATGAGTGAGAACATGCGGTGTTTGGTTTTTTGTCCTTGCGATAGTTTCCTGAGAATGATGGTTTCCAGTTTCATCCATGTCCCTACAAAGGACATGAACTCATCCTTTTTTATGGCTGCATAGTATTCCTGGTGTATATGTGCCACATTTTCTTAATCCAGTCTATCGTTGTTGGACATTTGGGTTGGTTCCAAGTCTTTGCTATTGTGAATAGTGCTGCAATAAACATACGTGTGCATGTGTCTTTATAGCAGCATGCTTTATAATCCTTTGGGTATATACCCAGTAATGGGATGGCTGGGTCAAATGGTATTTCTAGTTCTAGATCCCTGAGGAATCACCACACTGACTTCCACAATGGTTGAACTAGTTTACAGTCCCACCAACAGTGTAAAAGTGTTCCTATTTCTCCACATCCTCTCCAGCACCTGTTTTTTCCTGACTTTTTAATGACGGCCATTCTAACTGGTGTGAGATGGTATCTCATTGTGGTTTTGATTTGCATTTCTCTGATGGCCAGTGATGATGAGCATTTTTTCATGTGTCTTTTGGCTGCATAAATGTCTTCTTTTGAGAAGTGTCTGTTCATATCCTTCGCCCACTTGTTGATGGGGTTGTTTGTTTTTTTCTTGTAAATTTGTTTGAGTTCATTGTAGATTCTGGATATTAGCCCTTTGTCAGATAAGTAGATTGCAAAAATTTTCTCCCATTCTGTAGGTTGCCTGTTCACTCTGATGGTAGTTTCTTTTGCTGTGCAGAAGCTCTTTAGTTTAATTAGATGCCATTTGTCAATTTTGGCTTTTGTTGCCATTGCTTTTGGTGTTTTAGACATGAAGTCCTTGCCCACGCCTATGTCCTGAATGGTATTGCCTAGGTTTTTTTCTAGGGTTTTTGTGGTTTTAGGTCTAACATTTAAGTCTTTAATCCATCTTGAACTAATTTTTGTATAAGGTGTAAGGAAGGGATCCAGTTTCAGCTTTCTACATATGGCCAGCCAGTTTTCCCAGCACCATTTATTAAATAGGGAATCCTTTCCCCATTGCTTGTTTTTGTCAGGTTTGCCAAAGGTCAGATGGTTGTAGATATGTGGCATTATTTCTGAGGGCTCTGTTCTGTTCCATTGATCTATATGTCTGTTTTGGTACCAGTACCATGCTGTTTTGGTTACTGTAGCCTCGTAGTATAGTTTGAAGTCAGGTAACGTGATGCCTCCAGCTTTGTTCTTTTGGCTTAGGATTGACTTGGCAATGCAGGCCCTTTTTTGGTTCCATATGAACTTTAGTTTTTTCCAATTCTGTGAAGAAAGTCATTGGTAGCTTGATGGGGATGGCATTGAATCTATAAATTACCTTGGGCAGTATGGCCATTTTCACAATATTGATTTCTTCCTACCCATGAGCGTGGAATGTTCTTCCATTTGTTTGTATCCTCTTTTATTTCACTGAGCAGTGGTTTGTAGTTCTCCTTGAAGAGGTCCTTCACATCCCTTGTAAGTTGGATTCCTAGGTATTTTATTCTCTTTGAAGCAATTGTGAATGGGAGTTCACCCATGATGTGGCTCTCTGTCTGTCTGTGATTGGTGTACAAGAATGCTTGTGATTTTTGCACATTGATTTTGTATCCTGAGACTTTGCTGAAGTTGCTTATCAGCTTAAGAAGATTTTGGGCTGAGACAATGGGGTTTTCTAGATATACAATCATGTCATCTGCAAACAGGGACAATTTGACTTCCTCTTTTCCTGACTGAATACTCTTTATTTCCTTCTCCTGACTGATTGCCCTGGCCGGAACTTCCAACACTGTGTTGAACAGGAGTGGTGAGAGAGGGCATCCCTGTCTTGTGCCAGTTTTCAAAGGGAATGCTTCCAGTTTTTGCCCATTCAGTATGATATTGGCTGTGGGTTTGTCATAGATAGCTCTTATTATTTTGAGATATGTCCCATCAATACCTAGTTTATTGAGGGTTTTTAGCAGGAAGGGTTGTTGAATTTTATCAAAGGCCTTTTCTGCATCTACTGAGATAATCATGTGGTTTTTGTCATTGGTTCTGTTTACATGCTGGATTACACTTATTGATTTGTGTATGTTGAACTAGCCTTGCATCCCAGGGATGAAGCCCACTTGATCATGGTGGATAAGCTTTTTGATGTGCTGCTGGATTCAGTTTGCCAGTATTTTATTGAGGATTTTTGCATCAATATTCATCAAGGATATTGGTCTGAAATTCTCTTTTTTGGTTGTGTCTCTGCCAGGCTTTGGTATCAGGATGATGCTGGCCTCATAAAATGAGTTAGGGAGGGTTCCCTCTTTTTCTATCGATTGGAATAGTTTCAGAAGGAATGGTACCAGCTCCTCCTTGTAACTCTGGTAGAATTCGGCTGTGAATCCATCAGGTCCTGAACTTTTTTTGGTTGGTAAGCTATTGATTATTGCCACAATTTCAGAGCCTGTTATTGGTCTATTCAGAGATTCAACTTCTTCGTGGTTTAGTCTTGGGAGGGTATATGTGTCCAGGAATTTATCCATTTCTTCTAGATTTTCTAGTTTATTTGCGTAGCGGTGCTTGTAGTATTCTCTGATGGTAGTTTGTATTTCTGTGGGATTGGTGGTGATATCCCCTTTATCATTTTTTATTGTGTCTATTTGATTCTTCTCTCTTTTCTTCTTTATTAGTCTTGCTAGCGGTCTATCAATTTTGTTGATCTTTTCAAAAAACCAGCTCCTGGATTCATTAATTTTTTGAAGGGATTTTGTGTCTCTATTTCCTTCAGCTCTGCTCTGATTTTAGTTATTTCTGGCCTTCTGCTAGCTTTTGAATGTGTTTGCTTTTGCTTTTCTAGTTCTTTTAATTGTGATGTTAGGGTGTCAATTTCAGATCTTTCCTGCTTTCTCTTGTGGGCATTTAGTGCTATAAATTTCCCTCTACACACTGCTTTGAATGTGTCCCAGAGATTCTGGTATGTTGTGTCTTTGTTCTCGTTGGTTTCAAAGAACATCTTTATTTCTGCCTTCATTTCGTTATGTACCCAGTAGTCACTCAGGAGCAGGTTGTTCAGTTTCCATGTAATTGAGCGGTTTTGAGTGAGTTTCTTAATCCTGAGTTCAAGTTTGATTGCACTGTGGTTTGAGAGACAGTTTGTTATAATTTCTGTTCTTTTACATTTGCTGAGGAGAGCTTTACTTCCAACTGTGTGGTCAGTTTTGGAATAGGTGTGGTGTGGTGCTGAAAAAAATGTATATTCTGTTGATTTGGGGTGGAGAGTTCTGTAGATGTCTATTAGGTCTGCTTGGTGCAGAGCTGAGTTCAATTCCTGGGTATCGTTGTTAACTTTCTGTCTTGTTGATCTGTCTAATGTTGACAGAGTGGTGTTAAAGTCTCCCATTATTATTGTGTAGGAGTCTAAGTCTCTTTGTAGGTCACTAAGGACTTGCTTTATGAATCTGGGTGCTCCTGTGTTGGGTGCATATATATTTAGGATAGTTAGCTCTTCTTGTTGAATTGATCCCTTTACCATTATGTAATGGCCTTCTTTGTCTCTTTTGATCTTTGTTGGTTTAAAGTCTGTTTTATCAGAGACTAGGATTGCAACCCCTCCCTCTTTTGTTTCCCATTTGCTTGGTAGATCTTCCTCCATCCCTTTATTTTGAGCCTATGTGTGTCTCTGCACATGAGATGAGTTTCCTGAATACAGCACACTGATGGGTCTTGACTCTTTATCCAGTTTGCCAGTTTGTGTCTTTTAATTGGAGCATTTAGCCCATTTACATTTAAAGTTAATATTGTTATGTGTGAATTTGGTCCTGTCATTATGATGTTAGCTGGTTATTTTGCTCGTTAGTTGCTGCAGTTGCTTCCTAGCCTTGATGGTCTTTACATTTTGGCATGTTTTTGCAGTGGCTGGTATTGGTTGTTCCTTTCCATGTTTAGTGCTTCCTTCGGGAGCTCTTTTAGGGCAGGCCTGGTGGTGACAAAATCTCTCAGCATTTGCTTGTCTGTAAAGTATTTTATTTCTCCTTCACTTATGAAGCTTAGTTTGGCTGGATATGAAATTCTGGGTTGAAAATTCTTTTCTTTAAGAATGTTGAATATTCGCCCCCACTCTCTTCTGGCTTGCAGAGTTTCTGCTCAGAAGATCCGCTGTTAGTCTGATGGGCTTCCCTTTGTGGGTAACCCGACCTTTCTCTCTGGCTGTGCTTTACATTTTTTCCTTCATTTAAACTTTGGTGAATCTGACAATTATGTGTCTTGGAGTTGCTCTTCTCGAGGAGTATCTTTGTGGCATTCTCTGTATTTCCTGAATCTGAATGTTGGCCTGCCTTGCTAGATTGGGGAAGTTCTCCTGGATAATATCCTGCAGAGTGTTTTCCAACTTGGTTCCATTCTCCCCGTCACTTTCAGGTACAGCAGTCGGACGTAGATTTGGTCTTTTCACATAGTCCCATATTTCTTGGAGGCTTTGTTCATTTCTTTTTATTCTTTTTTCTCTAAACTTCCCTTCTTGCTTCATTTCATTCATTTCATCTTCCATCACTGATACCCTTTCTTCCAGTTGATCATATTGGCTCCTGAGGCTTCTGCATTCTTCACGTAGTTCTCGAGCCTTGGCTTTCAGCTCCATCAGCTCCTTTAAGGACTTCTCTGCATTGGTTATTCTAGTTATCCATTCGTCTAATTTTTTTTCAAAGTTTTTAACTTCTTTGCCATTGGTTTGAATTTCCTCCTGTAGCTCGGTGTAGTTTGATCATCTGAAGCCTTCTTCTCTCAACTCGTCAAAGTCATTCTCCGTGCAGCTTTGTTCCATTGCTGGTGAGGAGCTGCGTTCCTTTGGAGGAGGAGAGGCACTCTGCTTTTTAGAGTTTCCAGTTTTTCTGCTCTGTTTTTTCCCCATCTTTGTGGTTTTATCTACTTTTGGTCTTTGATGATGGTGACGTACAGATGGGTTTTTGGTGTGGATGACCTTTCTGTTTGTTAGTTTTCCTTCTAATAGACAGAACCCTCAGCTGCAAGTCTGTTGGAGTTTGCTAGAGGTCCACTCCAGACCCTGTTTGCCTGGGTATCAGCAGCAGTGGCTGCAGAACAGTGGTGGCTGTAGAACAGCGGATATTGGTGACCCGCAAATGCTGCTGCCTGTTTGTTCCTCTGGAAGTTTTGTCTCAGAGGAGTACCCGGCCATGTGAGGTGTCAGTCTGCCCCTCCTGGGGGGCGCCTCCCAGTTACACTGCTCGGGGGTCAGGGACCCACTTGAGGAGGCAGTCTGCCCGTTCTCAGATCTCCAGCTGTGTGCTGGGAGAACCACTACTCTCTTCAAAGCTGTCAGACAGGGACATTTAAGTCTGCAGAGGTTACTGCTGTCTTTTTGTTTGTCTGTGCCCTGCCCCTAGAGGTGGAGCCTACAGAGGCAGGCAGGCCTCCTTGAGCTGTGGTGGGCTCCACCCAGTTCAGGCTTCCCGGCTGCTTAGTTTACCTAATCAAGCCTGGGCAATGGTGGGTGCCCCTCCCCCAGCCTCACTGCCGCCTTGCAGTTTGATCTCAGACTGCTGTGCTAGCAATCAGTGAGACTCTGTGGGTGTAGGACCCTCCAAGCCAGGTGCAGGATATAATCTCCTGGTGTGCCATTTTTTAAGCCTGTTGGAAAAGCACAGTATTAGGGTGGGAGTGACCCGATTTTCCAGGTGTCACCCCTTTCTTTGATTAGGAAAGGGAACTCCTTGACCCCTTGCGCTTCCCGAGTGAGGCAATGCCTCGCCCTGCTTCGGCTCGCTCACGGTGCGCTGCACCCTCTGTCCTGCACCCACTGTCTGGCACTCCCTAGTGAGATGAACCCAGTACCTCAGATGGAAATGCAGAAAATCACCGTCTTCTGCGTCGCTCACGCTGGGAGCTGTAGACCAGAGCTGTTCCTATTCGGCCATCTTGGCTCCACCCTCTTGTTGTTTGTTTTCTTATTGAATTTTGAGAATTCTTTTTTCAGTTTCATTTTTTATTCACAAAATATTTTCTCATATTCATTGTCTTTAATCTTTGCAACATCCTGCAAACATTGTTGTAATATTAATTTTACAAAGTCAGAGCAGTAAAAATTAAAAATGTAGTCTCCAGAGCTAACAGTCTGGGTTCAAATTCTGGGTTTGTCACTTATTTGCCGTATTAACTTTAGCAGCTTGACTTCCCTGAACCTTGATATCCTCAACTATGAAATCATACTCATATAAAACCATAATTCTCAGCAAATTATCACAAGGACAGAATACTGAACACCGCATGTTCTCACTCATAGGTGGAATTGAAAAATGGGAACGCTTGGACACAAGGCAGGGAACATCACACACTGGGGCCTTTCGGGGAGTGGGGGGCTGGGGGAGAGATAACATTAGGAGAAATACCTAATGTAAATGATGAGTTGATGGGTGCAGCAAACCAACATGGCACATGTATACGTATGTAACAAACCTGCACGTTGTGCACGTGTACCCTAGAACTTAAAAAAAAAAAGAAAGAAAAAAACATAACAACACTTGCTGAGTGCTTACTATGTATCAGGCATGGTTCAGAGTATTTTAAACACATCTTAACTCATTTCATCCTCACCACAGTCTATGAGTTTTGAGAATTCTTTATACATTCTAGATACAAGTTCTTTGTTCAATATTTGATGTGCAAGTACTTTCTCAAGTCTGGGCCTTCTATTTTCATTCTCTTAACAGTGTATTTTGCAGAACAAAGCGTTTTTATTTTAAGAAAGGAATATTTTGTCACTTTTTTTTCTCTGATGGATTGCTTTTGGTGTCATGTCTTAAGAATTCATTACCAAACCAAGACCACATAAACTTTTTTTTTCCCAAAAGTTTTACCATTCTGGATTTTAAGTTTGTATCTACAATCTACTTTTAGTTAATATTTTTATAAGCTGTGAGATTTAGGTCAAAGTTCATTGTTTTTGGTATATGGATGTCCAGTTGTTCCAGTATCATTTGTTGAAATATGATCTTGTTACTGTCCTGCTCAAAAACTTTCAGTGCTTTCCCCATTGCACTTAGAATAAAATCCAAACTCCTTTTGTATGGTCTGTAAAGCATACTGCTCTCATGCCTACTTATTTCTGAAACCTCATTTTGTGTTGTATTCCCTTTTGTCTGTCAGACTTCAGCCTCCCTGGCTTCTCTTTTCTGTGAATTCTCAACACTCTTTTCCAATGTAGAGCCTTTGCACAAGTTTGTGTCCTCAACCTGAAATGTTTTTCCATTATGTTGTTCAATAGTTGCCTTATACTGGTTCCCCTAAGTTTATTATTTATTCTCTCCTCTGGCATTCTGCCCTTTTCCTTAATCATACTTATTACAATTTTTAACTTTATAGTTATCTCTAAACTAATCATTCATTGTCTGGATTTCCCATGAAACTGTAAGATCCGTGAGGCTGTGTTTGCAGTGTCCAGTACTGTGCCTATCATAAAACTTGCTGTCTAGTGCTGAGATGTACAACTAAACGAGAAACTACAATACTACAAGAAACTGCACCATTCTGCATAAATGCCATTTAAGTTCATTCACTATTTCTGCATGGACTAAAATGTTTTTCCCCTCTGTATTTTGTATACTTGACTCCTTCTCACCACTCAAGAAACAGTTCCATCTTCCCTCTCTGAGAAGCTCCTCCTGGTGCCCAGTTCGGAAGAGCTCTTCCTCCCTGCTTTCTACTCTCATACTGACACTCTCCACTTTGCCTGGAGATCACAGACTGACTTAGCTCTTCTCCTGGAAAATTAAAAGCTTGCTGAGAGTGGGATCCAAATTGCATTCAGCTTGTGTCTCCCTCAGTACACAGACTAGCTCGTTTTATTCAATTAACTCATTTTCTGATTTCTAGAATACAGTCACGTGTTTAGCTATGGGTCCATCTTACCATTGGAAACTAACAGAGCTGATTTTCAGAACAAAAAAAGAAAAAAAGGCCAAACTTCAAATCATATCTCATATTTGCACAGCCAACACAGGCCATTAGCGTTTTAATAAATAGCAAAGACATAAAACGTTTTCTTTTAACATATGCTGGGACTCGACTGGTCTCTGTTGCTTTATTTCCCCAACTGGCTCAATATAATAGTCCTATAAAAGTGACAGAAAAACCATATACCATGTTACCTTAGAGGGATGACTGAGACGGTTACAAAAATAGGAAGACTCAGATGCCAAATAAAACATGGGATGTTTGGCAAAACCTTAGCATGAACATATGTACCTAGTCCAGGTGCTCTAAAGTTACTGGCTGTATTAAAAAGAAGTTGGTCCTGCCCTGTTTTATGATGTAAAGCTGTGTGTGTGTTTGCGTGTGTCTTGTTTCATTGAAGTGAAAGCAAATCATTTTGACTGAATAGTGACAAATATTAATTCATAAAATAGTTTTTAGACTGGAAAAATATTTGATAATGGATCCAAATATGAAAATAATGAAATATAAAAGTCAACGTAGTACCTTATAAACTGTAGAAATTATATCTGAGCTGTCAGTTCTAGTCCTTCAAAAACCCTGTCCTCTTTGAGTGAGAGATGCATCCCTATAGAACATCCTGTCCTCAGTTGGAAGGCTTGGCCTTAAGGGCTTATTAGTTAGTGGGAACAGAGCAAACTTTCTTTATATCTTACCACACAGTGCTGGTCTTAGTATAGTCTTGTGTCTGATTTATGAATTTCTCCTGGAATGAATTTTCCACAAATATATGATGGAGAACTGTGTAGCCTTGACATTCATTCTGCCCATGAATGTCTTTAGTGTTAGCAGCTGGCATCCAGGCATATTCCAGTGACTCACCAACCAAAGCTATATGTTGCCTTCTCTGCGTTTGAAAAGGGGCAGGGGGTGGACCACAGAACACTAATCAGATTCTAAAGTTGCCTTCATGTTTACTTAATATTTCTACACTGCTCAGAGGAAGCCAATATCAGCAATATTCTTTTTGAGATGACAAAACCTTGAAACTTTTTTGGTTATTTTTATAGCAATAGAGTTTTTGTTTACTTAGTGTTGATTTTTCTGTTTTCTCTTTCTTATTTGACATTAGGGCAACTCTTACCATAGATTAACTGCTCTTCAGGGTACATCAGACTAAGATTTCTACCATGTTGATGATTCGTGTTTACTTTTTAAGTGTAATGAATATTGTGTATTACTTGTTTTTTTTAATTCTGGTGAGGAAATACCACCAAGTGCTGTTCGGTGTTTTTCCTCTTTTGATGTGTTTGTGGAAAACTGGTGTAACCAGAAAAGCACATTAGAGGAGTTCAAAATGGCCCTTTAGAGAGTGATGGTTTCTATGAAATGGATAGATTATGATTTTAGTGGAAATTTTCCCATTTTGACTTCATCCTTTGTAAAACACCTAAATATATGAGAGTCACTGCATTTGACTTCTTTTTTGTTGTGTATTAGTAGTGATTTGAAGCAATCCTTTACCGTACGGCTAAAAGAAGAATTGAATTTTCTTAGCTATGCCATAAAAGTAATTACCTGCCAGATAAAAGGGACCTCATGTTATAAATAGTTGAAGCTTCAACACTTTGTTTTAAATCTTCATTTTCTAATACGTGGAATTATCTGAACTAATCTGTATGGTGTAGGTTCAGTTATGTCTCAGCTTCAGACATATCAGTTGTATATATGTTAACCCACAAAAAGAATATGATTTTGAAAGCCATAAGAATCCGTATCTGTGTCTTGTACAGGAAGACAGGAAGGCTGAAATGGAAAGATGCTTATAGACCCTAACTCATTGTCTCATGAAAGTCAGTCCTCTTCATGCTGTGGCCAGGGAGCAGTGAGGGTTGTGGTGCTCAGGGTAGGGAATTGGAGAGGAGAAAGGTGCATTATTTCCTGAGTCATCTTGTTTCACTTTCTGCCTAGCTCTCAATCCCAACACACACCATAGGCGTGTGCACACGCGTACACACACACACACACACACACACACATGTATACTAGACATTTTCCTTCCCCATCCTTTTAGGCCCTGGAGTAATAAATTACTCTGCTGGAGAGGACTGGTAAATTCAAATAGCCCACTCCTTCCATTCAGAATATCTGAAAGAAATATCATACTTTTCCCCTCACATCAAAAAAGACAGAACTTTTTGTGACTAAAAGTTAATTTCTTAAGCCAAAAGAAAATTTCTGGAAGCAGTCACTCAGCAAGAGTTTCCTAAAACATTCATATGCTAAGATGGTAAATGATGGGATTTGTTGTCCCTTTGTTAGCAGGAAAGCATGATCTTGAGCAGCTTCAGGTCCATCAAGATCTTTCCCAAGTGAGAATGCAATGGGCTTCTCTGGCTGTAAGTTGTCAATTGCCTCTGCTGTCACTGGAGAGAAAGAAACCAATCACCTGCTCGTGTTTTTCCAAATTACAAAATCCATTCTTACGTTGTAAAAAAACAGGCTGCTGCTGATTTTGGCTCACAGGCCATAGTTTGGATCCCTTATCTATTCAGTATACTAAGTATCTGTTCATATCAATATATTATTCTTGATTATATGCAATGACTACATTCTTGATTATAGTCAATGGATATATTCTTATTTTCAACATTTTAAGGAATGTTTAATTTGTAAAAAGTTAAAAGTCACAGAATGGTTTACCATTTTTATGAATAAAAACAGAATTTCATGATTTCATATGAATGTTTTTAGTTTATGCTAATTTAATAATACACTTTTAAAGAATTCATTTTCTAATTTTTCAGTGATTTAGCATGTTTTCAGATTTTATCACCAATATCATCAAATGACTCATTTGCCAAATTTACCATTTTCCCCAAACTTATATCTTTGAACTCTGATAAAGCTTAATGACTTAGAGTGGATTGAAATATTTTAACAGTTTTTGAAGATACTTAGGATATATTATGCTTGGCCAGTTTTTCTATTAACATTTTAAGAAAGGTTCCATTTGTCTGTACCCCGGGTCCCTTACTGCTGCAGCTGAATTGAGCAGGGGACAAGAGAGGGGAACTTGCGATGGGGGAAATAAACAAAGGAGAGCCAGCATCCAGCACAGCTTGGGCTACCAACCCCCGAAGTTGGGTTGGGAGGAAACTGGAGTCCATGAGAGAAGGAGATGAGGAGCTAAGCAGGTGTCTGAAGCCCTCAGGACTCTGAAATCCTTCCTTCCTACAATAGTCTTAAAATCTGCCAACTCAGCATACTGCAAATTTTATGAATAGCTTAAAGAAACAGGTTTTTGGTAAATCAGTATATTTGGATAATTTGACAAATTGATACTTTGATTCACGTTCATTCAGTCCATTTGTCTCCTGGCAAGTTGGCTTTTGGAAAATTTCATATTAGTAGATTGACTTGGGAAGTTGGTATGCTTCCATACTGAAAAGCAGTGGCTTTCCAGAAGCAAAACTAAGAATGAGCCAGGAGTGGGTCAAGATTGCATCCTTTCTAGAAACAATAGTGTGCACAAACTACCTGGTAAAGTTGGTAATAGCTCATAGTTATCTGCAGTTCATTCTGTGGAGGATGTTAGTGGATTAACTTGTGGTGTGAATATAAAGTGATGGAACTGATCTTAACATATGAGCCTATCAATTTCAAAGACATACACATTTTGGTAATAGAGACAAATGGAGGCATCGCATGCCTCTATCAAAACATTTCATGTACCCCATAAATATATACACCTACTGTGCACACACAAAAATCAAAATAAAAAATAAAAATAAACAAATTAGGGCATATTGGACATGTGGCATGACAAAATCAAGGCATTTCTGGCTGGAATTAAACAAAACTAGAGATTATTTTACTACTCCCTAGTGGTGACACAACTATTGCCCTTACTGGTTTAAGGAGTTAGCAGACTGGGTTCATATTCTGGCTTTGTCACTTACTAGTTGTGAACTTATATGTTATTCACGTTATAAAGCTTTATTTTCCTCATCTATAAAGTGGAGATTATAACAGAACATATGTCATTGAGTTATTGTAGGACTCAGAAAGGTAATATGTGTAAGATACAGACCCCATGGTAAGAACTTGGTAAATGATAGTGTCTTTTCTGTCAGTCAGAGATGAGATTGGTTGTGGGTAGGGAATATGGTTAGTTAGCAATTACCTTAAGATTACTGAGGGTGATGATGAAGCATTCACTTCAAGTTACTGATATTCTGAACCAATCAAAATTACATCCATTGACTATCTGCCTTTAGCCAAGGTTCCTAAAATGAACTAAATTCATCTTCAAATAATGTAAATCTATTAAGACGACTATCTCCAATTATTTATTTAGTAAAAGGTGGCTATATTGAAAGAGAAGGACCTATCAAATATTTAGAGGGCAGTGTAGTTATTTTGTATTCGGAAGGATCAGGATTTGTACATTGATTCAGAAGATATTTACAAGTGTACATTGTATGCAGAGCCCTGTAGCCACAGAACACGCTTCTCTTCTCCCCCTCAAAGGAGGGTATTGGTCTAGATGATCTACAGCAATAGCAACATTCCCAGCTCTCTCAGTGCAGTTTCAAGTCACAAAACCCAAGCTCTTGATCCCTAGTCTGCTCATCTTAACAGTAGAGCACCTGCTTCTTGGCTCCAAAGGAATAGAGAAATGATAGCGCATGCAGAACTCATCTTGCGGGAAGACGTTTCCTAGGAGAGAGAATTAAAATTACAAAACAACAATTGTAAAGCAAATTACAGTATTATACCTCTCAAATCTATAGTTAAGTGGAATAGAAACTTAGAGACATAGGGTGGTCAATGAAAGAATGGCTAATGAGGGCATTTGAACTGACTACACTTATGGGGACTCTACAGATTACAACGTACTTTTTCTTTTTTTTTTAATTTTTCAGAATTTTGTTTTCACTTTTTGCATGTGGAGTTGAGAAAAATATTTTTTCCAGCTTTATTTAGGTATAATTGACCAATATTGAGGGTATGTGACCCCAGCTTCTGTTCACCTTCCACGGCATGCCTAGAATACTGAATAAAATAGTGGGAGGCTGGGGCAAAGAGAGGCTGTTTCAGGCTTAATTCCCAGGGAGACACTTAACAGGAATCCTCTTCTAAGAACATAATGACTCTTGAGGCGAGGTATGCTTTGGAGCTGCTAGTATCTAGTTATCAAGGATGGCTGAGATGCAGTTGGATTTGAAGGAAAAGTTGATACCTGATCCTTGACTCAAGATTTTACATTTCAGACAGGGCATGGTAGTGGGCTTCCTCTGAGAGCCTGTAGACTAGCCTTGGTTAGAGTAACCTTAAAAATTAGCTCCATAAACTTTGTTCATAACCTGCAACCAAGAAGGGAAATCTGGTTTTCTTTCCTTCCATCACTTCAGATTATATCATCTCAGCTGTAAATTAAATAGGGAGAGACATTTAGGATTATATTTTTACTGTCATCAGTTTCCTGACTCTCTGCCACAACTGTTCAAAACACGCCTTAATTTGTACTCCATTGACGTATGAAAGGACAGTATTCATTTGACATCTTTTTCATATTTACAGTTTCATTTATACAGCAAGTAGAAGTAGATGATATTTTAAGCCAAAAACAACCTTGCATTAAAGTAATTCAACAGTGTTGAGCACTTTACCAATGGATATCAAACCTCAGTGAAATATTTAAAATGAAGAGAGAAGAAACATGAAGGGCTCAATTTAAGAGTAATATTTTGAGATTTTACATAATGAGACAGAGGTACTTTTCTTTGTAGAATTAGGTGTTCTTTTTATGTAACTACAACTGGCAAAGTGTTCTTTGATCTTTCTCCTTATTTTTAAAAATTAAGTGATACAATTTGGAAAAAGAAAGTTGTGCTTGTATCTGTTCCTAACCAAAGGCCAGCAGTAGATATGGCTGCAAACCCTCTGTTACATGTTATATCCCATATCCTGAGCCCGAACTCATTATTTACATGCACAAGCTAGTTAGGTATTAAATATTCCCTAATGTTTTTATTTAAAATTGTAAGTGCTTCTCTGTGACTTTTAATTGTGAGGTGTTTTGTTTTGTTTTATTTTGTTTTCAGGTCTCCCTCTGTCGTCTAGGCTGGAGTGCATTGGCGTGATCACAGCTCACTGCAGCCTTGACCTCCCCGGCTCAAGTGATCCTCCCACTTCAGCCTCCTGAATAACTGTGACCACTGGTGTGCACCACCACATCTGACTTATTTTTTATTTTTTCTAGAGATGGGATCTCACTGTGTTGTCCTGGCTGGTCTCAAACTCCTGGGCTCAAGTGATCCTCCCACCTTGGCCTCCCAGAGTGCCTGTGACTTTTATGTTCTACTTCAAATATTTGCCATTTATATTGGCTTATGGAGAGGCACAAAATGTAAATTCACTGAATAATTTGGAAAATATTTACTTTTATTTATATTCTTGATATTTAAGTCGGTGGATTTTAAACAAAACATATTTGCTTCACAATATATTGCTGTCAAAGAGTTTTGTCCAGTAAAACTTACTGCATCCTTTAATACAGCACTGTCCAGTAGAACTTTCTGTGATGATTGCAGTGGCCTATAATCTGCTTCATCCAACACAGTAGCCACTAGCTACGGAGCACTTGAAATGTGGCTACTGTGACTGAAGACTATATTTTAAATTGTATTTAATTTAAATTAACTTAAAGTTTGATTTAGCCACATGTGCCTAGTGACTGCCATATTGGACAATGCAGCAAGCAATACATTCTTATGTTGTTTATCTCAGATATAAAGTTATGCACTATTTAGAAGCCAATATAAAGGTATTAGATTGCTTTTAAGGAACAAATAGAAGCTCCAGCTTGTCCATTAAAATAATTTTGTCAATCTAAGCAGACTTGGGATGAAGGATGTGAAAACATTTTGATTGAATTGACTACTAAGTTTTATCTGTTTATTCCTTTATTTACTTAGCAAATATCCATTAAGCACATAGCAATTGCTCTCCATTGTGTGAAGTGCCTGGGATACAAGAAGTTTAAAGCATGTTCGTTGCCTTGAAGAAATTCACCAGGTAGAAAAAGTAGATAGAAAGTAATAAGATGTAAGGAAGGGATCCAGTTTCAGCTTTCTACATATGGCTAGCCAGTTTTCCCAGCACCATTTATTAAATAGGGAATCCTTTCCCCATTTCTTGTTTTTGTCAAAGATCAGATAGTTGTAGATACGCGACATTGTTTCTGAGGGCTCTGTTCTGTTCCATTGATCTATGTCTCTGTTGTGGTACCAGTACCATGCTGTTTTGGTTACTGTAGCCTTGTAGTATAGTTTGCAGTCAGGTAGCGTGATGCCTCCAGCTTTGTTCTTTTGGCTTAGGATTGACTTGGCGATGCGGGCTCTTTTTTGGTTCCATATGAACTTTAAAGTAGTTTTTTCCAATTCTGTGAAGAAAGTCATTGGTAGCTTGATGGGGATGGCATTGAATCTATAAATTACCTTGGGCAGTATGGCCATTTTCATGATATTGATTCTTCCTACCCATGAGCATGGAATGCTCTTCCATTTGTTTGTATCCTCTTTTATTTCATTGAGCAGTGGTTTGTAGTTCTCCTTGAAGAGGTCCTTCACATCCTTTGTAAGTTGGATTCCTAGGTATTTTATTCTCTTTGAAGCAATTGTGAATGGGAGTTCACTCATGATGTGGCTCTCTGTTTGTCTGTGATTGGTGTACAAGAATGCTTGTGATTTTTGTACATTGATTTTGTATCCTGAGACTTTGCTGAAGTTGCTTATCAGCTTAAGGAGATTTTGGGCTGAGACAATGGGGTATTCTAGATATACAATCATGTCATCTGCAAACAGGGACAATTTGACTTCCTCTTTTCCTAATTGAATACCCTTTATTTCCTTGTCCTACCTGATTGCCCTGGCCAGAACTTGCAGCACTATGTTGAATAGGAGTGGTGAGAGAGGGCATCCCTGTCTTGTGCCGGTTTTCAAAGGGAATGCTTCCAGTTTTTGCCCATTCAGTATGATATTGGCTGTGGGTTTGTCATAGACAGCTCTTATTATTTTGAGATACGTCCCATCAATACCTAATTTATTGAGAGTTTTTAGCATGAAGCGTTGTTGAATTTTGTCAAAGGCCTTTTCTGCATCTATTGAGATAATCATGTGGTTTTTGTCTTTGGTTCTGTTTATATGCTAGATTACATTTATTGATTTGTGTATGTTGAACCAGCCTTGCATCCCAGGGATGAAGCCCACTTGATCATGGTGGATAAGCTTTTTGATGTGCTGCTGGATTCAGTTTGCCAGTATTTTATTGAGGATTTTTGCATCAATGTTCATCAAGGATATTGGTCTGAAATTCTCTTTTTTGGTTGTGTCTCTGCCAGGCTTTGGTATCAGGATGATGCTGGCCTCATAAAATGAGTTAGGGAGGGTTCCCTCTTTTTCTATCGATTGGAATAGCTTCAGAAGGAATGGTACCGGCTCCTCCTTGTAACTCTGGTAGAATTCGGCTGTGAATCCATCTGGTCCTGGACTCTTTTTGGTTGGTAAGCTATTGATTATTGCCACAATTTCAGAGCCTGTTATTGGTCTATTCAGAGATTCAACTTCTTCCTGGTTTAGTCTTGGGAGGGTGTATTTGTCGAGGAATTTATCCATTTCTTCTAGATTTTCTAGTTTATTTGCATAGAGGTGTTTGTAGTATTCTCTGATGGTAGTTTGTATTTCTGTGGGATCGGTGGTGATATCCCCTTTTTCATTTTTTATTGCATCTATTTGATTCTTCTCTCTTTTCTTCTTTATTAGTCTTGCTAGCGGTCTATCAATTTTGTTGATCTTTTCAAAAAACCAGCTCCTGGATTCATTAATTTTTTGAAGGGTTTTTTGTGACTCTATTTCCTTCAGTTCTGCTCTGATTTTAGTTGTTTCTAGCCTTCTGCTAGCTTTTGAATGTGTTTGCTCTTGCTTTTCTAGTTCTTTCAATTGTGACGTTAATTCAAGATGGATTAAAGACTTACATGTTAGACCTAAAACCATAAAAACCCTAGAAGAAAACCTAGGCAATACCATTCAGGACATAGGCATGGGCAAGGACTTCATGTCTAAAACACCAAAAGCAATGGCAACAAAAGCCAAAATTGACAAATGGGTTCTAATTAAGCTAAAGAGCTTCTGCACAGCAAAAGAAACTACCATCAGAGTGAACAGGCAACCTACAGAATGGGAGAAAATTTTTGCAATCTACTTATCTGACAAAGGGCTAATATCCAGAATCTACAATGAACTCAAACAGATTTACAAGAAAAAAACAAACAACCCCATCAAAAAGTGGGCGAAGGACATGAACAGACACTTCTCAAAAGAAGACATTTATGCAGCCAAAAGACACATGAAAAAATGCTCATCATCACTGGCCATCAGAGAAATGCAAATCAAAACCACAATGAGATACCATCTCACACCAGTTAGAATGGCCATCATTAAAAAGTCAGGAAACAACAGGTGCTGGAGAGGATGTGGAGAAATAGGAACACTTTTACACTGTTGGTGGGACTGTAAACTAGTTCAACCATTGTGGAAGTCAGTGTGGTGATTCCTCAGGGATCTAGAACTAGAAATACCATTTGACCCAGACATCCCATTACTGGGTATATACCCAAGGGACTATAAATCATGCTGCTATAAAGACACATGCACACGTATGTTTATTGCGGCACTATTCACAATAGCAAAGAGTTGGAACCAACCCAAATGTCCAACAACGATAGACTGGATTAAGAAAATGTGGCACATATACACCAGGGAATACTATGCAGCCATAAAAAAAGGATGAGTTCATGTCCTTTGTAGGGACATGGATGAAACTGGAAACCATCATTCTCAGCAAACTGTCGTAAGGACAAAAAACCAAACACCGCATGTTCTCACTCATAGGTGGGAATTGAACAATGAGAACTCATGGACACAGGAAGGGGAACATCAGACTCCGGGGACTGTTGTGGGGTGGGGGGAGGGACAGCATTAGGAGATATACCTAATGCTAAATGACGAGTTAATGGGTGCAGCAAACCAACATGGCACATGTATACATATGTAACAAACCTGCACATTGTGCATATGTACCCTAAAACCCAAAGTATAATAATAAAAAAAAAACGAAAGTAATAAGAAACATTCGTATAAGGCAGAAGAGAGTTGAGAAAGAGGGAAGAGTCTAGGATGACTGTAGATTTCAGTCTTGAGTGACTGGGTGGAGGGTTGCACTATTCACCAAGTAGGAGACACTGGAGGGGGGAACAGGAGTCTATACCATGTTGAATTGAGGTTAGATATCCACATGCATGTGCTAAAGGCAGTTGGATATGTGCGTCCACAGCCTGGGAAGAGGTCTTGAGGTAGAGCTGTGGGAGTTACGCATAGTTGAAGCCAAGGGATACGACACGGTCTGCAAGGCAGGTAATATAAAGAAATAACAGAACTCCAAGAGCGGCCGTGAAGAGGTACCAGCATTTATGATGTGAGAAAACATTCTATTAGACTAACGTGGCTTATAAATTTAGTCGGAGATTGAAAAATTATTTTAAAAATATATAATATAGTAATTTTGTTTTTAAATAATATGTGGGCAGATTTACAAGTGACTCCATTTATGTTTGTTTCATGACACTGAAAATCAAATCAGTAAGAAATATTTTATATTTTACATATTTCATATTTATTTTAATTAAATTAATGTTAACAACATAAAATTTTAATAAATATATTTCAATATATACTTTTTATATATTTTAAACATTCTATATTCGATATAGGCCAGTTATACATGCAAATGACTGACTTAACTCATTAACTAGTTGTTTTATGCTGTGTAAAGCAATACTTCCTAAATATTACACATTTTGGATATCCGAAATACATTTTTCAAGCTCTTAATTTTTTAGTCTTAGAAATAAATGATATAAATAAAATGGCTTTTTGTCAGGGTCCTCTGAAATACAGAATGGAAAATTTATCTCCGTTGGATCAGAATT
Organism: Nomascus leucogenys; assembly: GCF_006542625.1. Classification (NCBI taxonomy): domain Eukaryota; kingdom Metazoa; phylum Chordata; class Mammalia; order Primates; family Hylobatidae; genus Nomascus; species Nomascus leucogenys. Next base: position 136,789,557 of record NC_044406.1, read on the forward strand.
CACTTTTTGAAACCATGTGGCATAACCCAGGTTTTCTCTTAATTATGTGTCTTCTGAATATGCTTGGAAAGTTTTATAGGTATCATTTTGCCACTGTCTTGCTGCTCTGAGGTCTTGTTTTTTATAATATTTATTATCAGACTTTAATTTCTCATTTTGTGGAGTAATAGGGGCTTTTCTAAAGAAAAACTCGTGAAAACAAAATACATTTCAATAACAGACTCTCAGTTATGAAATTTTTAAGGCTTGAAACACTATTATCAATATTAAAAATAAGATTCTCATTCATTCATATTTTCTCCCCCCCATACTTAATTCGTGAAAAGTAAGCTAGTATTTAGACTCTAGTGTGCCATGAAGCTGCATCTCACCTTGGGCATCGAAATTCTAATTTTGATAGAAATGAATTGTTAATGAGCCCCGAGAATGGAGAGTTTCTCTAATTACAGGAAACAAAATTAAATTGGGCCTAAAGGCATTTTTTTTGTAATTGCAGTTGATTTAAAAATTGAAAAAGAATATTCACTCATACACCTTGGCTTTAAAAATATTGGTTTGCTCCCCACTGTTAAAAAGGCATTGAGACCTGCAGCAAACTTCATTCTAATGAGGGCCCAGATGATTTTTTTTTGTAGATGTGCAGAACAACTTTGCGGGAAAATTGATACCTCAAAGATTAATGATGTTCTGTAGTAGGAAAAATAAAACAAATAGTTTTTATTTGAACCTTTTTATTGTATGATAGAAAGTGTTGATTTAAATGGCAAGTGAGATATACTTACCATCTCTCTTTTTACCTATTCATAGTAGCTCTCAAGGTCAAAGAGGACATACTAGCATGGAAGTCACGTATGTTGAACCTGCTGCTGCTGCTGCTGCTGCTGCTATCTCAGACGTATGTACATTGAGGACCATAGACTACAATCTTAGACCCTTATCCATGTGATGTTGATTATTTAGTTAATGTGTGTTACTAAGAAGTATGTCATATGGATGTGACACATGAGCAGTGTTCCACAGTTGCCATCTTGTAGACATTTCTTATTAGGAGCCAGTAACTGCCAGACTTGGAATGGTCCCTGTAGTGCTTGAAAAAGAATTAAGCTAAGCGCTATCTCAGATGTTGTTCGGGGTCTTTTTGCCTTGTGAGTGCATTTCATAATGGAAGTTTACTGACCTGCCTGGTGTAGAAAGCCATGAAGGCCAGAACCTAGCGCCTAATTAGCCTAGGTTGTCTGCGTCCGTTCTCTAAGACAATGAATGTATCATCAATTTATTCATTGACCAGATATCACTAGAAAGAATCCTTAAGGGACATACATTAATAGAAACCTACCTGGGTCTACCCTCAGTGATCTGATGAAACTCTAGACTGGGACATGAAATCAAACTGCAAGGAGAAAGGTAGAGAAGAACAGAAGAGGTATCCCAGAAAGCATTTCCCACGTTAAAAAGTGACAGGGTGGTTCCTCACCTTACATGCCACTCCATGGGTATATGTACCACAGCTGATAGGCTGGATCACCACAGTGGTAACAGTGCTACAGAGAGAAAACATGACCGAGACATCAGAAGACAAGGGTTTGATTCCTGATTCTGCCACTTACCAGTTACGTAGCCTGGGGAAAGTTATTTTACCTCAGACAGCCTCAGTTTCCTCATCTGTAAAATGGAAGTAGTAATAATAATCTCTGCCAGGCTACCTCATAGGGATATAATAACGCCCAAAGGAATCTTATCGGGATATTTATTTTACTCCTATAATAGAATGAAACCTCTGTGAGAGGAGAGACCATTGGCTGTCTTGTTGGTCAGCATATCCCCAGTATTTTGAACAAGGCTTGTTACACATAGTAGGCAGTCATAAATATTAGATGCACAAATGAGTACTCTATGTTAAAGCACTCTTATTTTTATAGAACTCTTCAAATATTTGGTAAAGGGATTTCAAGAGCAGTATAGACAGGCTGCATGCACAGACTCTAACTTTGGTTTTCAGGCCTCCATGTGTTTTGCCTGAATGAATTTGTACTGGGATCAGTGCAGACAGCAGGTCTTTTCAGTATTTAAGTTCTCCTGTAACATGGAGATGCCATGAGCACATATTTTAAACATGAAGTGCTGATTTTGTATTGAATTGTCCAAGTATTGCTCATTTAACAAAGTATGTCTATGTGAATAAACTTTCTCCATTCTGAATAAGTACCTCTGCTTAACCTAATATTCTGTTCAAAGAAGTATGAAACAAAGAGGAAATAAGGTAGAAGAATGCTAATTTAGACACAGCAATGTTCTGTTTACACACAAACTAATTACAGGTATGCTAGGAAAAGGGGCCAAGCCAACCGTATAGCTCTAGCCATCAGTGTAACATCTACACAGCTGTCAGGCTTGCTTCATCAGCCCGTCAGTAAAAAAATATTTACCCAGGGTTTATACTGTACTGTGTGTGAAGAATCCAGAGTCCTTAAACTTAGTATGTGTTGAAGAAAGCTGGATTAAAATATTCTCATTTTACAAAATATATAATGCCTAAGTAATTACAATATTTAGAGAAAAGTAGGCTTTTTTTAAAAAAGAAGAAACACATAATCCCACTGCTATGGCACAGCTGCTATTTAATTTTGCTTATTCCCATTCAGTCTTAGTCCACCAACATACATATTTTTCATGTAGTTACAATGAAAAATAGAGCTCACACTCTACTGCATACCCTTGGCTTCCACTTATCACTAAGTTCCATTTTTTTCTACAGTCACATTGATCATTTTTTAAAACTGTATAATATTCCATGAAATTGTGAGACCTGCTTCCAGCCAAGATGGAGTGAGGGGGCCAGGTTAACTTGCCTACCTGAAACGGGCAAAAATAAAACAGACAAAATATATGACACAACGGTTTTCATGATAATGGCCAGCAGGCAGCAAAAGCCACGGATTCTTGAGCAATTGGAAATCAATGAGAGGAACTCCACAGTCACCAGAGCTTACTACATAGCAAGTTTCTAGGCCACATTGCAGAGAGGGAGAACACATACGGAGCCCAGTGGACTGCCCGAGTTGAGATTGAGGTGAGAGTATAGGGAGACTAAGTTTGCTAGTGGAGTCCTAGAGAAGAGAGAGCTGCATGGAGAAAGAATGCCACAGATCTGTGAGGGGCCCCTTCTAGTATTCAGCAGCATATTGATTGGCATATTCACTTGAGGAAGCTACTTGAAGTGGGGCTAGGGGAAAACCATTCCAGAGGATTACAGAGAACAATACTAGTACTCACAAAGGGTTGGTAATAGTTCTTTTTTATTATTATACTTTAAGTTTTAGAGTTGGCCTTTTCTTGCTCTAAGCCTAGGATGCAAGTGCAGGAACTCTGGGAAAATGGCCTTATCAGTGGTGGTGCAGGTCTCCCACTGCTGTCCCATTTCTCTGTGAACCAGTGTGTTTGGGTCTAATCATGAGGAATGGGAGATGAGGTGACTACCATCCTTGGCTACTATCATGACAGCATCCTGCTGACACCACTGAAAGGCAGAATTGTTTTTGCCATGCCTTTTGATCTATAAACATTTTTTGATGCCTTTATGTTTAGTGTTATGTATACTGTGTTTCTCTTCTTGAGTTTGTCAATGTATACCTTGTGGCATCTATAATCTCTGCTTGTTATCTTCCAGCAATATTTTTAAGGAGGTATTTGATGATGATTTTTGTTATGTTTTCAGTTGATTGCAGCAGTGTTAGAAATTGTGATGTGAAATGCATCAAAGTTTGTATTCTGCCTGTGTTTCCTATTCTTTCTAACTCCAAAATGCAATGTCCTATCTTTCTCTTTTGGAAATGTACAGGACCAAATCGATACTGCAGAGGTTAAGCAGCATGGACCACAAGAAAACGTTGATATGTTTGAAGATTCTGATTCAACTTATTGCTCCAGCACAGTTTTCCTGGATGCTATTCCTGAATCTCCAGGTAGGTACATTTATGCATTTGGATAGGGACTATTAGAAGAAAAACAGTGACCTACAGGGTAGTTACAGTTTTTCAGATGAATATAATGCTCTATAATAGTGTGAAATCACAGAGTGAATTCCAACTTTCTTCATCTTCTGTAAATATTTGAGGTGATGATTTGAGAATAATAAAAATGAGTATTTCATCACAGATTCACGTGCTTGGAAACGGTCTCTTCTCCTATTTAATTTTAATCTTCTAAAAATGGGCGCTGGATCTCAGTCCTTGAAGGAATAGCGTTTTATCTTTTTATACTCGTGTAGTCTCTTCTGCTATCACACAGTATTTGGATTCCAAAGAAACCTCTTGTTATTGAGTTTTCATGCCAATAAAGGGGGAAAGTGAGAGTCTCTCAGAAACAGTGATATTTCTTTCATGAGTTTCAATATTAAAGATATTTCGTAACCGTAATTGTTTAAAAAGTACAAAACTTCAGGAAATGGTGGATGCATAACGCAAATTATATCTCCTAATTAATCTTATCATAAATAATTGGTATGTGGAATCTTCTTATATAGAAGCAATAAGCTCTATTTTAATTTTTATTTCACTCTTTTTCAGTTTTTAAATCCAATTTTAATATCTCCACTTTTAAAATTCTTAGTTAACAACTTTTCCATTGTTGCTGTCGATCTCAAAGCTATGTTTAAAAAATCCCTTCCAAAACAATGGATTTTTGGCAGGAGAGGTCAAACTCCGTGAACTCATAATTCTGATTTCTAAAATTTATAAGAGCATTGATTGCTTTAAACCTATTTATCTGGACCTACCATTGTAACTTTGCTATAGAGAATTACTTGTATTCACTACTGTTAAGCCAATGATGGAGAAATCCTTATAACCTTCCACAGATGACTGTTTCAACAAAATGAGCATATCGAAATGGCTAGCAGCTTATGGCTGATATGGTAGAAGTCAAGTAACTCCTAGGTTTCTCGCTATCACTTACAGATAATTTAGTAGCTTTGTTTACTTGGAATCAGAAAATTAAAAGATGCTAAACTGGGCCGGCCACGGTGGCTCACGCCTGTAATCCCAGCACTTTGGGAGGCTGAGGTGGGTGGATCATGAGGTCAGGAGATCGAGACCATCCTGGCTAACACGGTGAAACCCCGTCTCTACTAAAAATACAACAAATTAGCTGGGCGTGGTGGCGGGCACCTTTAGTCCCAGCTATTCGGGAGGCTGGGGCAGGAGAATGGCGTGAACTTGGGAGGCGGGGCTTGCAGTGAGCCAAGATCTTGCCACTGCACTCCAGCCTGGGTGACAGAACAAGACTCCGTCTCAAAAAAAAAAAAAAAAAGATGCTGAACTGATTTGGAAAATTGCTTTTAGTGGAAAAAAGAGTTAAGCAGAAGAATTTAGCCAACGGTCTAAACACTGGAAGTATCCAGAAACCAGAATTTTTCAAAATATTTTCAATGGTCATCCCAAACTCATGCTATGATTGAAGGACAGTTTGCTCATGACCGTAGCATGGTAAGGTATGCAACCCTGCAACCCCGGGCTGCAAAGAGCAGATAGGAAGTGACAGAGTGGTTCATTCTGCCTAATCCAGATGTTTCTCTTTTCCAGATTCCAAAATTATTTCAAGATTATTTAATCCTGACATAATTTTGGACTTAAAGAAGAGTTTCAAAAATAGCACAAAGAAAAAAATAGAAAAATAAGGGAAAGATACCATTTAGGATAACCTTCATTTAGCTTCCCCTCATGTAACATTTTACACAACCACAGTACAGCTGTCAAAACTAAGAAGTTAACATTGATGCAATACTTTTAAGTGAGCTTCAGCCTTTATTCAGTTTTCCCAGAAAGTTGTTTTTCTGTTCTAATAACTAATCCAGGATCCCTCATTGAATTTAAATAATACGTGTTTTTAGTTTCTTCCAGTCTTTGACAGTGTCTCATTCTTGCCTTTTTTCTTTTGTCATCTGATACTTTTGAAGGATATGGGCCAGGCATTTGACAGAATGTCCCTCAATTTGGGTTCGTCTGATGATTTTTCAAGATGAGATTGAGGTCTTGCATTTTGGGGAAGAATACCACAGATGTGATGTGCCTTCCTCAGTGCATCATATCAGAATATACATGGTGGTATATTTTATTGCTGGTAGTGTTAACTTGATTGTTTGGTTAAGGTGGTACTGTTTTCCCCTTTGTACTTACCAAATATTTGAGGGGAGCTACGTTGAGAACATGCAAATAATGTTTTCTGTTTCTCCTTAAGCTCTCCTTCACATTGTAGCATCATCAGTGAAACTGGCCTACAGCAATTACTTCTAATGCCAATTTTTTATTTCCCTTGTTTTTTGTATATTTATTAACTGCAATCTTGCTGTAAGAAAGACTTGCTCCTTGTCTCTCTTTCATTCATTTATTCATACATTCATTTACATCAGGATGAATCCATGGGCATTTTTTTATTATTTGGTTTGCGATCCAATACCGTCATTAAAAAAAAATTGTTCCAGCTTTGGCTCATGGGGCTCTTTTAGGTTGGCCCCCTTGTCCTTTTTCATGTCTGTATCTTTTTTTTCCCTTCACTTCCTTATTTCCATTATTACATGTTGTCATTGAAATCAACCCCTTCTTTAAGGAACCTTATTTAGGTCCTTTATTTCGAGAGTGGTATTTAGAAACAAAGATCTGGGTGCTAGTTGTACTCATTGTTACAGGTGTGTCACTACTTCTAAACCCTCTCAGTGGACTAGGAAAGATGTCTATTCATACTAACCCATGCAACCATATACAACCATCTGTATTTATTTCAGCATGTAACAACCAGCAACAACAACAACAACAACAGGAGTTCAGTGATAGTTCCCACTCCAGCCCAGTATCATAGGGTTCATTCTAGCCTTTTCTGTCTGCTTATTTGTAATTTGTATTTCTGGCAGTGAGAAATCTGGCTTTCATTATCTATAGTATATTTATTGATTTTTCCAATACATAAACATTCATAAAAAGTAGTTTCACAATTGCTAACCTGTACCCCTTAAGGAACAAATTTACCATTTGGAATTACTTTGTGTGTGCATTTTTTTTGTCTTTAGCTTTGCAGTATCCAGGCAAACATCTCTTTTCTGAAGTTCCTGTGTTAGCTTCTTTATTTCTCTCCCCCGTCACTGTGGGTATGTCATTTATCTGTAATAGAATTAGATTCATTTGTTACAGTCTGTATTTTCGCCTAGGTTTTCCTACCTCCTGATCAATTTATTTTCAAATTTATATACAGTAAAATTCACTCTTTGATATATACAGTTCTATGGATTTTGACAAATGTTAAGAGTCATGTATCCATTACCACAGTACCAAACAGAATAGTTCCATCACCCCTGAAATTCCTTTGTGCTCCCTCTTTGTACTCAACCTTTGTCTCCCATCCCCTGACAACCATTGATCTGTATTTCACCTCTGCAGGTTTCCCTTTTCCAGAATGTCATGTAAGAGGAATCATACGACATCTAGCCTTTTTGGTCTAGCCCCTTTCACTTAGCAAAATGCATTTAGGAATCATCCATGTTTGCATGAATCAACGGTTCATTCCCTTTTATTGCTGAGTAGTACTACATCTTATGAATATATCAGGTTTTAAAACTTCATTCACCTGTAAAAGAACATCTGGGTTGTTTCCAAGTGTTTTTTGATCATGAATAAAGCTACATTAAACATTTGCATAGAAGTTTTTGTGTTGTATGAATATAAGTTTTCAACTCCTGGTTGTGGGACTGCTGGGTCATTTGGGAAGTATGTGTTTAACTTTATTAGAAACTGACAAAATGTTTTCAAAAATGTCTGTACCGTTTTGCATTATTCAAATAATGTTCTCCACTGTGCTTTTCAGGGCTGTTGAAACCAAGTCATGTCATAACACCTCCCAGAGCACTTTGAGCACTCCCGAGGTCCCACATTCTGGGTAACCCAATTGTGCAGAAGTGATTTATGACTAGATTTGATTTGGTTTTATCAGTTGGATGGTACTAAATCTCCAAAAGCAGAGCCAAAATAATTTTATAATGAATGAAGTGACACTAACAAATGCAGTGGGTTTAGGCAGTAGCTTAAGCTGGAGGGTAGGCAGTGCTAACTTCAAACACTCTCTCCCTTTTCTTCATTTTCAAATATGAACAGATTTTAAACATAATATTCTGAATGATTCCTGGCACCTGACACGTCTCATCCTTAACATGGGCTAAAATGACCCTCGTACAGTCTTTTTGATAACATTAGTACTTTTGCTTTTTAAGTCATAACTCCCCTGTGCTTTCTTCCTCAGCCTTAGCCTTGCAAGACTTTCAAGGTGATCTTGAGGTGAATCCATTGTACAGGGCAGACCCAGTGGACCTGGAGTTCTCAGTGGATCAGGTGGACTCAGTGGACCAGGAAGGCCCAATGGACCAGCAGGACCCAGAGAACCCAGTGGACCTGTTGGACAAGGCAGGCCTGATGGATCCAGTGGACCTGGGGGCTGCTGGCGCAAGTGCTCAGGTACCTCTGAAAGTCTCGCTTCACTCGCTTCACATGTTTGTCTAGACAGCTAACCTTGCAAAGTCCAAATTTACACTCTTGTGACCAGTTTCACTTCACAGAAAGTATGTTTGCTACTTTTTCAAAACTATATCACTATTTCTGTTATACTGGATTTTCAGATGCCGCTGAGAACTCAATGGACCCTCACAAACAGGGAGATTGGAGGTTCTCTAAGTAAGACCAAATCCCTGTGCTCTTCTTAATATGAAATCCCATGGACACTTTGTACTTGAGGGAAAGTTTGAGCCAAATAAGAAGCTTAGCTACTAAGAAAAGATGGTATTTTTAAGAGCCCTGCTTTTAATCACCTGTGAGAGCATGCTAACCATCTAGAGGGAAGACAACCTTCTGGCCTACCCATACCAACCCTCTCCCTGCACCACAAGCTAGGTTTTCCCAGTGGAATTTTTATTAGGTTAGAACATACATTTCAGAGTCGTTAGATATACCCAACCTTGAAACATCAGTACCAATGTACAGTCCAAGGCCAAACCAAAATGGTTGGATTAACTACTGTGTAGTTCCTCTACCCCGAAATGTGTGTACATAACCACAGATTTCGACGATCATCTTTTATATTAGACAGGATTATTAAAATCAGGATTAGAAGCCAAGCTAATGAGTTTATGGTCAGTTACCTGGAATTGTATGCGTTCATCACTGAGCCTAAGATGAGTGACTCCGTTTCAAAAGGATCCTCATCTAATGAAAATAATTAAGGGCTAGAACACAATTGTTTGAGTTTGGCCCCAGCAGTGTGGCCTTGGCAAATTACTGATCCTCAGTTTCTCCATGTTGAAATGGTCTTGCCTTGCAGGGATTTGCAGACTGCTGTGAAAATTCTTTGAGCTATTTAAAAGGAAATTTCTGTGAAAATCTGCTGTGGCCTGATTTATGTCCTTATCATGCCAAAAACTTGTGGTCCCCCTTTCACTGTTGACAGGTTTATCTTCTCTTTTGAATTAACTTGTAATTAAATTAAGTATAACTTTTAAAAAATCACCAAAATAACCAGCAATGAATGTGTGTCATCTGGCTCTGCATGTGCTAGTGTATTAGGCTTATTTCTGGGTGCCATGTATCAGCAACCTGGAGTGTATCCAGAAGATGGAGATCAGGACGAGGAAGGGGCTGGAAAGCATCTTAATCAGTTGCCGAAGACACTGAGAAGGGAAGAATGGGAAGGGACAGGACAGCTTTATCCAAGCAGTTGAAGGGTCATAAAGTGGAAGATACGGTTCCAGAGGATCAAGGAAGCAGTCTGGCACTATTAGCCCTTCTCAGACGGATTAGGTCACCTCTCAAAATAGTAAGTCCTCTCTCCTTTAATGGAATGGTGAGAGTCAATGCTTGGCACCTCCTTTTCCAGGAACAGCAAAGAAGATTTCTGCTTGGAGAGGGTGAGAGGATGTGATAACCTGTAGGGTTTGTCTCTTCCGGTCCTGAGTTTAGAGGTGTGTGTGTGTGTGTGTGTGTGTGTCTGTGTGGGTGTGTACACGCGCGTGCGTGTGTGTGTTGGTTTTTTTTTTTTTTTTGGTCTAATGAATGTCTGCTTTCTTATAGGAAGAGACATACAATACATAGTGAAAGAAGGACAAGTTGAACAATTTTCAGTGGACTAAAAATACATATATAATTTTTATTCCAAATAATGAAAACAACAGCTTGTAGGGTATTCTCTCTCTTTCTCTCAACTCATCTATGTACTTACGTTACTCATAAAGGGTATTGATGAACCACAGTATAAGTCTATTTTTGGTTTCTGGAAGTTGCAAGTATAGGTACCTTTTTCTTATCATTAATGTTGTAAATTCTTTATCGATCAGGACTGTGGCTCTCTGACCTTGTTTATATGCATGGTATCCAGCACAGTTCAGGGCAAATAGCAATTGTTCCCAGGCCCTACTTCCAGCCTTGAAAGATAATTATTTTCCAAGAATCTCATCTCTTTTCTATCCCTCTCAGCCAATCAGTTGAGAAGTCTCATCCACCTTTTTTTTCTCCTTATTTTTTTTTATTATACTTTAAGATTTAGGGTACATGTGCACAATGTGCAGGTTTGTTACATATGTATACATGTGCCATGTTGGTGTGCTGCACCTATTAACTCATCATTTAACATTAGGTATATCTCCTAATGCTATCCCTCCCCCCTCCCCCCACCCCACAACAGGCCCCGGTGTGTGATGTTCCCCTTCCTGTGTCCATGTGTTCTCATTGTTCAATTCCCACCTATGAGTGAGAACGTGTGGTGTTTGGTTTTTGTCCTCACAATAGTTTGCTGAGAATGATGGTTTCCAGTTTCATCCATGTCCCTACAAAGGACATGAACTCATCCTTTTTTATGGCTGCATAGTATTCCATGGTGTATATATGCCACATTTTCTTAATCCGGTCTATGATTGAGGGACATTTGAGTTGGTTCCAAGTCTTTGCTATTGTGAATAGTGCCACAATAAACATACATGTGCATGTGTCTTTATAGCAGCATGCTTTATAATCCTTTGGGTATATACCCAGTAATGGGATGGCTGGGTCAAGTGGTATTTCTAGTTCTAGATCCCTGAGGAATCCCCACACTGACTTCCACAATGGTTGAACTAGTTTACAGTCCCACCAACAGTGTAAAAGTGTTCCTGTTTCTCCACATCCTCTCCAGCACCAGCTGTTTCCTGACTTTTTAATGATCGCCATTCTAACTGGTGTGAGATGGTATCTCATTGTGGTTTTGATTTGCATTTTTCTGATGGCCAGTGATGATGAGCATTTTTTCATGTGTCTTTTGGCTGCATAAATGTCTTCTTTTGAGAAGTGTCTGTTCATATCCTTTGCCCACTTGTTGGTGGGGTTGTTTGTTTTTTTCTTGTAAATTTGTTTGAGTTCATTGTAGATTCTGGATATTAGCCCTTTGTCAGATGAGTAGATTGCAAAAATTTTCTCCCATTCTGTAGGTTGCCTGTTCACTCTGATGGTAGTTTTTTTTGCTGTGCAGAAGCTCTTTAGTTTAAATAGATCCCATTTGTCAATTTTGGCTTTTGTTGCCATCGCTTTTGGTGTTTTAGACATGAAGTCCTTGCCCACGCCTATGTCCTGAATGGTATTGCCTAGGTTTTCTTCTAGGGTTTTTGTGGTTTTAGGTCTAACATGTAAGTCTTTAATCCATCTTGAATTAATTTTTCTATAAGGTGTAAGGAAGGGACCCAGTTTCAGCTTTCTACATATGGCTAGCCAGTTTTCTCAGCACCATTTATTAAATAGGGAATCCTTTCCCCATTTCTTGTTTTTGTCAGGTTTTGTCAAAGATCAGATAGTTGTAGATATGTGGCATTATTTCTGAGGGCTCTGTTCTGTTCCATTGGTCTGTATCTCTGTTTTGGTACCAGTACCATGCTGTTTTGGTTACTGTAGCCTTGTAGTATAGTTTGAAGTCAGGTAGCATGATGCCTCCGGCTTTGTTCTTTTGACTTAGGATTGACTTGGCAATGTGGGTTCTTTTTTGGTTCCATATGAACTTTTAAGTAGTTTTTTCCAATTCTGTGAAGAAAGTCATTGGTAGCTTGATGGGGATGGCATTGAATCTATAAATTACCTTGGGCAGTATGGCCATTTTCACGATATTGATTCTTTCTCCTGCCTGATTGCCCTGGCCAGAACTTCCAACACTATGTTGAATAGGAGTGGTGAGAGAGGGCATCCCTGTCTTGTGCCAGTTTTCAAAGGGAATGCTTCCAGTTTTTGCCCATTCAGTATGATATTGGCTGTGGGCTTGTCATAGATAGCTCTTATTGTTTTGAGATACGTCCCATCAATACCTAATTTACTGAGAGTTTTTAGCATGAAGGGTTGTTGAATTTTGTCAAAGGCCTTTTCTGCATCAATTGAGATAACGTGTGGTTTTTGTCATTGGTTCTGTTTATATGCTGGATTACATTTGTTGATTTGCGTATGTTGAACCAGCCTTGCATCCCAGGGATGAAGCCCACTTGATCATGGTGGATAAGCTTTTTGATGTGCTGCTGGATTCGGTTTGCCAGTATTTTATTGAGGATTTTTGAAAAGATCAACAAAATTGATAGACCGCTAGCAAGACTAATAAAGAAGAAAAGAGAGAAGAATCAAATAGATGCAATAAAAAATGATAAAGGGGATATCATCACCAATCCCACAGAAATACAAACTACCATCAGAGAATACAATAAACACCTCTACACAAATAAACTAGAAAATCTAGAAGAAATGGATAAATTCCTCGACACATACACCCTCCCAAGACTAAACCAGGAAGAAGCTGAATCTCTGAATAGACCAGTAACAGCCTCTGAAATTGAGGCAATAGTTAATAGCTTACCAACCAAAAAGAGTCCAGGACCAGATGGAGTCGCAGCCGAATTCTACCAGAGGTATAAGGAGGAGCTGGTACCATTCCTTCTGAAACTATTCCAATCAATAGAAAAAGAGGGAATCCTCCCTAACTCATTTTATGAGGCCAGCATCATCCTGATACCAAAGCCTGGCAGAGACACAACAAAAAAAAAAAAAGAGAGAATTTTTTTTTCCAGAGATGGAGTTTTTGCTTTGTTGCCCAGGCTGGTCTCAAGCCTCAAGCAGTTCTCCCACGTCAGCCTCCTGAGTACCTGGGTTTACAGATGCAAGCCACCACACCCAGCTCAGCTTCTTTTTTATTACTGTTTTTCAAACTTTATTTTACTTTAAGATATTGTGGCTGTTAATCTTTTTCTTAGAATTTTGTTTATTTATTTTTTATATATTACAGTTGTACATATTATATATACTATACGTGTATGTGTGTATATATATATATACTATGTATATAGTATACATAGTATAGTGCCAATTGATGGTTTTCATATTATATATACACTATATATAGTGTATGTATATACACACTATATATATTATGCTGTACATAGTTTTGGACACATGTACATATTTGGATACATGTACACAATGTGTAATGATCAAGTCAGGGTAATCAGGACACCCATCACTTCAAATATTTGTTTTTTCTTTGTGTTGGGAGCATTACAATTCTTCTAACTATTTTAAAATATACAATAGATTGTTTTAACTCTAATTTTCCTACTTGAGTACTAGAACTTGTTCCTGATGTTTAACTGTATTTTTGTACCCAGTAATCAACTTCTCTTCATCCCCGTCTGCCACATTCCCTTCCTAGCCTCTGGTAACCACCATTCTACTCTCCACCTCCATGAGATGAACATTTTTAACTTTCACATATGAGTGAGAACATGTGATATTTGTCTTTCTGTACCTGGCTTATTTCACTTAACATAATGACCTCCAGTTCCATCCGTGTTGCTGCACGTGACGTGAATTCTTTTTATGGCTGAATAATATTCCATTGTGTATATATAACACATTTTCTTTAGCCATTTGTCTGTTGACGAATACTTGGGTTAATTCCAAATTTTGGCTATTGTGAATAGTACTGCAACAAACATGGGGGTGCAGATACCTTTTTGATCTACTGATTTCCTTTCTTTTGGTGTATACTCAGCAGTGGGATTTGCAGGGTCATATGGTAGTTGTATGTTTAGTTCTATAAGGAACCTCCATACTGTTTTCCATAGTGGCTGTACTAATTTACATTCTTACCAACAGTGTATGAGCGTTCTTCTTTCTCCACATCCTCACCAGCATTTGTTATTTTCTTAATTTCTCTCAAATGTGTCTCTTCCTTTTTATGTCGTCTACCTCTGGATTGTTCCATGCCCCTATTATCTCTACCTTGAATTACTCCCACAGCCTTCAAATTGACTTGTCCCAAACTCCACGCTTCATTTCTGCCACCACTTGATCTTCTGCACAGCTGCCAGAAGGCATGTTTTACAACTGAGATCTGAGCATGTTACATCCCTGATAAGATCTGGGTTGTAGAACACATCTTCTAGCAGCAGTGCCAGGTGACTGATGAATAAAATCCAAGTTCCTCGGCTGCCTGAACCTGTACAAAACTCTGGTTTCTCCTCTGCATGTGACCTGCCTTACTCCTTCCATTCCAGCCAGTTTGGAGCATCGTTTGCCCCATAGCACACTCTCTACTTTTATAAACCTGTACATTTGCTTCTTTCCAGATGTGAAGCTGTTATCCAAGTTAAAATTAGAGTTCCAGGACCTAGAGGAGAGTCCATCTAAGTACTATATGAGAACAATAATAGTACCTGCTTTTCAGGGCTCTGTGAAGATCAGACCTGTGAGTTTTCGTACGGTGCTTAGAAGAGTGCCTGGAACAAAGGAAGTGCCAGTTGATGGTTTTCATTATTGCATTGCTAACAGGGGCCCTATTGGTGGACTGTCATTTGTGATTTGACCCAGGCGCAGAATACTTTGGCACTGGCCCACGACTCTTCCACTAAGGACCTTGGGCAGGTTGCTTCATGTCTCTGGGCCAATTCCACTTCTTTCTTTTTGGGAAAAGAGTCAGGCTAAATGATCTCCGTGGTCCATTTCTTATCTAGAATTCCTAAATTCTCTAACCATTTTTTCAAACTTTCTAGTAATGAATGAAATTAGGATTTGAGAGCTACCGTTTGCATTCTCAGTCTTTCAGAAATTTTGAAGTGAAACAGGATGGCAAGACTTGGAGAAACCAGTGTTGCTATACATGAACCATAAGTAATCCCTCCCCACAGCCATTACAGCCATCACAGCCATCATCACTGGTTGCATATAACATCATTAGCCGGGAACTGGAACTGATGAAGAAGTTGAAGGAGCAGCTAAAAAAGAGGACTCGGTTGCTGCATGATGCCATCCAAAACCAGCAGAATGCAGTGGAATTGATGATGGATCAGCTTCAGGTCAGTCAGGATGCTAGGTTTCAGGTCAGATACCAGTTCTATATAAGTAGAAGAAGGAAGAGGAGAGAGGGACCTTAGCAAGCCTTAAGGAGTTAGTCAATGGTGCCTGCCGGTAGTGACAGCTGCTGCCCACAGGGTGATATGGGATATCTAATGTGATCTCCAGCAGGGACTTAAGAGTTTTGCCCTTTTTCTCCTGGCTACAAGAGCTGAGATTGGCCCAGCCAGGCCTTGGCAATGGTAGATGTGGCTTATATATAGCCAAGGCTTCCCGTAGGCTTGCCTGTGGGCAGTCCTGCTCCATGCCCAGCTTGTCTTATGCCCTAAGGAAAGGTGTGGACTGTGAATAAGACCTTTGTGATACTGTGTCCTTACAGAAGCTGCCAAACACATTACACCACATTGTCATTCCTGATCTCCAGTCTTCGGAGGCAGTGCCCAAGGAACAACAGAAACAACACGCTGGGCAAGTGAAGCAGCCTCTCCCACATCCCAAGGAGGTCAAGTGTTTCTGTGGTTTATCTTTATGCAACTCTCTCGAAAACACTGGGGAGCTTCAGGAGCCTTGTGTTGCCTTCAACCAGGTATGGAAAGGCTGTTTTAACTGTGTATCTGAAAGGGGATTTTGTTTTCCTGAGGACTTTGACTCACTTGGTTCTCCTTAGGGGATAGTGACTATCCACTTGGCTGCAATTTATTTGCCCAAGATAGTAAAAAATCCTGGGCTACCTAGACCTGAATGCACACGCTACACCATGTATACCTACACGTACATATGTGCTGGATTAGCAGACTCTTGCTGCCAGGTGCATGGCTGCAACTAGTATCCAGTCTAACTAAGGTAGACAGTCACACAGATCACTATGTGCAGAGAGGCTCAACTGTTGTTGCCTTTTGCTTTGCGAGAATTGAATGGGAGTGTTAAATAAATTTCTAGGAGGCTCTTGCAGACACCAGGGTGCTTTTATCTGTTGCCTTTTGATGCAGCAGCAACTGGCGCAGCAAGAAGAACGCCTGAAGGAGCAGCAGCGGCAGCTGCGAAAGCAGCTGCAACAGCTGAGGGAGCAAAGAAGGGTGCAGAAGCAGAAGAAGATGCAGGAGAAGAAGAAGCTGCAGGAGCAGAAAATGCAGGAGAAGAAGAAGCTGCAGGAACAGAGGCGGCAAAAGAAGAAGAAGCTGCTGGAGCGGAAGACGTGGCAGGGGCAGATGCCACAGAAAGAGCCAGAGGAGAAGCAGCAGTTGCAAGAGCAGCCACTGAAGCATAATGTCATCGTGGGGAATCAGAGGGCGCAGATATGCCTGCAAAACCCAAGTGACGTATCTGTGCCCCTCTGCAATAACCCTGTTAGATATTTGCAGACCCAACCCATTGTTCCTATCCAGATAGTAGCTGAACAACAGCCCTCTGGCTTCTATCAAGATGAAAACTGGGGGCAACAGGAAGATGAGAGTCAAAGGTAAGACATGCATAGAATGGTGATAGTGGCTGTGATTATTGCTTTTCCCTCATGGCTGGATCCCATGCCTGAGATCACAGACAGATGACCTGTCCATGTGGCACCAGCATGCCTCTCATCAATAGCAACTTGCTCTCAACTTGCCTTCTCTGTGGCCACTGCCATCATCCTTCTGCATGTGTGGTTCATGGATGAGCATCCATTGATGGAACAAAGGGGTACCCATGAAGAGAGGACTAGATAAGGAAGCCTCCATGCTAGGGAATTAGCCCACAAACCTTGAAATCACTTGGTTGGATTCCCCAAGCCCAGTCTCTTGCACAGGGTGTCTATGGACAAGTGCCCACAGCTGAATAACTTCTGGGCTTCCAGTTTCATTCCCCAACTTTCCTGGAATCTGGTGATGGCAGTAGGCCAAGTGCAGGTATCTCCCTGGCATTTATGAACAGTAGGAGGGAAGCGAGTGTGAAACAATTGCTAGATCGCTAAGATCAGCCAAGAACACATGAAGGCTAAGTCCTGAGTGGCAATATAAGGACACGAACACATTTCTGCTCAATAATAAGGTCTTCAGTTCCAAATGCTAGAAAGAGAAGGTTCTGCCCAGCAATGAAAGGATTGCTTAGCACATAGTTGGGGCCCACTAAATAGTTTTGAATGAATGCTAGCTTTCTGAGATGGGCCTCCCAAAGCTCTCTGGACTTCCTTCTGGGCCTTGCTTTAGAATCAGTGACTTTGACATGCAGACTGCTTTAGGGCCATATTGCCCACCTGACCTGATCGTCAGAATCCACCTGAGGAGGGTTTGGAAACTATAGATTCAGAGTCTGGGATGGGGTTCAAGAACCTATATTGATCACAAGACTCCCAGGCTTAGGGTTGTGGAGAGAGCACTGGATTTGGAGTTTGGAAATCTGCCTTACAGTCTCCGCTCAGCCATTAGCTCCCTGAGTGCTTTCAAAGTAGCTGAAACGACTTTCCAAGGCCACAGAGAGCATAGTTGTAGCAGGAACAAGACTGTCCAAGTAATATAAATAAAACCAGGTGAGACAAGGGATTGTAATTTCTCTCAGTGTCTACATTCACTTTACTTTGACAAGTTGAATCTTAGTCAGGCCAAAGTGAGAATACAAACAAGTGAATCCTGTGGTGTAGCCACCAAAACCAAATGTGCCTGAAGCACCTACTGATGACCACGTGAGTGTCTCATCGGTTACCATGTCCAGATCCACGTCACTGCAACAGCTTTCTTCTCTTTACAGGTTTTATCCTGAGGCATATCAAGGGCCCCCCATGAACCAGCTGCCATTGATGGATACCTCAAACTCTGAGGCAGTTTATTCTTCCAGCATTCCTCAGTTTCCCGTAACTTCAAACTCAACCTTAAGCACCCTGGAGACCCCACAGGATTACATCCGGCTTTGGCAAGAGTTGTCTGATTCACTTGGTCCTGTTGTCCAAGTGAATACCTGGTCTTGCAATGAGCAGGGCACCCTGCACGGCCAACCCACCTACCATCAGGTATGGGACAGCCCCCTCCTTTTCCTTCCAGCGCAGGTCAAGAGGGATTCTGGGCCCCTTCTACATAAGGCACACACCCCAAGTGCATGCAGTGTGTGAGAGCCAGACTTCAAACTCAGTACATTTGATGGCAGTCAGTCACATGATGGTAGCACTCATTGCTGAGTAAAAATATTCTCTACGGGGTTCCTCAAAAAAGTGAGCTGGCCTAGTGAAACTCAGATGCAATCTGACTGAAACTTCTCTCAAAACTATGTTTCATGGGCAAAGTGAGCCATGCCATGTTTTTAATCTGAGCTCATCGTCTGATCCCAAGCCTCCTTCCAGACTTAGGGATCTTTAGTTCTGCTACAAAATCTAAGACCTAGTGTAGGTATGTTTCCTTGTACTAAGAATAAACTTAGGGCCCCTCTGTTGAATGTGCTTGGTATCCATTTATGGGGTACCCCGTATTTGGAAGGGCAGGCCTACCTTGTGGATTATCTGCAGTGGCCATGTTTCCAGGATGGAAGCTAGTCCAGATGGCAGTTATGTAGCAGGTTTTGCTCCCCGCAGGCCCCCCCTACACACACAATTTCACTAATGAATGGAACTTACAAAAGGTGTTTTCATTCTAGCTTTAAAAATCTTATTATAGCCCAACCTTTTTTTTTTTTTCAAACAACAAAACCAAACAAAAATAACCAGAACAAACAGTAAGCTAAGGCAGAAAGGAGTTTAAATACTTTAGGCAAGCAAATGTATGATTATTTTCACATATACCCCTTGACTAACTGTGCCACCAGTACTGCTAGAAACTTGGTCACCTAGAGGGACTGCTCACACGGAGAGATCAGAGTGGGCAGTAGGTCCTATGGTTCCTATGGTTCCATTACCAAGCCAGACTTTGTTGAGAACATTTTTCATGCCTATTTTTGAGGCACTTTCCCTCCTAGAGGGCTCCTGAGAGACCAAGCCAGCACAAGGCTGAGCACGTTGCCCAGGGAAATGGGAAAGGTCAGATTCTGCAAGGTTGCTCAGCTGGGAGAAAGCAGGGCAGGACCAAGTCGGAGCTTTGCTGTCCACAAATCCTCAGGGGCTCCCTGCTATCCTCAGGATGAAGCCCGAGCTCCTCTTCTTAGCTTCCCAGCCCTCACTGCCTGCCCTGGCTTATCCTTACTGCCTTCTGGGACCTTTCTGCCTGCAGGTCCCCAGACACCTCCAGCTGCCTGTCCAGAGCCCAGCCCTGCTCCTCTTGCTCCCTGTGTCTTCTTCGCTCCCTTGGGTTCCACTCCTTGAAATCTTGCATCACTTTGCAACATAACCCAAGGAATCCCTCCTCCTTAACCAGAAAAGACCCCCTCAGGCCATACTTTGTAACACCATCTTTGTATCTATTCCTTCTCCCTCCTCCACACTCCAGTGTGGGTTGGTACCTCTCCTGTCACTTTCTTAAAGTGGGCCAAATAGCTGCAAATCAGTCAGCATGGAAATGACTGAGCCCAGGACCCAAGGCTGGTGGCCTTGGCTGGCCATGGCTGGCAGAGAAGCTGGACAAGGGAGGGCCAGACACAGACCCAGGAGCCTTAAGGCAACTTTGAGAAAGCCCGGGTCTGCTTCTGCTGCTCTTTAAGCCAAGGTGCTGCTGGGAGAGAGAAGACGAGAGGAACCTTATCTTCTGTAGCTCCTCCGTCTACCATCACTTTGCAGGCTCATGTTCCAAAGAAGTATTTCTCAGCAGCTTGTGTATTTGAACTAAAGGATTCCTCCCACCGCCAAAAAATGGGCCCACAGACTCTAGCAAAACATTCCACCTTGTTTCACTTTTTCCTGGCAGGTGCAAGTGTCTGAGATAGGAGCCGAGGGGCCTCCCAATCCACAGGCTTTCCAAGGCCCTGCTGCATACCAGCCAGATGAGATGAGATACTTGATGCCTGCGGAGCAACGTGACTCAAATAACCAGCGCTAACAGTACTTTCATGACCAGCGATGAGGGGAAATGGGGGGAGGGGCCAGGCCAATGAGGTCTGCATGGCCAGGGGACCTTCAAGGTGCATAAAGTCCCTTAGGGTAGGGGTTAGTAGGTGGAGACTTACTTGTTTCCTGATAGGTTGTTTGTAATTGTTTGTTAAGCACAGCCTGTTTCCTGAAAGTTATGCTGCAGAGGCAGCCTATGATCCGTAGTATGCTAGGGTGTGACAGCAGCCAGCCACAGCTGGATCTGATGTCTTGTCTGCCCTGCCCAGCTTTGCATATCCATGTTCTACCACAGGAAGGGGGCCTGCCAAGAGTCTGCTCAAAGTTTTCAACATAAAGAAAAAAGAAAAAAAAATGCCAGAGTGCTTTTCAATCTAGTAAATCTAGAGGGTGTTTCGTCTTAGCCACAAGAATTCTGAGGTCTTGACCCTGATGATCAAGCCCTGCCTCCCCTCCATAGTCTTGTTGGAGAAGCCCAGAGAGAATGGGACTCCAACTAAGGGAACCTGAAATCAGCTCAATGGGGAGGCACTTCAGAGCTAAAATAATTATGGCTTTCTTGCTTAATAAACATTTTCGTTCGCTGCAACTTTGTGAATTGATGAGTGACATTTGGAACCCGACCGTGCCAAGGTCCCTGGTGAAGGGCTCGTTCCCTACAGTTAGGCCCCTTTTGCGGACCCTGCTCCCCTCAGTCTCTTGTTGACACCTCAGCTCCATGCCACATTTGCAGAGGCCAGCGACTGCGGCCTTCCCACATGGCCGTGTGCCCAGGCCCGCTGTGTAGCTTTTCTTCGTGTAGCTCAGGCATGCTGGCTCCTTCATTGACACCAAGGGCAGCCACAGGCCCACTGAACTCTGAAACAGTTGGCCTAGGGGCTACCTTCTCAGGGTGGATGGTGTTTGTGCCTCACATATTACTTCAGAAGTAAGCCTGGACACTAAAGGACAGTGTACCCACACCCTTTACATGTGGGTTCTTTCTCTCCCATCAGTAGACTTTTTAATGGACAGCAGTACCTCCTAGAGGGAAAATGATTTTGGTTACAAGTCAAGCACCAAGAAGGACATCTTCGCAGTTGTCTGCATGGTGCAGAGAGAGGTTCGGATAGCCAAACCAGACGTCATTGTGTGCCTTTCTTAAGGTAATGAACCATTGATTGGAGAAAGCAAAGGAGACCCCAGTCTCTAGTGACAAGTTAAAATAAAGGAGGCACATTAGGCCTCACATCACAGGAGGAGCCAGAGATTCTTTAGGAAGTGTGATCTCCACTATGGTTTTATGGACTGAATGTTTGTGCCCCACCCCAAATTCATATATTGAAGCTGTAACTACCCAGTGTCAGAGTGTTTGAAGATGATGCCTTTGACAGGGGTGATTAAGGTTAGATGAGGTCACTAGGGTGAGACTGTCATGACAGGATTAGTGCCCTTAAAAGAAGAAACACCAGGAAGCTTGCTGTGCCCACCAAGCCCCTTCACGTGTACATGGGCGCATGCACACACACGTACGCACACACACACACACACAAGAGGTCATGTGAGCACACAGCAAGATTGTGGTTGCCTGCAAGCCAAGGGAAGCGGGTCCAGGACAAAACCTACCTTGCCAAAGACTTGATCTTGGGTTTCAAGATCAAGCCACCACACATGGCAGAGCTTCCAGAAACAGCCACCGCAACCTCCACATCAGTTCATTCCCAGGTGGGCAGTACAGCAATCCTCACTGAGCAGTGCTCAGTCTGTATGTACGTAATAGAACATTGCGTGCACAGACTTAAAGCTGAATATTCATGTTTTCTAAACACATCAAACATTCATAAATGTTCCTATTCCCGAGCGCATTTTCTAATAAAGAAGGAAGAGTTATTAAAACTACCAGCTCCAGTTCATGTTTGCAGCACACACCACAGCATGGGCTGATGCCCACTGTGGTGTCTTTAGTGTGTTTTGATGCGTATTTTGGAGACAATGAAAAGGAAGGTAGCTATAGAATGTTCTTGGGTATGACTTTTGTTCATCTCTGCCAAAATCACCGGGAAGGAAAGGTTGGGGAAGAAGGGCTGGAGTGACAGGAAGTGGGCCAGGCAAACATGGGAACTGGGAACTGCAGCTTCAGGCCAAACTGCTTGTGAGGTGAAAGGAGGGAGCTGGTCCTCCAAGGCCTTGGAATGCGTCTCTAGCCTCAAAGAAGACTGCAGTAAACTTCACCTGCATCTCTTAAAATGGGCCACATCAACCTTAATGAAGACTCTGGTTTACAGCTAGGGCCAAATT
Organism: Nomascus leucogenys; assembly: GCF_006542625.1. Taxonomy (NCBI): domain Eukaryota; kingdom Metazoa; phylum Chordata; class Mammalia; order Primates; family Hylobatidae; genus Nomascus; species Nomascus leucogenys. The sequence continues at coordinate 136,812,147 of NC_044406.1, forward strand.
AAATATTCCCTAGGGGATATTAAATAATTGGGATTTTTGTTTGGTTTGTTTTAATGGGTGGGGAAGACAGCATTGAGTGCTTCTCCATCGCCTATCAAATAGAATCCAGATTCTCCATCTGGCCTGGCCTCGCCCTTCCTCTGCAGCTGCATTTCTCTCCTCCAGTCATGCACTCTGCCCCCAGTCCCCTGAGCCCTTGGGTTTCATAGAAGTCCTGGGCCTTTCTGCCCTCGTACATTTGTCACTATTCCGTATTCTCTTATGCCCTTGCCTCCCAGCTCTATATTTTCAACCCTTGCCCACCACCATGCAGAGCCTGGCTGGGAAGGAGCCCTGCTCCATGTGCCTCTACCCCTGCCTCTACCTCACTTGGAGCACACATGCCATTGCCTTTCTAGACTGAGCTACAGTGGGCAGAGATTGGGAGAGATCTTGGATGCCCCCGTAACACAGTACCTTGCAGGTAAGCCTTCCCTCTATGAATGTTCGCAGCTCCCAGGCCCCAGGAAAGACTTCCTCCAGTGCTCATTCTCTATTTAGGTAGAGCCCTTCTTAAGCTTCTGAACATTAACCAGAAACCTTGCAGCTCTTCCTCAGGGAGGAGCTCCTCGATGAGAGTCTGTCAGACCTGTGGGCATGCCCTGCAGTGGGGATGCAGTTCTGGCCCTGGGACTACAACTTTCCTATGGGTCTGGGGGCACAAGGGAACTTGGTAGATGAGACAGCAGGGTGTAAGTCATGAAGTGCAAAGCACTGCACACAAGTTGGTGAGCATCCATGGTGGTGGCTCCAATTAGCCTCTGCAAATCCCTTTGTGGCACACGGAAGTCAGATGGGGGCTGTGGGGAAGTGTAGCGGGAATTGACGGTGACAATTAAATGCCAAGAGGTCCAAAACTCCTGGAGCCATGGATGTTTCCTGCCCAGATGGAGGCCCTGACCCCAAAGGTCGAAGGGTAATTAACCACCTGGTCACCTTGTTGATGAAACAAAACCCACAACCCTGCAGAATCAAAACATGTCAATTACAGAGAGGCAAAGGTCGGCAGACAGGACAGACAAATTGCAGTATTTGGAATGGTGCAGTCAAGTGTTTGTGCAATCTATTTCCAGTTCTACCATGTGGGGAAAGTAGGTGGGAGAGGGGCTGGAAATCTGGCTGACTAGGAGTGGGGCGGACTTCAGCAGAGACAGAGGCTCAGGGCTCTAGGTAAGAGCCATGCTCTTGAGGCCATTTACGCCCCAAACCTTGGACATGCCGTCTGCTAGGAAAGGCAACCTAGAACTGCCTGCGAAAGGGGTAATGGGACAGCAGAAGACTCAAAACGGGGGTCTTGAACTGAGTTCAGTGCTGCTCTTTTATTGTTCCCCTCACTTGTCAGTAGGCAGTGCCCCCCAGTTTCCATGTGGGATGTGGTGCCAATGGAGGCAAGGCATTGAATGTTTAGGCTTCTACCTGCTACCCACCTGCTGTGAAACTCTGGGCAAATCACTGTACCGCTCCCTGTCTCTGCTGACTCACTGGAACATAGGGACTAAGACAAGACACTTGCTTGAGAGTGAGGCTAGAATCCAGAGGCCCTCCTGGATCAAGGAACCAGTGAATGAGTGAGAGAACAAATGTCAGCCTGTCTCCCTGCCATTCTGAGCCCTATGTCCTCCTTCTCAGCTCTGATGAAGATACAACATGGGTTCCTGGAAGATGGCCATACCACAGAGTGCATCTCCACCCTTATTGCATTCACCTCCCCCTCTCTCTTCTCGGGCCAGTTGCGACTTCTCTTCTGGTCTTTATCAGCACGCTGTTCCCCTCCTTTAATTCCTGCACTGCCTCCTCTTTTGGATAGGCACCTCCATCCTCTGAGTCACCCAAGCTAACACGCAGACTCTGCCTGAATCCTCCCTTTCTTCCATCTATCACCTTAGACATAATTGTCTGTGTCTTCCACTAGCACGGGGAAGGGAGCATGAAAGTGTGAATTAATGAGGAAGTAAATAAATGAACAGATGACTGTCCAGTCTCCATTCTTTTCTGTTCCCAGGTTCAGCATGGGCTGGGCTTACAGGAGGCATCAGGGGAGATCTGGTGGTCAATGGGTTCTCTCCACCAGAGCCTTCCCATGCCCCTCCTTAGGCACGGACACTTTTTCCAGGCTCAGGGCTCTTAGCTCTAGGAGACCTCTAGGTTAGGGCCAGCCCCTAAGACTATAACCTATGGTACCAGCCTTGGGAAAGATGTTCGATGGTTCTTCAGGGCCAGCACATAGATTGGGATTCTTGGTACCATATCTCAGGGTGCTCCCATAACACTCAGAGTCAGCTTCCTGGGGTTGCTGAGGGCTGGGGCATTGCCCAGCGCCCAGACATGGACAAGAGCACAGGATGGGTGGAAACAAAGGAAGTTCCTGTATCTGTGTCTTAGATTCATGGCTTCATCTGTCCTTGCCCCACACACCCCACCGCCACCAATTTGGTGGTAGATACAGCCGGCTCCAGCTCAGGTCGGCAGCAACCTGCACCCCAAAGCCCTAGGAGCAGTCAGGTAGGCCAGTGGCGCTCAGGACACACAGCCCTCAAGCCCTAGGTTGGGTGTGGTCAAACTCATTTCTTGTCATCTCTTGCCCCCTGGTGCATGGTCACAGTATTGCAGCTCTCCAGGGTCCTCCCTTGTGACCAATTCGGTTAACATTTTCTGACTACCTATTCCAGGTCAGGCCCTAAGCCATACAGAATTCTGTTCCCAAGGTTTCAGTCCAGCCCTTGGTCAACTTTCTGATGAATCTTCCTTCTCTATTCTCCTCAAGCACCCCGAGGCCATGATCCATCATATAATCATCTTCTTTCTCTTTTTTGCCTCTGTCACAACTGACTGACAAATTCCCACCCTTGGATGAACTCAACTATGCCCTCTGTGTGTCTGCACTTATGCATCCCCATGCTTCTAGAGAAAATCACACACGTCGGCAGACTGTGTACCGCTATAGGCTCATGATCCTCAGCCTCACCAAGGCACATCTCGCTGCTCAGGACTTCCGTGTTTGGTGTCTTTCCAGTCCGGTTCTCAGAATGGTGATTCGCCCTTTCCTCAAACTCCCCATGTCTTTCCATTTCCCTCTTGCTTTCTTTGTTAATACTCAATTTAGATGTTACAAGATACGGAATAGAAATTCCCTCATCCTCCCATCACTAATCCTTCCTATGCTTTCCTCCGACTGAACTCAGCTTTCCGCAAGCTAAAATGGCAGAAGTATCCCTTCTCCTTTCTAAGGCTGATGTCTTCATTTGTGTTCTGGATCCCATCCCGTGCCACTTGCCCCTCCCTCCACCATCAATGAATCCCCCCTTTCTACTTGACCAGTCCCATCACCATAGAAACTTGCGATATTTTCTGTCTTTACAAAAAAACCAATCCTTGACTCCCACATCCCTCTCCAGTAAGCGTCACATTTCTCTGCCTGTGTTCAAGGCACTTGTCTGCATGTACTGTCTCCTCATCTCGTCTTCCCAGTATACCCAACAAGCTCAGCTTGTGTCCTTTTAAGAAGTCTCTCTCTCTCTCTCTCTCTTTCTCTCTCTCTCCACACATGCACAGAGGAAAGGTCATATGAGGACACAGCAAGAAGGCAGCCATCTGCAAGCCAGGAAGAGAGCCCTCACCAAGAACCAAATTTGCAGACACCTTGACCATAGACTTTTAGCCACCAGAACTGTGAGAAAAATGGATGCTTGTTGTTTACATCACCTAGTCTGTGGTACCTGGATGTGGCAGCTTAAGCTGACTAATGCAGCCACCTAGTTTGTGGTACTTTCTTAGGTGGCCCTAGCAAACTAATACTACTGGGATCATCCTTAACTACATCCTTTTCTTAGACTCCAAATATCCAATTAATGTTCACATTTTGTTGGCTGTGCCTCCAAAATCCATCTGGAATCCGTCTATTGCTATCCATCCCCAAAGCTCCCATGATCATCTGTCACATGTATTGCTGGTAAAACTCTTTTAGCTGGTCTCCTTATTTCCATCTTTGCTCCTTAGAGTGCGTTCCCCACACAATATCACAGTGATCTTTACAAAGTATAAAGCTGATCATGTCATTCTCTTGCTTAAAACTCTCCAGTGCATTACATTATTCTCAGAAAGAGAGTCAACCCCTCGAAAAGTTCTCTAGGGCTCCTCTCCAAACCATCTCCCACTACTACCCCCACCCTTGCTCACTACGTCCCAGCCACATTGGCCTCCTTTCTGGACATCGAGCCTCAAACTCACGTCACATGACTGACTCTTTCCCTTTAGGTATCAGCTTAATTGTCACTTCTTCAAAGGGGAAGTTGCAATTGTGAGATCCAAAAATGGATTTTTTCTCATCTTATTTCCTAACTTGTTATTGTTGATTTGTAGGAAAGGTGCTGAGTTTTGTAAAATTGGCTTGATTCCATCTGCCTTGCTAAACACAGTTCTTAGTTAATCATCTTTAGCTTTCTAAGCAGCTAATCATATAATTTGTAAGTAATAATACATTTTTATAGTGGGGCATTTCTAATAGGTTTGCATCTTGTTTCTTGTCCAAATCTTACTGCATCACTTTAAGTAAGATCCCCTTCCCTGTTTTAAGTAAGATCCCCTTCCTCGTTTTAAATAAGATCCCCTTCCTTGTCATAAGTGCTCCTAACAACACAGCACATCTTAACATCTTAATCTGTACTTATATGCTGTTGTGTCTAATAGGTAAGTGAATACATGCACTGAAACAGATTGAATGAGTAACTGTGTGGCTTTTGCTCTCCCTTCTGAACTACAAGTATCATAAAGTGGGGACAGTGATTGAGTTCAGGCAACAAGGTGGACAGTCATTCGATGTCTATTGAAAAAAAAAGAGGGAAATAAATGAAGATGCTTTAATAGAAGCATGTAATGGCTTGTTGAGTGGAGGTAAAACATGACAACAAGACCATTTCCAGGTGAAAGGGGAGTGTCAGCACAGGTTTCTACCGGATCTCAACTCTAAATGGATGTCGCCAGGTAGAGAAGCGGGGTGCACATTACAGGGAGAGGAAGCAGCCATGGCAAAGCCTTATAAAGCCCACCTGGCCAGATGGGCTGCCACACCTGTGGGCCTCTGGATTTCCTGTTTCCTCTAACTCTAAAACCACAAGAAAACTAAGAAACAAAGTGTGTGAATTATCTTTCTGATCCCTGTATGGATAGGTGGATGGGTGGATGGGGCTTTCTACGTTTAAAAGAAATGGAAAGAATCACGAAGGAAATACAAAGCAATACGTTTATCTACATTAAAATAGTAAACTTCTGCATGTCAAACATATAAGCACCAATAAGAGGCAAACCAAAGCATAAATATGTGCTATATAATGTGCAAAGAACATATGAGAATTAATTTAAAAACACTAAGATTGCAACAGAAAAATGAGGCCACACAGTTAATGCACAGAAAATAAAAGGAAAATGGTGAATGAACATGAGAAAATATAAGCTTGATTAAAAATGCAAACTAAAACAATGAAATACTAATAAATTTTGCAAGGACTATTAAATCGTGATATTTCCTGCTGGCAAGGGTGAAGTGAAATGAACACTTTTATGCACTGGGATGTGGTACAACCTTGTTGTATAGCAAATCAGATCTACAGAGTAAAGCCTCTTAAAGGCTCATATTCTTTAAACCAGTAATTTTATTGCTAGAGATCTATAATTCTACTTTTAAAAGTGGGTAAATATTTATAAAAAGATATTCATTTTCAGCATCAATTACAGTAATAAAAAGTAGAAACAGCATGAGCCCCCAATTACCTGAGGAATTCTTAGATAAATTTTGAAACCTCCATAAAATGGAATACTTTGCATCCATTAAAAATACTGCAAATAAACAAAAGTCATTTAATAAAATTTAACTTCTATTTCTGATTAAAATGACAAATAGTAGTGAACTAGGAATCAAATGATTCTTTCTCAATATGATGCATTCAGTGTATCGTAACCAATGGTAAACGTTGGTGTAAATCGAATCACAAGAGGCATTGCCCTGAAAGCTAGGGACAGGATCATGTAGTAAGATTATGTCAAGAAACAAATAGCATACATACTGAAATGGACGAGACACGTTCGTCATTATTTGCAAATTGTATACTCATCCTTTAGAAAACTAAATATGTTTAACTAAGAAACGTTTTTAAGCAAAGCTGATAGATACAGGTAATTTTACAAAAATCAGCATCTTTCTCACAAACTAGCAATAACCAGTTGGCAACTATAATGGAAATCACAATTGCAACAACAACAACAAAAAAAAATATATATATATACAACAACTGTGCATGAAATATTTTAAAATGTGCAACATCTAATCTATAAGAAGAAAACTAGAAAACTTACCTAGGAATATTAAACAAGATATAGGAAAATATTAAGAACACCAAGAGACTGATTGAAAAGATCTATATTGTAAAGATACCAGTTTTTCCCAATTTTAATCCAAAAATTTAATACAATTGCAACCAAGATATCAATGGTATTTCTTCTTTTGTAACTTTATGAAACTATTCTAGAGGTTAGATAACAGAATAAAAAAGCAATAATGAATAAGCAGTAATGAACAAGAAAATTGGAGAGAAAGAAGCAGAAATGATTAGGGACAAGAGGAGAGAAGGTAATTGATCCACTAGATAATAAAAGTTGTGCTAAAGCTACACTGGTTTCAACAGTGTATTACTGACATAGGAAGAGACGGGCTATAGCAATGGACTAGACCAGAAACAGAACCAATAATATACAAAAAAGAAATACCTGGTAAAACTAGTGCTTCCATCAGTGTGGAAGAATTGTGGCTTCAAAATAGCTTTAAAGACAGATCTGAATGGTGGCTCTCTGGTCAGTAGGGAGGGGAGAAGTTTCTTAAAGGCTGAGGAAATATTAATTGTCCATATGAAAGAGACACTGAGAAGGTGGTTAATGGATATTAAGTCTCCCAAGCTACCCCTTCTCTCCAACAGTGGTGGAGAAATAACAGTTCCCAAACAGAATAAACACTTAGAAAAATACAGTTAATCCCTAGCTTAAATCTTAAGCCAAATTCAATTTCATACAGGGATTAAAAATTTACACATTATCTAATGAAAACATAAAAAGGTAGGTGAAAATAACAAATATTTTAAATGTTGAAAGTGGAGAAAACCAAAGCATGAAAGCAAAGGGAGAAAGTGGTGAAATGTCCAAGTTGCATGTACAAGCAGGTCCATAACAGCATTGTGTACAATGGTTAAAAAAAAGGAAATAGGTAAAGAAGTATTAGTTCAGCCATACTCTGTACTGCCGTGACAACGAGAGACGCCCATGAGATCGCGAGATATTGTTAAGGGCAAAAAGGCAGTTCACAATTCCTTTGTGTGTGTGAAAAAAATGTACGTGAAAGAAAACATACAGAAGGGTAGAAAACATACAGAAGGATAGATAGGAAAGTACTAAAGTGATTCTCAACAGATCAGGGGATTATGGGTGAATTTTAACTTTCTATTTCATGTATTTGTGTTTTGCCTGAATATTTTATAATGTATACTTTATGAATTTTATAGTTAGATAAAAAAGGAAATTAAAAAACTTTTTACAGTGTATGAAATAAATGATGTAAAATTGAATTTGTAGAGTGAAAAGTAAAGTGATATGTAAACATTTTAATAATGGCTTTCTCTGGCTGGTGGAATTGTGAGTGGTCGTTTTCAAAATTGCCACCATGAGAGCATATTATTTTTAGAATCAGAACAAAAAGATACATATATAATTCCTGTGCTACATGGTGTGGAATGATATGAGAAAGGCGGAAGGGAGCTGGGGTTACAGAAATGTACAAGACAGACATGTCCCTGCCCTCATGAGACCAATAATCTGGTGGGAAAGACAGACCAATCACAAGGAAATATGAGTGAATCAGAAAAATGTCGGAGGGCAAATGCTCTGGAGGAAAGAAAACAGGATCTGAGATACAATGTAGAAGGGGATGAGCTATTTGCAGAGTATATCTGGGAAGGCTCCTTTGAGGTTGTGACATTAGAGCAAAAAGCTAAAAGGCAAGAGGGAGCCAGCTATAGAAAATTTAAGGGAGAATCATCTGAGCTAATCTATCACTCTTTTATGGTGATATTTGATGTAGACACACTGAGCTTCTGTCAGATTCCTGTGTCCCTAGTTCCACAGGACAGTGCCAAACCAAAGATCAGATTATGGGTAACACAAGAGGTGGGTGCTCTGTTGCTAAGGAGCCAATACCATACTAAAAACTATACTCTAAGGTAGGGAGGGAGGTGTCTTAGTCCATTTGGGCTGCTATAACAAAACACCTTAGACTGGGTAACTTATACACAGCACAAATTTATTGCTCACAGTTCTGGGGGCTGGAAAACCCAAGATCAAGGCACCAGGAGATTCAGTGTCTGGTGAGGGCTGTCTTCGGATGGCTCTGTTTTCATGGCCTGATCATCCCTTAAAGTCCCATCTCTTAGTACTATCACATCATATTGTTAATCAGGTTTCAACATATGAATTTTCTGAGGGACATAAATATTCAGATCAAAGCAGGGGGCTAGGTGGAAGGTCCCATCCCTCACTAGAACCAGGGAAGTGGGTGAAGAATTGCTTCATGGTAGCCTTGCATAATAGAAAGGAGAGTGGAAAAGGGTCTTGTGGCAGCTCCTCACAAGACTTCCCATCTTCTGACATTCCTGGGAGGATCATCAGGCACTCCGCCAAGACTGAACTCAGACTGTGGTTGAGCCTTGCCTCTGTGGCCTGTGTGAAATCTTTCCCTTGCACTCCTTGTGCCTCATACATGCCAACCACACTTTTGTCCCAGGGCCTTTGCACGTGCCATTTCCTTTTACAAGAATACTCTTCTCCCAGTTATCTACACAGCTATCACCGTTATTCCTTTAAATGCTTCTCAAATGTTACTTCTCAGTGAGTCCTTCCCTGACCAACTAGTTTAAAACTGCAATCCAGAGGCAGAGCAAGAGGGCCAAATAGAAAACTCTACTGATCATCCTCTCTGCAGGAACACTGAAATGAACAACTGTCCACACAAAAAAAGCACCTTCATAATAACTGAAAATCAAGTGAGCAATCACAGGTCCTGGTTTGATAAGAACCAAAAATCAGGTGAGTAATTATTGTTCCTAGTTTTAACTTGATATCACTGAAAGAGGCACTGAAGAGGGTAGGAAAGACAGTCTTGAGTCACCAATGCCACTTCTCTCCCATCCCCTGGCAGTGGCCAGTAGTCTGGCATGGAGAAGGAATCTCTGAACCTGGTAGAGGGAGAGTGCAGTGATTGTGAGATTTTACATTGAAACTCAGTGCTGCCTTGTCAAGTGGAAAGCAACACCGGGCACAGCTCAGCTGGCACCTATGTAAGGAGCATTTAGACCAGCCCTAGCCAGAGGGGAATAACGCATCCCAACAGTTAGAACCTGAGTTCTGGCAAGCCCCACCACTCTGGGCTAACATTCTGGGGTTCTAAATAAACTTGAAAGGCAGTCTAGGCCACAAGGACTGCAATTCCTGGGCAAGGCCTGGTGCTGAACGAGGCCCAGAATCAGTGAACTTGGAGTGCACGTGACCTAGTGAGATGCCAGCTGACGTGGCCTAAGGAGTGCTTATGTCATCCCTCCACTAACCCCAGGCAGCACAGCTTGCAGCTCCAGGAGGAGAGGGAAGAGTAAAGAGGACTTTTTCTTGAAACTGGTATACCAGCTCAGCCACAGCAAATTAAAGTACCAAGCAGAGTCCTGAAGCCCCTGTGGGTCATAGCTCCTGGACAACATTTCTCGACCCACCCTGGGCTAGAAGGGAACCCACTGCCCTGAAGGGAAGGACCCAGTCCTGGCAGAATTCAACAGCTTCTGACTAAATAGCCCTTGGTTCTTGAATAAACATCAACAGCAGCCAGGCAGCAGTCACCACAGACCTTTGGCAAAGCACAGTACCATGCTGGCTTTAGGTGTGACCCAGAACATCCCCAGCTGTGGTGACTATGAGGAGGGACTACTTTTGCTTGAGAAAAGGAGAGGGAAGAGTAAAGCAGACTTTGTTTTGCAGCTTATGTACCAACTCAGCCACAATGGGGTAGAGCACCAAAGAGGCTCATGAGATTACCAATTTCAGGCCTTAGTTGTTGGATAGCATTTCTGGACCTGCCCTGAGCCAGAGGGGAGCCCACTGCCATGAAGGGAGAGTCCCAGGCCTGGCAGTATTCAACATCAGATGATTAAACAGCCCTTGGACCTTGAAGGAACATCAGTGGTAGCCAGACTGTACTTGTCGTGGGCCTTGGGTGGTGGTAGCCGTGGGGAAGGCATGACCTCTGCTTGGGGAAAGAGGAGGCAAGAATGGGAAGGACTTTGTCTTGTGGCTTGGGTGCCAGCTCATCCACAGTAGAATAGAGCACCAGGTAGATTCCTAAAGTTTCTGAGTCCAGGCCCTGGCTCCCTGATGGCATCTCTGGACCCACCTGGGACTGTGGGGACTTGCTGCCCTGAAGGGAAGGATACAAGCCTGGCTGGCTTCACCACCTGCTGATTGCAGAGTCCTAGGGCCTTGAGCAAACATAGGTAGTAGACAGACAGTGGTTATCACAAGCCTTGAGTGAGGCACCAGTGCCATTCTGGCTTCAGGTGTGATCCAGTGCAGTCCCAATTGTGGTGGCCACAGGGGTGCTTGTGTCATCTCTCCCCCAGTTCCAGGCAGCTCAGCACAGATACATATCTACACACACACACACATACACACACACACACACACACACACACAGAGAGAGAGAGAGAGAGAGAGACTGAGAGATTTCATATCTTTGGGAGAAATTAAGGAAAGAAAACAAGAGTCTCCGCCTGGTTATCCAGAGAATTCTTTTGGATCTTACCCAAGACCACCAAGGTGGTACCTTTACAAGTCTGAAAGAGCCACAGTGTTACTGGGCTTGAGGTGCCCCCTGATGCAGATATGGCTGCAGTAACCAAACACTTAGATCATAACACCCAAATCCCTTTGAATACCTGGAAAGCCTTCCCAAGAAGGATGGGTACAAACAAGCCCAGATTGCAAAGACTAGAATAAATACTTAACTCTTCAATGCCCAGACACTGACTAACATCCATAAGCATCAAGACCTTCCAGGAAAACATGACTTAACCAAATGAACTAAATAAGGCACCAGGGATCAATCCCAGAGAGACAGAGATATGTGACTTTTCAGATTGAGAATTCAAAATAACTGTTTTGAGGAAACCCGAAGAAATTCAAGATAACACAGAGAAGGAATTCAGAATCCTACCAGATAGACTTTAAGAGATTGAAATAACTTAAAAGAATCAAGCAGAAAATCTGGAGCTAAAAAATGCAACTGGCATACCAGAGAATGCACATTGCTCTTTAATAGCACAATTGATCAAGCAGAAGAAAGAAATAGTGAGCTTGAAGATAGGCTATTTGAAAACACACAGTCAGAGGAGACAAAAGTAAAAAGAATAAGCACGTGCTTATGTGTAGGTTGGGATCCAGGGTGTGTGTGGGTGGGAGGATGGCAAAGTTTTTGGTAATTTCAATATCTGCATAGATAATTCTACTCTCTGATCTCCTACTCCCTTGACCTACTCTCCACTGGTGCTCTTGCCCTGTTCTCTACCTCAGCCACTTCCTTCTACACTCATCCTAAGACCTGGTTGACATCTATAACCACCATCTCTCCAGAACCTCCATTTCATGCATCCAGCTCTCCAACCACCAGCTCACTCCTTTTAGTATTACGACAGTCCTCTGACCCCTATGGGGACCCTCAGACCAAAGATTCTACTGTTGATTTCACTCTCCTTCACCAAACCCTGCTTCTGTCCTTACCTCCCTCCTTACCCAGCCTAAAATCCATGGTCAATCATTATCTTTTCTCCCTTGAATCCACATAAAACTACTGTGTCCCTCCATTATATCCCTGTACTCATCTGGCAAAACCCCAACCCTGATGAAATCCAACTCTACCTACTCTAAATCTCCACAAGAACAATTGAATATGGTTGGAGAAAGCCATGCACATATGTTGAGTAGTTTCACTTTAAAATAATGACCATCAACCCTCAAGCGGGCCCTCCATGCAGCCCAGAAATCACTCTACAGTTCCACAGAACATCCACTCTCCTGGCTCCCAGAAGAAGACTATTTCAAGCCTTCTCTCCTCAAACCACTGACATCCCTCACCCCCAACTCCCAACTGGTGGCTTGGCTTTCTGTGTCACTGGGAAAATAGAAGCCATCAGAAGAGAACTTTTCCAAGCTCTGCCATCGCCTCTCCCACTTACCTACATCTGTGTCTCTCCCTCCTGCATCACCAATTTTTCCCACGTTACTGGCACATTAGCATACAAACATGTTACTGGGCTGGAATTTATCCCATATTTTAAAAATACTTTTATCTTGTCCTCTCATATCCCTACCACCCCCAACCCCAGCTTCTCTGTTCTCCTTTACAACAAAACCCCTTACAGTACTTGTCAATCATTGGGTACTCACTGTTTTCAATTCCTTTTCTCCTACTCTTGTCCCTCCACATTTTCCTGGAAATGGCCCCTGTAAAGACATTCATGACCTCCACGTCGACAGACATAATGCTCAATTCTTTGTCCTCTTCTTATTTGTCCAGTCCATAGGATTGGAATAGCTGCTCACTGCCTCTTTCCTGATACACTTTCTGCAGTTGTCTCTATGTCTTGCTGCACCCCTCCTGCCTCACCCATCGCTCCTTACCGGCTCCCTTGCTGGCTCTTCCTTGTCTAAATGTAGCATTGCCTGGGGCTTTGTTCTGGGGCTGGTTTGCTATCTCTACATTCATTATCCTGTGGATGATCCGATCCAGTCTCATGACTTGTAATATGAATGAAATGTTACTCATTCTGTGATTATATCTCCAGCCTTGATAGTGCCCCTGAACTTCACACACGTCTACATAACCCATTCCATCACTGTTTTTCTTATCTCAGTTAAAGGGCCTCCATCCTTCCTGTTCCCTTGACTGAAAACCTTAGTGCCATAATTGATTTCTGTCTCTGTCCTAGCTCAACTCCAAACTGGCATCAAACCCTAATGACTCTTCCCTCAAAATCAATCTTGAATCTGTTTGCTTCTTACCACCTCCACTGCATTGCCTGTTGTAAAATAGAAATCGGATCGTGATAACTAACCATTGACTCAGAATCCTCACTGTCTCTCCACATGACTCTGACTAGTAGCCAAAGTCCTGACAGTGGTCTACAAGGCCCTGCATGATCTCTCGCTACCCTCATCTTAACTACTCTGACCTAGTTGCCTACCATCCTCCTCTCTGGCTTGCTTCACTTCAGCACAGCAGCCTCCTGCGTAACCCTAGAACATGCTAAGCTTCTGCTCCCAGGGCTCTTGCACTTGTGAATTTCCCAACCTGGAATAGGATGGCCCCTCACCTCTTTCAAATCTTGGTTCAAATGCCATCTTCTCAGTGGGACATTCCCTGACTACCTTATTTGAAATCGCTGCTTCACTTTTTCTTCATGGCACCAATCATCATCTAGCATCCTGTATCTTTGACTTGTTTTTCTTTTTTGTGTGTCTAATATCCATGAGGTTAGGAGTTTTTATTTAATTTTTTGGCTTCTGTAATCCCAAGTCCTAGAACAGTGGACAGCACGTAGTATCGCTGAGTAAATACTTGATGTAGGAGTTGGTTCAGTCTGTCTTAACAAAGTAGGTACTGTGGACTGGGTGGCTTGAACAATAGAAATGTATTGTCTTCCAGTTCTGGGGGCTGGAAGTCTGAGATAAAGGTGTGGGCAGGGTCGGTTTCTCCCGAACCTCTCTTGGTGGCTTGTGGATGGCCACACTCTCCCTGTGTCTCCACATAGTCATTCCTCTGTATGTGCCTGTGTCTTAATTTCCTCTTCTTATAAGGACTCTAGTCACACTAGATTAAGGCCCAGCCTAATAACCCTATTTTACCTTAACAACCTCTTTAAAGGCCCTATTTCGAAGTATGATCACATTCTGGAGTACTGGGGATTAGGACTTCAACATGAATTTGCAGAGGGACACAACTCAATCCATGACACCTGATTAACTTGTTGATCGGTTTGCAGAGATGGAATGAGTCTCTTACAGGGTAAGGATCTATGCTTAGGCTCAGTCAGGACATAAAAGGTTGGGAGCAGCAGAGCCCAGATGAAGTTATCCGTTCAATTCTGGAATGGATGAGTGTTGGGGAAAGAGTGGAAACTCTGGGAGTAAATGAGGTTGGCAGAGACTGCTCCTCTTAGCCAAAGGGTGAGGCACAGGGATGGGGCTGGGGAGGGGCAATGTGGAGGAAGGTAATGGAATTGGTGGTGATGAGACATGAGGAAAGAGGCAACTGGTCAAGGCTTGCAGAGGGGAGAAGGTGAGGAGTCACAAGTGGTGGGTGATTGAGAATTCTGTTCCCTGGGGTAGGATCCGGGATATTGGAAATGCCACCCACAGGCACGATGGCTTACATACTTTATGGGACCCAGTGAAAGTGAAAATGAAGGCCTCTTGTTCAAAAAGCATTAGAATTTCAAGATGGTGATAGCACAGCCTGAGCCAAGTGTCCAGAGCCCTCTTAAGCACAGGGACCTGTCTGACTCCATGGGTCATACACCCACAATACCGGCTCTGCCAAATGGGATTTGGAACAGAAGTGGGGGCAGGTAAGAAGGCAATGAAGGCCTTCTCAGCCCCAGCCCCTCCAGCCTCAGCTTTACAAGTCTCTAGAGAGCACCAGCTGTGGATGAGGCTCCGTGCGAGATGCTAGGGACACAGAAAGAGACAAGGTCCCTGGCCCCAAGAGAGGAGGCAAGTGTGCACATAAGTGAGCTACCAAATGAACACAAGGTAGCTGGATGCAGGCCAGCTGATGTACATTAAGCTCACACTTAAGCGCCAGGCACATTCTATGTGATTAGCTCCATTACCCGCTTAGCGATGCTTTGAGGCGGGCACTGTTAGCATCATTCTCATCTGAAAGGTAAGGAAACCGAGATGCAGAGAGGTCAAACACTTGCTGGAGATAATAGAGCCTATTATGTAGTACCACCAAGAGGTGCAGCAGGCAGTACGCTCCAGAGGCACTGCTATTCCTCCTCCCCCACTTTGCTATCCACCGAGGCCCCCATGTTCGTAGTCTCTGCAGATAGTCCTGAGTGGAATGGCAGACTGGGGTGCAGGGAGGATCCTGCAAGACCTCACAGTAGAGATGTCATGCATACTGTGTGGGAAGAATGAATGCAAGTGCTGCAGGTCCACAGTGGGAGGAAAGGCATTCTGGGCAGTGGGAAGTAGAAGGAGCCTCATGTTGCTGGAGCCAGAAGCCAAAGTGGGAGTGCCAGAAGGAGGGCAGAAGCCATAGACCCTTGTGCACATACTGGAAGAGCTGCTTTTTTAACAGTCAGGTGTACAAGGGTCTATGCGGTGTTAAGATCAGGATGGGAACATACTGGTGGGCTAGGAAACTCAAGAGGTTAGTTCCAGAAGAGCCTGTGGAATTCTTCCCCACAGGCTCCGGAGGCATGGGGGAAGGCCATAGAAGAGCTGTGGTGGGTAAGGAAGATTCCTGCAGCCGTGGAATAGCAAGCAAGCTAGGGAAGAACTCTAACAGGAGGCAGAAATGGAAGGGAAAGTACCATGCGGGGAGAGAAGTGTAGGGGCGGGCATCGGGGGAGCTAGGGGAGCCAGGCCCTGGGGGTTGGAGGGGAGGCGGCCGGTGGCAATGAAGGCCTTCTCCCACTCCTCTTCCGCGCCCTGGCAAGGCAGGTTGCTAATACCCGCCCTGGGATAGGGGTGGGAGTGGTTCTGGAACCGCCTTCTGAGACTCATTCCCATCAAAAGCAACACTTGGGGTGGAGGGAGGAAGAGGACGCCAACCCCAGTGCCTGGCCGGGTTCTAGATGTGCAGAGAACAAAAAGGAACCCTGAAAACCCAGCATCCCCTTCTCGGAGGGAGCCTTTCCTAGACCCAGAACCTCAGCCCACCCGGAACCCCCTTGCCCCTCTCTTAGCAGTGGACCTGTCTTGTGGTTCCTCCCGGACTAGTGGAATCTCTGCTATGCGTCTTGTCCTGCCATGCTAAACCTCTCACAGTGCGGCCTCCGAAGGAGCCCCCACCTAGCCCTCCTTGCAGTCGCGGAAGATTCCCTCTCCCCTTACTGAGCCTTAGTTTTCCAAACCCATTTCCTCCTTCAACTCTCTGCAGCCTCGCGAGTGAGGCAGAATTCTCCCCATTTCTCGGACTTTGCAGGAGAGAAGCCTGCCTTCCCGGGGCAGGGTGGGGGTAGGTAAGTGAGGAAGTCAAGGTCACCCAGTCATTGGCGGAACGCGGCCTTCGACTCGGCCCTTCTTCCGAGGGCCCTGTGGATCCCTGGCAAGGCAGGCCTAGGTTGCAGGCCAGCCCCCCTCTCTTTTCGGCGGCCCCAGGAGCCCGGCAGGCCTGAATGGCAGGTGAGCCCGGGGTGGGGACAGGACGCGGGTTGGGCTGCGCAGGGACGCCTGGCGCGCGGGCCTTGGGAGCGGCCGCCCGAGCTCCCTGCTGCGCCGTATCTTCCGAGGGCCCACGCCTTGGGTCACGACTGGACCAGGGCTTTGGCCAAGGGTCCTCTGTGTGCCCCAGGCCCGCCAGTCAGGCCCCGCCCCCGGCGGCACGGGCGGGGGCAGGGGCGGCGCCGGCAGAGTGGGGCGCGGGCGCGCGGTGCTCGGTGCGCGCCGCCGCCCCTCCGGCCCAGCTTGCCCGCCCGCTCTCCCAACCCCCTCGGCCCACTCCGTCGCCCCCACCCCTCCTTCCTCCACTCGGCCAGGCGGCCGGCAGCCCGGTGCGCGGGGCAGCGCGACGATTGCGGCCTGGCGATCGGGGCACTGCGGTCGTGGCGCGCGAGGCGCGGGGCGCGAGGCCAGCCCTGGCGCGGCGGGGTGTGGGGGGCGGGCAGCTGCGGAGCCCCCAGAGGAGAGCAGGGGCAGGCAGGGGGGTGCCGAGGTAATGGGCAGGGCCTGGGCGCCCGGCTGCGAGGGGCGGGGGCTCCAGGCGCACTTCGGCCCTGGAGGGGCGGGCGACAGGGTGCCCGGGGCGGTGGGAGGGCAGCGGGGAGGGGAGGAAGGGAGGGAGGAGACGGCTGGGCCGGACCTGGGGGCTTGGCCGACGGGGAGCAGGTGGGCGGGGACAGGGCCCCTGCTGGAAGAGGCGCAGCAGCGAGGTGGCGGGCTGCGTGCGCAAACAGGGCGGCCGCCTTCTGGGCCCGGAGAACGGTGAGGCCATTTGGGTTGGGTGTCCCAGTCCCGAGGGCACGGTTCTGTATCCAGGGCCAGCGAGCTGGGTGCAGGGCATTGTTGGGGAGGGAAGATCTAGAGGCCCGGCCCGGCGAAGGTGATGGGGGGTCTTGAGCAGACCCGGGAGAAGAGTGTTGCTGGGTCAGGGCGCTGGTGTCCAGCGAAGGTGGGCGAGGACAGGCACTTTCAGGGCTGGCCTGAGTGGAAAGGGACAAGGGGGCCCCAGAGTTTGAGTTTGAGCATAATTTGGGAGTTGTCGTGTCACTGGGTGGGTCGATGAGTCATGCGATTTGGAGAACCCTTTCCTGGCGATCAGTTCTGAGGGATGGAAATAAAGTCTAGGGTTTGGAGAAGTGGTTTGGAGGCCACGTCTTGGGACCAGGTGCTCTGGTGGTCATCAGGCTTCATGTGAGGGACTTTGGGAGTTGTGTCCCAGAGGGCTGAGATTCAGAAGCTTCAGTCTGGGGTGGAGTTAAGTAAGGTCTTTGTGGTGGCCAGTTCCCTGCCTTCCTTCCTTTCCAGGCTGTCAGGATTCAGCTGTGTTCCTGCGGGGAGTGGGTTAAAAATTCCTTCCGCCTACAGTCAGCTTTACAGTATCCACCAGGGGCAGGAGGGACATACACATGTGTGGCTGCAGCATCATTCTCTGTCGTGGAGCCCTCACGATTGCTTCCTTATTGTTGCCATAGTAACTGTCTATTGATGGTGTATTTATAGGGGAAGGAGCAGGCGCTACATTTTGGGGAGGGAGGGGGAAGAGGCCTCATGGCAGGCAGCAGCAGCAGTGAAGGTGGCTACAGAATTGCTAATGGAGTGGGCCATGCCATGGGAACTGTTTTGGGGGTGTTTCTGGCTCGACTGAAGCTTAAAAACAAACTGATGACTTTAGCAGGTGCGTCAGGATAACATGTATTCGGGTCTATGATAGGTGTCACATATAGCCACCTTTGACCAAGGCTAGGTGTGTGGGGGACAAAAGATGGATATATGTAATCTATGATGTAAATTTTTCCCCATTTAAAAAAAAAACACTGCAGTTTCCTTTGATAAGCAATGCAATATATTTTTCTCTCTTCCCTTATTAAGACTATATGCATTCTTCTCAAACCCAGATACAACAGCTCCATTTTTCTTCAATCAAAAAATCCTTGCCATGAGGCATACTATATCCACACCCTCACCACATAAAGCTCAGGTATCCATAATGCAAGCAGAATTTTGAGATCGTATTCCATCTTGGTTCTGACAAACATTGAGGGCCAACTGTCTCACAAGGCAGGCCCATCTGTTGACAAATTCACATGTTGATGGTTTTGAGAGGGATTGTTGCAGGGTTCAAAAGAGAAAGCCCCTTGACGTGGCGTTTCCACAAATAGATGTCAGATTTGCTGTTTTACTTTTAATTTTCTTTTCTTTATTTTCTCTCTTTCTCTCTTTCTTTCTCTCTTTCTTCCTCCCTTCCTTCCTTCCTCCCTTCCCTTCCCTTCTTTCCTTCCTCCTTCCCTTCCCTTCTCCTTCCTTCCTTCCTTCCTTCCTTCCTCCCTCCCTCCTTCCCTCCCTCCCTCTCTCCCTCTCTCCCTCTCTCCCTCTGTTTCTCTCTTTCTCTCTTTCTTTCTTTCTGGCTTTGTAGCCCAGGCTGGAGTGCAGTGGCGCAATCTCAGCTCACTGCAATCTCCACCTCCCTGGTTCAAGTAATTCCCGTCTCAGCCTCCTGAGTAGCTGGGACTACAGGCATGCACTGCAGCACGCCTAACTAATTTTTGTATTTTTAGTAGAGATGGGGTTTCACCATTTTTTGGTCAAGCTGTTCTCAAATTCCTAACCTGAGGTGATCCACCCACCTCAGCCTCCCAAAGTGTTGGGATTACAGGCATGAGCCACCGCGACCAGCCTAAATTATTGATTTATATCCTAACTGTTTGCCAAAAGGATTAGGTGGCATATTATAAATGCACAATAAGACACTGGAAACATAAATAGAAAGCTGTGTACCACATCGCAGGACAGAAGCATATGTGCTTAACAGCTGGGCTTCCAGGTTGCCTGTGCTTGACTGGCAATAGTGACGCTGAACTTCCTGGCAGCCTAGGCAAAAAGGAGGGCTCAATGGATTCCACAGTTCACGTGTCTTGCATCCAGTTAGTCATAAAACCAGAGCTTCTGCTTGGGGAGGGGAGCAGTGGGGTGATTGCTCCCAGATGTGGACAGCTCAGCAAGGGCTCTAGAATGTGTGTATGAGTGGGCGTGTGTATTGCGGGGAGGGACAGAGGGAGCAGTGTGCTGTGACCATGGTTTAAGTACTGGCTGGATAGCTCCTTAGCAGGAGAAAGGTTTTGTGACAATAGCTCACATTAGGGGCAACTCTTCTAGTTAGCATCTCAGTGTTGGTCATCTAAATTCATGTCTTGGTACTCTACTGCTATGGGCTTTAATGCAAAGAGAGAAGAGAGGCCTGGTTCCAGAAGATTCCAGGTATCTTGCCTCTTTGTCTGGTGAAGATGAACACAGTGGGTCACCTGGGTTTGGGCCTTCTGAATATGCCTGGGAATATGAAGAATGCAGCATTGTTGTGCATGGAGGATGAGACCCTGTAGATGATGTGTCCCCTGACAGTTGCTATAGGCTAGTCCCAGCAGGGCAGTGACTTTTGAGTTGGTTGATGCTGTGCTAGCTTTGTTTTCAGGGAACATGCTTGTCATTGGAGGTATCTGTGACTCACCATTGTGATCAAAATTAGTTGTGAATTCTGGTCTTGCCACTGTCACTGTTGATTTGCTTAACCTTGTCTGAGCCCGTCTCTCTGGGCTTTATTTCCTCATCTGTCTCTGAGGTCCTTTCCAATTGGAAGTTGCAAAGATTCATTGAGGGGAGAAAGGAAGGAGGAGCCTCAGCCTGTAGGAGCTTTCCTTTTTTAAAGAAAAAGGTCAACCCTTGGTTCTTATAGATGCTCAGAACATGTTCTTGGGGGAAAACGCTGAAAGGTTTGCTTTGGGCCCTACTGGGCCTGGGGAGGTCTCTGGAGAACAGCTTGGGGCAGAAGGAGAAGCAGCGGAAGCTATGGGTGGCTGCATGGAGGACGATGCACCCCACAAGGTGCTGCTTCAACCTTTTGACCAGGCCAGTGGGAGGCGGGCACATCCCAGAGCCAAGAGTGTGCCCTGTAAATTTCTACATGTGGTTTCACTGCAACTTTGCTTTTCTCTTACTCCAGAGAAGTGAGACCCTGCAGCTGAGGGAGCATCATGGCAGGTGAGTTTTTCCAGGCCCGGGCAGAGCCGTGGAGGGCCATGCCTAGGGGTTCATGAGTCAGGTTTCAAGTCCTTCCCAGCTTCCCTGCCCCCCACCCCCCAAGTGGGCCTGTAACCATTTTCCAAATGGCTGAGTAGCAGTTTTGCCCTCTCAACTCTTTGGCTCCCTTCTGGAGCATATGTCACTTGTAGATGTGTACCTGCCCAGGCTTCCCTGAGTGACACTAACGTGACAGGCCATAGGGCCTGGGGAAGGGTGCCTGCCTGCTGGCAAAGACATGCCAGCTTGGGCATCCAGGGGGAGTTGCTTTACATGGGAACCCACCTCTAGATGAACAACAGGAGCAAACGTCACCTCTTCTTTCATCCTTCACAGTCTCAACTTAGGCTTATGTGGGTGCAGAGCTCAAGCTATTCTGGTCAGCCTGGTTGTAGCTGGGTCTCTGTCTCCGGAATAAGTAGATATGCCCACCATCCAAAGACGGTGTTGTAGGGGGAGTCTGTGCCCCGTCTGTAAAGGCTTAGACTCTCCATCTGAACCCTGCTACTTCCCATCCCCAGAGGTGCACTTAGGCTCGTGTATGCCCACTTGTCTGATCTAGCCTAGGCTGGCTTTGCATTAGACTTTCTTGAACAAGACTATTGAGGCCAGACCACCTGGTGGCACAGGTGGATGTTCAGGTGGAGGAACGCCACCCTGGTAGAGTCTTCTAGGATTATCTGGTATTAGTTCCACCAGTATCAGCCTTAAAGAGGAATACATTCTCATTGCAAGGGCTCCAACTTTCACTTTTCAAGGTGATGCAGAAGATACTGGAGATTTAGTCACTGAAGATTGCCTACTCACAATTCTTATTCTTTCTTGTTCCTGTGCAACGTGCACTTTCCTTGTAGTTGGCTCCCATTTTCTTCCATGTAGCCAGGGGCCTGAGCCTTGTTGGGGCCGTGGTATTCTAGACAGGTATATCATGGCACCATAGAATGTCAGCCCTTCCATCCCTTTTACAAAGGGCCGGCCATGTCCTTTGATCAGAAGCCTGGTGTCTTGCCTGCTCACTCGGCCTTGTTTCCCTGCATAATTATGCTTCAGTTGCTGGGCTGGGCCTGGTTTGAAGGAGCCTCTGGGCATCTCCCCACTCCAGGCCTCAGTAGGGCTCTCTCTTCAGTGTTTCTGGAGGCCAAGGATGCCCATTCGGTCCTGAAACGATTCCCTCGTGCCAATGAGTTCCTGGAGGAGCTGCGCCAGGGCACCATCGAGCGAGAGTGCATGGAGGAGATCTGCAGCTACGAGGAGGTCAAGGAAGTGTTTGAGAACAAAGAGAAAACGGCATGTACCACCCTGGGGCTGGTTCTGGGAGTAGGAGTAGCCTCAGGAATAGCAAGAACAGGCCCTGGTAATGCAGACGAATCAGAAGCAAGGAAAGACACGCAGCCTAAGGCATAGCCACTAGGGCCATCAAGGAGCAGATAAAGTACGTACAGTCCCATTGCCTGACTCTTCCGGGGTCCTCCTCACTTGGGAGCATTGTCCTTTGCCCTTGGTACATTCTGCTGCCTCTCTGGTAACTCGCTGAGACAAGTCAGATGGGGAAGGGTAGGAAGCACCAGACTTACTGAAGGCCTCTGAGCCCACCTGGAACTTGAGCTTCTCTTAAGTACCACTTTTTCTTTTGCAGATGGAGTTCTGGAAGGGGTACCCAAATGCAGTCTACTCAGTTCGAGACCCCTCGCAGAGCTCAGATGCCATGTACGTGGTGGTACCCCTTCTGGGGGTGGCATTGCTGATTGTCATCGCCTTGTTCATCATCTGGAGGTGCCAGCTGCAGAAAGCGACCCGTCACCACCCCTCCTATGCTCAGAACCGGTACCTAGCCAGTCGCGCCGGGCACACCCTCCCCCGGGTCATGGTGTACCGGGGTACTGTGCATAGCCAAGGGGAGCCTTCTGGGCACCGAGAGGCAGCGAGCAGCCCCCAGGTGGTGCTGGGGCCCAGTCGGGGGGCCAGGACCACAGTCCGGCTCGAGAGCACCCTCTACCTCCCTGAGCTCTCTCTCTCCAGACTGTCCAGCACCACCCCTCCCCCCTCCTACGAGGAGGTGACTGCGCCCCAAGAGAGCAGCAGTGAGGAGGCCAGCGTGTCTTACAGCGACCCACCCCCAAAGTACGAGGAGATAGTGGCCGCCAACCCTGGCGCTGACAAGTAGTGGGACGTTTGTGCCCTGTCCTGGATGAACGCCTCTTTCCGAGGTCTCCTATTTTCTTTTTAACTTTTTAAAGACTGTGCCACCACAAAACAGCCTTAGCCTCCTTGTTGCCAAATAATTCCCTAACTGTGGAGTTTTAGGAAGTCAGTTGTCAGAGATAGGTGGGGAGGGTGGGGGTAGGGACCAGGCATGAGTCGAAGCCCCCGGGAAGAGCCAAAGGCCAAAGTGCCCAACTCTTTGGGATGACCCCCAAGCCTCCAACATCCTGTCTTTCTATCAGGAACTGGCTTCTCTTATGCCAAAGGAATAACCCCATTGAGTTGATTGTGGCCAGAATGTCCACAGGCCTGGCCCGGGGGCTGTGGGACTGGCTGGAGGCCTGTCTGTGTCTAGAGCTCTGGGCCACAGGGGTATGGGAGGGAAGCCAGCCTTTCAGCACCCCTTACCCTCCACAGTTCTGTGCTTTCTGTCCTTGCTTACATTTGGAGGACAGGGACAAGGATTGAGCAAAAACAGAATGAAAAAATCATGACAAATAAATAATTAACACAATACAACAAAACTCTAGCACCCGGACCGTTCATAGGAGGCCAAGGGAAATTCATCACACGGATCCGTGATGTCCGCCTTCCCTAAAAGCTGTCCCCACACTCGTGGAAGGAGGACAGGGTGTGTGAAGGCTGAGGGCCAGAGGGCTGGGTGGCAGAGTTTCCTCTTCCACATTGACCAAGGGGCCCACGTGGACTCTGCCATTCAGTTTCTAGTGTGCTTGTCTCTCCAGACATGTGGACCAGCTGTGTTCAAACCACTACCCACTGGCATGAGCCTACTTTTTGTGAATGGTGCATTGAAATTGAACTTCAGATTGAGGATTTCTCCTTAATGATGGTGCCCGTCTCGGGAGAAGATCCTAAAGTGTCCCTTTTAAAACATTTATTTGTGGAGAAGCCCGTGGCCTGGGGTTGAAGGCCCATTTGGGGTTTGCTCTGCTGTTGCCAGGTGCCAGTGTGTTTTCAGTGAGGCTTTGGACAGCAGTGGGGCGGAAGGCACCTGCCCTTTAACTGTCAGTGACCATGCTAGACACTGTTGATACCACCTCCCCCTACTTCCGTCTCCACCCTCCTGACCTCAACACCAAACCATTTCTCCTCTGTGGTGCTTTAAAAATTGTAGCAAATTTTTGTGTGGTGCAAGAATGCATGGCCTGGGTCTATTGGCAACCACAGCAGTTTAAAATCCACTGAGTTGACAAGCTTTTTTCTGTCAAAATATCTCTCTAAGGCAGACATTGGGACTCATTCCTTGAATGCAGCCCTGCCTTCAGGCCACAGAGGACTTCCGGAGGCTGCTCTAGCCCTGAGGACTTGCCCTGGGGCGTGCTTCCAGTTAGGAGGCTTGTGTCCCTACCCCAGTGAGGCCACCAGCTTGGACCACTCCACCCTGTGGCTTCCCCCTACGTCACAGGCCCGTTGGAGGCTGACTGAGCAAATGCCTGCGAAGTGCTTGAATTGCCGGGGAGCCAGCGAGGTTTGCCTTAGGAAGAGTCTTCAAGAAAGGTGTAGATTATAAGGGAGCAGTCTTAGCTGAGGCCCTCATATGCCTCTGATGTTGAGTCTCCACTCGGAGAGTCAATCTCCCGTCAGTTGACCCTTTCCATCCTCTCGTCCTCCCTTTCCAGAGCTCCCTGATGCCACAGATGCTGAGCAGGTGACATTCTACCTTTCATTTCTTTGTCTTTCCCTCCCCTGGGCCTTCAGCCTTGCACTCCTGCCCTTCGTCACAAAGGAGATTTTGGCTTAGAAGGCCCCTGCTTTTTCCATGTTGGGGGGACCTGGGGCAGCCTGAAGCTCGGGGCTAGCCCTGGCTCTCCCAGTGTTTCTTCAAGTAGGTGCCAGAGTGTGACCTGGGAGCAGGTGAGAGGAAACTTATCCCAATATGTCTACTCAGTTAACACAGAGCCAGGCATGAGCTCCACTGATCAAAGCCAAAAGGAGTTTGCCAAGAAATGCCCGCTGCCTTTGGAATCTGAGTTGCAGCTGGGTGGTAATGGGAGAGAGCAGGAAGAAGCCCAAGGCCTGGCCCATGGAGGGCAACATGTGTCCTTCAGGGGCTGAGGACAGGCCATGGGAAGAGTCACAGGTGGTTGCTTAAGGGCTGTGGTGTTCGGTTCAGATGCTTCATGGTGTTCTGCCAGGTGGGATTGCACCACGGTCTCTGGGATGGTTTTTGCAGCACATTGTAGAAAAAAAGACTGTACAGCACACAGCAGGCATCACTCCTTGCGGTGCACACTTGGCTTTTATGAATGCCCTGTACATATCTTTTCAAACTCTGTGTTTGTATGGAGGTGGATTTGATACAATGCTGACTCTTTCGTGGCTACATTTTTGCTGTTTTTGGACTTCTATGCTCACGCGCGCGCGCGTGTGTGTGTGTGTGTGTGTGTGTGTATCTACGTGTGCACGTTGCCTTTTCTCATTGCTTATCTGAAACAATAGCCGGTGTGCAGCTATATTTGTACCAGGAGGGATCCGGTCTGAAAAGAGGAATGTCACCTCCCCTCCCAGGGCTGGGTAGCCTGATGACAGGGCCCTGAGCAAGGAAAAGTGACATTAACTATTGGACACCCAACCCCCAAAGTTGTCACAGTTTGCCTCCTTGAAAAAGGCTTTGGAAGAAGACAAAGCAGCTCCATTCTGCAGGCCTCCGCCCTATGCAACCCCCGCTCACACGCCCTTTTGGCGTGGTGCCCCTGGCCCGGGCTCCTGTTCTGTGGCGTCAGCAGCTGAAAGAAATCTGAGCGCTCCTGGGCATGGTGTTTTTTTGTTTTTGTGGAAAGATGTGTGACTATTGACTTTGCGTATGGCGGGGCCAGTTAATCAGATGTTTTTCATTTTTCGAAAAGAAAAGGCTTTAAACATTTTCTTGAAATGTGACTGTCACTTGTTTTCAACCAAAAACTTTTTAAGATGTTTTAAAAGAAAAATCGAAATCCTGTCCCTCCTCCGCTTCCCATTGCCTCCGGTTTTCAAAATGAAAGCACAAGCGCAAGAGTGGGGTGCACAGGTGCCTGGCGTGTACACACCACCCACACGGCTGCGTCCAGCCCTGGCTGAGGGAGACGCAGTGCTGAGCAGTCAGCCCCGGGAGGCCTCTTTTTCAGCTTCCAATCCCACTGCCATGAATGTGAATTCCTTAGGGTGCTTCCAAAAACAGGAGTCTGCCTGATCTGTCGGACATTGCCATTTTGGTAGCCCGAATATGAGGAATTCAGGACAGGAAAGTGTCTTTTTGTCAAGCAGTCAGAGCCGGATGCTTCCCCTCTCCCAGTGGGTGGAGCATCGCAACCCCCAGCCAGAGTCGATCTTTTGACAACCCAGTGACATCCCATGAGAAGGGACAAAAGAAGTCCAGCACTGCCTCGAGATTGTTATTTTGTCCGCGGGAGAGATCGCGGAGAGTCTCTCTCGCTCACGGAGACTCTGTCTTTCTAGGAGTATGTGTGTGTGCTGTCTCATGTGTGGAGCTGCTGGTCTAGGTGGCTTTTCAGCTTGACAAGCAGTGAAGCTCCATTTCAGGACTTCACCAATTCCGAAACAAGCACAGCCCCTCACCCCCCGCCACGGAACTCTACTAATACCAATCACTATAATTAGCGAATTGAAAAGTACGGTAATCAGACTGCTTGCAACTATAGTAAAAGCCCATTAATTTGAAGCCCACTACTTCAGAACTTCGAGAAAATCACAACTTAAGACAATTCACGGTAGCTGTGATTCTGGCTACATAAAAATATTTGAAATATTCTTCCCTTTAGTCCATGTTCAGGGTCTTCTGTGTAAGAGAAATCCAGTTTAAAATGAGTCCCCTTTTCAGAGGAAAGGCTCAAGATATTAAGGATCCCTTCACCGTGCCTTCAGCTTTGCAGTTCAGCACTTCTCGTATGTTCAGGGTGATCTCTTGTTCTCTCACCATCACAGGGATGTTGAATATTGCAGCCTTTCACTCTACTCCTTTATTTATCCTGTGAATAACATAGTTTGTGGACTAGACTGCAATTTAAACTAATACACGTGATGTATCTTGCTAAATATTCTGTAAAGCAGATGCTTCGCTGTCAGACCGGCCGCTCCATCATTCGCCTCCAAATATTCAAACGTGGGAGCTTTTCCTTTCAGACTGTGGGCAGCGAGTCTCTCTCTAGCAAGAATTTCCCTGACAAACATACCCAAATAGCACACCCTCCCAAGCTCAACGCCCCAACAGTTGTCTCACTGTACTGACATCTGACTGCTGCATAGTGCCTGCCCTTCACCCACCGCCAGCCCGAGCATTAACACAGATCTTCAGGATTGGGACAAATCCCCCAGCTGCTTTTGCCTCTCAATCCATCTCCCCTCATAGATACCACTTTCCCAGGCCTGAACACATCCGTTATTTTGCTCTGACATTGTGAATTTGTGACAGTGGAAACCCTGATATGTGCAACTGAGCTTATAGAAATAATTACTGTGAAATGGATTAATTTTGGTGCCACTTTAAACTGTGCTTGTATTCACGTGTTGACCCTTGTCAGCTGGGAAGTCTGTACATTCAGTATATGTCAGCATTTCACTGGAGCCTGGCGGCAACAGACAAACTTGCTTCTGATTTCTCTCTCTCTCTCTTTCTATAATTGTTGAGTTTGGCTGTTACATTTTGTCTCCTTCTTTACAAGAAAACAATAATAATAAAGAGCAAATGGCATCCACTTGAATCCTGTCCTCATCCATCTTGGATCCCTACTGACTCCCAAATTTCCGAGGGGTATGGGTGGTTGTGAGTCAGACTGCAGATAAGGAAGAAGCCCAGACCAGTCCAGGAGCAGGAAGCAGACATGTCCTGGGTCCTAAAGTTCATCCCCAGTGTGTAAGATGATCTCCTGAGCCATCCTTCTGGGATGAGGTTGGTAAGATCGGTCAGAAATCACAGTTAGAAACTTCCTAGTCACATGATCCCTGCTTACTAACAGGTGTCCCTTGCTGGAAGGATGCCTTGCTTGGTTTCAGAGCTGGGAGAGGAGTGGAAGGTATACAATACTCAGGCTTTGCCCTGGCTGGGCTTCCTAAGTTCCAAAGATGGCAAGGGTCAGGGACTGTTCAGAGGGCAATAATGCCCAGCCTCTGCCCAGAGGAAACATGGTCTTAGCTCCCAGAGATTCCTAGCTGTGGGTATGCAGAGAGATATAGCCATGGGAAGTCGCAAGTGCTAGTAGTACCAACCCTAAGTAATGAAAGTAATCCGTCCTTTAATCGGGAAGACCCTGGAAGTGATGGGACAATGGCAGTGAAATTTGGGACCTCCTTAGAGGACTGAGTATGGAGCCCAGATGCCAGGAATGGCAGCCAGAGGCCTTGGGGAGCTGGGGCTTGAGTGATGCTAACCTTCTGGGGATGCTGGAAACTCAAAGGAAGGCCCTTCAGGCACACAGATGGGGTCATATTCTGAACATGGGTTTTGAACTTTAGGCTCTTTTGCCAGAGACAAATGTTCTAAGCAGTGACTTAGGGTCCCAGGCTAGCCCATGCAAGGAAGCTAATACATGAAGGATGCCCTGAGCTTCCAAAGTCCCCTGTATGCACCATCCAATGGACTGGGCCTCCCTTGCTAATCTAGTCACAGGTTCTGGGGCCAAGGTACTTGAATTGCTTATAGACGATGAGGGCAAGTCAGGGCCAGGGACTTAATGGGGTGACTGTGGAGGGAGATGGTTGTATCCCTAGAGACAGGGGATCAGGTGAAAGGCAGACCCTGTGCCTCAAGGGTGTGGCTTGGGAAGGTGGGGTCCCTCTCCTTGCCCTCTCCCCAGCCTCCCATCCTGCACCAGTACCACTCCCTCATAGTAGCTGACCTGAGGCTACAAGGAGTGACAGGATGGAAGGGCAGTGGGGAAGATGCCTGAATTGTGATTTTAAATGATCATAGCCAGCATTTATTGAGCTCTTAGTGTATGCCGGGCCTTGTACATGCATTGACTGACACAACCCTCTCGAGAAACTTGCGATATGGGGTTTATAACTAACCCTAGTTTATAGCAGAGGCAAGCAAAGCCAGCAAAGGCATGGCATTTGACGAAGATCTCACAGAGAGGAAGTTCTGGCTCCATCATGTGAATCCGGGTCCGTCCTGATGGCCCCACCCCAGGCCATGCACCCAGCACTG
Source organism: Nomascus leucogenys (assembly GCF_006542625.1). Classification (NCBI taxonomy): domain Eukaryota; kingdom Metazoa; phylum Chordata; class Mammalia; order Primates; family Hylobatidae; genus Nomascus; species Nomascus leucogenys. Next base: position 136,841,143 of record NC_044406.1, read on the forward strand.
CTGGTCCCTTCTGGGGAAGGGTGACTTTATGTTGGTTTTGTGTTGACTATAGATCCCTCCAGAATGCCCCCTTCCTCTCCCTGCCCTACTGGTAACCCTATTTGGGCAGGGACCATGTATAACTTTTCTCACCACTTCTGCCCTAGAACACAGCACGGTGCCTGGATCACAGCTAAGTGTTCAATTTTTTAAAACGTGTGGACTGATTGTGTTCTACAATCAGAGCCCAAGCTCCATGCATTAGTTTGCTTGGGCTGCAAAACAAAATACTACAGGCTGGGGGGTTTAAACCACAGAAGATTTTCTCAAGGTTCTAGAGGCTGGAAGTCTGCAATCAAGGTGCTGACAGGGTTGATTTCTTTTGAGGCTTGCTTCCTTGGTTTGCCGATGGCCATCTTCTCCCTGTGGCTTCACAGTATTGTCCCTTTGTTCTTTTCGGTGCTCCTAATCTCCTCTTCCTATAAGGATGCCAGTCAGATTGGATTAGGTCCTACCCCACTGACCTCATTTCCACTTAATTACTCCTTAATTACTCCTACAGCCACATGTTGAGGTCCTGGGGGTTTACAGTTTCAACATATGAATTTTAGGGGGACAAATTTTGGCTCATAATGCTCCACTCATGACGGGAAGACTCTGTTGCTCCTTCCTCCAACCTGAGCACATGATGCACATTCTGGAAAATCTTGAAGGGTGAACATCATAGCTTCTCCGAGATGCTGGCAAAGACAGAGGGGCACCTTGTCAGTCTCCAACCAGGCCCCAAAGCAGTTTCTTCCCTGCCAAGCTGGACAGACTTGGGACAGCTGCCAAAAGTCTCCACAGGGCAGGTGAGTTGGGAAAGGAGAAGTGGGCTTCAGAATGCTTCTTCCAGGGTTCTTCTGTGGGAAGTGATTTGAGAACCCAAAGCCTTAAGAATAGATACAACGTTGGTGCCCCACAGGTTGTTTTTATAGACAAAATATATTGTTTTGGGGAATCACAACACCGCCAGCTCCAATGACATTAACTTTCAGCATTTTCTCTGAAGAGCTCAAACTGTGTGATGGGTTCAGTTTCACTAGGATTTCTGAGCGATAAAAATAGAGACTGGGTAACATTTCATATCAGGCTGGTTGCATGGGATCACAGGAGCCCAGTGGGTGGGCAATTGGTGGTGGCACTGCTGGGTCCTTGGGCTGATAGGACATATAGGGGTGGGTGCTGGCAGAGCATGGTGCTCCACAAGCTGGGGCATGTAGGTCCTGGCTGCCTGGAGCTCTGGGCATAGCTGGGTGGGGGAAACATCAGAACAGCTGTAGCAATAGTGCATGATGAACTTTATGCTAGGGGAAGTCCAGGAGGGTGGGGCTGGGGGCTTCCTGAGAAAGTCTTCCTGAGGAAGCCATGGCCAACCAAAGTGAAGGATGGGTAGGAATCAGCCAAGCAAAGACCATGGAAGACAATTGAGACAGGCAGAGGGGCAGCACGTGAAGAGGCCTGGAGTTCAGCAAGTCCATCTTGGTTTTAAGGAAACAGAAGACAGGGTAGCATGAGGGGAAAGACCTGTGCAAGATGAGATTTACAAGATACATGGAGGTCAGCCTATGTGAGGCCCTTTAGGCAGTATTCAGGGCTGTAGTCTTTACCCTAGTGATAAGGGGAGGCCACCAAGGGGTGCCTTAAGGAGCAAGCGGGCATGGCCAGGCATGCTCTGCCAGCCACGTGGAAAACAGGCTGCAGGAGCTGAAGAATAAGAGAAGTCAGGGAGGTCAGGTTATTGCCATCGCCCAGGCAAGAGACAGCGATGGGATGGATGAGGCTGATGACGGAAGAGACAGAGAGAAATAGACTGTTGAGAAGGTTTTTACTCAAACTTTGATGGGCACAAGACCATCTGATTGTTTAGAATGCAGATCTCCAGACCCCACCCTCAGAGTCTGATACCTTGAGTCCAGGGTTGGGCCAGGCATGTGCATTGTGGCCAAATCACTCAGTTGATTCTTCTGCAGGGGATCTTTGGGTCACATTGGAAGAAACACTGAATTCTCTATTCAGGAGGCAGAACCACGCATGGTGACTGATTGCGTTGGGAAGGGGTAGTGAATAATCCCAGATGACTTTCAGGTTTAGGGGCTCAGACAGTAGAGTAGATGGTAGGGCCATTCCCCGGAAAGGGTCACAGTTGAGGAGGAGCAGGTTTAGGGGAGCAAAAGACCACAGGTTTGAGTTGACGTGTGGCATGTGTGGTGTATAGTGCATTTGAGTGTAGTTGAGGAGGGAGGCCTAGGCTGCAGCAGGAGAGATCAGAATTGCTTGAGGTCCCAGAAAGACAACAAGTGGTCTTGAGTGTAGACCTAATGGCCCAGGAGGGAGGCCAGACAGGTGGGAGGAAAAGCATTGGAGTATAGAGCCCTGAAAACCAAAGGACTAGAGTGTTTCTAGAAGGAGACAGTGGACAATGATGTGAAATGCTTTCAAGAAGCCAAGGAAAATGACAGCCAAAGTGAACTCATTGTATGGAGCCATCAGGGGGTCATTGGTGACCTTGGCAAGGGGTGGTTTCAGTTCCATGGTGACTGAAGAAGCCAGACTAGAATGAGCAGTGGGATGCCTGGGAGGTAACAAGTGGAGACAGTGCATATGATGGAGGCAACACTTTCCAGGAGTTGAGAAAGTTTAGTGGCAAAAGACAAGATGCTAAGGGGGGATTTTTTTGTTTTTTAACATTCGGGCCATTCCAATCCAGCCACTATTTAGTGATCTTCTAATATGCCAGGAAGCACGCTAAGTGCTGAGGAGCCAGCAAACAAAGCAGACAAGGTCTCTGTTGGTCTCTGTCTTCTAAGAGTGAAGGGCAGGTCAGAGTAGAATAGGGGCTGGAGGATGTTTTCTGAAATTCTCTGGAGCCACCTCCTCCTTGGGACTTCCTCTTGGTCTAGCGAGGACCCTGGAGTGTTAATGTGATGGCCTTGGTTTATCACCGAATCAGTGAACTGGGTCATATCTCAGCCCTCTCTTCCCTCCACTGTCCAGCTTTTCCATCTGTAAAATGGGGGCGTACTGGGAATAGTAACCACTTCATAGATGGGAACACCTGTCATTAGCTTCCTGTCTGAAAAAAAACCCATGCAGCTTCTCAGGGCTGTGCTTCCCACCTTGGGCCTTCTTCCTCCTCTCCAACATCTTTCTCCAGCTTGGAGGGGCAGCTGCTGCTTGTGTTTCGAGCAGGTCATTTTCTGAGGTTTTGTACCACATTGTCTACCTCTTCCTTTGGCCTCTGATTCTCCTGATTTTTACATACACATCACAATTCAGTCATTGGGCACAGAAACAATCAAAAGCAGATGCATTTTGATCTGAGGAGTCACCACACAGCGGAGGCCAAGGATTTTGTGAGGTCACCTTGCTCAACCCCCCTTCCTGAGGATCAAGAAAGAGACTCTTTCCCACCAGCTCCAAGGGATCTCTGGACACAACAGCAAAGTGCCCTAGCCTCTCAGCTGGGGGCAGGGTGACACTGGGCCACAGTGTGACAGATAGGCAGGAAACAAACCCCTCTGGGTCTCTGAACCTGCTGCCAGCTTCTGGGGGAAGGGTTTCTCGGGCCAGTGAAGAAAAAAGGAGAAGGCAGAAGAAGGAGCAGGCAGTGACAGCAACTGGCTGCTCTGGGAGGCGAATTTCCCCTCTTTCTGGGTGCTGTTCTTTGTCACATGCAGGGTGGTCCTGAGTTGTGTCTAGGGCAGTCAACCAACAGCAATTACCCTGAGCTCTTTGCAGCTCCACCTGAGCTGCTGAGAGAGCCTTCCCTTCTCAGGGGGAATCTCAAGGTGCTGTTCTGAAGGAACTCAGAGGCACAGCAGGATGATCTCTGGACCCCTAAGCCTGGAGGACTGGGTTGTTTGGGAACCACTTAGCATCTCAGCAACTGCAGTCCTACCTGCTGGTTTGAAAGCCAAGACTGACTCTGTGTCTGCATCTTTAACTTCCTTCTGCTGAAGCTGCTCCTCCCCCACCCCCCAGACTGTGCCAGAGTTTCCACCCATGTAGAGAAGACGTTTCTACTGATCTGAGCCCCCTTGGGATGTAGCGAGCTGCCCCAGGAGGTGTGCAGTTAGAGGCTACAGAGGCCGGGGACATTGCTTGAGACAGATCTCCCTTGGGCCCCTCCTTCTTAGGTTTGCCGAGCTACAGTGAGCACCCACCACACCCCCGGACAGGCAGAGTGCAGCAGGGTTAAGGGCATGGCCGCCACACAAACAACTGCCTGCTACTGTCCCCACAGGCAGATGGACTTCTTTCCTGTCCATTTGATTCTCTGTTCACTAGAGCATGAACTTCGTGAGGACAGGGACCTCATCTCCATCCCCAGTGTCTAGCAGACAGTCAATCTTGATTCAAGGCAGAAAGCTGGAAATCAAGGTGGCTCTGTCCCCATGGGAGTGGGTCCTAAGGGCTGCCCTAAGTGGCCCTGCTACTTTTTATTTCCCTCTCTCTGCTCACAAGGTGGCCTTCCTTCCCTGGGCCAGCTATGGTCCCTGCAGTTTGACCCTGTGTCCTTCTGTCTGTCCTTCCTGCCTCTTTAAGGAGAGGCGGGAGAGATGCAAGACTCTGCTAGTCCCCTTTCCCCTTCCTCTCTGGCATGGGGAGGGCTTTGTGGCTCCAGGGATGACCTCAGTACCAGCTGCTTCCAGGAGCAGGAAGGAGAATTGTTTACAGGTCCATAAGGTTCATTAACAAGCCAAGAGGAAGCTCTCAGCTGCCCGGAAGATCCAGGTGCACCCATTTGCTCGGGTTTGGGACTGTAGCTGCCTGAGACTGGGCTCTCAGCAGGGCTGGGAGATAGGAAGTCATCACACCCAATGGCTTTTTTACTTTCCTTCAAGACATTTGGCTTCAACGACCTCTTACATAAAGCCCCAGTATAAGAAAGTGGTAAGAGCTGAGCTGCTCTGGATGAAGAACAGTAGAGTCTGCCTTGAAGCCCAGGCAGCCCCCACACATCTCCCTGAAACTTCCACGTGAAGATGGGAAACTGAGGCTCCAAGCAGGTGAAGCAACTTGCCTAAGATGTCCCAGTGGCAGGGGTTCTGAGTCACTCACAGATGTGCTGAGTTTGGGCTAGGTTCCTGCCATCTCCTGCTGCAACTTGCAAGGGAGGTGGGAGCAGGGGGCAGACAGAGCTGCGACCCTGAGCCGCTGGGAACTGGAGCAGAGTGCTCAGCTGACTGAACAGCTGGAAGAAGCTAGTGGTTGGAAGGCACTGTTGGAGGCAGATGATCAGGCTGGCTGGGGGCAGGCAGAGAAGACAGACAGACACAAGGGCAGATGGACAGGTAGGCAAGCAGCAGCCTGAGTTGGACACCTGCTCCGTGGGTGGCTGGATGCCCTCTAGGTTTCAGCAAAAGCTTGGATGCAATTAACTTTATTTGTTTGGTCCCCAGTGGAGGCTCTGTGCTCACGATCCCCCTTAGGGAAAAAGATGATACATTTCCTTTGGAGATACTTAGCTTGAAAGGAGGGAGAGTTTTTGTCTTATTCTTTTCTGTTAATAAAATAGCTCTTATTTTAATAAAGATCCAAGCCCTCCAGCAGACAGTTCACGGGAAAGAAATACAGAAGATCAATAAACATACGAAAAATTGCTCAGGATTATTCATAATTAAAGTAATATAAATTAAAGCAACAATGAGATAGATATCATTTTTCACCCATTATGCCTTTTAAATAGTTGCATAATATTTCTGTTGATCAGACTGGGAAGGAACACGGACTTTCTTCTAGGTGAGGCTTCACGTTGTGCAGCCTCTTTGGAGGCTCCTTTGACAATATTGGTCCATATAGGTCAAAATCATCAACACACATACCCTAGAACCCCACAATTCCACTTATAGGCAGCTTCTGTGCAAACACATTTACATATGTGTGCAGAGAGACGTGTTCAGGAATGCTCAGTGCTACACTGTTTCTAAAAGTAGAAAAGCTCTAGGCACCCAAAACACCCATGAGCAAGTCAGTAAAGGAGCAAGGGGAGGCAGCTGTGTAGGGAAATGCTCTGCCGGGCTGAGAAGAAATGAGGTAGATTTGTTCTCACACGGAGAGATTCCCCAAGGCACGTGGTTCACTTGAAAAAATAAGTTGTAGAATATGGCACACACCTCAGATGTAAGATCTCATTTGTGTAAAACACTGAACACTGAAAACATATAGACACACATACAAGCCAGGTATGTTCTGGACCCTTCCTTCCCCTATGAAGAAGCATCTGTCGAACCTTTGGGTGAGCAGAGCCTTCCACTGGAGTGTTAGGGCTCTGCAGCCTGTTATATACACTTGGCCATGTGCCATCTTCCTGGACCCAGGCACCGTGTAAGACTTGAAAGGTCTCCCTCTGTATCCCAGGTGCTCTAGTCCTTCGGGCCCCTGAGGTTAGCACCCATACTTTGGAGTAGGGGGCTTTTCAGAATGGTTGGAGTACGAATTTAGGGCCATTTCACAAGGAGATTACCATGTAGATTATAATTATGAAATTATAATTAGCTAGCATGCTGAGACAAGTTCAAAGGCACGCAGCAAACTCTCGTCACCTCCAAGGTGTCCTTAGCACTCAATCCAAGAAAGGAAGGCATGCTAAGGGGGTGAGATGCTGGGGTTTTTGAGTGGCATTGGGGGTTCAGGGATTGGGAAGGAATTCTCCCACCCTCTTTGCTTGGCTTTAGGTGGTGGATTCCTATGCCACCAGGGGGCAGTGCCTCCAATGTGCACCTGGACCCTGTGCTCCTGTGCCCAAGAAGCCCCACCAGGGCCAGTTGATAGCTAGACAGAAATCTGGCCTCCATAGCCCGAGGCCCTGTGGCAAGCCAGTGCCTACCCTGCTCTAGCTTTGCTGACTTCTGAGTGCTCCTGACAATCCAGCCACCCTGTAGGGAGGCTTGTCCATGGGGGAGACTGACACCAAAAGAAGCGAGAAACTTGCCCAAGGTAAAATCTTGAGGTCATAGTGAGATAAGATTGTCAGATAGAATACAGGATATGCAGCTAAATTTCAATGTCAAATCAATCCATGAACCATTTTTTAGTGTAAATATGTCCCAAAAGTTAGTGTACAAGAGAGAATACTTACACTACAAATGTAGTATAAGCACAGATGTGTTGTTTATCTGAAATTTAAATGTACTTTGTACCTGTATTTTCATTTGCTCAATCTGGCTGGGCTTCCCAGGCTCCTGAATCCCACTGAGCTGAGCACACTCAGCGGTTTCTCTGCTCCCAAGGTGGCCCTCCAGAAAGCTCAAATTTCATCACAGCTGCTCCACTGGATCTGGGAAGGGCTTCTTTTCAGCCCCCAGGAAGGCAGGCAGGGCCTATATCAGCTCTGGTTCCCAAGAGCTCGGCCCCAGCGCTGGACAGGTGAGGTGGGGGCAGGGGGCAGGCAGCCTCAGACCATGCCGCCCTCTTTCAGCTACTCCTGGCCCCTTCCTTTCCACTCTCTCTCCTCCCTTCCTTCCTTCCTTCCTTCCTCCCTCCCTACCTTCCTTCCTTCCTTCCTTCCTCCCTTCCTCCCTTCCTCCTTTCCTTCTTCCTTCCTCCTCTTCCTCCCACCTGGCCCAGGGGCTCTGGGGGAAGAAGAGGCTATTTGTAAAAGGAACTTTATATAAACCTGTCCTGATTCCTTTTACGAATAGCCTCCTATTCCTCCAGGGGCTCTGGGGTTGTTTCCTAGAATGAAGGGTTCACTGTAGTTAGTTGTAGCAATCAGGGTTTTCCAGAGCAACAGAACTGATAGGATGTATATATGTATGTATGTATGTACGTATCTGCATATGCACAAGTATATAGAAATTTATTTTAAGAAATTGGCTTATGCGATTGTGGGGCTGACAAGTCTGAAATGTGCAAGGCAGCCCGGCAGGCTGGCAACTCGAGGAAGAGTTGACATTGCAGTCCTGGGGTAGAAACCTCAGTCTTTGCTCTTCAGGCCTCTCAGCTGATTGTGTGAGGCCAACTCACATCATCGAGGATGGGTCTCTACTTTACTTCAAGTCCACTGGTTGTAGATGCCAACCACAGCTACAAAATGCCTCCACAGCAACACCTGGACTAGTGTTTGATGGAGTCACTGGGGACTAGAACCTGGCCAGGTGACACATAAACCTGACCGTCACAGTGGTCTAATCAGTAGGGAAGCTGAGGGAGAATTGGGACTTAGAAGGTGCAGGGCCTGAGGTCCCTGGGGGTTCTAGTGGCTGCAGTCAGGTCCCACCTCTCTTACCCTTCTCTCCCTTTGTTCTCATGGCTCCTGCCTAGGCTGACCTACTTCAGGAAAAGGCTACCTCCCATGTCTGGGGACTTTGGATGGGGGAGGTAGGATACGCTCTCCAGGGAATCCCTTCTGAAGGTGTGGTATGGCCTGGATTGCTAGGACCTAACTCTGTTGTGGCCACTGCTGGCTCTCGGACCCTGTGCCAATCCCTGTTTCTTCATAGAAATGATGGAGGGTGGACCCCACCCTTCTCCCCATGGGCTAAATATGGAAATTCATGAGCCAGAGCAGTTCTCACAGGCAAAGGCACGGAATTGTATCTCTTCTCCTAAGTTGCTTACAGAGTAGCAGAGGAGAAGGCCACGGACCTAGCCAGCAAGATACAATAGAAACAGAAAGTGCTGTGTCCAAGGTCTCAGCATAGAGAGGGAATCTCACTCCACCCCCAGGTCTGACTATATCTTCCTTGAGCTCCTGTTTCCGGAAGAGGTGATTTTCTGAGTGTGACTCCTCTGTTCCTGGCGCCCTGTGCATCCTTAGCCATAGCTTACAAGAGAACAGCTGGTTGCGATGGCAGGAGGCCCTCCCAACGCCAAGGTGGAGATGGAAATATCCCTGACAGAAGAACTGAATCATGGACGCCAAGGGCAAAACCAAGAGCACCTGGTGATAGCAGGTGAGCATCCCCTAAAATACCCCTAGGCTACAGCCAACTGTGTAGATACGTGTCTACACCTGTGCATGTGTGTGCTGGAAAAGGTGCATGTGTGCATGGAAGTGTTTGCACATCTGTGCGTTGGGCGGGCTTCGAGGATTTGTGGGTTGATGGTAAGGGAGATAGGGGAAAAGGGATAGATGATGTGAGCATTTTGCCCTGGGAGGGAGGAAGATGGGAACGACATGTGTAGTCCCTCTGTCTTCCCCTTGTCCAAGCCACCACAGTGTCTGTTGCAAAATACTCAGGGGGCTCAAATTATGAGACCAGAGATCAATTCTCTCTCCCAATCCTCTAATTCATTTTCCTGCCATTTGGAGGAAAATCCAAATTCCATTATCTATGAGATTGTATCAGCCTCCTCAAAACATTTAATGCTATGATATAGACAGAAAATACCATTTCTATAGCACACAAAGGGATCCAGATCACATTGCATTTATGTTTGTTCTTACAATGCTCCAAGCCTGCTTCTTCCCCAAAGACCTTGCATTTGCTGTTTCCTCTTCCTGGAATGCTCTTTCCCTCAATTTCCCAGGGCTGGGTCTTTTTTTTCCTTCAGGTCCCCACCTCAATTGTTGTCTCCTACTTGTCTAGGAGGAGCCCTTTCCTTCCACTATGTTACCCTGTTTTGATCATTTATGGAGCCTGCATCTCTCTGTCTGCATTTGCAAAGATAGATTACTTTCTGTTTTACACTTGTCATTCCCCCTTATACACAAACAGATGGTCAGTTCCTTGATAGCTGGGATCTTGTTCTTGGTCATTGCTCTCTAGGTTACTGGAGAGTAACCTAGTCTCGAGCTCAGCCCTCAGGAAATTCTTGTTTAACTTTTGAACAGATGAACAAACTGAGACCTGGGATCAGCTGATGGACAGTGGTTAATGGGTGCTGAGTGATTCCCAAGACAGCTGAAGACTCTGTCTTCCTTTTGGTGTGTTTTGTGCCCAAGAAACCCTGGTACAACTTCTATGGGTGCTCCTGGGGCCTCTGTTCTTCTCTCTAGAAATGATGGAGCATGGATCTCGGTCCCGGGGTGCCTCCCAGAAGAGGCAGAAGTTGGAACAAAAAGCTGCTGGCTCTGCTTCAGCCAAACGAGTTTGGAATATGACTGCCACCCGACCCAAGAAAATGGTACTGTATGGGGTCCTCAGCACATGGTGGCCAGGTTGGGGTTGGGAGTACTGGTTGTAGGGGTTCTAGCCTGACCAGGTCAGGCAGGGCTAGACGTTGACTTGTGAGGAGGAGGAAGCTCCTGTGTTCCAAGCTGGCAAATGAGGACAGGAAGGTCCAATTAAAGGTCAGGGTCATCCTTTCCTATGCTGGGGGTTCAACCTTGGGAGTTCAGAATGCCTGAAACAAATATTGCATGAGGAGTACCTAAATACTTTACTCTGTAAATCTATTGTGTGAAATACTGCTTTCCTGTATTTAAAATTATGTCTGTGGTGTGTGTGTGTGTGTGTGTGTGTGCCTGTATACACACAATAAGTCAGGTGAGGCTCCTATGCTTTCTGGCTGTTAAGAAATGCAGTCAAGTGGCCTGGCATGGTGGCTCATGCCTGTAATCTCAGCACTCTGAGAGGAGGAGGTGGACGGATCACTTGAGGCCAGGAGTTCGAAAACAGTCTGGCCCGCATGGTGAAACCCCGTCTCTACTAAAAATACAAACATTAGCTGGGCATGGTGGCACATGCCTGTAATCCCAGCTACTCAGGAGGCTGAGGCATGAGAATCGCTTGAACCTAGCAGGCAGAGGTTGCAGTGAGCTGAGATCATGCCACTGCACTCCAGCCTGGGCAACAGAGTGAGACTCTGTCAAGAAAGAAAGAAAGAGAGAGAGAGAAAGGAAGGAAGGAAGGAAGGAAGGATGGAAGGAAGGGAGAAAAGAAAGGAAAAGGAAAGAAGAAAGAAAGAAAGAAAGAAAGAAAGAGAAAGAAGAAAGAAATCCAGTCAAGTGAATCTGACCATTTTGTAGCCAATCCTTTTAAGCTACATTCAATATGGGTGAAGGAATGTTCTAGAACAAATAGTGGCTATACTGTTGCAAATGATATTGGGAAAACACAGTCATTTTGGAGGGGCAGGGAAACCTGACTATTCTACAGAATTAAGTGAGTCCCACAGTTCTGTATCCAATCATTTTAGCTAGCTACATTCACTGTGGGTAAGGGAAGGTTTTAGAAAAATTGTTGTCATGCTGTTGCAAAGGCTGCTGGGAAAAGACAACAAGATTGGAGAGGGAGGGAGGCCTGACTGCTCCAGGCAATCATGTGAGTCCCACAGTTCTGTAGCCAATTCCTTAAGCTACATTCATTGTGGGTGTTGAATGTTCTAGAAAAATGCTGGCCACATTGTTGCAAAGGATACTGAGCCATTTTGGAGAGGAGGTAGACCTGACTGTTTTAAGGAATCACGAATCCCATCATTCTGTAGCCAATGCTTTTCACCACATTCAGATGGATGAGGGAAAATTTTAGAAAATGGTGGTTTTACTGTTACCACGGTGAAGTTTGAGAGTTACTGGGGGGCAATAAGGTTGGAGAGGGAGGGAGACTTGATTGCTGAAATGATTTATTGGGTGGCCCCAGTGAAGAATGAGAAAAAAAGCTTCCAGGTTAGAGGTTTCCTGGGAATAAAAATAAGTCAAATATTGAGTTGACTTTTTGTGTCCAAAGACAGAAGCCAAATCAAGTTGCTCCAGGAGGTCAGCCGCCTGTAAACCACTAACATCCCTGAGACTAGGGGAGATACAATCTCTGGTTTAATTAAAGTTGACTATGAGGGCTAGAGGTAGACTGTTTGAAAATATAGACATTATATTGAATTTATAAATTAAATTTAGAAATTTAGAATTAGGAAATCTAATTTACTACTTGTATTTATTCATTCATTCATTCATTCCTTTATTTTTGAATAAAACAGTTAATGGAACTGCCTCTAGGAGAACCATAATATGCAAGGGTGAGAAAAGTTAATAATGCTATCCTGCTGACTTGGAAAAAAGTAGTGTGCCTTTAAAATTACATGGAAATTAAAACAACATTTTTTGAAATGATTAACAGAGAGAAGTTGGGACTTGGTATGTTAACAACCAACTATGTTATCTGAAACAAACAAACAAATTCCAGCCATCAGCCATCCATCCTTATTTTTTGCCTTCAAATCTCTCAAAACTTTTTTTTGTCCTTCTGATTCCAATTTATAGGAAAATCAAGCAGTGATCTGAAAACTTTTCTAAGAGACATCATTGATCAAATTACAGTCATGGAGTCTCCCTAATACCCATTATCTTTTTAATGCAATTTTTGAAGTATCTTAAGGAAATAAAATATTGTGACCATGAACTACGGTTCATAAAAAAGTTGCACCAGTATCTGTGTGCTCCTCTTGAGAAAGATTAGTTATGCATTATTGCAACAAACAGAGTGCAGTGGCAAAGTTCCTATGAAAATCCGTTACACAGAAATTGATCCACCTTCAGTTTGATGTTGTTACTTCAGAACAGAAGAGGGCTGCAGATATTTCTCAGGTGACAGGTGAGCCTTGGTTGTCTATTTTTTTGTAAGAATGAGGCAAATAGAAGAGCTAACCCAGTACTCCGCGCGCCTCAGTCAGGCCTCTCAAATGACAGGCTCTACTTCAGCAGGGTGAGTGGGTAAGGAACTGGCTGTCATGTGCGGCACCCTGAACCCTGCCAGAATGAAGACGGTTTTATTTTGTGTCACTTTCACCCCAGCTTTCTTATTCATTTGGTTCAGGTTTTGGCTTGGCGGTAAGTGCCTGGCTGCCAGCCAGGAGTGAGAAGTGTGGATGACTGCTTCATACATAGATCATTAGTTAAAGGCCCTATTTTCCTCCCTCCCCTCCTTTCTGGTGATATGCCGCCATTGTCCTTGCACGTCCAAGTCCTCTCTGGATGCTGCTGGTGGGGGCCTCCTTTGTCAGCTGAGTCCCATCTGCTTCCCATCCACACTGAGGCCTAGTTCCTCCATGGACACTTCCTGGATTCCAGAATTTTATTGAATTCTTTCATTAGCTGATGCCTCTTGTGCTGTCTTCTTTCTTCCGGGTTTATACTGTTTTACTGTCTTCACTGGCACTTAGTGGAGCCTTAACAGGAAGGAGTGTTAAATATGAGGGACATCATAGTGTAATGGCTAAGAGTATAACCTCTGGACTGAAATGTCCTGGGTTCAAATTACTGCTCTGCTACTTACTAGCTGTGTGACTTGCACAAGTTAATTAACCTCTCTGTGTTTCAGTTTCCCCTGCTTTCAAAATGGGATGATAATGATACCATTTCACAGGGTTGTGATGAGGAATCAATCACTTAGTATTGGTAAGGGCTTAGAGGATGGCATGGTCCCTGGCACGTGGTGTGTGTTAAATAAGCAGCTTGTGAAATATTTCATCTTGAACTGGAAACCTAGAACTATGATTTGAGCCCAGGCAGGTCTGGCACCCAAAGCCACACTCTGTTCCTCTATCCCCCACTGACTCTTCAAAGGCATCAGATATCCCTGGCCCAAGGGCTCTGGGCCAGAGATGTACATGCTAGGGAGTTGTTGGCAGATGGATAAAAATGAAAGCCACAGGGATGGCTGGCTGGGCTTATCCAGAGGAGTTGGTGGTTTCCCAGTAGCCAGAGTTCTAGCCTTAGCCCTGACATTTACCATGCATCCTCGGAAAGTAAGGGCATCTCGCCAGGCCTCAATGGCCTGGGCTGCCAATCAAGGTTTTACGTTCTCCTTCAGTAGGTTGCTCAGCCTCTCAGCTAATACCTGCATGTGAAAGTTCTTGCAGAGGACAGGGACCCCTGTTACTGCTCTTCTTTTGCCACAGCCTGCCTGGAGGACCAAGAGCTCCTGAGGAGCATGGTGTGGGTGGGGTGGTGGCCAGTAGCCTGTGTGGGCTTCCTAAGCTTTCCTAGTGGCCTGAAGCTGCCAGCCCTTGAATCCAGAGACCAGGCACCATGTGACTCCCCATGGGGTGCACCACTGGTTCTGGGCAAACTGGAGAAGCCACTCATGTGGGGTTGGGCAGGCTACTTTACTGATCATTCCTTTCTTCAGGGGTCCCAGCTGCCAAAGCCCAGAATGCTGAGAGAATCAGGCCATGGGGATGCCCATCTCCAGGAGTACGCTGGCAATTTCCAAGGCATACGTTTCCATTATGATCGGTAAGAGCTGAGGGTCTGTGGGCCCTGGCTGCTCAGACAGGGCCCAGAGTGGGGCAGAGGGGCTAGTGAGCAGCCTGGCCAGGATGGGGGCCTGGAATGCCTCCCTGTCAGAGACCATGAGTACCCTGGCTCCCTGCCCATTTGGGGCATTCCAGTGCTCTGCGGCCTAGCCGAGTTGGGCTGGACTGGGCTGGGCCAGGCTGGCTCAGGCTAGCTCAGGCTGACTCCCAGCCCTCAAGGCCCTAGGCCCTCTTTACCATGGAAGAGGACTGGGGGCTGATAGAGTCACTGTCCAAGAAGATCCCGACCTTACCTGCTTCACCTCACTGCCTTCTTGTGCTCCCTGCCAGGTCCTGCCAGGGACCACCAGCAGCTTTGGCCGTCTGTCTTTTTTCTCTCCCAGCAACCCAGGGACAGATGCAGTGGCGCAGACTAGCCTGGAAGAGCTCAATGTACTGGAGATGGAAGTCATGAGAAGACAGGTGAGGAGGGACCCAATTGGTGGGTACAAGCAGAATCACAGTGCCTTGGAGTAGGCAGGGCTCAACAGCTGGGGTCCTGTAGCCCCTTACAGTCATCTTTCCCTTTAGTGCTAGAGGTGGGGCAGATTCCCTTCCTCCTCCTCCTCATCCCCATGGCTCTGACACCCCGCGTAGATGTCCAATCTCAAACCTACTGCTGTCCCTGAGATGCTGGTAGGGAACAGGGGCAGATGAAAGGTGGAGGAAGAGGGAACATACAAGGATAAGGGTTCTATGTCCAGAGAGAGAGTGATACCTAAGGGTCTGAGAGAGGGGTCGCCTTTGTTCAAACCAAACCCAGACCTTCTTTGGAGGAGACCCTTCCTTCCTTGGCTCCCCGGCGCAGCTGGAATGGGCTGGTCTCTTCCAGAGAAGGGAAGTGAACATCGAGGGAGAAGGCAAAAGTGGGGCCTGCAGACATAGCAGCCAGGTCTTTGGTCCCGTGGACCTGGCCCAGCCCCCTGCTTCTCACTAGGGGCGCTCCCCGCTCCACCGCCAAAGGGCAATCAAGCCCCTTCTTGCTCTAACTTTATGCTTTTCCCGTGGCTGTGCTGTGGGCTTCTGGAGAAGAGCCTCGCTCAGCAGCCCTGCCTTTGACTCCTCTGCAGCTGTATGCAGTCAACCGGCGTCTGCGCGCCCTGGAGGAGCAGGGCGCCACCTGGCGCCAGAGGGAGACCCTGATCATCGCCGTGCTGGTGTCGGCCAGCATTGCCAGCATGTGGCTGTGGATGAACCAGTGATCGCCCCAGCGCAGCCCCCGTATTGGAGCCCTCCCTGCTTCCCCTTCTTTCTTTCCTCTTTCCCCAGGCCGCCATTGCCCATGCCCCTTTCATCTCCCAGCAGCCCTCAGGCAGCGTCAGGATCATTTTCAACTCTGGTTAGGCCTCCTACCTGGGGAGGCCAGGTCACTGCATTGGGAGGTCCTGGCTGCTGCGAAGGTGGAGGAGGACTGCGTGGGCTGAGATGCCACCCTTTGAAGGGTGAAGAGCATGGCGGCATCTGGGCCCCACAGTAACACCTAGTGGCAACCTTGCCTTCCTGACCTCAGCGGCCCTTCTGTTCCATCCTCTGTGGGCAGGGGTGTGGCTTTGTTTTCCTCCCTTGTTTGCTTCCACCTCGTGCGCAGCGCTCTGCACAGACAGCATGCTCAATAAAAGTACAGCCATAGCAGCAAAACCCTGTGGCTGAGGTTCCTGTGTCCAACACTCATTTGGGGCAACAGTGGGGGTGGGGTGCACTGGGAAACAACAGCTCCTCTTCACAAAGACCTTGTGGCTGGGAGTGAGCCTCTGCCATTGCCCCAGGGGCCCTGGTTCCCTCCTCCCTTTCACCTCCCCCGCCTCACTGTCCCCAGCCCCAGCTTTGCAAAGTTCTTCCTGTTGGGCTCATGCAAACCAGTGCTTGTGGGGGTGTGGTTCTGGGAGCATGTCCGCGCTGTGTTGCAGGGATGCAGTCAGAGGAAATCTCCTGAAAGGGACCAGAAACCTCATTTACGCAAGAGGAAATTGAATTCCAGAGAGAGGAAACATGCCCCTGGGTCATCCAGTGAGACAGGGCCTCGATGTGAGTTCTCTGGCGTGAGTTATCCTGAGTCCTACGCTAGGGCTTGGCCTGCCTCCTGCAGACAAGACTCACTGGAGATGAGGTCCTGCCTCAGTTCTGGAGGCCGAACAGGAGCTACACATATCCCTCACCCTACCCACCACACACTCTGGGTCCACAGCCCATGAAGCACACCTCAGATGGGGTGAATAGCTGGGTTGTCCAGTGGGGCTGAGCCTGAGAGGTGGAGAATGTTGCCTGCCATGTGGGGGCCTGAATGCAGTGCAGATGTGCCTGGCTGCAGGAGGCCTGCGGAAGAGCTGCAACCCCCTTCCCTGGGACCAAGGGCTCAACACACGTCTCTGACCCAGAACTTTCTCATTGGCTTTAGTTGCTAAATGCACCTTCCCTAATCCCCCAAATCTGTCAAGGATTCTCCATCTATAAAGATTGGGAAGTGTGTTAGTCACTAGGTATGAAATGAACGTATGTGTCTGTGTATGTGAGAGAGAGAGACAGAGAAGAGACAGGGAGAGGATGGGGGGTGAGGAGAGAAGAAAGGATGGAGGAAGGGAGAGGCAGAGAGAGAGATACAGTCAGAGATACAGAGCGGCAGAGGGAGGGAAGTTAGAGGAGAGAGAGAGAGAGAGAGAGAAGCTTGGGTCCCAGAGTCTGCTCTGCCCCTGTTCCACCTCTTTCTCTCTGGTCCTCAGTGGGCTCCTATACAATGAGGGGGTTCTTCCACGCCTGACACTCTAGGGCTTGCAATACTTCTAAGATGAGGGTGCAGGGCCTCCTGTCGGCCCTGTGGGACACGAGGCACATGGCCCCTGGAGCCTGGGTCCCGCTCAAAGCAGAGAAAAGGATACCTAGCAAAGAAACAGTTGGGAGATTCTCTCTCTGGTCCCAGAGCACAGAGGTAATCAAGTGCCACAGGAAGCCCCTCCGCAGAATGGGGAAACAGCAGCACCCAGATATGAGTACTTCTGGCCAGGAGAGCCAAGAGGCCCAGGGAGTACCAGGGGTGTTCCCTGTCCTCTGCAAATGGGCCCTGGGGCCCCAGGAGTCACCCATGGGCTAGACGGAAGACTGGGGGACCTCCTTGCAGGCCACCCCTCCCCTTCCTGCAGCTTCAGGACAGACCAGGACCCAAGATACAGAGGAATATTAAGGGAAGCAGGGAGATGGAGCAGGGGCAGCACGTGCAGCTTCTTGTCATCAGCCCAGTGCTCCCACTGCCATGAGTCCAGCCTTCACACTGTCTACCCCGGGCTGCCCCTTTCTCCTGCCCCAGTCAGGCCCCACAGGGAAGCTCAGAGGAAGAGGAGGCTGCAGCCGGGAAGGGCTGGGTCTGCCCTTTGGGACCTGAGTGTTTGTGAGCCTGCACAGACGTGGACATGTTTGCAGAAAAAGTCTGGCTGAAAATATGTTGTGAAACAAGGGTTCACCCTTGGGAGCAATTTAGTTGAGTTGCAAACAAACAGCATGGCAATGCCCTGGAGGAACGTCTCCTGAGCCAGGTGAGCTCATAAGGAGCCCGTGGCTGGGCCTCCACCCTGCCTTTCTGTGTGACCATTTGGCTGGTTCCCAGCAGGGCTGGGGGCCAGTTCCTAGAAGCGCATTCCTGCTCTATCTCTAGAACTCCCTGCCCCACCTAGAAGACCTCAGGAAGCTCCTGAGAGGAGCTGGAGTCAGAGCTGCCCAGTCTGGGCCCCTCTGCAATGTTCCTTAAGGGGCGTGGGGACCATATTGTGGGGGCTGGCACATCTGTGATTCCCAAGCCCCTGAGAGACCCAGGGAGGCTCGGGGGCAGAGTGCCAGGAGGCAAGTTGGCACCTCCTGCTTGGCCCTCTGGCTCTGACCCACCTAGAGCATTTGCCCATCTGATTGCATTTCTCTGCCAACCTGTCCTTGCCTTGCCCAACCTCTCCGCCCTGAGCCCAGGCCTTCCTCCAGCAAGCCATGAACTTCCCCCTAGCGAAGCAGGATGCTGTGGGTGAATGAAGGAGGGAAGGAACTCATTCTTACTTGGGGGTGGGGGAGGGGATTCTCCTGGCGTGCTGTTTTTCTCTAGTCTGTGAAGCTTCCCAGGGGCTGCCCAGGCTTAGTATTAGAGGGGTACACATCAGTCCTCCACTAGATCAGTAGCTTCTTGAGGGCACAAGCTTGCCTGCATTGTCTTCTGCACTCCTGGAACAAGGAAAGGACTGGCAGGATGGCCTCTGATTAGGGTCCCCAGAGATTGATTCTAGCCCTGGTCTTCCCCTCCTGGCCTTTAGGGTGTGCCTTCTGTTGAAAACCTTTCCCCACCAAAGGAAGCCAATTCTATTCTTTGCTTCCTACGGCACACCTACTCTTTGCCATACACGTTGCATCTTAAAAATGTTTAATTACACAAGTTGTGCATGAATACATTCTCCCCAAAAAGGCAAACATTGCAGGCCTGGCTAACACAGTCCCTTGCACCCCAAATGCCAAGTCCCTCCACTGAAGTATTTCCCATGGTTTGGTTGGTGCGTATCCTTGCGAACTCTCCATGCTGTTCCATGCAGATTATGCGCACCTGTATGTACCCCAGGCTTTGCACGCAGGATGTCATTTAAGCCCGTCCTAGCAGCCCCCTGAGGGAGTGGCTTGTCTTCCCAGCTGGCTGTGCAGGTGGGCAAAGCTTTAATCCTCCATTTGTGTAGTTCCCTGCCCTGCCAAGTGGGCCCCTGGCCCCCCGCCAGTCCTGGGCAAAAGCTGAAACTCAATATTACAGTTCTTTTGTCACAGGCCGTCTTCCTGGCAGCTGGTGGGAGGTGGGAAGAGGAAGGTGGGCATGTGAGGAGGGGTACATGAGGGTGCATGGAGGGGACTCTGGTGTACGCAGGAGCAGCCTGAAATCCCGGCTTCTTGGAAAGGAGCCCAAAGCTCACTGCCCCAAGGGTCTTGCCTTGTTTCCCTTCCCTAACCCCAACCCTTCTTGGAGGCCAAGTCCAGGGGACCTGGCAGAGAAGGTATGGATTTTCCCCTCAGGCCAGCCCTACCCCAGGTACCTCTTCTCTCAGATTTCTCCCTGGCTTGACCTCAGGTCAGGTGGACTGGCTGAGACTGTGCCAAGGCCTGGAGGCAAGTACACCAGGGCTGTGAGCTGGTGGGGCTGAATCCCCAGATACAAAGCTCTGAGCATGCTCCGTGCAAGCGAGGGCTCCTCAGGGAGCTTGGGCGGGGCTGGCTCCTGGATCTGGGCAGGCAAGCAGCTTCCACAGCCAGGCAGCCCAGCATCGAGCCCTCGCCTGCCGACAGCCTGGGGTGTACAGTGCCCACAGACAGGCCAGCTTCTCCAGTGGGCAGGCGACACCCTGGGGCAGCGTCTTGAGTTTGCCTTAGCCATGGGCATGAGCTCTTCTCGGCCTCTGCCAGCTTCCCCTGTTGGCCTCAGGCAGGGTGGGGCAGCTCTCTGACCCCGAGGCTGCAGCTAAGTTGTCAGGGGCTCGAGGGCCCTGCTGGCCTGAGGGGCAGGAACGGCAGGAGATCTCTGTTAGCTCCAGATGCTGATGAGCCCCAGTGGTTTGTCTCTGACTGGAGGTTGTGCAGAAGGACCAACGGATGCTGACTGGCCAGGACAGCCCCTGCCTCTGAAGCCATCTGATTGGTGAGGAAAGCGGCTGACCTTGGGCTGATACCTCTCTGTGACCACAGGCCAGTTGCCTCCATGGGGTACAGAACTGGAGTCCGTGAAAAGTGTGTGGGCCCTAGAACCCGGCTTGACATGGGTCTTCATATGCGTGATCTGCCGAGGGAGCTGAGGAAAGTGGCTGTGTTGGGAAACTTTGTCCCCTGTTGAAGCAGCCAAATAAATGATTTGGGGCTCTAGGAGGGTGGAGGCACTGAGTGCCACACAAAGCTTGTCCTGAAGCAGCTGGGACTTTGTCCTTTCCTAGGAGAGTGGCAGGGAGGGTTGCTGGAGAAGATTTGGAGCAGAGGGACTGAGGGCCTGCCGGACAGGCAAGCTTCAGTGGGAGGAAGGGGGGACCCGTGGGCCTTCACTGCCTGCCTGACTCCGAGCATTTCTGGGCCCCTCAGCCTCAGAGCACGGGCAGTGTTCACTTGGAGCCTGTGGCTCTCTGCATGTGAGTAGCTGTGGAGGTAGGGGTATGGGTTATGTGGGCTTCTCCCAGGAACCATGCTGGGATTGCAGCCTTTGCTTTTGGCTCTTTGAACTGGCCCCTGACCTCTTTCGGAGACCCTTAGAGGGGAGCACCCACTTCAGGCCTCTCAGGCTTGGGAGCCAGCCACTCTGCCATTTGGGGAAATGCATGTGGGGTGAAGCCCTTGGAGCTTCTGGCTGAGGGAAGATTCTGGAGCCAGGCAGCAGGCCTGGGGCGGAGATAGGCTTTTAGGGCTGCTTCAGGCCTGGTACCCCGTTTGGGCCCCCAGCTGAGCTTGCATCCATCTCAGCTTGAGCCCAGAGGAGCAAGTGTAGGCTCCGTCCATGTGAGGCTGTGACCATAGGAGGCAGCTGGTATTGCAGCAGCCTCATCTCTAGACATCCTGCCAGTAGCTGGGTCCCTGGGCCCCTCTTTCTGCATAGCTGGGCCCCCTCCAACTGCTCCTTAGGACCACTCATCAGTGACCACCTTCTCCAGAGGGAGGGACACTAGTGCTTGGACTGGACACATGCATGTGGCAGACAGAATATGTACCTGGTTGGTCTGCAGGTGTCACGGTGGCCACAAAACTACCAAGACCAGCCCTGGCCACACCCCCACTAAACTCCAACACAAAATGGCCCCACAGGAGATGAGGCTGCAGAGATGGGTCTAGTGACAACCTGAAGGAGTTTGAAAGCCTGAGTGCAGAGTTTGTAATGTACTATTTAGATGATCCTTCCATCCATCCAACAAATACCAGACATGATCCCTAATCCTGGGATGCAGCAAGGAACAAGAAAGTCTGTGTAGTTCATTGTCAGGAGACGATAAATCTGTGATACAAATAAAGTGGGGGAAAAGTGAACATGAAACAAGGTCGATTTGGGAGAATCGTTCATTCACTCATTTACTTGCCAAATATATATCAAGCACTTATTACGTGCTTACCATTGGGCTCGGCTCTGCAGATTAATGACTAAAAAAATTAGATGAGTCCTTGCCACATAAAGTTTATTTCTAGAGTGCGGTCTTCTTTCCATGGGTTTTCAGAGGAGCACCAGACAGGACCAGGGCAGCAGTAGTCAGAATGGATGGAGAAGAAGGTGCTGGAGAGAGATTCCAGCAGAATAACAAATACGATTTGGGGAGCGGGTGCGAGGTATCAAGGATGACTCCTAGGTTTCTGAATTAAGCACATGTGGGGCAAGATGTGCCTTTCTCCAGAGAAGGCGCTGGGGACAGAGGAGCTGGGGCGGAGGGGCAGAAGTTCATGTCAGTTTGAACATATTGGTTCCAGGGGCCCAGTGTCTTCCTCTAGGAGACAGAGTTGGCCCATGGGCACCTGAAGATGGGGAGCTCAGGAGGGGCTTCTCAGTGAGGACAGGAGCATTTAGGGAGATGAGCTACAATCACTAGGGTCCAGCCTGTCTTGGGCCGCCTTCTAGGAGGAGCTTCCCCTGGGGTATGGACTCTATGTGGCTGATGCCAGGTATATTGCCCCAGCCCCATCTTTGTCTGTAAAGAGACGAAGCCTCCCTTGGCAAAGCAGCCCAACCATGGTAAGTTTGGCATAGTGGTGTCCACACTAGAGATTGTAGCCCCTTCTCAAGGTAGTGATCAACGGCGCTGGCCTGCCAAGCCTCTTGGGCAAAGCCCTGCCTCTTATGTATCCTTCTGGAGATTTTATTCATTCAACAAGTGGTTCTCGAGGACCTAGTTCATGAAGCTGCTGTGCTGGAGCCTGAACTCAGGGAGGCTGAGGCGGCTCAGACTCAAAGGCCCACTATCTGCCTAGTGAGTGCCCGGCATGCTCTCCACCTCCGGCTCCTGCAGCTCACCCTATCACAGCTGGGCCCCTCCCACTGCCCCTCCTGAGCCTGGGCACAGGGGGTCATGGCAGCTTCAGCTCCACACTCAAAAGTCTGCCCAGGAGCCTGCTGCTTCCAGTGCAGTTCTGACCATACCTCTCTTAGGACTTGTGCACTTCTGGCTCATTTTACCTTCCAAGCTGGCCCTGTTACTGAGTGTGCTTTTGGAACCAAATTGCTTAGGTATGAATCTGTGCAACGGGGATAAGAATAGTGTCGACTTTGTCAGGTTGTCATGAGGTTTCAATGAATTAACTTACGTCAAGTACTTAGCACAAGGGAGCTGCTCCATGAATGAGAACCTGCCCCTGAATCACCAGATTCCAGCTTCCTGTCAGGGATACCCACTGCTTCCTCTGGGACTTCGCTATTGCTGCTCACCCACACACCTCCCTGCTTCTCTGCCTGTCTGCCCTACCACCCTGCCCCCCATGATGTCTATGACTCTCCCCTGTACCATTCTCTGCCTGCCACCCAAGACTTTTGCCACTGCAATGGAAAATATCTGATATTAAAACATCCCAGATATTGACTATCTGGGGGACTAGTTTCTGGCTAAGACGTGTAGTAGTCCGACTCTCTAGGCTGTCAACCATGGAAAAGATCCCTTCCCAGTATCAGTGGAAAAACTTTGGCTTGACCCGGTAAGTTGAACCTGAAACCAAAATGGGCTGGATTTTTGTTGCTGTTGTTGTTTTAAATTAAAGTTTAAAGTAATATTTTATTTTATTATATAGCCTTATAACCTCCCTTCCCGACTACAGACATCACACATTACAATACAGAATATATTGGACACTATAAAAAATATACAAAAGAAACCAATTTCCCCACACCCTCAGAATTGAGAAATAAAGTCTTGATCTTGTGAGTTTATGTATCTATGTGTGAATATATGTCGCACATGCATGCATGGAAATTATTAACATAACAGAACATTCCATTTCGAAACCTGGTTTCCCCCTGACAAGAAGCAGTCTTTCACAATAGCAATACCATTTTAAGGGCTGCATAGCATTCCACCCTATGGTCTTGGTTCACTCGGTTAATTGATTAATTCATTAAGGTATACGTCACTGTGACTAGCATCCTTGCACCTGTATTTTTGTGATTTTACTGTTTTTATTTTTTTTAATATATTGATTTGTAAGATTTCTGTTTATAAGAAAATCAATCTTTTTCTTTCTCTGTCAGATATTTTGTTCAGTTTATTGCATTCTTTTAAATGTTGGGTTTAATGTGCATCTATGTTCAATGTTTTCTTTCATGGTATTGTCTTTCGAACTCAATAGTATATAAAATGCTTCCTATAATAGTATATAAAATGTCGCATATTTTTTCTATGTTTGGTTATTTCATTCTGGAGGAAAAATCTGATCCTTGTTACCCCATGTTGGCTAAGAGGAAAAGTGTTGCATGTTCCTTGAAAATCAAATAATTGATATAGCAGAATCTTATGCTGTACAATGAAAGTGAAAAGAGAGGGAGTAATGGACTGGGAAAAATGCAGGGACCGTGCATAGACTACTCATTTAAAACTTATTTATTGAGCACCTACTATGCTCCAGGCACTGAGAAAAGGTGGTAGCTTTGATTAACATGGTGATGGTGGAGATAAAAAGTGATTGGATAAGAGGTATGTTTTGAAGGTAGAGCCCATATGATTTGCATATATGTAGAGTCCATGGGGTAGGAAAAAAAGAGGAGTCAAGGATGATGCTAAGGTTTGTGACCTGAGTAACTGGGAGTATGCCTTTGCCTTTACTGAGATGCAGATGATTATGGAAGGATAAGCTTTTGAGGGGAAGATAACTCACTTTTGGACATATGGAGCCTGAGATGCCTATTCAAAATCCAAGTGGTTATGTGAGGGAGGTAAATTACCATCCATGGGATAGGTTGAACTGGTGTTAAGAGTTTGCAAGTCATCAACATACAGATGTATTTAAAGCCATGAGACTGGAGAAGGAGGTGATGAAGAGAGAAAAGACAAGAAGTCCATTGAAGGACTGAGTTTGGGGCACTCCGACATTTAGAGTTGGAGAAGAAGAGGACGCCTCTTCAAAGAACACTGAGAAGTGGCCAGGGAGGAGGAGGAGAACGAGGAGAGTAGACTCTATTATTTCAAGAAAGATGGAGTGGATAAGCTGTTAGATGCTGCTCAGAAGCAGAATAGAACATGAACAGAGAAGTGACTTGGGATAAATCGTGTTCCTGTCTATCTCTTACTCTGGCAGCACCATTGAGATCGAGACTGCCAGACTGTTCTTTCTAAACTCAGCACCCAGCAAAGGACCTGGCACATAGTAGGTGTCTTGGGGACGTGCGTGAGATAGATGAGTGAATGAATGGGCCATGAACTGAAACTTCTAATCTTGGCTATATGACGAACTTGTTCCTTCTCACCCTGACTTGACTTCTCTAGGAAGGAATTTTCCTCAAAATTCTTTCAATAAACTCCTTGACTAGGCTGGTTTTTCTTTAAAGTCTTGGGCTGGCTGCTCAACTTGTGTGTGGATAAGGAGAAAAGAGGCCTACAACTCCACCTTGACTGTGTTTGGACTTTTTACCAAATAATCATGCCCTACTCTAGGTTGTTAAACCACCCTCCTTGAGAATCCCACTGCTCATCGAAGATCTGTTGTCCATCTCTGTTCTCTTTGGTAGGTACATGGTCTGTCGTCTTCCTTGCCAAGCCTTTTCTTGTCCTCACACTTGTTTGGTATCCCCTGTCTGTCCTTGCAGCAGCTATTGCAAACGTTCTGGCCTCCTCCAAATTCTGCACCTACTGCTGTCTGGTGTCTCTGAAGATGAGATCCCCCCATCCCTCCCATTTCACTTAGAACACTGGGGTTTTGCAAGAGTGAATCCCTTCAACTGTCTTGTGGCCTGTTTCTCAGCAACCCCTTCCCATTGTCCTGCATCTGTCTCTTGTCACTTCCTCTGGTACCTGAACCTTCCCATTCCACCCATATTTCATGGGTTCCAGCCTCAACTAGAGTGGCTCACAAGCACACATATTTTTATTATCTGCTGAATTCCTCCTCAAAACCTTTAAGCTTGCTTTATTATCTTCTTGACATAGAAAATAACAGCAACAGCAAGACAGAGAACCTTTGTCAGCCCCATATCCTCCTCCAGTTCCCACTCTATCTTTCCTCTTTTTCTAGGCCAGTCTCTTAGAAAGACTGAGCTACGTGCTCTATCTCTTATCTGTTCCCTCCTACCCTTCGCTTGAAACTTCATGAAACAAGCTCTCTTTGACCACCACTCCTTGACACTACTCTTGATAAGGTCCCCAGCGAGGCCGCTATTGTTCCACCCAGTGCCCGCACCAGCTCTCAGCTCAGGGGGAAGAAGCACCCCACATAGAGCACTTATCTTCCTGATATGGGAGGGGGGCATTGGCCTTGCAGACAGCTCCCTTCCTGAAAGTCTGCCTTCCCTGGGAACTCCCTCATGTTTCCCACATCCCCAGCCTCATTCTCCTTCACTCACCCAGCCCCTCCGCTGTCTTTCATGGTTGCAGCTCCCCAGAGCTCTACCCTTAGCTTTTTTTCTTTGCTCTCATGATATGGGGAGGGATACATCCCCCTGAGAGCTTTACCTGTAATGTAAACACTGGTGTTCATGGGCCCCCTCCAGTCCAGACCCCAGTGAACCCTGAGCCATCCGGAGTCCACTGCAGCAGGCCTGGAGAGCCATGTTGAAGGCTTGAGACCAGTCCAGGGCCTTGGGGATGGAGCGCAATGGGTGGACAGAACTTTGACACTTTTTGTGGGGGCAATCAACTCAGGGCAGACGCTGCTTGGATGTGATAAAGGAAATAAGGAGTTACGGTTGACACCAGGCTTCCAGCTTGAGTGACTGGGAAGAGGGCAGGCCCCTTTCAGAGGTGGGTAACTTTGAGGAGGAGCTGATTTGACATGATGTTAGCTGGAGCCTTGGGACTTGAGGTTTCCTGGAGAGGGTGTATACATGAGACCCACCAGCCCAACTGCCTTGTTTCCAGCAAGCAGCCTGAGGGGGCAGTTTCTGACAAAGGGGAGGGTGTGCAGGCAGTCAGGCTCAGGGATGGATCTGTTTCCTGGTACAGAAGGAGCAGGGCTCATGGGGTGGGGGAATCTGCCTTTGTGACAGAACCTTAGAGAGGGTGTGAACATATGCTGTGCCCCCAGCACTGGCCTGGCCCTGGATTACAGCCCTTTTGATCTGCCAGCTTCATCTTCAACACCAGCTTTTCCAGGAGGCCAGCCCTGAAACTCTGGTGCGAATGGCTCTGGCTTTGTTTGTGTTGCCTGAAACTTTTTGTCTCCATGGTCTGCTGCCTCCAGGGTCCAAGCAGGGACTCAGTGATGCTGGTCCCTTTCCCTCAAGTGCCCTCGTTACTATCCTGGTGCCATAGTCCCGCAGAGAGCACCAGGTGAGCATCTCTGAGGCTGTTTGACGTGCCTGCCATCGCCATGGTGACAGCTTCAGAGGCTGGAACAAGCTTGGGCGGGGGTTGAGGGAGCTCCAGGAACAGCTT
The DNA here is from genome assembly GCF_006542625.1 of Nomascus leucogenys. Classification (NCBI taxonomy): domain Eukaryota; kingdom Metazoa; phylum Chordata; class Mammalia; order Primates; family Hylobatidae; genus Nomascus; species Nomascus leucogenys. The sequence continues at coordinate 136,867,878 of NC_044406.1, forward strand.
CCGGACTGTGGGTCCCGCAGCATGGGCTGTGGGAAATCTGGGGGTCATGCTGACCATTTCTGCCCACACCTGGTAGGACATGCCAACCAGCCCTGGCAGGGAAGAGCTCCTCCAAGTATCTCCTGACTCTGTGGCAAGAGACGCTGTGGGACACAATCTTCTGTCCCTCCTCTAGATTGTTACCTCCTCGGCTATTCCTTCTCCATCTATTTTGTGGACACCTCATCCTCTGTTCAACTCTTAAATATTGGGGTTCTCCACAACTCTGCCCCAGACCCTCACTCTGTCTCCTCTTTCTTTGTGATCCCACCCACTCTCTCCATTGCTCCCCACACCCACTCCTCTGAGTCCCATTCATTCTCCTTCCTAGATAGTTCCGCACTCCGCCCTCTTGTCTTGGGCTCCATTGGTACTCTTGCCCAGCCTCCTCTCCGCGCCAACCTTCGCCCTTGTTCTCCCTCTAATGCAGGCTTCACAGAGCAGCCAGAGGGATTTTGTGGCACAGAACGCTGCCCTTGTCCCTCTCCTGCTGTGGGCAGAGGAGAGAGCCCTCACTATCAAACTATCAAAGCTAACACAAAACAAAACGAACAAAAACGGTTTTTGTTAGTTATGTTTTGTGTTAGCTTTGATAGTTTGCATGTAAAAAAATCCTGGGGTAAAATAGAAAAGCAAACGCTTTTTGTAGTTTAGCACTGTTTCCATTTACAATTACATATTAGGGTTGGGGGAGTACCCTCATTTTCTTGGCCCCTGGCGCCTGGCACTTAGGGAATGCTGAATCCTACTGCCCCGACTGCCACAGCAGTGCCTGAGGGTGCTGAGGTTGGCCAGGTGGGCCTGGGTTCTGATCCATCCTGTTCACTTGCCGCTCTCCCACTCTCGTGGGTGTCAGGGTCCTCTGTGACCTTCCTCTTGGCCCTCTGTGACCTTCCTCTTGGCCCTCTTCCTGGCAGATAAGTGCTCTGGTTGTACATGGAAGATGACCGAAAAAATCAATGGTGTGAAGAGCTCCCCAGCCAATAATCACAAGCAGCATGCACCCCCTGCCATCAAGGCCAATGGCAAAGATGACCACAGGACAAGCAGCAGGTGAGTCTGCATGGTATCAGGGAAGGTACAGAGGCTGGCACTTCTTCCCATCTCTGCCTCATTGTCACAGAGCAAGCAATCTTTGTCTCCAGGACAGCCTCTAAAAGGAACATGGGATTTCTAAGCATGACCCAGGAGGGGAGACAAGTCATGCCCTGAGAACCCTGGGTCAACCCTGCTCTTTTTTCTGCAGGCCACGCTCTGCAGCTGACGATGACACCTCCTCAGAACTGCAGAGGCTGGCAGACATGGATACCCCACAGCGGGGAAGGAGTGGCTTCCGCAGGTGGGTCCCACCACTACCCTGCTGCTTCCCCTTCCTATGCATGGGGCCTGTCAGGGTGGCTACCACTGCCCTCCTCTTCACGGTCCCACTAGTCCTGTCCACCAAGACCTCCAAGGAGCACTGTCGGTGGTAGCCAAACTTCATTCTTTCCTCCTGAGGTCTGGGCAAACCCCAAGGCAGGCAAGCTCAGAGGGGCCAGAAGAGGCCTCCCTTCACATTCGGCTGTCTCAGCGTCAGACAGCGATATCCTTCCCAGTAGAGAGGCTCCACGGGGAAAGCAGGAAGCTCAGGGCAAGCTTTACTCCTGACAGTTCCTGCCTTAACACAACCTCCAACTTGCCGTGAAGACCCCCCGTTTGCTCTTCTGAGCAACTGAGATGGCACTTCCTATAGGAAGTCTTCCCAGGACAGCAGTTTCCCCCTGGACTGCATGCAGGGTCATGCCTGAGCCCCAGCCCCCTGCCCTGTGGCCTCTACCCCAGCTTTTAGCACACGGGAAATCATGGTCTGGCCTGTTTGTAGGTTTCACTGTCCTTCTTTCATCTTCCTTAGCAGACAGTGAGCTCTTGGGGACAGGTGCTCTCTGAACCGCATGAGTCTTGGCTCTGGCTCAGGCTCTTTTTCTCTCACCTCTAGGATAGTTCGCCTGGTGGAGATCATCAGAGAGTGGGCCAACAAGAATCTCCGAGAGGAGGGACCTAGGCCTGACTCATTCCTCGAGCGTTTTCGTGGGCCTGAACTCCAGACTGTGACCACACAGCAGGGGGATGGCAAAGACGACAAGGATGGCGAGGACAAAGGCACCAAGTACAGCTGTTCAGCTTGTGGGGCTCAAATGGGCTTTAAGCATGCAATGGAAGAGCTCACTGGGGTTTCTACGCTACTGTCAGGGGCTATGACAAGCCCTGCTGTAGTAAAGAGAGTGGTGGGCAAGGGTGACTTGCAATGTTTTCACCTCCAGAATATTTCCACTGTTTCCCCAACAGCCAGTGGCCTATTTGCCATGAGAACCTCTGGGGTCTTTTCTCACCTTAGTTGCCTCTTGCCCGATGTCCTCTTGCTGCACATGAATGTATAGCCCAGTTCCAGTGGTCAGGAAATACTGAGAGGGTGCATTCAGGGAGTGCCCTGGAGGGGATGCCAATCTCAGCTCCACTGTGGGCGAGGAAGTGGGTCTTTGAAGAGATCATGTATAGGGCTGGAGGAGAAGGGCTGGATGATGGAGCAGGATAGCATGGGGAGGGCAGAGAAGGCAGAGCTGGAGGGTCTGTACTTTGAGGAATGAGAAGGCAACTGCAGATGTCTGGCCAAGCTGCCATTCCCCACCTCTGGCCAGTGGAGAGAAAGCAGGACACAACATCCCTTGTCAAAGCAGGACACAACATCCGGGGAAGTGATTTGGAGGCTGGAGGCCAATGACCAAAAAGGGAGGGTGAGGTGGGCAGGAAGCTCATGGTGCTCACTCGCCTGGGGCACCTCTCTTTAGGGAGGGATGTGGGAATAGGCCTAAGCCCCAATTACCATCCTGTGGAAATCCCTGCCCAGGCCCTGAGACCCACCGCTACTGAAAGCTCTGCCCCTTGACATGCCCTCTGGGCAAGGGGCCTGTAAGGTGCATGGGAACCAATGGACCTATCTAGGTTCCGAATGAGAAGATGGGTGCCCCCGCCCATCTGAGTTCCACTCAGATGCCCAGTACCAGGTTGTAGTTCCCTGAAAAATGGGGCCCTCAGCCAACCCATCTTTCACCCCACATGTACCCTTCGGCAGTGCTTTTGCTTTCTCAGGCACCTCTGGTTTCTGGGAGCTGGGGTGCTATCACACTGGGGAACCTGATCCCCAAGCCTTGCCTTTGTCTGTCTTCTCAGGAAGAAATTTGAACTATTTGTCTTGGACCCAGCTGGGGATTGGTACTACTGCTGGCTATTTGTCATTGCCATGCCTGTCCTTTACAACTGGTGCCTGCTGGTGGCCAGGTGAGCAGGGTGGGGCCCAGGAGGGGTGGCCAAAGCAACCCAGTCTTCAGACCCCGGGATTGACAGTGCAGCAGTCCCTGGATACCAGTGGCACCTCCAACTTCTCTGTTAACCCCAAGCCTCTCCCCGTTTAATATGCCATGAAGATTTCTTGTCTGTCCTGTGTCTGGGACAACTACAGTGGCTCCACACACCTAGGGTGCATCCTCCACATTTGCAACAAACATACTTGATAGAAAACTAGGATTTGGTGATGCCATTCCCTCCTCACAAACCCTTAAGTGGCTCCCCATTGTCCACAGGATGAAGTTCAAGGCCTAAGCATGGCCTTCAAACTCCTCTGGACCTGTCCTTTTTCTCTTGCTACACCTTCTGGATACACCCCAGCCCCAGCATTCACCACTCTTGGATCAGAACACGCCGTTTCCTCTAGAGAAAATTCCCTTTCCCTTCCATTTTCCACCTATGGAGATTCTTCTCCTTGCAGGCTAAGTTCAAAAGCCACTATCTCCATGTAGCTTTCCTTGGCAGCATTCCCCATCCTACTCTGTCCCAATCCCAGTCATTCATTCAGCAAGGATTTGACTGAGCAGCTCATGTGTGCTCCGTGCTGGGGATAATGTGGTGAGCACAACCATGGTCTCCGCTCTCCTGGGGCTCCCAGGCTAGTGGCGGACAGTGACTGTAAACCTGAAGTGAAACAAATGACCAGGATGATGCCAGGGACTGGTGGCTAGAGAAAGGGCAGTCAGGATCAGCGTCTCTGAGGAGGTGATGGCTTAGCTCGTGGGAGGGAGGCAGCTAATTAGATACTTGAGGGTGGTGGAGGGAGCATTCTGGGCAGAAGAAACAGCAAGTATGAAAACCCTGTCTCGGGATGGCCAGCTACTGTGGCTGTGAGTGAGCCGTCACTGGCATGGGCCAGCTCTGCAGTCTCAGTGTGAAGGGGAGGGGGCTGGAGTTTGAGTCTAAATGTGACCAAGTAGTCAGAGTTAACGGCTCTCCCCTTTGACTAGTACACTCACTGGACAATCATCCTGGGCTGTGTCCCTGACTCTGCTCTCTCCCCAGTCCTCTCCCTACTCAGTTGCCAAATCCTGCCACTTCCTTTTAAAAAGTTCTGCAACCTCCAACCTTTCTCCATTCCCACTACTATCCTCCCTCTCACGTGTATTGGCTAGTGCTGTTTGTTGGGTGCTGAATAAGATGCATGTTGAAGAGATGAGCATGGAGATGGTTCAGTCGTGTGCTGCAGTCTGTTCTTCCAATGACTTGTTCATTCATTCAACTCACAGCCATTGAGCGCTCAGATCCCACTGCCCTAGGTCAGGCATGCGGCATGCCGTAATGACTAAGAGGGGTCCCTGCCTTCCTGGAGCTCACAGTTCAGAGGGTGAGACAGAAAATTAATGGTTAATGGTGCTGTCTATGTAGTGATGTGATGTAATGAGGAGGGGTGGGGCAGAAGTTACTTGTAGATAAGTATCTCTTGGCCTCAGGCTGACTGTGACTAAATGACGCCCCTGGTAGCCATCCCAAGCCCTGCACACAGTGAACACTCAGTTTGGGGCCTCCAAGGGACCTTTGGCTGGCTTTGGAGGTGAAGCTTAGCCCTGTCCTCCTGCAGAGCCTGCTTCAGTGACCTACAGAAAGGCTACTACCTGGTGTGGCTGGTGCTGGATTATGTCTCAGATGTGGTCTACATTGCGGACCTCTTCATCCGATTGCGCACAGGTCAGTGAGCAACTGGGATGCAGGTAAATCCGAAGGCCTGAGTCCAAATTTTTAGGAAGCCCACTGGACGTGGTGTGGGGCTGAATTGCTTGGGTGGGACTCTGGTAGGTGAGTACCCTTCTTTGAACCTCATGGTCCCACATGCATAGAGAGGTTTTGATCTGGGGGTGTTCTCTTAGAATCCTTCTGGCCAGCCCTGGTATGTGAGCTATATCCTTCCTTGGGAAGGAAGTTTCAGTGAGCAGTAGTTTCCTTGCCTAGAGATATTAGCCTACAGAGAAGGATATATATATATATATATATATATATACCCTGAGGGCAGAGATGACATGCTGGCTTTCATCTCTACTAGGTTTCCTGGAGCAGGGGCTGCTGGTCAAAGATACCAAGAAACTGCGAGACAACTACATCCACACCCTGCAGTTCAAGCTGGATGTGGCTTCCATCATCCCCACTGACCTGATCTATTTTGCTGTGGACATCCACAGCCCCGAGGTGCGCTTCAACCGCCTGCTGCACTTTGCCCGCATGTTTGAGTTCTTTGACCGGACAGAGACACGCACCAGCTACCCTAACATCTTCCGCATCAGCAACCTTGTCCTCTACATCTTGGTCATCATCCACTGGAATGCCTGCATCTATTATGCCATCTCCAAATCCATAGGCTTTGGGGTCGACACCTGGGTTTACCCAAACATCACTGACCCTGAATATGGCTACCTGGCTAGAGAATACATCTATTGCCTTTACTGGTCCACACTGACCCTCACTACCATTGGGGAGACACCACCCCCTGTAAAGGATGAGGAGTACCTATTTGTCATCTTTGACTTCCTGATTGGCGTCCTCATCTTTGCCACCATCGTGGGAAATGTGGGCTCCATGATCTCCAACATGAATGCCACCCGGGCAGAGTTCCAGGCTAAGATCGATGCCGTGAAACACTACATGCAGTTCCGAAAGGTCAGCAAGGAGATGGAAGCCAAGGTCATTAGGTGGTTTGACTACTTGTGGACCAATAAGAAGACAGTGGATGAGCGAGAAATTCTCAAGAATCTGCCAGCCAAGCTCAGGGCTGAGATAGCCATCAATGTCCACTTGTCCACACTCAAGAAAGTGCGCATCTTCCATGATTGTGAGGCTGGCCTGCTGGTAGAGCTGGTACTGAAACTGCGTCCTCAGGTCTTCAGTCCTGGGGATTACATTTGCCGCAAAGGGGACATCGGCAAGGAGATGTACATCATTAAGGAGGGCAAACTGGCAGTGGTGGCTGATGATGGTGTGACTCAGTATGCTCTGCTCTCGGCTGGAGGCTGCTTTGGCGAGATCAGTATCCTTAACATTAAGGGCAGTAAAATGGGCAATCGACGCACGGCTAATATCCGCAGCCTGGGCTACTCAGATCTCTTCTGCTTGTCCAAGGATGATCTTATGGAAGCTGTGACTGAGTACCCTGATGCCAAGAAAGTCCTAGAAGAGAGGGGTCGGGAGATCCTCATGAAGGAGGGACTGCTGGATGAGAACGAAGTGGCAACCAGCATGGAGGTCGATGTGCAGGAGAAGCTAGGGCAGCTGGAGACCAACATGGAAACCCTGTACACTCGCTTTGGCCGCCTGCTGGCTGAGTACACGGGGGCCCAGCAGAAGCTCAAGCAGCGCATCACGGTTCTGGAAACCAAGATGAAACAGAACAATGAAGATGACTACCTGTCTGATGGGATGAACAGCCCCGAGCTGGCTGCTGCTGACAAGCCATAAGACCTGGGGCCCGACTGCCTCTCCAAGCTTGGCCTTGATCCCAGGAGCTAGAGGAGCTATTTAGATCTCCGGATTTACATGCATTACCCTCATGTTCCCTGAATTCTCCCAAAAGCCTCTCTGACCCTGGGTTTTTGGCCTAAACAGCCAAGATTCCGCCGCCAAGTTTAGCCCAAGTTTGTGGAGAGTACAGACTGTGTTGGCTGGGCTTCCGAGACCTTTGGCCTGCCTAAGTCTCAGGAAGGGAGAAGGGAGCAGCTGTCTTCCAGGAGTCTGTCCTGGGACTGGGAGCCTGGGCAATGATCTGCTCTGAAGAAGGCCACTTGCAAAATGACATACACCTTGCTGCAGTACTGCCCCCCTCTGGCTCTTTTGCACATAGCGACTCCTCCCTTGGTTCTGGCCCCCACTTTTTCTAACAGGTGTTCTGAATACTCCCTTTTTCCCTGCACATGCATGTACTTCGAGCACCGACTATAGACATTTAGATCAGGTACCCAGTGTCTGTCTCCCAAGACAGGCCAAGGGATGTGATAGTGTTGTTGGGAGGGGGTAGAAGGGGGCCCACTCAGGGTTATTCCTCCCCATCAGATACTCCAGCTCCTGCTCCGTAGGTTGATCTCTCTGTCTGCTAGCCAGGATGGCATCTCTGCAGTCTTCTGTGGACCAAGGAGATAGACCCGGCTTCTGGTCCATTCCAGGGCAGGGAGTGAGGAGCAAGGCAACTGGCATTTGTCCACCTGAAGACAGAGGTAGCTGGCAGGTCTGGCCATCCCTCCCCTATGAAGAGCACTCCTAAAGAGGCCCTGAAAACTGCTGCTGGTGGGGAGGCTCTTCAAGTTAATATCTACATTAGAGGCACCTATGAGTCAACAAATTCCTTTGACCTATCTGTGGTTCTTGCTCAACTCTGCTGTTCACATTCTCTCCCTCCCTCCATTAATCCCTCTCTTTTCGCTACATGGTTGTCCCTCAGTATTCATCAGGGATTGCTTTCAGGAGTCCCCATGGATACCAAAATTTGTGGATGTTCAAGTCCCTGATACAAAATGCCGTAGTATTTGAATATAACCTATGCACATCCTCCCATACTTTAAGTCATCTCTCGATTATTTGTAACACCTAATACAATGTCAGTGCTATGTAGATAGTTGTTATATTGTATCTTTTCTTTGTATTATTTTGATCTGTTACTTTTTTCCCTGAATATTTTTAATCTGCCGTTGGTTGAACCTGCAGATGTGAAACGCAAGGATATGAAGGAAAGAGTACTCTTCTTCGCCCCTATCCAGAACTCTTTCGGTCTGAAATACACTCTCCCACCTTTCCCTGCCTGCCTAAGCCTTATGGGTCCTCCAGGGCTTAGCTCAGGCACCACCTTCTCGCAGAAGGCCCACTTGACTGCAACCACTCCCACACTAGTCAATTACCTCCTCTGTAGCCTCCCACAGCGCAGAGCCTTTCTGTCCTGGTTTTATAATGTGCGGTCAGTTTTAGTGGACTTGGTTTCCCCTCCTGACTGTGGACAAGGCCAAGACAGTCTCCCTCATGCGTCTATTTGCAGCCTCAGTGACACAGCTGGCACTGAGGAGCATTCAGAGCACATTTATTCATTGGGGGCGTAAGTGAACACGTGAATGAGTGAATGAATGGATGAATGAGCAAAGAAACACAGCTGACCAAAACTCCCCTGCTTCTCCCTGACAGCAGTCATGCCTTGACAGAAGCATTGGCTCTGCTGCGGGAGTTGGGAAAGATCTCCTGGAGTATCAGGTCTTTCAGCTGGGCATTATAACGTGATCAGGAACCTAAAGGAAAAGTACTAATTAGTGGGCAAGAAAATCTAGGCGCAGACTCAGAGGCCTTCCTGTTCACATGCACACCACTTATTTATTCATGTATTTCTTGTGGTGAAATACACATAAAATTTACCATCGTAATCACTTTTAAGTGTACAGTTCAGTCGTGTTAAGTATATTCACACTTTTGTGAAAACAATCTTGAGAATTTTTCATCTTGCAAAACTGAAACTTTGTCCCCAATAAAAATTCCCCATTGCTCCTTCTACCCAGCCCCTGGAAGCAACCATTCTACTTTCTGTCTCTATAAATTTAACTTCTCTAGGGACCTCATATAAGTGCTATCATACAGTATTTGTCCTTTGTGCCTGGCTTATTTGACTCAGCATAACATCCTCAAGACTCATCCATGTTGTAGCATGTGTCAGAATTTCTTTCCTTTTTAAGGCCAAATAATATTTGATTGTATAGATCACCACATTTTGCTTAGTCATTCATTTCTTGATGAACACCTGGGTTGTTTCCACCATTTGGCTATGGTGAATATTCCTGTATACATGGGTATACAAATAGCTCTTTGAGACCCCGTTTTCAGATTTTTGGGCATATACTCAGAAATGAAATTGCAGGATCGCTTAGTAATTCTATTTTTAATTTTTTGAAGAACATTTTCTTTTTTGTGTGTCACCAAAACAGTGACATCATTTTACATTCCTACCAGCAATGCACAAGGGTTCCAATTTCTCTACATTCTCACCATCACTTAATTTCTGTGTTTTTTGTAGCTATACTAATGGGTGTCAGGTGAATCTTATTGTAGTTTTGATTTTCATTTCTCTAATGAGCAGTGATTTTGAGCATATTTTCACAAGCTTAGTGGCCATTTGTATATCTTTTTTGGAGAAATGTCTATTCAAGTTCTTTGGCTATTTTTTAATTGGAGTGTCAAGTTGTAGAAGTTCTTTATATATTCTGGATATTAAACCCTTATCAGCTATGATTTGCAACTCTTTTCCTTATTCTCGAGGTTGCTTTTTTACTGTGTGACCACGTGGATTGTGTCCTTTGGTATGCAGAAGTGTTTAATCTTGTTGTAATTCAATTCATCTGCTTTTGCTTCTGTTGCCTGTGCTTTTGGCATTACCATTCCTTTTTATGTGAATTCATCCTTCTGGCCAGGCTTCTTTTACATTTAGTGTAGTTTCTTGACCTCTTCCCTGGCTTAGAGGAAGAAATCTTAACCAGGGGAAGACTCACCTGGACGGATCTGCAACATGACACATGCCTAGGTCCTGGTCCCTGAAAGTTGCAGCAGGAGAGAGATGCATTCATGATGGAGCAGTGCTTTGTGTACAGCCCCCTTTGGGTATTGGGCTTGGAGAAAAAGCTCTAAACCCCTTTGCTTCAAGAGAACCCCACGCAACAGGAGGAGTCTTTGGAGACCCAGCCAGCTCCTTGCCAATAACCTCATTGCTAAGGTTGCACCGAGTTCAGTTTTTACCGTGTCTTAGAACCAGGACAAAATGTAATTTTTGCAGGCGTAAGATGATACTGGGGCCAGAAGCAGGGGGATGGCTGCACTGAAATTTTTTGCCTTGATTTCAGCAAGAAATCTGCAGTGTTCTCCCTGGAGCCTGGTTCACCCTCAGCCCAGCCCCAACAGGTGCCTGATTTCCAGCCCACATCATGGGACGGACATTGTGTCTCGGATTTGGTTTGCCCCAGGGCAAGGCAGGCACCTTCTCTGGACCGCATGGGGAGCTCACTGGCTCGAGACACAGACTCCAGGGCTCAGCTCCCACCCTCTTCTGGTTTTCTTTTCCCCAGATATCCTTGGGTCCAATCTCTCACAACTGTTTGCCATGTCTCGAATGTCTGTGTTCTCTTCAGCTTTCAGGTATTTTCTTTTCTTTTTTTTTTTTTTAATAAAATTAAATCCAAATTTTATTAAGGATTTCAAGTTACATACTTCAAATTTCTACAATGGAATGGAATCATTTTGGAACTGGAAAAGTGGCATAAACACTGACATCCCTTGAAACTACAATTTTATAAAGAAAATTCTGCAAACCACATCCCCATTATGTAACAAGACTAGGCATTATCTACACCTTCACTTTGGCAATAGCTATTTCCTAAAATAATGAAAAAGATGATTTTGCTACTTCAGTTCATTAAAAACGGGATTCTATCTTTAAGGTTCAGAAAAAGCTGCATTTAGATGAACTATGGTTACCCGCCCCTCCCCGCCCGCCAAAAAAAAGAGAGCACAGAGTGTCTAAGCAAAGCAAAGGAAGTCATTTTGAAAATAAAGAGAAAAAAGCTATTATAATTGGTTAAGGATTTCCAGTAGTAAGTGAAAATCTCAGGAGAGGAATGGATAGCACTACAAACGATGTGCTCACATTCCAAGACCTTAACACTAACTTTCTCTGTTCTGGATCTGGGCAGGCAGCACTCTTTTAGATCTTTGTGTGGCTCCTATTTTTATAGAAGTGGATGGATGCACCAATGCATTTTTTTCAGATATTTTTCAGATATACTGTATTGTAGTAGATACTATAGGGATAGCACTATAGTATTGTAGTCATGAGACTAAAGTGGAAATAAGACTATTTTTGACAGAAGTTGCCATTACATTTCAGACTGTAGAGCCACATTTACAATATCTCAGGCTAATTACTGTTAATTTGGGGGTTGAACTTTTTTTTTTTGATGACAGCGAGGGTGGACTATTGGATTGTCATTAGAGGAAGGTCTAGATTTCCTGCTCTTAATAAAATTACATTGAATTGATTTTTAGAGGTGATGAAAACTTCCTTTTTGAGAAGTTAGTGTTAAGGTCTTGGAATGCTTTCAGGTATTTTCTCATGCTGTTCCCTCTGCCTGGATTACCCTTTTCTGCCTCTTTTTCTTCTGAGATTAAATTCACAGGCCCCTTCTCCGAGTCCTACCACAGCTTTCTATGTGAGACTCCCTTGTACATTGGTCTGCAAGTGTCTGTTTAGCAATAATATACTCTCATCTAATGACAGTTTGTTCATTGAGAAAAGGATGAAGGAACAACAGAAGGAATATCTGTGCAGCTTGTCGTGTGTGTGTGTGTGTGTGTGTGTGTGTATGCCTGTGTGAGGACCTGGATGTCAGCCTAGGCAGTGTCTGTCTCTGGCCAACCCCTCACCCACCCTCTCTCGGGCTGCTTTCTCTGTAAGAGCGTGACTCTCCTGTCTGTTGCTGGCCGCCGCCCCCGCCTCTCTCCTATAACTGGCTGTAACATAAGAACTGAAGTACATTTTCCATTATGTGTTGGATTTATTCAGCACAGCCTGATGTTTCCTGCTCTTGATTTTAAAATGTTTAAATTGGAATGTTTTTTATTTTCATTTGAAAATACCCATTGAAGGTAAATTGCTCTATTTGCATATGGCCGTCAATTTGCTTTTCTCTGCATTGGTGACCTTCTATAGAAAACAAAAGTCCCCTCTCCTGCGCACCACACTCCTTCTTCTTTTGGTGTGACCTGTGGTGGTCCTTGCCTGGCCAGCCCAGCCTGAGTCCAAGCCTCAGAAGCATCTATTCCTTAGTCTGGGGCTTAAAGTTAGTCTGACCATTTATCCCCTCCCTTTGGTGAATCCGAGGCAGAGGGTCTCTGTCTTCTGTTTAGCCTGGAAACAAGGAAGCCCCCAGTGCACAGAGATGGGGAACCCTACCACCAGAGGGCGCATGAACCTCAGGAAAGGGTGGTGGGCTCCACTCTGTGAACCCTCCACCCAGCAGAGGACTGAGCAGGGCCTGTTGAGGCAGTTAGGTGGCTGCCCCCCCGGGGCCTTGCAGAGCTATTGGACAAGGTCTCCTTCCCATTGTGCCCCACTGTGGTCCCTTTGAAGGCCCTCAGAGGTTCCTGGGTGTCAAGGCCAATGACCAGTACAAGTTTGTTCATGCTAGGTACCCAGACTCTGCTGGAGATTGGGGAAGGAGAGAATGTCAGGGTGGAATTATGGGGAGACTTGAGCACTATGGTTGTCATTACTTATTGTATTCAGAAAAAAAAAATACTAGAAGTCTGAAAAACCCTTGATGTTATGGATAAGATTGGTTAGCATGGAGCTAATGTCAGCCTACTTAAAATTGACATAAATAAAATTATTATGTAAATAATTGTCCCAGTGTCACTTGAAGGTAGTACACAGATGATTGTGTACATTTAGCCAAATACCTACTTGATGCCACCATGGTACTTGAAAAGTAACACCACCATAAGTCACCCCTTGGTGTTTCCTAGAGAACCTGCTCATCTTCCCATGTGGGTAATGGCACATCTGTCCTTCAGGTTGCTCAGGCCAAAGCCCCTGATGTAATCCTGGATCCCTCTCTTTTCTTCATCCACTGCATCCAATCAGCCAGAAAATACCCCGTCCGCATAACTTTTCGAAGTCCAGTCAGAATCCACGCACCTCTTCCACCTCCGCCACTCCTGCCCTCGTGCAGGGCTCTCTCCTGGATGACTGCAGTCACCTCCAGACTGGTGTCCCTGTTTCCACCTTTGCTCCCTCCCCTCCAACCCACTCTCCATCTAGCCAGCAGAGTAGTCAAAAGCAATGAAAATCATGTCTCATCCTGCTTACATTCTTTTGGGGTCTTCCATTACTCCTATAATAAAATTCAAACTCATGGCTTGGTCTCCAGGTCCTGTTGCACAGCCCCCGCCAGCATCCTTGGCCTTACTTGCTTTCTCTCCCCGCCTCTTCTGGAGTCAGATCCTCCAGTCTCCTCTGAGCTCCTCAAACACACCCAGCTTCTCTGTCCCTTGGCAGCCTTGCACTTGCTGTCTTGCTGTGTTGCTCTCTTTTCCTCTGGACCTTCTGTGGCTGGCTTCTTGTCCTCAGGACTCCACAATGAAAAGACCCCCCAGCCTCCCAGTCATGCTGATCTCAGCACCCTGTGAGGTTTTCCTAACAGCACTTAGCACCCTCCACGATCTTCCTGTTCATTGGTTTCCTTGTTTATTGCTCGTTTCCCCAATTAGAATGTCAGCTCCCTGAGACAGACCTTTGTGCTGGCCCCCACTACATCTGTAGCACCTAGAGCAGCTACTGGTACCTCAGTGTTCTGTACATGCCCAATACTGGGAACTTCTTAGGGGCTGGCCTCCTCCTTTTTCTCTAATGGACTAAACCCCATATCTTCAGCTGCTTCCCTCTGCCCATCCTCATAGCCCTGCAGGTTTTGCTCACACAAAACTCCTTGGTATTCCATAACCCAACTGGAGCTGTCCCACAAGAAACTCAGCTTACACCTACTTCTATCCCTACATCTGTCTGCAACATTCCTGTAATCCTTCAAAGTCACCTCTAATGTCACCTCCCTCCCAAAGCCTTCTTTGATCCCCTACAAACAAGTGTGACTCAGCTATCATCTGTATTTGTGGCTTTCCCCCTTCCTTGCTCCCGGAGGATGGGGCTGTGTGAGATTCATGCTACCCTCCTGTAGCCAAAGCTACTTGCAAGAGGGTATGTGTGTGGAGGAGGAGAGTGGGTGTGGACTTGGTCCCCAGGGGGCTCTGCTGAGGTAGAGCTCCCCAGTTGAACAGGGAGCTGAGGTAGGCAGGCTTGGGGTACCAGCTGGCCCCAGCAGGAGGAGTGGTGTGCCATACTGGCTGTGGGTTCACTGGCAGGTCAACTTCCCCCTGGCAGGGACTGAGCTGCCAAGAACTAAGTGATTTTGCTTCTCTCTGAGGCAGACATTTCCCTGGAAGGACAATCTAGCCCTGATTTAGGGCCTGACACCAAGCCAGTTACAGTTAGCCTGACGGGGAGGGTGATGAAGATGCCTTTCTAGATAAAATGTTTGCTAAGCCCAGGTCCAAAAGGGACTCAACGCTGTGGCTGGGACCAAGGCCATGCTTAGAGAGGGTCCATAGGAACACTGGCCTGGGAGCCCTGTAACCTAAGCTTGGTCCTGTTCCACTCCCGTTTTCTGGGGACTTGGACTATTCTATTCCTGGAAATCTGGAACATAGCACAGTAGGGTAGCTGGGGAAGAGGACAGTATCCAATAGAGCCCCTTTCCTTGGTCCCCCTAGGCTTGAGGAAGACCCTGCTCTTTCCCAGCGCTGCCAGCCTAACTGCATATTCACATGACTCAAACTGGGCAGTGCTAAGGGGGCCTCAGCAAGCTGCTGTCTTGTCTTCTTTGGACAGATTTGTCCCTGGAACCTGATATTTGCCCAGGGTCTTGAAGGATGCAGAGGAACTCGATGGGCAAGCAGGATGAGATGCCAGGTCCCACAAGCCAAGTGAGCAAGAGTGTTGAAGAGCAAGACCAATGGCCCCAGTCTGTGGCCAGGAGGGGGTTCAGTGGAGCATGAACTTAACTCTCTCCTGGGCTCTACAGATCCTGGAGTTAAAGTGATCTCAGTGGTTGAACTGAACAAATTTCTTTCCCTTTTGGGCTCAATTTCCCACTTATTTTAAGAAAGGAAGATCGCAGGCCCTTTGCAGCCCTCCTGGGGAGTCAGAGGATAGATTTGTCTTATGTCAACTTGTACCCTTGCATCACTCAAGTTTGTCTAAGCTCAAACTTCCAGCCAGGCCTTTGGAGTTGCCAGTTTCTATGGATCAATGTTTTTAATTAGATGGGGTTTCTTGTTTCTCCTTTATTGAATCGGGTAAGCAAATTAAATTGGGCAATTTGTTGTTAGGTCATTTAAATGCCAACTGGGTTTCATAACCTGGGTTTGTGCCATATCCAAGTCCCTCCAACTTCTTCCTGGAGTGATGGAATCAGAGGCCAGCTGGAGGAGTAGGCATCCCAGGGAACCGTAGGCATGGGTCTCTGGCTCTTGAGGGTCTGAGTCCCTGGGGCATAGACCCACTCTCTTTGTTGGTCTAGAAAGGCAAGGTGGGTGGTCACGGGGGCTCAGGACTCAAGCTGGATGGGAACAGTGGTGAGATAATAATCAGGAGTTCCTAGGGTTGCCTGTGGACAAGGCACTTCTTTGACCTGTAGCCTCTGTTTTGTTATCTATACAATGGGTAAGGTCTCTGGAGACGCTTCTGTTCTGGCATTCTGTTGCACTCTGGCTCTGTGAAGGTGGAATCTGCTCCACCAAGACATAGCTTGTTTGTCTGGTGCTGGAGGGGGCACAGTTTCGGGATCCGAGTCTTGGAAGGCCGACCGAAGTGGGCTGGGCAAGAGGCCTGGGTGGTGCAGCAGCCTGGGCCAGGTCTGGGCTGCGCGCCTGGCTGACCAAGCTAAGGCTGCCTCAGGCTCCAGACAGCTCGCCCTGCTGCTGTTCCACTTCCGGCCATAAAGAATGGTGGGGACGCTCTTGCACCGCGATTTGAGCGCGCCGCTGGGCTTGCCAAGCCCTTGCTCAATCTCCACGTAGCGGGAGCTTTTTTGCACGACCTGTACTCCAGGAATGGGAGCGCCCCAAGATCCCCTGGCGAAGAAAGAATTTGAGCAGGGCAGCTGCAGGCACAGGGCATGGCAGGAGGAAGCTCTTCAGCGCCCGCCCCAGATCTCCTCATCTCCACATCCCCCTTGGAGCCTTTGCCCTTACCCTCTCCTCTCAATGGCCACATTTACCACCTACACAGTGCCACCCTGCAGGGTTTCCGTCCGCAACCCATTCCATTTCTTGCCCAAAGAAAGGGAGGAGGGGTGAGCTGTAGGCCATTCACCTCTGGGACCTGTTCTGAGAGAGGGTAAGGCTGGGACTGCTGGGCCACCTTCCTGGCTCCTCACAAGAGTGAGGAGGCAGGTCTGTAGACAGGCTGCCCAAACCTGTGGAATTCAGGGAGATAGTGACAAGATGTGACAGGCGAACAGGGACAATGGCTGGAGGGCTCCAGCAGGGGCTAGGGACAGGTATTCAGGGCATCGGGCTTGGTAAATAACATTAACAAGGCAGCAACCGGAGCAGGCAAATTGGGAATGCAGACAGGGCTCCGTGACTGTGCTGGCTGGCTGCCTGTGAGTCACCTCTGTGGATCGATTTAATTGCTGAGCACTTGGATATGCAATGTGCTTAGAGAGGCTGAGTTGGGGCCCCCCCCTCAAAACCAGTGCAACAATTCGAGTGTACTACCAGTGGCCCAGAGCAC
Source organism: Nomascus leucogenys (assembly GCF_006542625.1). Taxonomy (NCBI): domain Eukaryota; kingdom Metazoa; phylum Chordata; class Mammalia; order Primates; family Hylobatidae; genus Nomascus; species Nomascus leucogenys. Next base: position 136,884,631 of record NC_044406.1, read on the forward strand.
TGCTTGCTCAGGCCAGGCCCGGAAGCCTTAGCTCATGTCTCTCCCCTTTTCTCTCTTTTGTAAGCACTGGGTCGCTCAGGTTTCAAGATGAAACAGACTTCTTTTCTAAAGCCACCCTGATCTGGGGGGCCTCTAGAGATCTCCCCAGACCCACTCAATCAAATCACCTCTTGTTGCTTGATTACATTGTCTCTGTTCAGTGCCTGACCCAGAGTAGATGCCAACAAATATTTTTTGAAAGAATGGGAAAACCGGTGTATTTCTTGATTTTTTTCAGATGCTTGCTGTTTTCTATTATGCCTATGAAATAACAATACAGCCCTTTAGGACACGAGGTTGTGTCCAGCGTGTCCATAGCATAGCAGTCGTTTCAGGGAATAGACCAGTTTTGTGCAGATGTGGACTGAGGGCTAAGGTGGGGGAGTAAAGAATCTGAGAAACAGGAACTCTGCCAGCAAACAGAGTCCTGGGAATGCATCTCATTTTACAGGCACGGTCTTGTTCTTCCTTTTCTGTTCTGACCATGTGGAACAGAAAACAGTTTTCCTTGGCTCAAAGACAAGGCAGGCGAGGCGGTGACTGTGTCTAAACGTGCCGAGAACTAACTGTACCTGTTATGGAACAGTTTCAGGTCCTGTGTACAGAAAGGAGTGGAGTGTGCGGTTCCAAACACTGGCTGCTGTGGTCACGCCAACCCAAAGTTGCTCCTGAACCTCAAAGTGATCGCATCGGCAGACTGAGCCGCCGTGGGCCAGAAACCCGGGTTCCTGGTGGGCTGTTCACCCAGTTGCAGAGATAACATCATAGCCAGAGGGAGTAAGTCCTGACTGGTGACATTTGAGGATTTTGAGATGGAGCTGGCTAAAACTTGATTTTTCTATTTTCAAATCTTGTCATGTATTGAATCGTTTTTGAATGGCATGAAAATCTTATTTAGTGGTTAATATCTGCCCATTATTTTAAGAGTAGTTTTCATAACCAGCGACCATCACTAGATCCGGGAAGTACTTGGAATTAGTGGCCCTACAAAGCCACAGCTTGGAATTGGAAGCAGCTTTTCTCTACTACTCAAAGGGGTGGTGACTGTACTGAGTGGCCAGCTTTGAGGTGACTGCGGTACACACTCCTGGGTTCTACCTGGCTTCCGCTCTGGGGATGCAACCTAGACCTGGGGCTGGGCCGAGACCTCCGCCTCCCCATTGTGGGACTGACGGGCGTGGAGGTGAGGTAAGGCTGTGGCCAGCTCTGAATGGAGAAAGGAATAAGAAAGGAAGGAGGGAGGGAGAGAAGGAAGGCAAGAAGAAGGGAAAGGGGAAAGAAGAAAGGAAGGGAGGAAATCAGGGAGGAAGAGAAGAAGAAAAGAAGAGAGGGAGGCAGATATCTGGGACCCTATCCTGGCAACTCATGGCGGCAGAGTGATGACAGGTGGAAAAGCTTAGCTGACTCTTACGCCAGGCCACCATGCAGAGCGTGGTGTTCAGCTGTGCTGGGTGGCAGGGCTCACTCAGAGGGGGCATGAAACGGTCACTGGAAAGGGTCATGGCAGGTCATGAGCTGGCTCCCCTCTGCCGGGGAAATGCCACAAGGACTCTTGAGAGACAAGCGGCAGGCCATTGTCATGTTCCTTTCGAAATGGGTCTTCCCAGGCTCGGATTTGGTCACCCCTCACAATTGGGTCACAGATGCCATCTGCAGTGGCACTCCTTGCCTTTACCTTTCTTTGCTCCCTTTCCAACTCCTTTCTTTTTGTGCTTCTCTCTCCTCTCTTTGCTCTCTTGCTCCTCTTCCTCCTGCCCCTCCTCCTTCCTTGCTTCTTTCTCCCTCTGTGGCTCTCTCAGCTGCTTTCCCTCCTCCTCACCCTTTTTTCTGTTCTTCCTTTTGCCTCTGAGACCACTCTTCCCTCCTCTCCCCCTTTTGCCTCCCCTTTTCTCCTCCCTGCTTTATCTTCCCCTCTAAAGCTCGCTTTTTCCTTCCCCCATGTCATTCTTTGTCCCCTCCCCAGGCACTTTTTTCTCTGTCCTCCTGAATCCTCCCATCCTCCTCTGCTCTGTCTTTCAGGATGGCTCAGCCATCTTTTCCTGCTGCCTGCCTCTCTCCTCCCTGTGGCTCTGTCTTTTCCAGCAGCCTAGTCCCTGCTTCTGCCTCACCTGTCATCATCCCTCTTCCCTTCTCACAGTCCTTGCTCCAGCTGATCCTCCAAGCCCCTTCTCTTCCCTTTCCTTCTCAGTCTCTCTCCTCCCTACGTTTCAGGCTTCTAGCCCACCCTTCTTCCTCCCAGCTTCCAGCATCCCAAGCAGCAGACTCCTGGGACCAGCCTCTGGATCCAGTGGTACATGGAGCGGGAGAAAGGAAGGTAGTAGAAGGATATGGCTTTGACAGGCTTTGCACTGAGCTGAAGGCATTGGACCCAGAAAAGCCAACAGTCCTCCCCAGTCATATTCCCAGGCCCAGGGCAGCTCCTAGAGATGTTACACACAGATCATCATTTCTGCCATTGCACCAAAGCCTGCTAGAGGATGCTGGCAATGGCTTTCTGGGGACTTGCAGAGTCTCAAGGGAGTGGAGATGGCGGTGGCTGCACAAACATTGTCTGAAGTGTCCCATTATACAGTTGGGGACTCTGAGCCCTACATTCGGAAAGTCAAAGAACTGGGATCAGAAGTCAAAGGTAGGAATAACAGAGCGAGATTCTTTGCCTGTGGAGTCTGCACACATGTATCAGAGATGTGGGGACACATGTGTGTTTGTGTGTTAAGTGACTTTCTTAGCATGTTTCACACCCATGCCCACACACCTCCACACCCACAGCCACTCTTCAACCTTGTGGTACAAGTGGAAAGTGAATTTGTGCTATTTCTGAAAGACAAATTTAATATTCAGGGAAGTACGAGCTCCAGGAGATTTATGTTGGAGTCCTGAATGGAAGTGATATTGGGCAAGACTAGGCCGCAGTGTCCCCATTTTCAACAGAGGACTGGACTAAGTGGTCTCCAAGGGTCTTCTAGCTGTGGTGATTTTGGCCCACCACAGGCCCATTTTGCTCCAGACACTATACATGTGTGGTTGCCTTTAAGCCTGGCATTAAGTCAACAAGCTAGATTTCTCCATTTGTACATACAACAGCCAAGGCACAGGGAGCTTAACTAATGGGCCCTAGATTCCCAGTAAGTGAAAGATGTGGGATTGGAACATGGGTCTGCTTGGCTCCAGATCTCACTCATCCTGTGCATCAAGGCGATTTCTGATGGAGTTGGTCCAGGGATCTGGGACTCAGGGCTCTTGTCAGGCAGCAGCGGTTTGACCAGCGGAAAGGCAAATTAGACAGGGACAAAGCTGCTCAAGGGAGATGGTTGGAGCTGTTTTCCTTCTGTCCCTGCTACAAGCTGGGGAGTAGGGAGCCTTCACCCAAGATAGCATGTGTTTAATCACTGTTTCAGTGATAGCAGAGGCTCTTAACTTTTGGTTAATCACTTGCTGTTCCCACTGCCTGAATGCTCTGTCCCCTGATCTCTGCATTACTGTCTCCTTCTGGACACTCAATCATCCACCTGAATGTCTGGTCACCCAGCCTGAAGTATCCATGCAGCTACTCTCTGCCACATCACCTTTTGTTAAATCTCTGGCTAGCACTACTCACTCATATTGTCCTCGTTTATTTCTGTGATTGTTCAAATTCTCCTCTCTTTCTCCACTGAATAGTGTCAGATCATGTTTCTCTTGTGTCTGGTTGTACCCCCAAGGCCTGGCACTGTGCTTGGCGCCCAGCAAGAAATCAGTGCAAGTTTATTGTATGAATGATGATGCCCCAGTGGCAAATAGTGACAAGAACCCAGCACCAGTGAAGTGCTTGGTCATTCTGCGTTGGGTGATGGGGACACTGATGACAATTCCACCGACTTCTTGCCCTCCAGGATTTCCAATATAGTGGAAAGACAGACCTGGTCACAGAACACTGGGGCCCCGTGCTGTATGCTGTGTACTGTGAGAGCCAGACTTATAAAAGGTGCTGCCAAGTCTAGGGCACATTGTAACTGTCTCTGTCTGGGAGAATTAGGGAAGATATTGAAGGTTGAGTAGTTTTTCAGACAGAGAACCAGGACAGGACATTTCTAGAAAGGGAAACAGTATGAGAGGAGGGGAGAGGTAAACAGGTTTCCCGCTAAGACAGGAGTCCCTGTCAAGGGCTCCATTAGATAGGAAGGCACACATAGACTGTGTGAGATGACCTGGCTTGTGAAGGAAATGTTAGAAATACCAGCTGCAGCCTGGATCACAAAGCCTGAGCAAAGGTGCTGGACTTGGACACCAAGACCTTGGGGAGGACTTGCCTTTTTAAGTATACCAAGACTGAGTGGCACCAACTAGGTAATGAAGGGGCCTCCAAGGAAAGAAAGCTGCTGGCACTTCTTCCAAAGAAAGAAAACGTCCAATGCCTCCCATAAGCTTGTCATGCAGCCTGGAAGTGTCCCACCCCTGCCAGAGCTGGACCCTCTGAAGACATTTCCGTGCCGAGTAAGGATCAAGGCCCCAGGGCATGTGGTGTGGTGGGTGCATGGACATGAACCTCCACACATGTGTGTGGGGCTCTGGGATGAAGTAAATCTTGAGTAGCCATCCTGTGCCTGAGTGATGGGCTCTGAACTCCCGCCCCTGCCAACCCTCTGCCCTGCAGGTCTCTCAGTTGTTTTAATTTGACATCACGAGGAATGATCAAATTTTTAGCAAGCCCTGGGAAATAAGGGAAGGTTTGCAATATTGCCTCCTTAAAGTCCCAAGTCACTGAAATGGAGATTGGCTGCCATGTCAGGAAGGAATAAGGGAGACAAAATTGCCTCGTGAGCAATACAGCTTGGTCATAAATCTCACCAATAATCCCTCACACCGCACTGTGCTTTGTCAGGCACTGAGCTCTTTCCCATACGTCAGCCCACTCGATCGTCACAATGAGACTGTGAGGTAAACAAGACCAGGACTAGCTCCCCAGGGCGGGGTGGGCAGGGCTGGGGCTGGAAGCCAGGCCTCCTTCCCTCAGCCCTGAGCACTGCCATCTATGCCAAGGGGTCCTTGTGCTGCAGTGGGGAACCTGGCCTCAAAGGGCCAGTAGCCCAGAGCCAGGCTGGGGATGAGCAGATTGTCACTCAAATGGAAACCCCATACCCATTAAGCAGCCACTCTCTGTTATTGTTGCTCCTATTTTCCTTTAAAGCCTGCATTATTAAAATGTACTTGTGGACCTCAGGTGCAGAGAGTTGAACTGAATCCGCCCTTCACTTCAGGGCTGGGCCCCTAGCATCACCTACGGTATGTGGAAGGTCTTTCTTGCGTTTTATTTATTTCCTCACCATTCTCTCAGGTCCCCACATCCCTTTCCCCCTCCGTGAGCACCCATTTTAATGCATTCGAGATGAGTCCCTGAATATGTTTGCGTTCTTATAAAATATAGTGTTGTTTCTTGTATGTGTTTTTAATTTGCATAAATATTATTGTGCTATAAATCTTGTTCTGTTTCTTACTTAAAAAAAAAGAAATCAGCCTGTAATTTTGAGATCAGCCCATGTTGTGCATACATCTAGTTACTTCAAACTGCTGCTTAGTTTTGTATTTAGCCCATCCATTCTCCTGGGGATGAAAAGATAACCTGTCCCCAGTTCCATTCAGTGCCACAGTGGCCACCGCTGGACATGTCCCAGTGGGACCTGCCTTGGGGAAGAGCCCCAGATGTGGGCCCACTAGATCAGAGAATACACGTATGCTTCATTCCAAGCTCTGCTAGATTGTGCTCCAGTACAGTAGAGTAGTTTGCACTCCCTACCAGGAGAGCACGGGGGTTCAGTGTCACCTTGTGCTTGCTGACAAATACTGATACTATTATTACCTAGCTTTCTAATGCCTGCCAAACTGATAGGGGCAAGGCGAATGCTATTTTTTTAATTCGCATTTCCTTGATTACTACTGAGTTTGGGTATCTTTTCACAGGTTTATTGGCCATTAGATTTCCTTTTATGTAAATTGCCTATTCAAAATACTTCTCTGTCTTTTAAATTTAGACTTCTGTGTTCTTGTTGATCAATTCCTTTTTGTTGGTTTTAAACATCACAAAACTATTCATCTCTGTAGTTTATCTTTGTTTTTAAATGTCATTTTGTAAACAGCAATCTGTAATTTTGTTTGGTCGAATCTATCAATCCTTATGGCTTTCAGATTTTAGTTTTAGATCTCATCCTTTTCCACTCCAAGGCCAAAAAGGTGTTCTCTTACATCTTCTTGCAATTTATTTTATGTTTTTACCTTGTATATTTAGGTTTTGAATCCATCGAAAATCAATGTTTAAATATGGTGTGAGGTGGGAATCCAGCCACTTTTCTTAGCACTATTTACTCAAGACCCTTCGTTTCTCCATTGATTTGTGGTTCTAACTTTAACATATATATTAACTCTCTAGTGTTTTCCTTCGGGGTCTGTTTTTTGTTTTTGTTTTTTTTTTCCTGTGCGAAAACCTATTACTATTTCCTAAATGACTATAGATTTGTATTAGGTCTCAATATCTAGTGGGACAAGTCTTCCTCTTTGCTCTTTGTCTATACAAATCAACTTAGCTGTTTCAAGGCCTTTATTATTTCAATATCCTCTTATTTTCTTAATCCTTACATATAAAAATGCATGGCATTGGCACTGAGTTGGCAACCCTCCTTTCTCTGGGGTCTGGAGCAGAGAGAGCTACTACTTCAACAGAGCTAGTGCCTTAGCCATTACAAATTCCTTTCAGGTCCTATGCTTCATTTCAAGACTGACAAGAGGCCTCTGAGGAAGGCATGTTAATTTTATGGATGAGGATCTAGAGGCTCAGAGAGAGAGGGATTCTCAGAGATGCACAATGATTCAGTAACAGAGGCGGTATTTGAGCCCGTGTTCCCTGAGTCTCTGTCGTTGGCTCTTGTCACCACACTATGCTAGCACACATTGTTCTAAGAAAGTTGACAACTCATCCTCCAAAGCACTAGTACTTGCATTGCTCACTCCCCACCCAGATGAACAAGGTAGAGGAACCATGTGGCCAAATAGCTTTGAAGAGGCAAAAGCTGAGGCCAACTGGCATTTTCAAGGCAGGTTGTCAAGCAGAGTTGGGAGGCCATGGTCAAAGCAAGGGAAGTCCAGGAGGCCCAGGCCCTGCTACGCAGGTGGGAGCAGCCTGAAGTGAGATGGGGACGTCACAGGGGTGAATATAGAAGTAGTTGAATGGGTCTCAACAAATCAAGTCCTTCTATACTCCTTCTGGCAAGAGTTGGGGGGTGCTGGTAGAAAGGGAAAGAATGGCACCGGTAACTGCACTTAGGAAGTCAGAGATGGCATGGGTGTACATCTATCAGGAGCCTCTATGAGAAGGGGTGATGCACACAGCAAGCTTTTTTCAGATGTCTCACAGAGCGGCTGGGAGTCTAAATAGCCTCTGCCTGAGGAGCGGGTCAGCGGGAACATGGGTCCACAGACCCTGCCCTGGTGGGGTCTCAGAGGGGCCCAGTTGCCACTCAGCACTCCAGCTCCAGCTAAGTAAGCACTTTTTTGAGGTCAGAGCCACTGCCTTAGGATGGGGGCACCCCTCAGCCCTGGAGGTGTGCAAGGAATGGTTTCATGGCCACTGAAACCAGGTATGAAGGTGTCTCTTGCACATGTGTCTCCTGTTTGTGGTGTAGGGCATTGCATACCAATGGTCCACTGGTTCTCAAGCCTGCTTGGGAGTTACCGTGGGAGGGAGTTAAAAACACATGCCGGCAGGGTGCGGTGGCTCATGCCTGTAATCCCAGCACTTTGGGAGGCCGAGGAGGGTGGATCACAAAGTCAGGAGATCGAGACCATCCTAGCTAACATGGTGAAACCCCGTCTCTACTAAAAATACAAAAAATTAGCCGGGCATGGTGGCGGGCACCTGTAGTCCCAGCTACTCGGGAGGCTGAAGCAGGAGAATGGCATGAACCCTGGAGGTGGAGCTTGCAGTGAGCCGAGATCGCCCCACTGCACTCCAGCCTGGGCGACAGAGCAAGACTCCGTCTCAAAAACAACAACAACAACAACAAAAAAAAAACACAGATGCCAACCTCTATGCTGGTGACTCACTGCTAGGCTGGGAAGCCTGTACTTTAGAGCAATTCTTCTTAAACTTCACGTGAAGGAAGGACTCGTTTTTCAATTTTCATTCTGTCACAATCTATACTTTTGTAAACTACAAAATCACACACTTCTGCATTGCAGCCATGTCAAATTGCCAAAACAGTACCTAAATGCCTACTCGAATTGCTGCATTTATCTTGTCTTGCACCTGGAACAAACTGCTTGCCAAGCAGCACTAGACTGCGAACCACACTCTGTGTAGCTTGTGGTAAATGACCCTTCCTCTAGAGGTCATTTCCAGCCTGGAAGTTCTTTATCTCCATGCTGCTCCTGGTCAGAAAAGGCTGTCCTGCCTCTATTCCAGCATGTGAGGCTCCTTGTGGGGCCAGGCCCTTAGGCCTGGTTCACCAACTAAGAGCTCATCTTGCCCTGTGATTGTGTTCGCTCCCCAGTTTCCTGCTGTCTGTGAAGGTGGCAACTTATGCAATTTCCTCACAGAACCCAAAGACCAATGGAGCTATGATGCATGTACAATCTTTTTCTTTTCTTTTCTTTTTCTCTCTTTCTCTTTCTTTCTTTCCTTTTCCTTCTTTCTCTCTCTCTCCCTCTTCTTTCTTTCTTTCTCTTTCTTTCTTCTTTCTCTTTCTTTCTTCTCTTCTTTCTTTCTTCTTTCTCTCTTTCTTTCTCTTTCTTTCTTTCTTTCTTCTTTCTTTTCTTTATTTCCTTTATTTCCTTCCTTCCTTCTTTCTTTTTTTGATGGAGTCTCACTCTGTCACCCAGGCTGGAGTGCAGTGGGGTGATCTCAGCTAACTGCAATCTCCGCCTCCCTGGTTCAAGTGATTCTCCTGCCTCAGCCTCCTGAGTAGTTGGGATTACAGGCGCCCACCACCACGCCCAGCTACTTCTTGTAGTTTTAGTAGAGATGGGGTTTCACCATGTTGGCCAGGCTGTCCTTGAACTCCTGACCTCAGGTGATCCACCCACCTTGGCCTCCCAAAGTGCTGGGATTACAGGCGTGAGCCACCACGCCTGGCCCAGTCTTTTTCATTTAGTGAGCCCAGGCCTTCCCATTCTGTGCCATAAATGCTAAACAAAGCATGCATTGATTTAGCAAAGACCTGGCCTGGGCCAAAGAGGTCACTTGTTGTCCCCAAAGTGTAATTCTCAAAGCAGAGACCCAACTTCCCTGACTACACTCGATGGGCTAGACTTTTGAGTGGGTCTGACTACAGAGTAATAGCTGCGCAAAAGCTCCCAGAGCAGGCTAAGGAAAGGTGGTGCTAAGGGAAATGGGGCATTTAAAATTAAAGGAATGGAATGTACCATAGTGATTGCTGAGGTCTTGTCCCCCTTGAAAGTTCTATAATTCAGATGCCTAGTATGACTGAGCTGCTTGAAGCCAGGCAGTTTTCTCTCATGGCCGCAAACACTTCCATTCATTGCGGCAACACTTTCTTAGCATCTTCTAACTGCAGGTTCCTGTGCTGAGCCCTGGGAGAGGGAGATCAGCAAAGAGTCACACATGGTCCCAACTCTGGAGATGCATGGAACTCACAGTCCAGTGGGGAAAAAGAAGGAAAAAATTCCTGATAGGACAAAATCACTGAAGCATTGACCAGCCTGGATTGTTAGCTACATGAGCATAGGGATTATTATATGGCTTGTTTCCTATGGTATACTCAGTGCCTGGTACCCACTCAGTATTTGTTGAATGAAAGCTCTTTAATATTCCTATCCTGGGTGCCTGTGATCAATGATCAGTCTTATGTGCCCACTTGGCTAGCTATAGTCCCCAAGTATTCAATTAAACACTAATCTACATGTTGTTGTGAGAGTATTTTGTAGCTGTGCTTAACATCTACAATCAATTGACTTTAAGTAAGGGAGATTATCCTAGATAATCTGGGTAGGCCTCAGTCAAAACTATCCACCATGATCAAGTAGTGCAAAACTGAGGTTTCCATGAGAAAGAAAAAGTTCTGCCTGTGGACTGCAGCATCAGCTTCTGCCTGAGGGGTTCCAGCCTGTCCTTCCTGACAACCTGTCCTGTGGATTTTGGACTTGCCTGGCCAGCTCCACAATTGATTAAGCCAATTCTTTGCAATAAATCTATTTATATGTCTATGTAATTATTTATCTATGTGTTCATTTATGTATCTCTCTCTCTCTCTTTCTCTCTCTCTCTCATATCTATCTATCTACAGGGTTTCACCAGAGAAAGAGTACCAGTATCTAAACTTATATCTATATCTCCTGGACCCACACCTTAACTCCACACCAGCACCCAGGGCTGTCACCCAACTAGCACTGCTCATGCTGTGAACTCTGCTGTCTTCTCCAATAGTCTGCGAGCTTGCTGAGGGGAGAGACCTGGTTGCCTTCATGTCTGTAGCCCCACTGCCCAGCCAGGGCTTTGCAAGGAGTGATCTTTCTGAATGATTGTTGGATTAATGGATGTAAAAAGGACAGGAAGCAGATAATAAAGTGTCATGGGTGACCTCTTAAGTCAGTTCATCCACCTTGCACAGCTTTAGTAATGACCTCTGCACCTGTGATTGCTAAGCCGCCAGCTCTAGCGCAGACCTCTCCTCTGAGCACCAGACTCATAGCTACTGTCACCTACTGCCTGTGGTAGAACCTCAAACTCAATATGAGAGGCAGCTGAATATAGTGCTTAAAGAGTCTAGACTAATGGGCCCTACTGCTTGCACTGAAAAACTTGCTTCTTCACTGATTAGCTGTGATATCTCAGGCAAATTACTTTATCTCTCTGGGACTCAGTTACCTCACTTATAAATTAAAATCATCATCATCAGCAGCAGCAGCAGCAGCAGCAGCATCCTCTACTTGATAGGGTTGGAGGAGGAGTGAGGTAACACATGTAAAATGCAGGGACGGGGTCCTGTAATACCATACGCTCTCTACAGCACTGAAGACCTGTTAACTAATATTATAATGCTCCATTAAAATTACTTTAAAACTAAACTCAAGATCTTCTCTGAGATGTTCCTCCTTCCCTGTATTCTGCACTATATAAATTTCTCTACATCCACACCCCTTCCACTTCCCAATATATTTTTAAATTGTGTCAACTCTAATTCTTAAAAATCTTTTTTCTCCATCCTCCCTGCCATCACTATGATCCCAGCCACCACCATCTCTCACCTGGATGACTGTGACAGCCTCCTATATGGTCTCTCCACCACTGTTCATGGCCCTTCCTCAAAGTCTATCCCCTGCACAGCTGCCAAGGGGATCTCTACAAAGATTGTAACTCCTGCTTAGAACTTTTCAGTAATTTTCCATCTCATGATGAATAAAATGCAAACTCTTCCCCTGGCCCTGGCCTCCAATTCCTGTGTACCTTCTGATCTGATGTTCTGCCTCTTTCCCTATCCTCTACTATGTTCTGGCTATACCAGCTCCCTTGCTGTTCCTCAAACACATATGCACCTACTGCAAGGTATTTGCACATATTGATCTATTTGGCTTTGTCAGGCCTCTGAGCCCAAGCCAAGCCATCGCATCCCCTATGACTTGCACGTATACATCCAGATGGCCTGAAGTAACTGAAGATCCACAAAAGAAGTAAAAATAGCCTTAACTGATGACATTCCACCATTGTGATTTGTTTCTGCCCCACCCGAACTGATCAATGTACTTTGTAATCTCCCCCACCCGTAAGAAGGTTCTTTGTAATTCTCCCCACCCTTGAGAATGTACTTTGTGAGATCCACCCCCTGCCCACAAAACATTGCTCTTAACTTCACCGCCTATCCCAAAACCTATAAGAACTAACGATAATCCACTACCCCTTGCTGACTCTCTTTTCGGACTCAGCCCGCCTGCACCCAGGTGAAATAAACAGCCACGTTGCTCACACAAAGCCTGTTTGGTGGTCTCTTCACATGGACGCGCATGAAAGGCTTAACCCCAATTAATCCTTCCCATTTATGTCTCATTTCACATACTACCTCTGCAAGGAAGAATTTCCTGACCTCCCAGACCAGGTCAGGTTCTCCATTGCATGCTTTCATTGCATCAAAGCTCTTAGCTCAGATGCCAGTATTCCTTTATTGCTGTGCTTCTCTGATTAATATCTTTCTCTTTCACTAAAGCTAAAAGCTCCATGAGGGCAGGGATTTTATCTGCCTTGTTCAAAACCATCCTTCTGGTAGCTAGAAGGTATTTGGTACATAGCAGATGCTCAATAAATAGTTGTTAAATGGCTGGATCATGGAAATAACATTCAAATTGGGCTTAGGATATAAGCAGACATTTAAAACAAAAATTATAGGCACTTGGCGCCTGAGTGGTATAAAAGGAGAAAAACAGATTTCAGGAGCAAAAACTACATGAGCAAAGGCAAAAAGGCATATACATAGAGGGCAGGTGGAGAGACTGCTGAGGATTCTGGCATAGCAGGAAAGAAGGTCTCTGTGGTGAGAGGTGAGGCTGGGGTGACAGTGGGAGGGTCTGTAGCCTGGAGCCTCATCTTTGTCTGGAGGGCAACGGAGAGCTTGAAACGGTTCTACTTTGGGGAAGGCTGGCCAGAAGTGAAGACTGCCTTTTTAAAATTTATTTATTTTTTTAATGCGACAAGGTCTCACTCTGTCTCGCAGGCTTGAGTGCAGTGGTGTGATCGTAGCTCACTGCAGCCTCCAACTTGTGGGTTAAAGCAATCCTCCTGCCTCAGCCTTCTGAGTAGCTGGGACTACAGGTATGTGCCACCACACCCATCTAATTTTAAAAAAATACTTTTTTTTTTTTTTTGGTAGAAATGGGGTCTTGCTATGGTGCTTAGACTGGTCTTGAACTTTTGGCTTCAGGCAATCCCCCTGCTTTGCCTTCCGTAAGTGCTGGGATTATAGGTGTGAGCCACCATTCTGCTGCTCTGCCGGCTTCATCTGGCCTCAGGCATCTTTTAAATGCTTCACCTTCAAATAAGCCACCTTCAAATGCTCAGGTTCCCTTTTCACATGCTAGGACAAGCCCCAGGGAGTCCCAGTGGTTCTCCTTTACTGTTCTACATTTTCTGAAGACTTGGAGCACTTTTTGTGGGCTCCAAGAAAAGCTTATACTAAGTTCTCAACACCAGGTGTTCAAATAACAGTCATTACTTAAAGTTAGATAACTGGGGGAAAGGTCAGAGCTACAAGTTTGGAGGAAAACTGTTGGGCCTTCTGGGAGGGGTTAGAATCACGGTAAGCTCCAGAGTTTAGGGCTTGGAAGATGGACCTGAGGCCAGAGTGAAAAGAAACTGTGTGTGTGTGTGTGTGTGTGGGTGTGTGTGTGTGTGTGTGGGTGTGTGTGTGTCTGTGTGTGTGTTGAGAGAGAGACAGAGGGATAAACGAAGTGAGATAGAGAGACACAGAAACTAAGAGACACAGAGAGCAAGCCAGAGAGAGAGAAAGACAACCATGGTAATTAGAAAAGACAGAGATGCTGCCCATGAGAAAGGCTCAGAGGCACAGTCAGAAGCATGGATGTGTGGAGCTGGTGGGCTGGCTTGCTCAGCTTCTGATAAATGACTTCTTCCTTCCAGTGAAAAAGGATATATGAGCTCTGGATTTGGAAGTTACGTGGGGCGGGGGGAAGAAAACCAAAATACCAAGGGAAGACAAGTGAAAAATAAGTTTGTCAGCTGGTTAAGAAATCTACTGGTAAAGTTTTTATATCCACCCATTTTCTTCTTTTTGAGCCTAGTCTGTGCAAGAAAGAAAGTAGGTGCAGAGGCTTCTCACCCTCAGAAAGGAGGTCAACATAACTAATGGCTTTTTCAGCATCCTGTTGAGAGTTTTTTCCTCAACCTGCCCGTGGTCTAGCCCCAGTCAAGGCAGTGGGGGTTCCATGTAGATCCCATCACCAGCACTTAACTCCATTCATTGTGTATTTCACCCCAGCCTGTGTCCTCAGGGCCACTGATGTGGTAACCATGGGTGACATTCAGAGAGAACGATGCTTTCTGGCTTCTTACTGCTGTGCTGGAAAAGGGACTGTGGTATGATACCAGGGGACCTGCCCCAATAATCACGTAGGTTCTTTTCTATTTTCCTAAGTGTCAGCTGGCTTGAGAAATAAAGGGACAGAGTACAAAAGAGAGAAATTTTAAAGCTGGGCATCGGGGGAGACATCACACATTGTTAGGATCCGTGATGCCTCACAAGCCACAAAAACCAGCAAGTTTTTTTTTTTTTTTTTTTATACTTTAGGTTTTAGGGCACATGTGCACAATGTGCAGGTTTGTTACATATGTATCCATGTGCCATGTTGATTTCCTGCACCCATTAACTCGTCATTTAGCATTAGGTGTATCTCCTAATGCTGTCCCTCCCCCCTCCCCCAACCCCACAACAGTCCCTGGAGTGTGATGTTCCCCTTCCTGTGTCCATGAGTTCTCACTGTTCAATTCCCACCTATGAGTGAGAACATGCGGTGTTTGGTTTTTTGTCCTTGCGATAGTTTACTGAGAATGATGTTTTCCAGTTTCATCCATGTCCCTACAAAGGACATGAACTCATCATTTTTTACGGCTGCATAGTATTCCATGGTGTATATGTGCCACATTTTCTTAATCCAGTCTATCGTTGTTGGACATTTGGGTTGGTTCCAAGTCTTTGCTATTGTGAATAGTGCCGCAATAAACATACGTGTGCATGTGTCTTTATAGCAGCATGATTTATAGTCCTTTGGGTATATACCCAGTAATGGGATGGCTGGGTCAAATGGTATTTCTAGTTCTAGATCCCTGAGGAATCACCACACTGACTTCCACAATGGTTGAACTAGTTTACAGTCCCACCAACAGTGTAAAAGTGTTCCTATTTCTCCACATCTTCTCCAGCACCTGTTGTTTCCTGCTTTTTTAATGATGGCCATTCTAACTGGTGTGAGATGGCATCTCACTGTGGTTTTGATTTGCATTTCTCTGATGGCCAGTGATGATGAGCATTTCTTCATGTGAAAAACCAGCAAGTTTTTATTAGGGAGTTTCAAAAGGGGAGGGAGTATAGGAATAGGTGTGGGTGACAGACATCAAGTACTTAACAGGATAATAGAATATCACAAGGCAAGTGGAGGCAGGGCGAGATCACAGGACTGAGGCGAAATTAAAAATGCTAATGAAGTTTTGGGCACCACTGTCATTGACAACATCTTATCAGAAGACAGGGTTTTGAGATCAACCGGTCTGACCAAAGTTTATTAGGTGGGAATTTCCTCTTCCTAATAAGCCTGGGAGCGCTATGGGAGACTGGAGTTTATTTCACCCCTGCAGTCTTGACCATAAGAGACAGTACACCCCGGGGGGGCCAGTTCAGAGACCTACCCCTAGGTATGCATTCTCTTTCTCAGGGACGTTCCATGCTGAGAAAAAGAATTCAGCGGTATTTCTCCCATTTGCTTTTGAAAGAAGAGAAATATGGCTCTGTTCTGCCCGGCTCACCGGAGGTCAGAGTTTAAGGTTATCTCTCTTATTCCCTGAAAAATTGCTGTTATCCTGTTCTTTTTTCAGGGTGCCCACATTTCATATTGCTCAAACACACATGCTGTACAATTTTTGTAGTTAACACAATTATTACAGGGTCCTGGAACGATATACATCCTCCTCAACTGACAGGATTAAGAGATTAAAGTAAAGACAGCCATAGGAAATCACAAGGGTATTGACTGGGGAAGTGATAAGTGTCCATGAAATCTTTACAATTTGTGTTTAGAGATTGCAGTAAAGACAGGCGTAAGAAATTACAAAAGTATTAATTTGGGGAACTAATAAATGTCCATAAAATCTTCACAATCCATGTTCTTCTGCCATGGCTTCAGGGGGTCCCTCCATTTAAGGTCCCTGACTTCCCGCAACAGTATGACATGTCTCTTGTTTTTATTTTCAATGTCAATCAGAAGGAAGCTTCATATATTCGGGATAATTGTGCCAGTCCCCTTTGTCCTCTTGTGAATAGAGCCTGCAGCAAGGTGCAGAGGGCTAGACCTGGATTGTATGGAACTACAGCTTCATTTTGTTCTACTACACTGGTGGCTCTGGGCACTCTCTTCCTTTCTCTTGGCTTCTGAGTTCCCTGTCTAACAAAGAAAAAGGACAGGTAATTACTAAGAGGCCTTCCATTTGTGTCATTCTCTAAGTCTTGGTGTTTTCAAAATCCCTAATTGGTAACCACCCACACAAGTCTATCATGACTTTCTCAGAAATATGAGTTGAATGGTTGTACCACTGGGTGGACTCACGACTATCTGAGCAGCTATAGCAATGGTGTACATTAAAACTTGGTGTTCCATCAAACAGCTTATCCACCATGATCAAGTAGGCTTCATCCCCGGGATCCAAGGCTGGTTCAACATACACAGATCAATAAATGTGATTAGTCACATAAGCAGAACTAAAGAAAAAACACATGATTATCTCAATAGATGAAGAAAAGGCCTTCAATAAAATTCAACATCCCTTCATGTTAAAACCCTCAATAAACCACATATTGAAGGAACATACCTCAAAATAATAAGATCCATATATGACAAACCCACAGCCAACATCACACTGAATGGGCAAAAGCTGGAAGCATTCCCCTTGAAAACCAGCACAAGTTTGCCCTCTCTCATCACTCCTATTCGATATAGTATGGAAGTTTTGGTCAGGGAAATCAGGCAAAAGAAAGAAATAAAGGGTATTCAGATGGGAAGCGAGGAAGCCAAACTATCTTTGTTTGCAGATGACATGATCCTATATCTAGAAAACCCCATCGTCTCATTCCAAAAGGTTCTTAAGCTGATAAGCAACTTCAGCAAAGTCTCAGGATGTAAAATCAATGTGCAAAAATCACTAGCATTCCTATACACCAACAACAGGCAAGCAGAGAGCCAAATCACAAATGCCCTCCCATTCACAATTGTCACAAAAAAGAATAAAATATACAGCTAACAAGGGAAATGAAGGACCTCTTCAAGGAGAACTACAAACCACTGCTCAGAGAAATCAGAGATGACACAAACAAATGGAAAAACATTCCATGGTCATGGATATGAAGAATCAATATCATTAAAATGGCCATACTGCCCAAAGTAATTTATAGATTCATTAAATGACTATTGACACTCTTCACAGAATTAGGAAAAATCTATTTTAAAATTCATATGGAACCCAAAAAAAGCCCAAATAGCCAAGGCAATTCTAAGCCAAAAGAACAAATCTGGAGGCATCATGCTGCCTGACTCAAACTATACTACAGTGCTATAGTAACCAAAATAGCATGGTACTGGTACAAGAACACACATATAGACAATGAAACAGAATAGAGAACCCAGAAATAAGACTGCACACTTAAAACTATCGGATCTTCAATAAACCTGACAAAAACAAGCAATGGGGAAATGATTCCATATTTAATAAATGTTGCTGGGAGAACTGGCTAGCCATATGCAAAAAATTGAAACTGGACCCCTTCCTTACATCATATACGAAAATCAACTCAAGATGGATTAAAGACTGAAACATAAAACCAAAAACTATAAAAACCTTAGAAGAAAACCTAGGCAATACCATTCAGGACATAGGCACAGGCAAAGATTTCATGATAAAGACGCCAAAAGCAATCACAACAAAAGCAAAAATTGACAAATGAGATCTAATTAAACAACAGAGCTTCTGCATAGTAAAAGAAACTATCAACAGAGTAAACAAATAACTTACAGAATGGAAGAACATTTGTGCAATCTTGCCATCTGACAAAGGTCTAATATACAGCATCTATAAGGAACTTAAATTTACAACAAAAAAACACATTAAAAAGCGGACAAAGGTCATGAACAGACACTTCTCAAAAGAAGACATACTTGTGGCCAACAAGCCTGTAAAAAAGCTAAACATCATTGAACATTAGAGAAATGCTAATAAAAACCACAATGAGATACCATGTCACACCAGTCAGAATGGCTATTACTAAAAACTCAAAAAACAACAACTACTGGTGAGGTTGTAGAGAAAAAGGAATGCTTCTACACTGTTGGTGGGAGTGTAAATTAGTTCAACCATTGTGGAAGACAGTGTGGTGATTCCTCAAAGATCTAGAGGCAGAAATACCATTTGACCCAGTAACCCCATTACTGGGTGTATACCTAAAGGAATATAAATCATTCTATTATAAAGATACATGCATGCGTATGTTCATTGTAGCACTATTTGCAATAGCAAAGACATGGTATCAACTGAAATGCCCGTCAATAATAGACTGGATAAAGAAAATGTGGTACACATACACCATGGAATACTATGCAGCCATAAAAAGAAACTCTATCATGTCTTTTGCAGGGACATGGATGGAGCTGGAGGCCATCATCCTCAGCAAACTAACACAGGAACAGAAAACCAAATAATGTGTGGTGCCACTTATAAGTGAAAGCTGAATGATGTGAACACATGGACACACACTGAGGCCTGTCAGAGGCTGGGGAGGGGTGGGGGGAGGCAAAGCATCAGGAAGAATAGCTAATGGAAGCTGGGCTTAATAGCTGGGTAATGAGGTGATCTGTGCAGCAAACCACCATGGCACACATTTACCTATGTAACAAACCTGCACATCCTGCGCATGTACCCTTGAACTTAAAATAAAAGTTGGAAAAAAAGTTGGTGTTCAACATGGCATACAGGTCTATTGTGACATGTCTCAGAACTCTGATCTTGATCTTCATCATTCTCAAATTTACAGAAGTGATTCAGGTAAAGGCGTATAAGGCAGTTGTGCCAAACTTGCCAATGCTCCAAGGTTTGGAGAAAAGGATGGAACTAGCTATAACACCCTAGCCCAACTCAACACGATGACTTCTGAAAGAGTCATTTAAAAAGTCATTATGTTTTAAAAATAAATTGTATGACCCTGATTAAAGAGCTCAGGCTCTGAAGAAAATCAGAAGAGAAATACCTAGTTTGGTTAACCACAAAGTTCCAAAGGGGCCTACAGTGCAATGTGACCACAGAACTAGCTGCCACAGTAGTTGGCTGTACAGTGTAGAATGAAGGGAATAATGACTCCCCTCTGATCAGACAATATTCACAGACTTGAGCTCAGTTCTGGGCCCCACATTTGAACTGGGCTGGGTAAAACCTGGTGTATGCAGAAGAAAACTACTAGATGGATGGAGAGGAGAAAAATGTGAAGGAACTGTTCAGCATGGAGAAGAACAGATTCCTGGTGGAGCATGGCCATCCTCTTGAGGTCTCTGAAAGTCTGTCCCGTGGAGGAGGACCCACAGCTTGCCAACTCCTGGGCCCTAGAAGGAAACCCTAAGATGAATCATCAGGATGCAAGTTGGAGGAAACAGTTGGCTGCCTGAGGGGTGGGTTTTGTCAACATAAAAATGTGTCTTCTGTGCTCCCTGCTCCCAATAACACAATGGACTTCACAAAGGCATTCTAGCTGTGAGTACGAAGAAGCATTTCCAGGTGACTGGAGAAGCAGGTGTCAAGGATTCTGCAGCTGGAGAGCTCGGGGTTTGAGAAGCCTTTTTCTTACACTCCTGCTCATTTACTTTTTAAGTTGGTCATTCATGCACGCATTCATTCACTGACAAGCCATTCCTAAGAACTGAAGAAGACCCCGGCCCTATCAACAAGGGGCTTCAGGGTTAGAGGGCTTCCTGCAGCCACAGATGATTCCTGAGGTATGCATTCATTAAGATGCACACTGCAAGCAGAGAAGCCTTTTGCAGAGTGCTGTGCCTCTGCTACTAGCCCCTTGTCCTGGAGGTGGAGGTCATGTTCAGTAGAGCTGACCCAGCCTGAGAAGGTCATAGAGCCCCAAGGGAATCATGTTCAACATTGTGCCTGGAACTGAGCCATAGCCTAAGCATCATTCAGACTGTGGTGCTTGCTGCATCTCCTTCCTGCCTGTTGCCAGAATTGCAGTGGCATTTGGTGGCACCACAGGCAACAGAAACATCAAGGATCCCTCCCCCAAGGAGGTGTGATTCAGCAAAGGTGAGAATAGCCAGATTGCAATGTTGCAAAAGCCTTAGAGATAAACTTGCCAATTAGTATGGAAAAGAATGAGGTCCCAGAGGCTTCAGAACCCTGTATTTGTCTCTTCTCTTTTAGAGCAGCAAAAATTTTGGAGGCAGCCTGGAGTCCCTCCTGAAGCAGAAGAGCCACAACAGGCCCTTTGGGATGGAGCTGTCAAGCCACAGCATAAGCCCCCGCACTCACAAATCAACTGGCAAATTCATCCACTGTGGTAGAGATGGATTTGTTTCCCAGGGACACTAGAGGAATGCACAAATATGAAGCCTGCATGTCAGTCCCCCTCCCCACAGGGTTCTATGCTGCTCCCTTCCACCTAACAGCGGTCTGGGTTAGAGTCAACCACAACTCCTTACCACATATTTTTCATTTGCCAGCCATTGCCTCGCCCAGGTTGCAAGCCCAGTCTTTCGTCTCTTGTAGTTGGGGTCTCAATTTTGGTATGGGGATAGCAAGAGAGGAGTTGGGGGAGGGCTAGCCCAGGGTAAAAACAAACTTCCCTGGCATCCTTTCTCCTGAGCTGACCTGTGGAACTGATGAGCCACAGGTGAGCTTGGGCACATAGCCACAAAGGCAAAGCTGATTTCTCCATGGCAGGGATCCCTATATTGGGATGCCCTGGCTGGATTAGCTGCCACCAGCTGCTCTAAGCTGGATTCGCATTTCTTCCCCTACGGCAGAGGCCGTTTATCATAGTGATGATAGATATTTAATCTGTAGCCTGAGCTGCAAGCACAGTGATAACTGTAGACAGAGGAAAGGTGAGATTCGTAGTCTGTGTTAATGGGGCTGCCTTTATCATGGCCAAATAAATAATGAAAGGAGATGATAACAATGGTGCCTTTATGATCATCATGAAAAGCTCGTACTGCTTCAGGGTTCTGCACTGTGCTGTGCCGCATTTAAAAAGAAGGCAGGCAGAAAGCAAGCAGGCAAAGGGGCTGGGCAGGGCATCAGGCCAGGGACAGGGCGGAGGTCCCTCTATTGGCCTTAGTAAGTATGGCCGCAGCCAACCCTCCATTCTTGCCAGTGCCATTGCTACCACCTTTACCACCAGGGCCTTTCTGGGCTCCCCACACCTAAGAGCACATATCTGGGTTTTCAGGGTCTTCCTAAAGGACTCCCAATTCTCCTGTTGACAAAGGAAAAGAGAATGGCCACCAATAAATGTTCAGATGATTTAATGGGTTTTCTTGGGATTATTTGAGACAAAACAAACTGGGTGGGGTATGAGTCATGGGGCCAATCAGGTTCTGCCTTTCATAGAAGATGTGGGGGAGACAGACTCAAAGATGCTTCTGGAGCACGGGAGTTCTCTTTACATAGGACACCTTCTAAAGTTTCGGAAGCTAGCGGAGTGGGGTGACCACTCCAGGACATTTACTAAGAGTTCCAACATTTCTTCTCTCTTCTTTACTGCTTTAGAACAAGAAGAGAGGCAAGAGAGCAAGCAGTCATGGCAAAGAACCCCTAGATGTAAAGGGCTCTTGGGGATGCCAAATAAAGTTATCCCCTGAATTACCCAGCCAGCTGCTAAAGGGAGGGCAAATGTTGGCAGGTTGTCTGGGAATATAACTTGATACAAAACTTCTGGAAGGCCTTAAGGCTACCAGACGCAACTCCACAGGACGTTCTACTCAAGCCCGGCTATGTAATTTGTGTAATTTGCTTGGTGGAAAATAGTAGAAGGTTTGTGAGTGGAGCGCTACTTCTATTTGTCTACTTGCATTTGGAAAACTGTCTCTTTAGAAACACTAAGACTAATATATATTTGTGTTAACCTGTTTACATCAGGGTCATAATGGTTCGGGAGTAAGTGGCTTTCAAATTCCAGTTCAATCTTGAAATTCTTGCATTGTATTTTGTGATAATAAAGTCTTATGGATAAATGGAAATGCAGGCTACATTTTCTTCAATGCAGTTAATAACATTTGTGAGAAGCCAAACTATTTGGACCATGAGGCAGCAACCCAAGCACCATGATTCCCTCCAAGTTTATTTAACTTGGGACAAAGTACTGGGCAATACTCCACTGTTTCTGATATGTGCATCTTGCAAATTGAAATTTTGGCTGAGAGGGTCAAGAGCTTGGCTGACATCCTCGCACAGGGCTTGCCTCTCAGTGGGCCCGTGGAGACACTTGGTGAATATGTAGGTGAATGAACGCCCACATCCTTCTCCCCAACCATTTTCCTTCCTAGGAAGTCTGACGATTTCTCTAAACATCTTCACCTCTATCTGCCATCATGTTCAGATTAGCTTTGGACTTTCATGAACAAGGCTGGTGGAGATGGCAGGAAGATCCAAACTCTGTGTTTAGCTAATCATCTCACTCTTCTTACGGTATTTCTTTTTATCCAAATTGCTTTCTTGCCGGGGCTTCTGCTCCTTCTCTCTCATTCAAGGTTCTTTGAATCCTTTACCCTCAGATTTGTGCCATGCTTGCAACTGATGGTGAACATAGGCTCCTGGCTCTAGCATTCCTTGATCCTACAGACTGCCATCTCAGCACGGCCAGCGAGGCCAGATGGCAGGTCTGAGATCTCACCTGGATGAGCAAGAGCTGGCACTGTCCCTCGGCTCATCTCTCAACTGCCACTCTCTACATGACAGGCTCACAAACACTCTCTGCTTAGGACCCATCTTAGATCCAAAGGGCCTTCAACGTAAAGGATTCCAGGTATCTGGTGTCTGGTCCTAGCTGCATCTCCCATTGACATTTCTCACATCCTCAAGCCTACAGAGGCTCTCCGCCAAGGACAGCTTTTATCTTCCAGCCTTTTTGTTTTCGCATCTGCCTTCTCTTCCACTTAGAATGCTATCTTCCAAATCTATTAACAGAGTTAACTTAGAATACCCTCTTCCAAACCTATTAACAAAGCTTTTAAAATCTCAGCTCAAGTAACAATTTCTCCTTGAAGCCTTCCCTACTCCTTGATGAATTCAAAGAATCATCAAGCTGGAAGAAGCCTCTGAACTTATCTAATCCAATACCCCATTATATAGACGGGAAAACTGAAGCCCAGGGAGGGTCAGTGCATGCTCAACCTTGCAGAGCACGTCAGTAGTGCAGCTGGGACCTAATTGCCGCTCTCCTGACATTTACATTGTCTCATTCTGCTCCCTCCTCCTCACCTGGCTGTCAGTTGTCGCTAAGCAGTAGAAATAAAGCAAACACACAGAAACCCTCACTTCTCAGAAAGATCAGAGGAAATATTGGAATAAAACATTTCAAAATATTAACCGTGGCTATCTTTGGGTGGCTGGAAATTGGATGACATTTTCTACTTCTTTTTCTTATTTGGAATAATTCAAGTGTTCCTAATGAGCATATATTGCTGGTAAAATGGAGAAAGTCAATACGTAGGCAAAGAAAGGTGGGGAGGAAAAGGAGGAGGAGGAGAAGAATGAAAAAAGAAAGACAACGCCTTGCAAAGCCAGTATGGCGTGTGGGCATTTTGGAGAGCCCAGTGCTGCCTTAGAAGGCCCTGTACATCCCTTGTGGATGCAGGAAGTAAGCCAGCTCTTCTCCTTTGGATTAAGAAGCACGTAGCTCTCACATGGGCCCTAGCTCCAGCAGCAGCAAAAAACAAAACAAAACAAACAAAAGAACTGTGTCCCATGGGAGAGGTTGCCTATCCAAAAATTACTGATCTCCTGACCTACATCTGCAGTGGTGACTTCACACTTCATCTTCATAGGTTTCTGGGATTACTAGTATCCCTTGCTGACATTGAGCCGTCTCATACTCATTGCTAGGTTCTGGGCTGTGGGCTGTGGAGCGACTGTGATAGAAACAGGAATCAGATGCATTTGCTGGCCTGGAGGGGCTCTCAGCTACGTGAAGGACACAGATGTGCATGTAAATAAGGCAAAGGCCGGATGGAGGTGGCTCTCGAATCCCATACCAGATGCCTGGGGAATGACATCGAGCCCTGCCTGGGAAACACAGCTGTCTTCATTGGACAGTGTTGCAGCAGCTGCTTTCATGGCGCTAAAATCAGCTCAGCTCCTGCCTGCTGAGCTTGGCTTGGCTGGGGTGGGCCCTTACAGCCAAATGTAGGCCCTCTGCAGAAGAGGTCTGCATTCTGGCCCTGAGGCCTCATCTCGCCAGCAGTCTACTCCCACTGTCAAGGATGAAAGAGGGCCCGGGTCTGCAGAACAGCCTCTGTGTAAAAAGCTCACATAAACAAGCTGAGTGGCCTCAGGAAGCCTGAAGTGGCCTTGGCCCAGCTCTAGTGCTCATTTGTGCCCCTTCTCTCCAGTCTGTGCACTCCACCCACCCTCTGCTCCCACAGGCATGTCTGCTACAAAGCCGAGTTCACATTCCTTTCCTCCCGTCCTCTCTCCTCTTCCTGCCAGAGTGGCTCTTACAGCCCTGCCATCTTTCTCCCACTCCCAAGAGTGAGGCCCTCTAGCAGGCTGGCAAGCAGTGTGCACAAGCCCACATTCTGCTTCTGAAAACCAGGGCAGAGCAGCTCTTTGAAACTGCTCTGCACTGCCCCGCCTGTGTCATATCCCTGGGCCACCTGGATGCTCAGGGCTAGTGCATACATATGCCTTTAGGTCCAAGAGCATTGGGAAATGGGACTGTCAGGACAGCAGCCCTGGGCAACTAGAAAGTGGAACGGAGGGAGGGTAGTCGCAGTCTGATTCCATGAGGTATCAGAACTGCCCCTGCCCAGGGACTGTCTCAGAGCAAAGGGTGTGTTTCCCACTGAGACCAAACTGCCTGCCTGGGAGTCAAAGGGAGTAGAGAAATGGAGAATCTCTATGCCAGGGGCTGAGTTCAGGGGAGAGGGCACTAAAGCTCCATGGGAAGCTAGTATTGGAGCTGTCTCTTGGAGAGTGCTTGGGCTTTCCAGAGAGGGCGAAGGGCCTTGGAGAGCAAAGGTTTCTGGGCCCAAGGGCTTCAGCGCAGCTAGCTTGTCAGCTACAGCTGAGGAGGAGCACTGAAATGGCCTGTTAGGTTGAGTATTTGCAGCTTCCATTGCCAGGCCTTGTAGGCAAAACTGGGGTGCTCCATATGCCACCACCCCTCCCGTAACCGTGGCCTGAAGACACAGGATGCACAGATGAGGGGCCATCCCTACGCACTCCTCCTAGACATCATCTTTGTCCTCTGGTATCTTCAGCTGGCATGAAATGATAAGCCCTGATGGTTTCATTCAAGTTCCATGAGCTTGTCAGCTTCAGGGCACAAAACACAGTATTTACTGTGCAGGCACTGAGCCGGAGTGGTGGGTGTGTGTTTTCTGCCTCTGGAAGTGCACCTTCCACTTGGTTTTGGATTAATTAGGCTCTTAAAGATGTGCAGATGGAGCTGACTTGCATACCTGAGGGCAGGGCTTTTCTTCACAAGCCACTGTGCCACAAGGCAAACCCACTATCATGGACGGGAGGGAAAGCCCCAGCTTCCTCAGGGTCCCCAAAGGCATCAGTTGGGCTTACGATTATAGAGACAGGGAGCAGGGCCTCCTGGCTTGGCTCACTTGGAGCCAGCACTCTGAAACATGTTACTCTTTTTAGAGCACTGAGATGTGGCAGGAAGAGAGAGAAAAAGAAATGACTTGCCCTTCGCTAGGGGGTGGGACTTGGGGATCACATTTTCAATGGAGGCTTCTATTATGAATTTTGTCCTTGCAAAATTCATAAGTTGAAGTCCTAACTTCCAGTACCTCAGAATGTTGACTGTATTTGGAGATAGGTCTTTACAGAGGTAATTAAATTAAAAGAGGGTCATATGGGTGGGCACTAATCCAAAAGGACTGGCGTCCTTATAAGAAGAGATTAGGACATAGACACACATAGAGATGACCATATGAGGACACAGGGAGAAGACTCCATCTTATAAGCCAAGGAGAGATACTTCAGGAAAAACTAAACCTGCCCACACCTTAATCTCAGACTTCTAGCCTCCAAAACTATGAGAAAATACACTTCCGTTGTTTAAGACCCCAGTCTTTATTATGGCAGCCAGAGTAAACTAAGGCTGCTTCTCTGCTGTTAGGAAGCCTAAGACTCACAGGGCAACTGGTTAAAATGCAGATTCATGAGCTCACCCTCAAATGATGTTATTTAGGAAGCCTGATATGCCACCAATTCCTCTTGCTCGAGAAACTCTGCAGAGTATCCGAAGGATGTGGGCCCTGGGCCATGCTTTGAGAAACCAGGACTAGAATATTGGACTTAGACTCAAAAGTACTGGGTTCGAGACCCAACGCTGGGCTTATTCACTCTGGGACCTTGGTCAAGTGAGGTTGCTTTTTGGGCTTCAATTTCTTCCCATGTGGAATGGCGTTGATAGTGTCTTTCACGCCTTGCTCACAGGGCTGCTGATGAACATGTATGTATGTGAAGGGAAAGGCTTTGGCTTCCCCTCAGGGGTCCAGGAATGGTTTATTTGTCAGCTTGAGCTGCTGAGCTACCATAACAAAATACAGTAAACTTAGGGGCTTAAAGAACAGCTGCCTTCTTGCTGTGTCCTCACGTGCTTCGGTGGGGGGGTGGGGGGTGGAGGGGGAGAGAGAGAGAGAGAGAAATACAAACTCCCTGTCTTGTGGGGACACTAATCCCATCATGAAGGCCCACACTCTCAGGACCTCATCTAACCCTAATTACCTCCCAAAGGCCCCACCTCCACATACCATCACATTGGTGGGTAAGACTTCGACATAGGAATTTGGGTGGCGGGGGGGGGGGGTGACACTATTCAGTCCATCCCAGGTGGCAATGATGCCAATATGCTTGCAAGTCAAACTTAGACCCTATATGCGACTCCCTAGATCTCTGAGACCCAGGGCCCTCCGTCTCAAGTTACTGAACTGAGAAATAAACCTCGAGGCCTTGTTCCTTCTTTGAGGATTCTCACCCTTTCTGAGCAGAGGTGCTCTGTGGCCTAGTGGCCCCAGGATGAGGGAAAAGGAGATGGGGGCAGGGGAGTAGCTGGGGGACCATCAGGCCTTCCTCCTGTGGACAGGCCAGGCTAGTAAAACTCTTCTGGATATACTCAAAGGTGCCGGGGCCTCTTTGGGCCCTCCCTGCTCTAGCACCATGCCCTTGTAGAGGGCAGTCTCAGCATAATGCTTAATCTTCAAAAAGAACAAATCCAACAGCAAATGCATTGACAGTTAATGTGGCATTTTACTGAAGGTTTCAAAGAGAGACAGGGAGATAGATATCACCAAGCAAAATTTATTAAATGGCCTCTTTCAACATCTTGGCTTTTTTCTTAAAATTTCTCTTCAATGGCAGCTGCCTCAATTCTTCTCTCTCCCCCAACCCTGCCCTCCCCTCAAGATGGGGTTCAGATCAAGGCTTGGAACAGAGTAAGTTCTCAATCAGAGACTGCTGCTTTCCCCAGGAAATCTAGGACTCTTGTCTTCCCACGTTGACCACTCACTCATTGCAGCACTCTCATGCCTCACAGAGTTTGCAGAGCAGTATTGCTAGAAGGTTCTCAGTCAGAGATCATTTAGGCCAGCTTTTCATGTTACGGAGGGGAGAACTGAGGCCCAGGAGTGAGCAGGTAGTTTCCTCATAACAAGGAGAATAGAGATAAGTAGCAGAGTGAAGTAGGTGTTTGGATCCCTTTTGTTTCTGCTTAACTTTTGGTCTTGAATGAAGTCCTCATCCATCTGCAGATCACTGTGAGGATGGTGAGCGATGCCACCTGGGCTTTCATTGTCAGTTCAGAGGCCCAAATGTGTTGGTCATGAGCTGTTCATCTCCAGTGTGGAATTAGCTCTTCCCTCCCCCAACCCCCAATCCAGCGCTAACGCTAACCAGATGTCCAATGGTCTCTGAGTGAAATCTGGATAGGCAGGCAGGAGAAAGGAATACTGCTGAGGTGGCAGGAGAATGAAAGGGGTTTGTTCTGATGGGAAAGTGGACTTGGCAAGAGAGTTGTGGTTTCCTGCTCCAAAGCCATTCTCAGACTCTCGGTTTCTCTCTTGGAATGGGCTGGCAGCGTAGTGGGGTAGAAAAAGGCATGGGGTTAGGAGTCTGGAAACCTGGACTCAGGTCCTGGCTTGGCTTCCACCTCTGAACATGGCCTTGGTCATAGCCCAGCCTCTGCCTGGGCCTCTTCCCTGCCTTCCCAGTGGGGAGAGTCAGACAGAGGCCCTGCATAGACTGGGGGTGGCAATCTATCACAGGTCCTGCCCATGTGGGCACGGGTGGCCAATCTGCCAGGCCACACTCTTCTAGACTGCAGTCAGGAGGCAAGATGAGGAGGGACCCAGGCCTTCCTGCCTGGAAGGGATTTGGGAAAGAAGTTGCCTGATTGGTGCATCTGTAGTCCAACAACACTGAAATGGAATTGATATGGCAGAAATAGGCAGAGATTCTGGCAAACACCAAGGGGTGGGGGGCAGAAGTCAAGACCAGAGTGACTGTGGGAGGAGGGACTTCTGGCTCTTAGCTTCCAATCTCATTTATTTTCTTGCTTCCAGAAGAGCCTTCTTGGCTCTTGGAGGAGGGGAGAAACTGTCACAGCAAGCAGCTCACTTTTTTTTTTTTTTTTTGAGGCGGAGTCTCACTCTTTCACCCAGGCGGGACTGCAGTGGCGCTATCTTGGCTCACTGCAAGCTCCGCCTCCCAGGTTCACGCCATTCTCCTGCCTCAGCCTCCCAAGTAGCTGGGACTACAGGTGCCCGCCATCACGTCCAGCTAATTTTTTTGTATTTTTAGTAGAGACAGGGTTTCACCGTGTTAGCCATGATGGTCTCGATCTCCTGACCTCGTGATCCGCCTGTCTCGGCCTCCCAAAGTGCTGGGATTACTGGAGTGAGCCACCACGCTGGGCCAGCAGCTCACTTTTTACATGCACAGAGCTCTAGCAGCAGGCCTGGCAGAAGGCGGGAACCAGAGAGGAGGCCTCTCACAGGGCTCACAGTACTGAGCTGAGCAATAGGAGAGCATCATTGGCAAAGCCACAGTCGACTCCCTCCTCAAACCTCCCATGGCTGCCCATTGCAGGGAGAATAAAATTCACCTTTCTTATCCTGACCTCCAAGGCCCCAAGTGACCCAGCCCCACTTAACATGCTAACCTCATCTGGTGCTGTCTTCCCCTCATTCTCCATATGCCAACCTCATGTGCTTTCTTTCCTTCTTTTCCTTAAACAGACCAAGCTCAGTCCCACTTTAGGGCCTTAGCACTTGCTTTCCTACTTGCTGAGAAAACTCTGCCTCCCAGATTATTATGTGACTGGCTCTTTGTTTGTTACCCGGTCTCAATTCAAATGTCATTTCCTCAGAGATGCCCTCTTGAAACCAGCCAAACTGAAGAAGCTACAGGGCTATGAGCACTGTGTGTTTGTTTACTTGCTTATTGTTCATCTTTTCCACTTGAACATAAGCTCCCAGGGCCAGGTCATTGTTTTTTTGAACTTCACTGTATTTCCAGTGTTTAGCGTCCCAACAGACGCTAAACTCCGTAAGGCCCAAGATCTTTTCTGTCTTGCTCAGCATTGCATACTTTGTACCTCAGTATTCCTGGCACATTGGAGGTCCTCAGTAATCTTTGTTAGGTGACTGAATGACTAATCTGTCCTCAATCAATGGAGCCTAGAAAGAACCAACACATCTGTCTTTTATAAATGGGAAAACCAAGGCTCAGGGACACTTGTACATGGTAACACCTGAGTCAGGCCAGAATGCAGGTCTTAGCAGCAGGACTATTTTCCTGTAAATGATTGGAAAGTTGGCCCAGCCGAGATGTCTTTTCAAAGCTGAGTGACTAAACACACCGAAGGCCAATCCATCATTTTGCTTGAAGAAGAAGGGAACCTTGTTATGGAGGCAAAGGGCATACTCGATGAAATGCTACATCATCTAGGACTGGATTAGCCTGAACAAGATACAGGAATACAGGAGCTACATTGAACCCTGGTAAACACCTGCCCTCACTGATAGGGATCCAGGCTATCTTTCCACTCTGCTAATGCCTCCTCTTCCCAGAAACCCTAGCCAGACACCCTCATCCTGTGGAAGGTGTTCCTATCTGCTTCAGATGATGGGGTCAGTAACAGGATTGATGTTTACTGAGAGCCCTGCAGAGTTAAGGATTAAAAGAGGCAGACTGTAGAGTCAAAAAGACCTGGGTATGAATCCTATCTTTTCTACTTACAAAACTTGCCCTTCATCAACTGATTTGCTTCTCTGAACCTCAGTTGCCTCGTTTAAAATTTGGGAGTAATAAGAATAAGATCTGTCATGTAGGACTTTTTGTAAGAATTAGGGGTGATAATGTGAATACTTAGCAAACTGTGCAGCTTTCTACTCATTCTCTTCTTGGGTCTCTAGGAGTCTGCTCAGTTTGTATTCAAGTGATTGCTTATGCTCTTCAAAAACAAAACTGTTGTGATTTCATCTCTATAGTCTCATGGAAGCCCAGTACAGACCTGGGTACAGAGTGGGTGCCCGTGCAGGCTGCCACCCTGTTTGGAGCTCTAATGCTCAATGAGGATAGGCAAAGCTATTGCTAACAGAGGTCTTTACACTTGTGTAAAACACTTGGGTCTTTACATGTATGCAGTTGAGGTCAAGGGCACCATGCCCAAATCTAAGAGACAGGCAGGCCCTGCTTCTGTGCAGGAAGGATGGGCCATGACAATTCAACTGGCCTCTTGGCAGTTCCAGTGCATGGAGGCAACCTCAACTCTGGACTCACAGCTCTTCCCAGAACAGATTCAGAAGGTGTGTTTATGTAGTTACTGACTCTGCTCTTGCTCTAGCTCCAGTCAGTCGTGATGGCCTAGCCTACCAGTCACCAACTTGATGGCAATGGAGCTGGGCCAGGAAGCCATGGATTCCGTGTTCCTAGCTGCCAGAAGCTGCTGTTTCTCTTCTCTTGGTGTCAGTGACATCACACTAATCCTTTAGATTGTCTTTGCTATCTCCTTCATGGATTCTTCCTCTTTTTAAATGTTGTTGTTGCCCAGACTTCTTTCCTCTATCCTCTTCTGTTGTCCTTCCACACAGTATGGCTGGGATAGTGCGTGGTTATTTACAGGTTGGTGACTTCCCACCTTTATCTTTAGGCACCTGAATGCAAGACCCTAGGTGGTCTCATCATGCCCGAGGCTTCATTCTTCACCTATATGCAGGAAACTCAACAACTTCTCTCCAATTCACAAGTCTCTTCTGACCCCAGACCTGTACATCTGTCTACTAGACACCTTCACTTGGATATCCCACAGGCACCCTATATCCCACATGTGCAAAACTGATCTCCTGGCCTCTTCCAGTGTCCCCATCTGAGTGAATCCTGCTTCAGGCACTCAGTTGGCCAAACTAAAATTGAGGTAGCATCCCTTCCCTCTCCCTCTTTCTCTTGCCACCTCCCACTTGCTGCCACTTACAACCATTGCTCTTAACATAAAGACAAAAATACTGTACATGGCCTAAAAGCCTTGCACATTCTGATTCCTGTCTATTCATTCTGTCATGTTTTGTACCATATTCACCCTTGATCATGCTGCTTAAATCACAACACTATTATTTCTGTTCCTTGAACACATCATGCTTCCTTTTACCTAAGGGCCTTTACACTTATCTATTCTTCTCCCAGATCTTCATCTACTTAATCCCTCCTCATCCTTCCGATTACAGATAAAGTGTTAATTTCCTCAGGAGGCCCTTCTCTGACTTCAAATACCCCTTAGAAGGTGTAAGTCTCCTTTAGAGGGTGTTTTTAAAAAGTAATAGACTTTATTTTATGGTTTTTGATTTACAGACAAATTGAGCAGATAGTACAGAGTTCCCATGTACCTCTCCACCTCAATTTTCTTTATTATTCACATGTTACTTCAGTGCAGAACATTTGTTGCAATAATGAATCAATATTGATATGTTGTTATTAACTAAAGTTCGTAGTTCATTCGTATTTCTTTAGTTTTTACATAATGTTTTTGTGTATTTCGGTATACCACACTACATTTAGTTGTCGTGTCTTAGGCTTCTCTTGGCTGTGACAATTTCTCAGACTCCTTGTTTTTGATGACTTTGACAGTTTTGAGGAGGACTGATCAGTTGTTTTGTAGAATGTCTCTCTTGTGATTTGCCTGATATTTTTCTCATGATTAGACTGGGGTTATGTATTTTGGGAGGGGAATCACGGAAGTAAAGTGATATTTTCATCACATCATATCAAGGCAACATACTATGTACATGATGTATGACATTGATTCTGATTGTGATCACCTGGCTAAATTTATGTCTGTCAGGTGTCTCCACCTTAAAATTACTCTTCCCCCCTTGCCATACTGTACTCTTTGGAAGAAAGCCACTATGCGCAGCCCACGTTTAAGGAGTGGGTGTTATGCCCCTCTTCCTTTAAGGTGGAGAAGTTACATAATTTATTAAAATTTGTATGCCTGAGAGGCTATCTTTTCTTCCCCATTAATTAATTAATGTATATTGATATATACTCATGGATATTGATTTTATACTTTGGGTTATATGCTAATATTGTTTTATTTATTTTGTTGCTTATATTACTCTAGCTTTGGCCACTGAGAAGACATTTTGTTGGCTCCTGTGTCACTTTGATATATTCCCATCGTGGTAAAGATTTGTTTTGTTTTAGCACTTTTTTATTTTACTTTCTGGTGCTACAAGATACTTTAGCGTTATCCTGTATATTTTCTAGTCCTAGAATAAGTCTTTTCTCTAAGGAGCTCGGGTTCCTTTTATTGGAGAATGGTATTAGAAACCAAGATCTAAGTGTTAGGTGTGCTAGCATTAAAGCACTTTTGTTAGTCACAATTTTATTTCTATTTGTGTGATTATTTAATACACATCTTTATCATCCACAAGGTGTTCCAGTAAGGTGGGGGCCATGTATACTTTTGCTCTTGCTGTGTCCCCAGAGTCAAGCACAAGCTCTGTTAAGTAATATGCACTAAAATACTTCTACATGAAGGCCAGTTAATGTTTTACAGAAATGTCCTCCTCTAGGTTCTCCAGGACAAAAATATCAGAATAATCTAAGTCTCTGTCATCTCTCTCACTCTTCATGTCCAATCACCAAGTTCTGATGATTCTATTTCTGGAATGCATTTCCTAAGTTCCACTCTAATACTACACTTTTTCAAGCACATATTTCCTGTCCATGGATAACCCCAATAGCATTCCAAGTGGTATCCATGCTTCCAGTCCAACCTATACTTCCTATTGCTATAAAATTTATCTTCCTAAAGCACAGCTCTGACAAAGACACTTCTTTAATTAAAAACTCATTACAGAAATGGAAAAATATCTCATATACACGAACTGGAAGACACTATTTGTGGAGTGTCAACTCACAAATAGATTTACAAATTTATAGATTTTATTCATAGATTTATAGATTTAACACAAGCATGTCATCATCATGACAATTTGCTTTGGTAGAAATTAACAAGCTGGCTCTAAGAGCTATATGGAAATGCAAAGGACCTAGAAACCTAGAATAATTTTGAAAAATATGAGCAAAATTACAGGATGAAATTTAACCTGACTTCAAGATTTGCTCTAAAGCTATGTTAATAGTGTATTACTGGTATAAGTCCTGACCAATATACAGTGTGACAAATACAGAGTCCAGAAATAGATTCACATTTATATAGTCATATTATGTTTGACAAAGGTGCCAAAGCAATCTAATGAGAAAGGGAAAGTCTTTTCAATAAATGGCACTGGAAGAACCAGCTATCCATATGAATAAATGAACCTTGAACCTTACTTCACACCCACCATACATAAAATGTAATTGGGGAGAGATCCAGGGACCTAGACATAAAGTAAAAGACCACAAACCTTTTAGAAAAGCATTGCTTCATCCCTTAGGCTAGTCAAATGTTTCTGAGGATACAGAAAACAGAATTAACAAGGACAATTGATGAATTAAACTTCATAAAAATTAAAAACTTCTGCTCATCAAAAAACTGCTAAGAAAATGAATAGGTAAGTTACATATTGTGAAATATTATTTAAAAAACATATATTTGACAAGGGACTGGTATTCAGGATATGTAAAGATCTTCTACAATCCAATAATTAAAAGATAAATAACCAATTAAAGGTGGGCAAAAATTATTGAACGAACACTTCACAAAAGAAGATATACAAATGGTCAATAAGCACAAGAAAGATTGCTCACATTATTTGTAATCTTGGAAACGCAAATTAAAATCACAATGAGATACCACTACACAGTCACCAAGGTGGTTAAAAATGAAAAGACTGACAATACCAGATGCCGATGAGGATGTGGAGAAAGCCAAATTGTCACACGTTGTTGGTAAGAATGTAAAATTATACAATCACTTTGGGAAAAGTCTAACAGTGTTTCATAAAACTCAACATCCACCTACCCTAGGCCCACTCATTCGACCTCCATGGCGCCTTTAGTCCCAGCTACTCGGAGAGGCTGAGGCAGGAGAATGGCGTGAACCCGGGAGGCGGAGCTTGCAGTGAGCCGAGATTGCGCCACTGCACTCCAGCCTGGGCGACAGAGCAAGACTCCGTCTCAAAAAAAAAAAAAAAAAAAAAGAAAAAAAGAGCAATGAAAGTATATGTTTATGAAAAGAATCATACAAGAATGTTCATAGCAGCTATATTACTAATAGCCTAAAACTGGAAACAAGTCAAGAGTCCCTCAATGGGAGAATGATAAGCAAACTGCATAAAGGTGGATATACAAACTGGATATACAAAATGTATGAACAAACTATGGCACATTCATCCAATGAAGCACTGCTCAGCAATAAAACAGAATTGCCAAAGCGCATAACACAATGGATGAATCTCAAAAGCATCATGCCAAGTGAAAGAATCAAGATGCAAAAGAGTACAGTGTTGTTCAGATTCAGATTTCTGTTTTCTCCAGATGACACTGTGAAAGAGATTAGTATTAGGCTGCGGCTTTATTTTGTTATTTTGTTTTTTTGTCTACATAACAAGATCTAAGTTAATTTCTCCCCCAAATGTCTCTCCGTTTATCTCAACATACTTCCAGGCTGATTTGAGTTGTCTCCTTTATCATATACCAAATATTCATATATTTGAGTCTGCTTGTAGACATATTCTGTACACTAATCTGTCTCTTCTGTCACATCCCATGGTAATTACTGTGACTTTAGAATACATTTTAATACCTTCTGTGGAAAGTATCCCCTTGTTTATTTTTAAAAAATATTTCTAGCTATTATTAATTATTTATATTCCAGATTAACTTTTTTTTTAGTTTTTGAACTCTGTCTTTAATATGAAAATATAAGTCAACTTGTTTTTACTTCTGTGGCTTTCTTATTATGGGCCAGATGCCATTCAAACAAAGAATGAGGCATGATCTATATTCTGTGCCTTTCCATGGACTATTTGGAATTAAATGCATGAAATTAATAAATGATAATCCAGAATTTAAAAGTTTTGCTACTTTCAGTTTGTTTGAATTGAATTTGTCCAGACTAACTTTAGAATAAACCTACCTAAGCCCCCCAAATTCCAATTGGAAATATATGTTAAGTGTAGATTGATTTGGAGAAAATTGACATTTATTTGGTAATCAGGTTTCCCATATGGGAATAAACTCTCTTCATTAAATCTTCCTAAATGACACACGATAAAATCTTATAGTTTTTGTCATTTTGTGAAAATTGAAGTGGCTACTAAGGCAGGGATGTAGCAAGGCAAGGTGGGTCCACTAGTCCAAAGTCGCTCGCTGGGCAGGGAGCTAGCCAGGGAATAACAAACCACAAGCATCCCTCTTCCTCTCCTCATGTGGCAACAGCCCCTCCTTTCTGGTCTGGCCCCTTCGGCTCGTGAGTGTTCACTAGCCATTTGTGCATTCTTTATCTTTATTTCAGAAACTCCCTTTGGTGAAAGGCTTAATGTTCTATATCTGCACTGTCCAATACGGTAGTCACTATTAGACAATGATGATCTGGGATGTTGATTTCTAGGTAAGCCTGGGATTTGGGAGGTGGTATGATAGTTCTAATTCTTCATGTGAATACTTTGGCCACCAAAGTCACGGCATCAGGAGGTTGTTAGCTGTCCTTAGCTCCAATATCCAAACACACTAATGCCATTTATGGAAAGGCCCTTTTTGATCTTTTTTGCTAGCAGTAACCTCTGGCTATCTGAGTGCTCCTGGGGCAATCCAAGTTCAGTCAGAGAACTCTCTGGTGATGCTTGAGATGGACAGAATTCTCAAGCCTCCTTAGTTTCATTCACGATATGCCATCAGACCTTGGTCCTATGAATCAAGAACTTGGATAATTTGTTTTCTGTAACCCCCACATGAAAGAGGAAGTAAAGTCTTCTCTAGGGCCCTCCATTGTCACTGCCATATGGGCTGACTGGAAAATGGGAAGAACATCCAAGGCGAAGATAGACGTCTGCACACTGATGTTTGGGCTGGGACTTATACAAGGGAAGGTCTCCAGGAACTGGAGGGCTGGTCCAATTGCTGCAAATAATCAGTGAAGGGGTTCAGCCAGTGGTCATTGCCATGAGTCACAGAGCTAACAGCCAAGGCCAAACCACAGGCCAGGAGTGACACACTGAGATTCTGGGACCAGGCAGTCTCTGCTTAGACTTGACCAGGAGAGGTAGCAGGGGAGGCTGGAAACAGAGAGCAATGAAAGAAGGAATGCTAGCAGATACCAAACTTCTGGGCATCCAGAGTCATTCCTGAGATGGTTGGTCATGTAGTGTAGAAGACGACTCACCTGTAAGGTTCCTCAGAGTGGATCAGCTAAGACCAGAAGCTAGATGAGTGGCTGAGGCAGGCAAGAAACCCCAAACAGCAAAGTTAGCAGGAGGGATGCAGGATAGGGGCTGAAATGGAATACAGGCTTCTCTGGGTCTGGGCTGAAGATCTAGGTTTCTAGGTGTAGATGTCTGGCCAGACAGAGGCTGATTAGGAGAAAGAGCGGGGCAGAGATAGGCGTTTTGGGAAAATCCATGCCAATCCAAAGTGGGCAGAGGCCGTGTTTGAAGCTGAGTCCCAGACTGGTCATGGTAGAAATGGCAGGTGTGATTGCAAGGACTCACAGGGTCTCAGATAAGTCTATAGACAGAGACGGACAAAGGGCTAATAGGGACCTCTGGGTTCTGTGAAACTCTCAAGGTGTGCCCTTGTGACTGGCCTTCTTCCCAGAACTCCTCTCACTTCCTTCGCATTGGCTCTATGGCCACTGTCAGCTTGCACTCCCCTCCTCCTGCCCTTTTGTGCTCCTCTCCTTCGGTTGGACAATGACATGTGAGTCTTCCTGGCT
This sequence comes from Nomascus leucogenys, assembly GCF_006542625.1. Classification (NCBI taxonomy): domain Eukaryota; kingdom Metazoa; phylum Chordata; class Mammalia; order Primates; family Hylobatidae; genus Nomascus; species Nomascus leucogenys. Next base: position 136,922,028 of record NC_044406.1, read on the forward strand.
CCCAGTTTCATTTCTCCTGTCCTAAAGAAGTAACAGGCTTTTTGCACTGAGGACTTCTGGAAGATATTCTGGAATCTTTCAAAGGCCTCCTATACAACCCTTTTTGTCTGGTTTTCATCTCCTCACTTTTCCCTAACTTCCTTTGTGATAGTGCCCATAATCTCATGCCTCAGAATTTCTCTACTATCCTGGATGGAAAAGCTCATCCACTTTTCCTATTTCTTTGAACTCTCCCATTTCCTAGATTGACAATTTCTTGTCTCCAAAGCCTTCTTCCTAGTTTTTATCTAAAAAAATTTTATAAACCACAATGGATGCCTATCTTCCAATCAGACTTAAGTGAGTCTTTCCCGTCTCAGAGGCTGTAGATGAAGCAACTGTCATGTCCCTGGAACCCTATTCTTGCCCCATGGAAAAAGCCACAATTGGGCATTTCCTACAAGGAACTAGAGTAGAGCTACAGTGGAGGACTCTCACGTCGGGTCTGATTTCACAGCACATGTGGAAAAACATTTACGTATGCTTGTTTAGAAATCTAATTACGGTCTTGGAATATTCTTTTAAACATTCCATTCTGGCAGTATTCAGTTTCCCAAGTCCAAATCCTAACAGAAAAACAGTTTAGGGAGTGGTAATTTCTAAGGGATCATCCAACATATATTATGAATACCATACACTCTGGCTTAGAGGGCAAGGGACTTAGTTTTAAAGAAGGAACACTTAATCCCTCTTAATTGAAGAAAAAACAATCACAGGGTTTCATGCTGGAAAGTAACCCATACATGGCTATCTTTATTTCTCTTTTGGCTCCTTTCAGATTCCTTGGAAACAAAGTCAGGGGCACTATAATGAGGAGAAAATTACATCTCTGATTAATGACTTCAGAAGATGGCTATTAGAAAAGAGCCACGAGAATGATTCCTTCAACGTTGCAGCTCATGACCAGGGGAGAGTGGTGTCAAAGGAAACATGGCCAAGTCATTCTTCTTTCTTAGATTCTTTGCTTGAGATAGCAGACAGTCAAAAATTTGAAGGAAGCCTAGTATAAACCTGACGTAGAAACCAGTGGATTAAGTAAGGGAAAGAGAGGGAAAGTACTAGAATTAATGAATTTAGGCTTATCAAGTGTTTTTTTTCTTCAAAGTTCTTAAGGGCTTGTGTTTCTCTAAATCTTGCTTTAGTTTTGTATCACATTTAAATAGCCATTCTAGTTTATCTTGATGCTTTGCCATATTAGTAAAGTGCTTTCCTTGTTAGGTTAAAATTTAGTAGTAAAGCTTATCAATCTCATTTATTTAGCCATTCCCCAACAGAGTCTCACTGTTTGCACCAGAAAGACATAACCAAGGCTTTGATACCTTCTACCCGGGGGCTGTCCTAACTGTGGGATGATACTAGAGAAGAAATAGCCATCTTCTTAGAGTCTGCCCACACAATCTCACATTTGTACAATACTGGCAATTCCAAATCTGTTTGATGGACAAGGTGCCCACTTAACGTCCTTGTGATGGGGATTTGTGGGAAACAAGACCCAACTGAGACTTCCAATCCAGAGAACCTCAGGTAGCTCACTGGCCCCAATTCTGCCTTTTGGGGATTATCAGTGTGCCTGACTTTGCCTTGGAGATTGGCCCCTTGCTGATAAACTACATATGGTCTTGGAGGTCACAGAAGGAAGAGACACAATAAATTATTCTCTAATTGACTAGAACCAATGAATCTGACCTTTTCTGAACAAAGCTATGATTCTTTCAACAGTGAAGCAGCTACTTGGCAGATTAGTCGTTGTCAGGTTTGTAAAGGGCTGACCTACCCAGACAGAACGGCTCCCCAATATTGGCAAGATGGAAGAATCTGTACTCAAACAGCTAAGCCCACCTCTGCATATTGTCAGGGACTTGGTTTCTTATGTGTGTTGGAGGGAGGTGCATGTGGGGCAAACTAGGGAATAGGTCAGAAATGGTTGACAAATTGGCAAAGATCAAAGGCTAGCTAGGTCATCAAGGCATTAAAGTGAACATAGAGTACCAGATTTCAGGAAAGACCAGGAAACAGGTGGGCCAGACACTGGGGAAGAAAGCCACAAATGGGGAAAAAACAACATTTAAGGCAAACTGAGGAGCATAAGAATCAGTAGGCTCTCTCCATAGTGCTCATGGGGCCTCCGATTCTCTAGTAGAGAGCTATGTCTGGCTCAGGTAGAGCTTAGTCTTCCTAGGGTCCTGGAGAGACCTGCATAGAGAACTACTTTCCTGAGCTGCAGAGGACATGTCCAACCATTCCTGTTGGCTACAGTCAATTCTGCTCTGGTGGGAACAAGCTAGCTTGAAGTTCCAACTATGGAGTATGTCTTATCAATCAAATAAACTTTTTTTTTCTGACACCTACATTGCTCAGAACACTGTATGAGGCCAGGCCAGGCCAACACAGTTGGAAGGCACTGACTATAAAACAAAGCTCAAGACCTTCATCCACCTTGAGACTCTCTGAGCCGGTCCCAATCTATCTTTCCACGTTCACCTGCTACCTCCATCCCTCACTCGTGAAACTTTTTCTTTAGTCGCATGGATTGACTTGCTGCTCCCCAAACTCATGCCCCTCCCTGCTACTGTGCCTTTGCTCAAGCTTTTCTTTTCGTCCCTCTGACAACTCCCCCCAGCCCTCACACATTCATCACCTACTCATTCTTCAAAGCCCAGTCTAATGCCACTTCTTCCAAGATGCCTGCGCTGATATGTGCCTCACAGTTGGAATAACTTTCCCTTTTTGTGCTCCCCGCTTTATTTGTCTTCTGTTTGGTGGCAGACTTAGGTACGTGCAAGTGCCCTGGGGGAGCTGTTGGCAAACAGGGACCGAGGCTGACTCAGCCCTGTTCCCTCAACAGACCTTGCCCAAATCCTCATCTGGAACAGGTTCCAAATACACACTTGGTGGAATTAAATGCATTTCTTCTATCTCAGAGAAGTAGAAAATCTTTTTTTCCTTCTTCTTCTTCTAAACTTTCTCAGTTTTGATTTATGGAGTTCATTAACTTAGTTATTTTCCTCTCTTCTCATCCTTTGTGCCTGCTTCTCTAGAAGGCTGATCTTTTAGTTCCAAGGTAGAATTAAATAACTAACCTTTGTGGAGCACTTTGTAGTTTTCAAAGCACTTTCCCATCCACTACTTAATTGATTTCCTCAGCCACCCGTGAATTATACCCAATTTAGAGCTGAGAAATCTGTCTCCTATGTGAAGCAACTTGTTCAGGTCAGAGCAATTAAGTGGTCAGCCAGGGACTAGAGCCCAGACTGTCTGCCTCTAAGTCATGTCCTCCCCACTAACAGCAACCACACAGCAGAAACAACTGCCATGAGCATTTATTGACCTCTCACTCAGTGCCAGGCACTGTGCTATGCACCTCACATGGGTTATCGTGTTTTATCCCAACAATAATTTTGTGAGGCAGGTGCTATTGTTATTTCCAGTTGAGAGAGGATTTGATGGTTTAGAGAGCTTGGGCAACTGATTGAAGGGCACATGGTCAATAAGTGGTAGAGCCTGTACTTAGATCCAGATATGGCAGACTCCAGTGAGCCTGGTTGCTCTCAACTGCGGCTTCTAATCTGTGCTACCCCTGTGCACTGGTGAGAGCTGGTGCTTTGGCATTCCCAGCTATCCGTGTGCACGCACCTGCTAGGCTAGAAGAAGTAGCATTGCCCCTGGAGTCAGAAGCCTTGCGCACCACTCCTGGTTTGGCTATCTGTGTGGAAAAAATCACTGACTATTTCTGAAACTCAGGTTTTTAATAGTCAAAGAGAAATGATCTTTCTATGTGTCTGGACATTGAAGAAAGGCTGGAGAATACAAGGCAACTGGGTTTTCCCTGACTCTTGGCAAGGCTGCCAGTCACATTTTATTTGCTAGTCACATCTGGTTTAACCCAAACTTCGTTCTGTGTCCACATAAGTTCTTCTGAGGCCTTTTTCTGCGTCTCTCACACCCAATCACAGCCTCACCTCCTTTTTCATCCACCCCAGGAGACTTATCTCCTGTTTTGACTCTTGTGAAGCCATTAACATGAAACAGTGTGCAGTGGTCCGTAAGAACTTGGACCATGCTGTCTCACAGACCTGGGCTTGAGTCCTGTCTCTCCCACTGGCCAGCAATGTGATATTTGATCTCTATGAGTTTTATTTCCTTCCTCTGTAGAATATGGGTAATCACTGTACCTACCGTATGGGTTCTTGTGAAAATGACACCAAATAATACCCAGAAGACACTCAGCACAGCACAGTGTATATGCTTAAAAGGTGGTGGTTGTAAGTGGTATAATTTATGCTGTCAAGCCTAAAATGTTGACATTTTCTCCACCTCAATATTTCTTCTTTCCTTGATCCAGTGGCCTAGCCCTCTCTACTGGAACTCTCTCCCAGCTTCCTGAGGTCCCAGCTTTGTGAGTTGTCACCACCCATGCTTATTTTCAGCCTTTCTGGCTCTGCTGGCTCTAGTCTTGCAGCCTAGAGTATGCTTAGGTAGTTCCTAGTTTCCTGGAGAGTGAAGTTTGCCTTCAAAGTGATCTCTTGCTTGCCCTGGCTCCCTCCTCAAGTCCCAGCCATCTGTTCCTGGCTCTCAGTACTCTCCAGACCATGATCCCACCGCAGTTACTGAAGACCTAACTAGCAAATTCAATGGCTTTTTCTTGGCCTCCACTTCCCCAAGCCCTCTGCACAGAGCCGCTAACTTCACCCTCCTGAGATGAAGTTCTTTACTTCCCAGCTCCTTTCCCTCACTCATGTTGTAATCGTGGTTTTCTTCTCTTTCACCAAATACACCTTGCATTTGAGTTGCCCAGAAAGTTTCTGAAAACAACAATGAACAAAGCACTGAGACAAGATTATTGGGTTCTTTTGAACCCTGTTGACTCCTTTGGCTCCTCTCCCTTCTCCCATCTCCTAACAGATGAATTTCTTAAGCTTCTGTCCTTGGACCAGGTCTCTATCTTGACACTTTCTCCCTTGGAGATCTTCCACACTCCCACAGTTTTTGTGCTCATTTCTGTGTGGCTGGTTCTCAGGTCCTTATCTTCAGTCCCGTTCTCATCTGAGCCCCAGATTCCCATCTCCACATGCCTGTTGGATGCCCAACCAGACACAGAATCTTCATGCATCAGAAGAAACACCGTCTCCCCCACCAAACCTGCTCTGCCTGCTTAGCCTATTTCTGATCATGGAACTAACACCTCCTAATCACCAAGGCTTTAGACCTATGAGCCATCTAGAAGAACCTCCTTTGTATCTCCCCCCACCAGAAAGCAGGTCCCAGGAAAGCTGCTCATATAGTGGGGATACTCTTCACCTCTTCTTTCCAAGTCTGCTAGCCTTGGCTTTTTCAAGCTTTCACTATTCTTACCTTGTGTCTCCTGCGTGGTCCCCTGACATCCAATCTTCCTTCCTCCCAACCCCTCCCTCACATCAGCAGCTAGAAGGATCTTCTTACAACCTAGATCTGATTACTTCTTTTCCCTTGTGAGATGCCTCTTCTTTAAATTATAGGGAATTTAAATTTTATATCTTTATTTCCAGATAATATCTACACATGGATACCATGGAAAATTGTTCACCCCTCTCTCTGTTTCTTTATCCATTCTCATCTCTAATAATGAACTTAAAGGCAAGATTGGAGTAAGGCTTGCCTTGACAATCATTATTGTGTGGGGGTTGAAGTTACTTTTAATGTTCTTTGGACTTTTCTATATTGATTTAATTTCTAATTACGAGAACACATAAATTTTACAAAAATAATAAAGTCATTCCTCAGGAAAAAGAAAAAAAAAAACCTCTAGTTGTTCCACATTATCATTATCACTGGGACAAAGTTCAAACTCCTTCATGTGGCTTAAGGTGCCCTCCATGATTGACCTCTGCCAACCTTTCTTTCCTCACTGAAGGCCACTCCCCACTGCTGTCTTCAGCTCCAAGCACATTGACATTGCAGTCATTCGTCAGAATGGTCACTTATTGTCATCTCCAGGGCTTTGCTTGTGTCTGTCCTCTTGTCTGCAGTCCCATTGACCTTGTCCTGGATCTGTTCCTATCAGTTCCTGCCTGGGCTATGGAATGAGCTTTTTTTTCCTATCCAAACTCATCTCGTTCCTTTTCATTTTGCATACAATACTGGAATCATCTTCCTGGAGCACAGGAAGAATCTTCCTAGTTTACCTCCCTAATGCCGAGCCTGAGGCCTGATTCCTCATTGGGAACTCGTATAATCTGGTTCTAGTCAAGTTTTCAGCTCCATGCTCTTATCCCGCACATTTTCCTGGGATTCTGACACTCTTACAGACTCATTCTTCCTAGTACATGCCTAGCCCTTCCTCTTTCCTCTTCTTTACTACTTTTGAGAGCAGGTTTATCCTGCCCAGTGAGTCAGACAATGGGCAAAATAAGGTGTCTCTGTGGACTACTGGGTCTTGCTTCATTCTTCAAGTGCAGCCCTGGTTTCAGAGGTATTCACTGGCAACCAGGAAGTCAACCTTCCCCTTGAGTGCAACCAAAGTGCTGCAGGAGAGGCAGGACTGGGAATACAGACCCGGACCAGGGACAGAGACAGTGGCTGAGAAAATACCCAGGTGGGGAACCAGGTGGCCAAGGTGGGCTTTACCACCCCTTGTGTGTCTGCTGTTTGCAGACATGATCTTGGTGACTCACCTTCTTTCCCAGATACATCACAGGAGGCAGAAGGAGTGAATGCCTTCAGGCATCAAACGGGCCTCAACCACTCAGTTCCTGGGAAGGCCAGCTCACCACAAACATAAGTGTGCTGCAGAATCACAAAGCCCTGCAAACAAAAGGCACTGCCATGGGTAGCCTCCACCCCCTTATGTCAGCCCTGCTAAGCTCCATTGGTTTTATGCTACTGAGATGGTGAAGGGCAAGGTGCCTAGGTGAGTCACCATCACCATCCCTCCTAAGCCTGGCTTCATCTCCACAAGGGAGCTCTTTGCAGAGATTACTTAACTACTACTCAGGCACCACAAACACAATATGTCCAAGACAGAGTCCAACACTGCCTCCCCCCTACCTGCCACCACCACCACAAGCTGTTCTTCCTTTTGCATCCCAGATCACAGCTAATGGTGCCACCATCCGCCTCATCCCTGGCTCCACTTATGCATCATGCTGTTTCGCATCTCACTGCCTTCACGCATGCTGTGTACTTGCTTGCAGTAACTGTGCCCTTCTCCTTCACTTGGTGCCCATCAACATTTGGCTCAGTGGTTAATGCCTATGCAAATTTTCCCCTTTGCCTTCCCATGTTCCTGAAGCAGGATGTGGAGCCCCTCCTTTGTGCTCCTCAGCAACTAGGGATACTTCATTGTCATTGGCACTTTCTTATCTTGTTTTTCTATTAGACCCGGAACTATTTGTGTGCAGGAACTATGTATTATGTACCTGTGTGTTCCTATTGCTAAACACAGAACTCTGTATATACATGATGTTCGGTAAGAGCTAGTTAATGTATTTTATATATTCATAAATTATAATGTATTATATGGATTAATAAAGCTTCACCTATTTCCTGGCTCTTACATCCTGAATTCAGTCATTCACTATGTTCTATCCCTTTATCTTCTTAATTATCTCTTGATCCAGTCTACTTCTCTTCAGCCTAGGACCTTCCTTCTAGTTGAGGACACCACCATCTCAATGCCCAACCATCCGAACCTCCTGAGTAGTCTTCCAAACACCACTTTTTGTCTCCTGCAGTCTGTTCTCCGCACTGCAGCCATATGGAGCCTTTCAAGTATAAATCTGCTTATATCATCCTTTTGCTCAGAACATTCCAGAAGCTTGGCACCACCCTCAGCACAAAGTGCAAGCCCTCAGTGGCAGCTCAGACAGCCCTCCCTAGCCTCATCTTCCACACTTCTTTTCTGGGGTCCTGGAGTCTAAGCAGACAAAACAACTTGCTGTTACCTTCAATTGCTGTTTTTTTTTTTCCACCTCCATTCTTTGCTCATGCTGTTAGCTCAACCTGGAATCCCCTCCCTTATATCCCATCTGTCCATATCATCCCCCTGATTTAAGGCTCTACTTCAGTGCCCTCATCCAGGAGGCCTTGGGGAGCCTGGCCACCAATAGATCAATGGCTTGCACCAGGGATATAAGTTTCTGAGAAAGGACAGGGCACTGTCTGGGTGGTTTTTCATGAGATCAGGAGAAGCTTGCACCCAGATATTTCCTTGTGCACAGATGGATGACTTGGCCAGAATTGCAAGGAGACTTTTAACAAAATGAGTCTTTTAGGTCAGAAAGGATGACAAGGCAGTGGCTAAATAATGTGGGAGGGGAAGGAGCACCTATGCTCAGAAATATGTCAGGAAAGGTGGAACTTAGTGCAGGGCACATCTCTAGGCAGGATTCAGGGGCTGCTAAGTCAGGGCTGGGGGATTCCTAAGAAAGCAGCTTTGTTCTGAATTCGGGGAGGGGGTCAACAAAAGCAGTATTTATGGAGTGCCTACTCAGTGCCAGGTACTGGGTAGGCCTTGCAGACATGCAAATGACACAGAGTTGATTCTTGATCTGTCTCCTCTTCAGGAAACTTCTGGTCTAGACTGGAAGGGGTTACATCATCAGTAGACCCGTGAGCTGAAAAAGCTCCTGTGTGTCTGGAATTAGGAGGGAGAGAAAGGGTGGGAGGGAGGGAAGGATGGAAACTGGGAAGGGTCAGCAATGTTCCCAAGCCTAGCCTGTGGAGACATGGAGACCCTACTTCTCCCCCCATCTCCAACATGCAGTGATTCTTTTATTCTACCCAACTTGGGATGATTTAGTGCTGGTAATGCTTTGCACTGTGGATAGGGGTGGAGGGAGGGGCCATCTTCTGGGTTGCTTCCTCATTTCCTATTTTCTCATACTTCAGAGGTTTTAAGTTTTGAAACAGCTTATGTGGAATTTCTTGGCCTATACTCTTCTTTTTCTCAATTGCCCTAGAATGACTTAAACTTCTACCCTCAGCCCTGCCTTCTTTCATTGATAAATGTGTCTAGAGGGCCACTCTGGCTTAGGAGGTGAAAAATGAAACACAGTTGGTCCTAATTACTTGCTTTGTCGGGACCCAACATGCTTTATTGACCAGGATAGCTATGGTCTTGCTTCTGAGCCTGTCTTCAAGTCATTGTGGCTGTGTCGATAACAGTGCCACCAACTTGTTGTCTTAAAGGCTGAGGCCGATTGACCGTTTGCTGACTTAGTTGATTACTTGATTCCCAACTAGAATCTGTCCCAAATAGCACCTTTAGTGACCACGTGACTCCCTCTCTGTGCTTTTAGCACAATCACTTCAACCTTCTGTGCTTTGGTTTCCCCGTGAAGTCAGTAGGTTTGTTGTGAGTAGGTGTACTGATTTTCAGAGATTACCCAAAGGGTTTAGTGGAGGCTGAGGACAAATGTACCACAGTGAGTAAGACTTGCTGGCTCCAAGCTGTTCCTGGAGGTCCCTTAGGACCTCCAAGTATAACGGAGTGGGTAGAAACCATGTGTATGTACAGGCACCTGTGTCTGAACATGAGGTTGTCTCTCCCTGGAGTGCTCCCTCCATTGCCTCACTACCCCCTGCCGTGGACTAGGTAACTCTGATCTCAGCCTCCCAATCAGTTCCTCAAAGAAGCCTCCTATGAGTGCCTGGATGAGGTCAGGCTTCTTGGGCTTCACTCTGAGCAGCTTGCAAATTTCTTCCTTAGCAGCTACCACAGTTGGTAATATTTATTTGTCTGAATATTTGGTGAATGTCTGTCTCTGCCACTAACAAGTTCCATCAAAAGATGAGCACAACTCTTTCACCCCTGGGACCCAGCACAGAGTCCAGAATATGGGATAATCACCTTTCTTTCCACCCCTGGAGTTGCCACTGTAATCCATGCACCTCTTTCTCCCTTCCTCCCCCTTCCTCTTCCACCTTCACTGGCATGCAGTTTAAGTTTAGCCACCAGTCACCAGCCCTCCTTTGTCCAGCCTGTTCTATCTTCACTCCCTGCACCCCATTCAGATATGCAGAGGCCATATTCATCTTCCAAAAACATCTGGCTCTAACCATCCTCAGGGGCTCCAGGATCTGCTGAATGGGTATGTCCCTTCTGCTATTGCTTTCACCCTCACCTCTCTAGCTTCATCTCCACCACTCTCTACTTCAATGTTTTTGTTTTAGTCAAGCCCTTCTTCCTAAGTACTCTATTCCATCCATCAGTTCCACAATTTTATGCCAATCTGGGTCCACCATCCCTTTCTTGTCTGGCATAAAATATAATTTCCTTCCAGGAGTTTTCCCTGATTAAACGCACTCTCTTCAGACATCTTCTGGTTCAGTTTGTCAAACACAGTTCTTCCCAACAGATTTAATGCGGTTACAGTGAGGTGTCTACCATCATTTAAATTTTATTTAACAATATTGCTGAGCACTGACTGAGTGTCAGACACTGTGCTGGGCCCTGAGGATAGGCTATGACCACGACTGATACAGCCCTTTCCCCATGGAATCCACAGTCCTGTGGGGTAGCCAGACATGCGCCAAGTAACTTCAAGCGTGATGACTACTTCCAAAGGCCAAGGGCAGAGTGCTCAGGGAGCTGACCCAGCCTGAGGTCAAGGAAGGCCTCCTTGAGGAAGGGCCATCTGGACTGTAATCTAAGGCTAAGTAGGAGTTAAGCTGGCCAGGAGGTAGGACAAAGGCAGAATAAGAAGGAGTTCTGGGCAGAGGGATGGCCTCATGAAACAGAAGCAAGGGAGAGTTTGAGGAGTCGTTTTTCCGGCTGGAAACTGGTGGCACCTTTGCCCAAGTTCTTGTCCTGCATCCAGGAAGAATGAAGTATGCAGACAAGTGGAAGGTGAACAAGATGAAGAGGAGCTTTATTGAGTGTTACAACAGCTCAGAGGCGACCTGCAGGGGTAGCTCCTCTCTGCGGGCAGGTCGTCCTTCTGTCTCTGCAGCTCTCAGCAGACAGGGTAGCTCCTCTCTGCAGCTGGTCATCCTCTGCCTAATCTTCCCAGGTTTTTGTGGACCTCAGAAGGGAGGAAGTGTGTGCTGATTGGTCCATGGGCGGCCATGAGTGGGCTGGAAAAGGCAGCACAAGTCCCCACTCTGGTCCATGGGACTGGCAGCCCAGCCTCCAGCCTTCAGGCCCTCCCTGGCCTGAAGGTGGGGCCTTACTGGGGACCCGCCCCCTTCTGCCCAGGAATCTGTCTGCCTTCTATTGCCGTTCACAGTTCACAGTGCCCCAGCTGGGCCCTGACTTTGCTCCAAGATCGGAGCAGACACCAACAGCAGGGAGAAGCCAGGCAGCAGGAGCAGGTGATTCTGTTTCTGAGCCTGCAAGGGCAGGAGGGCCTTCCCAGGCCCCCAAGAGTGCAGGGATGCCTGAGGCTGCAGCTGCCGGTTTGGGCAGCTGCAGCTGTACCATGGAGGGCAGGGTACTACTACAGCTGCACCAGGGAGCACAGGGGTCCTGCCTGCTCCGGCACCCCCCTCCCCCCGACCAAGGGCATACGGAGGTTTGGATCCGTAGCCACAACTTGGGTGGCTGCAGCTCCACCCGGAGGTTGGGGCTCCTGCCCGCTCCATGGAGTGGGAGGCTGCGGTCTACAGTGAGGACACCTGGGGAGCTCCCACTGCAACTCAGAAGGGGCAGGGCTACCACTTGTCACTGACTTCTGCCAGCTCCACACAGTGTGCGGCCCTGGCAGGGCCTCCCTGCTGCAGCCAGCATGATGGCAGCGGCAGGCCATCTGGAGCAGTAGCTGCCATCAGTAGGAAAGGGGCCAGAACATGCAGAACCTTTAGGCCGTAGAAGGAGTTTGAATTTTATTCCAAGGAAAAGTGAAATGATGAGACAAGCCTTCTATTTTAAAAAGGTTACTGTGATTGCTATGAGGTGAACAGGTTGCCGATGGGCAAGAACAGAAGTAGAGAGATTCGTGAGGAATCATTGATTTATTGCTCCTCAGCTCCAAGCTTATCCTTCTTGCTTGCTCTGTGAAATTGGATCTGGGCCCTTTAAATATTTTTTTCCTTGTCCCTGCTCGCTGAAGTTCTGTCAGGAGAGGGCACTGGAGAGACATTGCCAGAGGGAATGGGTTTTTCCTCCTTGTTCTAGCGTGCTGCCTCAGCAGGCTCTTGGTGGCCCTTGCAGATGGCTTCTCCATATCTCACCTCTGTAGCACACATAGATTCCCAGTACCTGGCTTCTGCAGGGCATATGACTTCTCTGTCATCCAGTACCTGCTGCCAACATGGCTTTTCTAGCGTCTGACTCCTGAAGCATGTGTGGCTTCCCCAGTGCCCAGATCCCACAGCATGACCAGCTTCTCTGCAGCACTTGCAGCTTTTTTATAACTCAGATTCTGCAGTGGACAGTGATCAGCAGTTCCCCGTGGCCAGCACCTTCCTCTGGCACCCAATTTGGGCACTTTTGTTGGGACACCTCCCAGTGAACAGCTTTCCTCAGCATCCTAGAAGGCGGTTTCTGACCAGTTCCAGAGAATGGATGTCCAGCAAGTTTACCAGCCACTCAATGAGCCATGGCCCATGTTCTCTCTAACAAGATGTGCGTCTCAGCCCTGGGGGATACAAGAGAGCTTTTATTTATTTCTCCCATTTCAAAAACATTTTTCATTATGGGATGTTTCAAACATGTATATAAGTAGAATAATATGATAAACTCTTTATACCCATCACTCAGCTTCAATGTTTATTGTCATGTGCCCAACTTACTTTTATCTATAAACCTCCCCAAACCCCTATCCTCCCATTGATTTAAAGCAAATACAAAATACATCATTTTATCCTTAAATAATTCAGTATATATCTCTAAAATATTAGGGCTCTTTTTTTTCCCTTAAGCTACAGTACCTTTATCCCATCTAAAAATGGTTTCTTACTATTTACTTAGTATTCAAGTTTCCATGATTGCCTCATAAATGTCATTCAGTAAGTGGATCCAAAATGTCATTTAATAATACAGATCCAAAAGATCTAAGTATTGTATTTGTTTTACTCATCTGTTTTAATCTCCAGGTTTAATCAGCCTGTTTTAATCTCCAGGTTTCCTGCCTCCATCTCCCATTTTTCTTGCTATTTATTTGTTGATGAAACCTGGTCGTTTGTCCTTTAGAATATTCCACAGTCCAGATATTGCTAGTTGCATTCCCATAGTGTCATTTAACATAATCTTTCACCCCTGAATTTTCTGTAAGCTAATAGCTATATAGAGAGGCTTGACCAGGTATAGATTTGAATGTGGTAGTGCAAAACACGTCACAGATACACATACCACAGGTGTTTGTATTATATCAGACTGGGGGGAGGGTTGGGGCAGGGCGTATGTTTTTTGTGATGTTGAAATTGCTTCCTGGGTTTAGGCATTGTCAGCCTCACACATCCACAATAAAGTTGCCTGAGAGCCTTTCACCTAATGATTCTATTAACAGCAGCCATTGTTGATCATTGTCTGCATTCTTATTTCATTGGAAGCTGCAAAATACTGATATGACAATTCTGTCATTCCTTCTACATTTGTTAGCTGGAATTCTTTATGAAGAAGATCTTCCCAGTAAGTCTTTTCAGAATATGTTGGTTTCCTAACATCTTCCAAAGGTGATATATGAACACATGGGTTTGATTTGTTTAAATCTATTGTAGTTATTTGTAGTTATCTTTTCTTTGGTCAGAGGGAGCCCCTCTGTGCTGGTTTCTGTGTCCTTTTGAGAGGAGCCCAATTGGATTTTGTTTTGCTTTGTTTCTTTTTAAAGTATTATTTGCATACAATAACCTCATTGTCTTTGGTAGATGCATTGCTTTTTTCAGCTTTATTGAAATATAATTGACAAATAAAAATTGTACATATTTATGGTGTACGATGTGATAATTTGATGTACATATACATTATGAAATTATTACTATAATCAAACTAATTAACATATACATCACTGCATACACTTATCTTCTGTGTGTGTGTGTGTGTGTGTGTGTGTGTTGTGAGAACATTTAAAATCTACTCTTTTGGCAATTTTCAAGTATACAATACATTGTTATTAACTGTGATCACCATGTTGTACAATAAATCTGAACTTATTCCTCCTGTCTAACTTTTATACCCTTTGACCAACATCTCCCCTTTCCCCCCACCCTCCACCAGCCTTTGGTAACCACCATTCTACTCTCTGCTTCTGTGAGTTAAACTTTTTTAGATTCTACATATATGTGAGATCACGTGGTATTTGTCTTTCTGTGCCTGACTTATTTTGTTTAGTATAATGTCCTCCAGGTCATCTGTGGTTGTGGCAAATGAGAGGATTTCCTTCTTTTAAAAGGCTGAAGTGTATTCCATTTTGTGTATTTGTGCATGTGTGTGTGTTTATGTATATATCTGACATTTTCTTTATACATTCATCCATTGATGGACACTTAGGTTGATTCACATTCTATTGTGAATAATGCTGCAATAAACATGTGAGTGCAGATATCTCTCCAATACACTGATTTCCTTTCTTGTGGGTATATACCAAACAGTGAGATTGCTGGATCATATGGTAGTTTTATTTTTAGTTGTTTTTAAGGAACCTCCATACTGTTTCCCATAGTGGCTATACTAATTTATATTTGTGACCGGGTCCTTCACTGGGTACTCTATGACACTCTTAGAGGTTCCTTATATCTGTGATTCCTATGCTCTTTAGAGTTATTTTTACTCGTTCCTAGCCAATCCCTTATTAATCCAGCCACTTGTTATAATTAATAATTCTTTTACAAAATAGCTTTATTAGAGTAAAATTTACATACCACAAAACTAGTTTTCAGCGTACAGTTCAATGATTTTAAAACAAATTTGCAAAGTTATGAAGCCATCTCCATAGTCTAAGAAACATTGTGCCCATGAGAAGTCACTCATCCCCATCCCTAGCCCTGGACAGTCACTAATCTACTTTCTTTCTCTATAGATTAGCCTTTTCTGGACATTTCTAGAATATGCGTTCCTCTGTGTCTGGCTTCTTTCACTGAGCATATTTTTTATGAACTGTAGTAAAATACGTATAATCTAAAAATGGACCATCTTTACCATTTTAATTATATAATTCAGTAGTGTTAAGTATGGTCAAATTGTTGTGTTAGAGCTCTCTTGATCTTTTTCGTCTTACAAAACTGCTAGTTAATAATTATTTATATTAAACTTTCCTGTTTAAACGGTTGTATAGTTTCACTGTCCTGATTGGATTTAGACTGTACAGAAGTATACAGTGTCCCAGGAAAGAGATAGTGGAGCTTGGACTAGGAACAGCAGTGGAATTGGAGAGAAGGAAGCAGATGCAGGATTTTTGGACACTGATGAATTGGATAGAAGGGTAAAGGAAAGAGAAGAATTGATGATGATTCCTAGTATTCTGGCTTGGGCATTGGGTGAGGGTAGTACCCTTCGCTGATGGGGAAGGGCACTTATTTGGCAATAGAATGCTTGAATGAAAGGAGGCATCCTTGTCAAATTTGCCTTTGCTTCTGGCAAATTAGTGTTGTATGCCTTGGCATCTTCTGTATCACTGGTTCTCAACACTGGCTGTACATTAGAATCATCAGGGAGCTTTTAACATCTATGGATGTCCTGAATCCATCCCAGATCAATTCAATCAAAATATCAGAAGATAGAGTCTAGGCACTGATAATTTTAAAGAGCTTTCCAGATGATTGTAATGTGCATCCAGCTTTAAGATCCATGGAAGTAGATGTACAATTAGAGCCTATAATCAAACTGAAAGTATTTAAGGTGGGGGCCTGTTGGATGACCTGCATAATTAGCAAAGGTAAGCTAGTTAAGACAACATTAGAAGCTATCAAATTAGAGGGTAAAGATGGTCAGAAATGAATATATTTATTAGGTGGTAGAGTCCTTACTATGCCTTGGGTGCAATCTCTGTGCTTGGGTTCATGTGAGGTGCTTTATACTTGTCATCTACTGTATCACACAGGGTTCTCCAGAGAAACAAAACCAACAGGATATGTGTGTGTGTGTGTGTGTGTGTGTAGAGGGAGAGACTTTAGGAAATTGGCTAATGTGATTGTGAGGAGTGGCAAATCCATAGCGAAGGCCGGCAGGATGGAAACGCAGGCAGAGTTTCTATGTTGGAGGCTAGAAAGTAGAATTCCATCTTATTTGGGATACTTTAGTCTTTGCTCTTAAGGCCTTCAAATGAGTGGATGGGACTCACAATATGGAGGATAATCTACTTTATTCAAAGTCTATTCACTGTAAATGTTAATCACATATGAAAAAAATAAACCTCACAGCAACATCTAGACAGGTGTTCAATCAAAAACAGGGCACCATAGCCTAGCCAGGTTGACACATAAAATCCACCATCACATCTATTTGATTTTCACCATCTTGTATGGAAGATATCATTGTTCCTACAAAGCAGAGAAAACTAAGGCTCAGCAAAGCCAATTAATTCATACCAAATCACCCAGCTAGTGGATGGATGACTGGGCTAGAATGAAAACCCAGGTCTCTGGGATGCCGCAGCCTCTCTTGAGACCAGAGAAACCAAAAATCTATTTCACCCATTCTCCTGAGCCTTAGGCTGTCTTGAGCTTTGAGTGGGGGCTTTAGCAGTACTTTTCTTGCCTCAGTCAGAGGGACACTAGGCTATATTTTCTCTTTTTCTTTTTTGTATGCTCCTTCCTATGGATCTCTGAAGCCAGCCATCCTTTGCCCTTTGTGAGGGTACAGAGTCTTCACAAGAACTTGTTCGAAAGGTAGTCTTCCTTCCTGAACCAGAAGCTAATCTCATCTGCCTCTCCCATTTCCCACTAAGAAGTCAGGCTTTTGCTAATACCTGGAGAAAAAAAAATGTGTTTGTGTGTCTGGGTTCTGCTCTGAGAAGCAGAGAGGCAGGCATCATCCCCAGATCTCATGATTTTTCTCTGCCATGCTGGTATCTTTTTGGCAGGACTTGACACGTCTCTGCTCTCCTTTCCAAAGGGCTTTTACCTCTCCTCCTTCAGGGAAGCCTGGAATCTGAAGTTCTATATTTAGAATGACTCTAGATGTATCCTTCAAGTACCAACTTGCTTGTGCAGTGATAAATGTTATAAGCGATTATTACAAAAGGAAAACAAATTTCCATTTGCCATCTAATGGGACACATTTCTATAATCCTTGCCTCTGGCATAATGGTTTCTGTAACAGCTGTTTGTTCAGGTATGTGGTGTGAGTGATCATTTCCTCAGCAGGAGAACTGACTCCCTATAGCAGCCTGTAGGCCATTCAGGGTCGCTGAGAGATGTTGGGAAAAGCTGAAGCCTGAGCAAGGAAGAGAATGGTGGCACCTGCTCTTTGAGCTGAGCTGTAAATCTGGCCACTTTTCAGTCAGACAGACTGAAAATTTCCTAATTCCTGCTCTAGCTGTCCCTAGGGTTTAACTCTCCCAAACCAGCTCACCAGGACACACTGGGGCACAGGCAGGGAGGTTTTCCAGCTGTATCAGAAATTGCATTCAGTTTTAACAAACATTCCCTGAACACATACTCAGCACCTGGAACAGTTCCGTGCACCCTGAACGCAGGGAGACTCAGACCTGACTGCTACCCCTAAGGGGTTTATAGAGAGGAGGTATGAATGCAGGAAGGGGCAAAGGAGAGTGAGGGAAAGCTGCCTGCATGGTATGTTGCTTGAAGTAAATATTGAAGCAGGGCACAGTGAAGAGTCTAGAAAAGGACATTCCAAGAAGAGGGATCAGCTGAGTGGTGTGCCAGTAAATATTCAACAATCAGCTTGCTGGAAAAAAAAGGAGAAATCTTTGATGTGTAGTGTTTTCCAATTTCCGTGCTGTAAATAATCCCACCATGGCCCATCTTAAGCTACTAACTTGGTATTAGCTGAATGCACAGTTGGGAAGAGATACATACATTAAGCTGTCAGGACCTGTTATGAGTTGGCTCCAGCACACACCACAGGATCAGCCCCCACAAAGGCTGAAAGTAGCCTCTCTGGGTTGCATGGTGGTCCTAGAGGCTAAAGAAGTGGGACTTGGGCTGATGGGTGATAGTGCTGGAACAGCCAGCAGAACCCGGTCTGGAAAGGTTGGCAGGTTATGTAGGAAAATATGCTACAGGCAGTGAAAGACCACTGAAGGATTTTAAACAAGAGAGGGAAACAAAACAGTATTTTAGAAACATCTAGTTGGTGTTCACAATCAAAATTTTTGGTTACCTGTCCTATCAATAAAATATTTTTGAAAATATGTGCCTACAGCATATAAACATGTACAACTGAGCCAGATACACTGTGTACAAAATACAGCTAAATATAAACGAAGTTGAAGGAATGTTTACATCTTTCTAGCCTGCATCCTAGTGGGTCACCATAAGCACCTCATAACACTTGTGTGGCTGATGGGGTTGAGGCTGGAGGCTGGGTGACCTGTTGGTTTGTAATTCAGGTGTGAGAATACTGGCCTAGACTTAGGAAGGAGAGAAGTAAGATTTGAGCCTCTTCATGTAACAAAATCCACAGGACCCAGTGACGGAAGGGTTGGAGGATGTGGAAGAGGGAGGCATGACTCACTGAGATGGAGAACACCGAGGAGCAACCAGAATCTTTTTCAGTTAGAGGGGAGGGGTGGTGACTCATGGCAGTGACCATAAACTAGACAGGAAGTAGCCACCGTGTGTACTGCATCGTCCAAGGCAGCTGTAACCAGCAAAAGGCTTCAGACTTGCTTTAATTTTCCTCAGTAGTTATTTACTGTAACAACAATATTATAACAGCACTAGACAACATTACAGGATGTTTACAAACAAAAAAATCACCCATAATCCCTGCATCCTAGTCCATAAGAGCTCATTTTCGATCCCACGTTGCCTCCAAGGCCTTGGCCACAGGTGTGCATTTATTTTTAAATTGCTATAATTACAGTATATTTACAGTCTTACAATTGGCCTTTTCACTTACTATCGAATTTATAAGCCTTTTCTATGTCACAACATTGTCTTCATAATAATCATTTTTAACGGCTGCATAATATTCTTTGGAGATGATGTGCAACAATTTTCTTAACCCTGTTCATATTGCCTAACGTCTAGATTGTGTTCAATTTTTTGCTATTACAGATAATGTGACAACAAATTACTTTGTGTCTGGGTTCTAATTTTGGCTGACCCTAACTTACTCTGGAGTAAAGGACTGCCCTAGTTCTCTCCTCTTAAAAGGAAGCATTATGCAAGCATGGTTTCCTGCTGAGGGGCCAGAACAACCTAATAGATCCCCATGCAGCTTGGACTTCCACTTTCTAAGGTAAAAAATAACGTGTCTCTTTACCTTTAGTGGTAAGTAAAAAGGTACCCAAGGGAGGAGGTGGGACCAGGTGAGGAAGGGAAAGGACTGAGACCAAGGATGGAAAGTAGAGCAGCAGTGTGGGTGTGTGTATGAGCGCGTGTGCATGCACACATACACATGTGTGACGATGGGGTTGAAGAGCAAGAAGCAGGCCAGAGTGAGGTTGTGTCCTAGCAGGGCACATGACATTAGGCAAGGCTATTGGGCAGGAGAGGGGTGTATCTGATATTTGGACACTGTGACATGTCTAAAGAAAATGAGACACCCTTAAGATGTCAGCTGTTTGAATACTATGTACGTTTGCACAGCAACCTCCCATCTTTCCAGAAGTATGCACTGCACATGCTATTTGACACCTCTGCCTAGTCTTAGTGTTCTGCAGACATCTCTCATTGCAGACTCTGCCTCAGAAGCTGCAGTCAAAGGCCTCATATGCCCTAGATAGGTTCCTCAACTCTGGTTTCTGGGCAGGGTCTGGGCAGCTCAAGTGGCAGAGCCAGCGGGCAGAGCAGCCTCTGCTTCTCTTTCACCCTGCTGGAAAGATCTGACCTGTCTGTTTTGGTCCAGTCTCATAGTCCTAAAAGCTCTGCTAATAGGAAGGGATATTAGTTAGTTATTGTGGCTTTGGCCACAGGGAGATCGCCCAGACCTGATATGTCTCAGTCACTTCAGGCGGTGCAATTTCATCTTTCACGTTAGGAACAGTTGAAATTTTTAATAAATTCCAGGCATTAGGATTAATCTGTTGCTTCTGCTCCCTTTGGTCCGAATGAATCCCAGCTTATTAGGCAGATAAGATCTTTTCTCTTGGAGCCTGAGCCATCATTTTGAGAAATTACTTTACATAAAAAAAGGGAGAGAAGGTGGCACTGCAGTCAGTCGTGGTTCCGGGAATGACAGGTCTGGGGCAGGAACAGCCTCCCTCTACCTTATCCCCAGTGAGTGGGAAATATGACGGCTGGTCCTTGACACAGCCTGTTTCTACAGAGTCAAGGTGGCCATGTGATTAGAGAAGAGGGAGGGGTTGACTATAGGCATACCTGGATTTCCATCCCAGCTCTGATATGATAATGATAATAATAATAGTAGTAATAAGAATAATTTTATTGAGTATCTATTACATGACAATGTATTCAGTAATGGTGATAAAGCAGTCAACAAAACACACAAAAATCCCTATTCTCATGAAGACAGACAACAAAGAAATAAAAATGTGGAATATCAGATGTACTTGCAATGGAGAAAAAAATAAAGCATGAGGTAGGGTTGGAGGGGCATTACGATTTTAGACAGGATGGTTATAGAAGGCCCCACTGAGCAAAGCTCTGAAGGAAGTGAGGGAGACAGCCATGTGGCAAGCTGGGCAAAGAGCCTTGCAAGCCAAGGGGGCAATATGGGGGGCATTGTGACTGTAGATGTTAAACCGATACATCTCGGCTCATAGGCATCCTCGCATCTCCACTCATTAAGTGCAGACAAACATGAGGAGAAAGAGCCTGGATGACCACGTTTTGTCAGTACACTGCTTAGAGCTGCAAAAGCTCAGAGCCTTGCAAATCACCAGCTGAGGAATTCACCAATAGTTACCCAATTTAAGTTATGTTATGTAGCAGGAGTTTTTTAACATGCTTGCTCTGTGACCTTGAGCCAGCCATCTGCCCTCTTTGGGCCTCATTTTTTTTCATCTAGGAAATGAGTATATAATTGTTTCTATCAAGAGAGAAACCCACTCAGCTGGGGTGGTCTCTGTGAGGCCTCTGTGAAACAATGACAATGGAAGCATTTTGTACACAGCTCTCTGAAAATCGCAGGGATTGTTCCTATTCGCCTGAAAGAAGTTCCAGCTTTGGGCAAGTCAAGTGGGTCTCTTCCCAGTAGCTCAGCAACCAGAAGATCACACGGAAGCCTCAGCCCATAAGCAAAGGTTGGTGACACTGCTCAGGGCTGGAGAGGGGAGCAGGAACTTCGTGTGCCCACATTGGTTTCATGCATGCAGAGGGCTGAGGTGTAGGCTTTGGAAGTACACTTTGGGAGTACCAATTAGATGTCCTGCATTAGTTTTCTACTGTAGTGAAACAAATTTCGCGGCTGTAAACGACACCCATTTATTCTCTCTTAGTTCCCATGTGTCAGTAATCTGGCTGTGGCTTAACTGGGTCCTCTTCCTGAGGTCTCACAAATCAAGATATGTGCTGAGCTGAGTTGTCATCTGAGTTTCTAGGGGGGAATCTACTGCCAAGTACATTCAGGTTGTTGGTGCAGTGTAGTTCCTTGCAGTTTTAGGACTAAGGTCACAGTTTCCTGGCTGGGTGTCAGTTGAGGGCTGCTCTCAGCTTCTAGAAGTCACTCTTTGGTTCTTGCACATGAGCCCCTTCATCTCCAAAGCCAGGAAGAATGCATCAAATCCTCCTCTTGCTATGAATCTCTTTGACGTTCTCTTCTGCTACCAGCCAGAGAAAACACCAGCTCAGATAATCTCCATATCTTAAAGTCAATTGGCTTGAAAATTTACATCTGAAAAAATGTCTTTATACCAGTATATAGATCAATGTATGATTGAATAGCCAGGGAACAGATATCTTGGGAGACTATCTTTAGAATTTTTCCCACCACATGTCCCCACTGTTATTAGAATCATGTCAACAATTTCTCTTGCGGGCTACTTCAAGTCCCATTAAATGAAACAAAGATCACTTTTCATGATACTAAAAGTCACTGAGTCACTGGCTTCCTGATAAGCAAAGAAGGGAAACAATACATCCCTCCTTTTATTGTTGTTGTATTTTTTTTTCTCTGGTGGCCTGGCCAAGGCTAAGCCCTGGGCACAGGTACTTGGTATGTCCAGAAGGAGTTGCAAGTCAAACTGTTAATCATCATCAGTAGCGAAGAGTCCGTTTCTCAGGCAGGAAACTGAAGGTCCAAGACAGCCCACAGGAAGGTGGTGGGAGACATTCTTTCAAGACAGGACAAACCAAAGGCCAACTGGGCCAAGATTTTCCTGGCAAAATACCAGTAAGAGATTTTATGTGAAAATGCATCTAGAAGAGTTCTTCCAAATGGAAGACTGGATCACCCAGGGTAGAAAAAGTACTAGACTAGGCAGGCAGGAACCATCTGGCAGCTGTTATTCTCTCTCTTCCTCTTCTCTTTCTTTATATCTTTTTCATTTGTATCTGAGCTGAGTTAACTGCTGTTCTTAAGAGACAAAGGTGGACAATATCCTTTTTATCTACAGTACCATTAAAGATCCACTAGTCCAACTCTTATAACAGATGATGAAGACTTTCCTTGTCTCCATTTCTTCACTTATCTAAAGAATGGCAGACTCAGAAGCAAAACTGCAAGCCTGGTTCCTCGTTCTTTAGGGATGGTGTTATGAGAAAGCTGGTGCTAAAACAAAAGGCTGAAAGCCAGAGAGTAAACAGATGTCTTGATTTTTTTTTATGCTAAACTGGGCTCTAAGAAAATGGAATAGGCCAATGACTAAGATTGTAGTGGAGGTTGAAAGCTCACTTTCCTGCATAAGGTCTTGTTCCAGAAAGTCTTATAGGTCGATAGTCATATCAAATTTTTCATGAAAAGATAATCTTTTTCCTCTATAAGTTATTCCAGCAGTCAGAAAAAGTGGGAATGTGTCCACTTGAGTAACAGAGCTACTGTAATATTGATACCAAAAGTGGAGAGGAATAACATAAGAAAAGATTTACAGGACACCTATAATAAACAAAATATTAACTACATCCAAACAAAACATTAACTAAATCTAAAGATGTATTAAAACAAAACAGCAACAAAAAAATTATATCATGACCAAGTAGAGTTTATCCCCAGGATGCAAGAATAGTTAAGCATCAGGAAATCTGTCAATGTCATCTATTATGTTAATGCACTCAGAGAAAAAAATGAAAAATATTTGTATAGATGCATAAAGCACATTTAATAAAGTTTAACACTATTCATGATAAAAATTTAAAATTCTTTATAAAGGGATCTCCTTCACCTGTATCAATAATACCCATTAAAAACAGCAGATATCATACCTAGTAGAAGAAAAACTTTAGAAGCGTTCCCTTTAACATAGGAAACAAGATAAGGATGCTGCCATCACATCCCAAATTAGTATGGTAAGTCCTAGAAAGAAATAAGAGGTATACAGATTGTTAAGGAAGAAACAAAATGGGCATATTTGAAAATTATGTTATTGTTTACATGGAAAGCCAAGAGAATTAGACAACCTGTTAGAACTAATGAGAGTTGGGCACATTTGCTAGATAGAAGATCAATATTCCAATATCAATAGTATGTTCTACACCAGCAAGAACCAATTATTAGTAGAAAATACAAAGGCACCAATCTGGGACTCGATAAATGAAGTATGAAAGATAAAAATGATGGGGACATGTAGCAGCGAAAGGAGAGAACAATGAACACGGGTAAAGCTGACAATGATCACATGTAGTGACAAGAATAGGGTGTAATCAGATCATGCTTCTGGCTACCATTTATTGTGTACCATGTTCTGCATGCTGTTCTAAGTGCTACCCAGGTAATCCTCATCACAACCCTATCAGGTGGGTATTAAAATGATTCCTTCTTTATAGGTAAGAAAATGAAGGTTCTGAGAGGTTAAACAGCTTGCTTGAAGTAACCCATCTAGTGAATTGTGAAGGGAGGATCCAAATCCAGACAGCTCGACTTCAAAGGCTGTGCTTTTAACCATTGTGCTAGGATCCAGTACTGCTTTCGTGGCAGAGGTGTGAGGTGGCTGGACTAAATACCGCACCTTACTATTTGTAAAATACCTTCTCATTTAAGACCTTATGGGGTCCTCATGAAGCATTTACAGATGAGAAAAAGGGAGCTCGCAGATAAACAACTTGTCCAAGGAAATAAAAGAGCCAGACCAAGCACACTAATCCTTTGACTTCTGCCTCAGCACTTTGCCCACTCCACCAAAGGCGGGGGCAGGGGGGCATGGCAAGGCTGGCAACCATGGTTGCCATCTATCTACTGTGAAGCACCTACTCCTTGTTTTGTTTACTTTTTTTTATTAGCTTGTTAGATTTCCAAAGAGCATGGGCCAGTACTCTGGTAAAACGCAATAAAACAGAATTACTGGAATAATGAGAATAAAGACATAATTATTTTTAAATTATTTTTTGTTATTAAATTTAATAGGCATTATCAACTTGCTATAAAAGTTTAGAAACACTCTGCACTTTTGTTCTTACTTCCTTGCAGACTGGCACAGATCCATGGACCTCCTAAGTAGCACTGTTCCAGGTTTGTACATTCTTTCAGCTTTCTATCCCTGTTGCTCTCCTCACATGCTCTCAGAAATACAGCAGGGAAGCCTCCCTCCTCCCAGACTTACCGGAGAGATTATCACCCACTAAGGAGATGGTTACTGTCAGGATGCAGGGTACGGCTAGAAAAGAGGGTGCAGAGCCCCAAGGCTCAGCAGGCTTCTTGGTCCCTGTCCTAGAGTACCCTTGTGCTGGGGGTTGATGTGGGGAGCGCAGGGGTTGGGAGAGTGGAAGTCACCTGGAGCAGTTAGAAAAAGTAACAGAAGGAAGAAAGTCAGTTGCTGGTGGATTATAGTGAGAGGGAACAGAGTTGTCCAACAGAGATGCCTTTCCAGAATTCTGACCTTGAAGGATTTATCTGTGGATAACCACCTGGCATCTACCTGACTGGTTCTTGGGAAAAAGAATCAGGAATGAGCTCTTTGCCTAGTGGTATCTCTTCCAGTGGACTTTTTTTTTCTTTTTTTTTTTTTTCAGATGAACCTATGACTTTGTTGTGGGCTCTCCTTCACCGAGATCAGAGCACTGGGTATGGATTCAGGGCAGGGCGCACATCACAGGTGTGTGATTACCGTAGTTCCACAAAGCCCTGTGCTCAGAAGAGTCCCATGCTGGGTTTAATGCTCTACTGTTGCTATCTTGAGATTCTTAATAATTTGAAGAAGGGGCCCTGTGTTTTCATTTTGTACTGGGTTCCGCAAATTATGTGGCCATTCCTGATTTGGAGTTTGTGCCCAACAAGGCAACCCACAGAGTGCCACCATGGGGGACATTGGGTAAGTGACAATCAGGCTGAATTTCCTCCTACACAACAGAACAAAAATGCCGAATCCCCCATGGAGCAGAAGAGAAATTGGCAGTCACTGTGAATCACATATTTTTCCTTGTAAGTCAGACAACATCATCTGTGTTGGTTGGGGGATAAAACTGTATTGGGAATACCTAATAAGATGTTAAGATCTGCTTGTTTCCAAGCTGAAGTGAATCAAATACTGTGGTCTTATTTCCTCTGATGAGATTTTAGTGACCTCTGGAGAAAGATTAATTAACAAAGAGAGTTGCTTTGTGTGGATTATCTCTTTTAATCCTTATGCCTCTTCAAGGTAAACATCATTAGTCCCATTTTGCAGACAAAGAAACTGAGGCATGGAACGGTTCAGTGGTTCAAAGCCAATTCTTTCACACACTATACCACTTGCCTCTATGATGTCCTGGGCTCTATGTAGAAGTGGCGGTGGGAGAGAGGAAGGAGTGCCTCCAAATATCAGCACCAGCCTCTTAGCAGCGAACTCAGGCGAGAGAGTCACCACAGGGACTGTAGTCAGTTAGGAATCCACACCTCTGGGACTGAGAAAAGTTGTGGGATGCTGGGAATTTGGGGCGGGGACAACCTCCATTCATGTCACACATACGCATGTTCTCTTAGCACGGCCAGCCACCTGCCTGCTGCTGAGCAGACCTGTTGTGTGCCCTCTCCTCTGCCCTTTCCCTCTGAATCTACTTGGTCTGTAACCTTCTCTCTTCTTAGCCTAGTGGAATCAAAGATTTCTCTCACTTCCTCCACAAGAGCTACACATTTGATCCTGTGCTTCTGGTTCCCTCTGAGTTCCTCTGAGTTAGCTGCTGCTAGGCAGCCCTGGGGCAAAGGTGATTGGAGAAGGAATAGGTGGAAGGCAGTATGAGAGGGGCTACAGGGCAAGAAGGAGGCAACTAAACTCCAGAGCTCTACCCTGCTCCTCCCTAGAAATGGAGATGTGCAAATGTCCTGTTTCCATGTGGCCTGGAAATTTGTCACCTTTGATCCAACCACCCAGAGCAATGTTTAGAACTAATGATAACAATAATGTCTAGGATCTAAGAATTATTATGTGTAATTGTTGGTGAGTGTACGTGGAGTAAATCAAGTAAATCCTCAGACTGATCCACCATGTTTTTGGTAATTTGTCTGAGATTCTCCTCCCTGCAATTGCATATTTGCCAAAGCATTTGCTTTTTATCGGCCTCTGATGTTGATACTCCTGTGTCCCACCCAGACTCTCCTTATCAGTTGTCCCTTCTCTCCAGAATTTTCTCTCTCTTCCTTTCTCCTGCTCTTTCTCCTAAGCCTGTAACCATTTTTATCTCCTTTATCTTATAAAGAAAACTCCACTTTTTGTGAAGCTTGCCTCTCTCCACGTGATTGAAATTTTGCAAGAGTAGGTCTATATGTGGTGCCTCCTATTCCCTCTTGCAACTTTTTAAGGCCTTAGACTCTGCTCTCATCCCCACTTCCCCAAGGTTGCTCATGACTCCCTCATTGTCAACATGCCAAGCTTCATTCTGCAGAATTTGTTCAGCCTCATGTTCTAGTTTTTCCTAGAGCCACTCATTCCTTAGCTCCCATTGTGCAGCAAGCTGCTTGTTCACATATCCTTCTTGGACAGCTTCTTGCTTTCTCTTAGAGACCACACCTATATCCCAGCTTCAGCCATTATCTCTGTGGCAAGATCAAGAATCTGTCTCAATCCAATTCTCCTTCCTAAGCTCCAGAGTCAGATATAGAGATACTAGAGAATCTCCACTTGCATATCCCACAACCACCTATAATCCTATCTGGGTCAAATGGAACTTCTCATGTTCACACTTCTCTCAAATACTTCAAAGTGTTCTTTATTTCAGGAACAAACACCATCATTAGTCTATATACTGAAGCCAGACATTTGGAATTCATTTTTGACTCTTAATCAGTTCCAAAGTTGTCTCCCCTTCTCACTTTCCACACTCTTCCTGCATGATCTAATCTATTCCTTTGGCCTTAACCATTCCAAATCAATTTTCAGCCCAGACCTTGTTTCAAGCCTCCAGATACATATAACCAATGCCTAGCAGACATCTTCAGTTGGACAGCCTACAAGCATCCTGAATTCATCATATCTAACCCTTATCTCATGTTCTTTTCTACACAAGTCCCCTGCCCTGTCCTACTCTATTGTCCCCTAACTTTGTAAATGACATTAACCAACCAGATTTCCTCACAGACACCTGGAAGATTCCTCTTCCACCAACATCTAACCCACTACCAACAGGTGTCAATTCTACCATTAGGATATATCTTATAGGCTCCCAGAAGTTCACTTATGTACCCAATGTTAATAATTTCTGGTCAAGAGGCTAATCAATGTGACACAAATATCTGTCTGTAATAATTTAGGCTTCCTTCTTGTGCTCTAGGCCTATTGTCCAACTGCATGCTGAACACTTTCATTTGACTGTTCCTCAGGCTCCTTAACATATCTACCACCAAACCCATCACCCTTTTCCCCTTGTTCTTTCCTGCTTCTCTCTCTCTCTCTCTCTCTGTCTCTTTCTCTCTCATGATGGCACCACTATACTCTTGGTATCTCATTCTAAAATCCTCTTGAGTATCTCTGACTAGCTCACTCTCATCTTTCCCGTTAAGTCTGTTTTGTTGATTCAGCCTCCCCACAGCACTCACATTCAGGTTTGCCTCGGCTTTTCTCTCCCTACTGTCCGACTTTGGTCCATCAGTACCTCTGGCTTCTTCAATGTCTGATTACCCCAAGGCTCTATGATCTCTCCGATCTAACTTCCAAGTTCATCTCTTGAGCCCAGCTGTCATCATAACATAAGTCTGCTCAAAAACCATCCATGTCTCCTCCTCTTACCCACACAACAAAATCCCAATGGACGTTCAAAACCTTGCTCAAGGGCTAAGTCTTATTTCCACCAACTCCCTCAAACATATCCTCTGGTTTAGAAAATTAGGACTCTACTATTCTTCAAATATACCTTGTGTTTTCTACCCATGGATCATACTTGAAGCATTCTCCTTTTATCTACATTTGTCAAACAAAATCCTACTCCTCCTTCAAGACCTCAGACCAGGGTTGACTCTTTCATAAGTTTTCACTGAACAGAGCTCATCACTACTTGATCTTTGCACTGTCTCCCAGCAATCCAATGCCTCCCATATTTTATAGCAATTGTTTGGTCCTGTGTCTTTTTCCACCTTTGGATTTTGAGCTCCATAAAGGCAAGATCATGTCTTAGTTCTCTCTGTATTCCCAGGCCCTGATGCATAGTAAATGCTCAGGAAAGTTCACTGAATGGATGCCTGCACGCAGCCTTTCTGTCAGAATTATGTACTTCCTCTTTTGGATTCTTGTATCTAATATAAGCATTTGTGAAAACGCTTATCTCCCCAAGTTGACCATAAGCCAGGTGAGGGTGTGCTCAATGTCATCTGTCTCTTGCTACCTCTGCACATAGTGAACTCTCAAGCAGTGTGTATTGAATGAAAGGAGTGTGGTTCAAGTTGGCTAATTGTATGAAAGTTCATCATTTTCTTTGAACACTAAGGTACTTTTGGAGAAAATCTATAAAATCAGCTGAAGCCCTAAGTCACCATGGAGCTATGGGTGGTATACAGTGAGGGAAGGAGTGAGGGAGGGAGGGAGGGAGGGATTCTGTCAATGTGTGAACCAGTGAGTGAGCATATAAGAAGGATGAGAACAAATAAATGAAGGAGTGAATGAATGTGTGACAGAGTAAGTTAACTAATTTAATGACCAAGCAAATGTGTGATTGAGTGAATAAGCAAATGAATAAATGAACAGATTATTTCTCCTTGGTGTTTGGGGGCCTTACTTAGGTTTTTGCATTGCTTGATCTCTTGGTAGGGGTCTCATGCACCATTTGGAAGGGTCTCTGCCTCCTCAGATTTTAAATTGCAGATTTTAAATTACACATATATTTTGAAAAATTGCCACAAAAGCAGCGCTACTTGAAAACTCGATTAATTACTAATGTTCTTTTTATCAAGTGCTAGTCGTTGCTTGTAATCTTTAAAGGTAGCGAAATTAAAAGAATTAAGAAACAATTATGTCTGGAAAAAAAAAGCCCTATCCAAATCTAATCACCCTCTGATGGAGAGCTTCGTGCTGACATGGCTGGGCTGGAGAGTGGGAGATGTGGAGGGGGAAAGTGCCCGCGCATCACTGAGGCTACTGCAGCTGGCCTGGGGGGAAATAAATCGTGACCTGGCAATGTGATGTGACAGAGGGAAGCTCTTTATGAGGGCTCAGGAAGTAGAGCTGTGCCCTGCTGGACTACCAGGTAAAATAGAGTGAGGGTTCCTGTGCTTCCCCAAGGAGGTTCCAGGCTGCTGAGAAGCTGGGGACCCCCCTCCCACACTCTCCTTTCCCTCATCATGTGGGGAAGGAAGAGGTTTGGCTTAGGGCAGTTGAGGAAGAGCAGAAGTTGTAGGGCAAGAGATCACCCGGAAAACAGCCACTTGTAAGAGTTACAGGCTAAAAGTGGGGCTCTGCACTTCGACCATTTCCCATGCTTCCATGCCAATGCAAGGTCAGCACCCGAGAGTGATGGCTTCTGGGTAGACAAAGGCAGCCAAGGCTTAATGTGGGGCTTCTAACTTGGGCCATATCCCATCCTTTCAGCACGCCACAGGCATCAGCTAACAAATGCACAGGCTGGCCACTGTGGCCCAGGTTTACTGTGGCTGGTCACCACTGTGAGACAACTGCAATGGCCTAAGAACCTTTCTTTTGGCCAGATATATCAAAGAGCTCAGGTTGAACATGAGACTCTGATGACTGCTCCTTAAAACGTGCAAATGGGGCATTTCTGAGTGCTAGGCCTATGGCTGGAAGAGAGGCTATTTCTTAGGGAGATACCTGTGAGCACTGCAGAAGCTAGTGTCCTACCAAGAGCACAGCCTGGGAAACAAGAGACCTTGTTCTCACATGTACCCTGCTGGGTACTTTTTTGTGTTGCCTGGTATAAAGCAGTGTCCCATGTGTTTCTTCATCAACTTCTACAAAGAACCCCCTGAGCTGGGGAGTCTCTACCCCTGTTAGAGGCGGAAAAGGAGGTTCGGTCCAGTACCCAGTCTTGCCCCAAAACCCATGGCTATAGAAAAGTGAAGCCAGGATTTAAAATCGGGCCTTCATTTTCCATACCTTGCTCTGCTTCTCCCATACCCCATGGTCTAGGGGAATCCCTAGCTTACTTTCCAGCTCCCACAGTTGCCAGTCCTGTTTGTGGTGCTGTGAAAATGACAAGAATCATAATACTGATATAAAGCTTACTACACGTTAAGCCTTATTCTCAGAGTTTTATAGATAGCACAGCATTTGATTTTCACAAAATTCTAGGAAGTTGATATGCTATTATTACCTTCAGTTTAAAGATGAGAAAACTGAGGCACAGAGCTGTTGCTCACTTTCCCAGGGTCAGAGAGCCAAGAAGTACTGACGCCAAGACTCAGACCTGGCTCCTAAGTCACTGCTGTTAGCACTGCATTCCAGGGACAATCGTCTTCTTAGAAGGCTGCCTTGGGTCTCTGCCCTGCAAGGAAAGGGAGCTCAGGGAACAGGCTCAAGCTCCTGACAGACGAGAAAGATCCTGGGTCAGGCAGGGCCTCCTTGCTATGGGATTTTCTACAGCTTTTCACAGAATGCCTGTTCTGTGGTCCGTCTCACTGTTCGGGCTCCCGGTCTCTTTCCTGCGTCATCCTCGCCAGCCCCCATACCATCAGGGTCCTATGGTTAAGGGAACCCAGGCACACTCAGCAAGACGTGAGATGTACTAGTCTGGGCACGCGTATGGGCATGTGGACCTGCCGGGCTGCCTGCAAAAGGCTTGATTGCATAATGGCATTTAGAAAATGGCAGTTGTCTTTTCTTCAAAGGCCTTCAGGATGATGAATTGGGGCTTACTGAAATGGCCTTAAATCAAACCTATGCACAACAGCTTGCTCAGACTCAGGCAGAGTGGATTTCTAAGGGGCTGATAATAGCAGCTCCCTAGCACTGGCTGTCTTCTGGGCTTAGGGGCTGTACCGGGAACCAGAGTCACAGAGGAGAGCTTGGAAACAAAACTACCTCACAAGGCAGAGAATGTGAAATCCCTGCGTATTTTTGGGGACCCCAGGCCCTGAGGGGAGGAGGTATTGACCCAAAGGTACCCAGTGAGTCAGTCAGGAAGCCGTCTTTGGAGCCCTGGGCTAGGGTTCTTCCTCCTGCTTAGGACTCCAGTAATAGCTATGTTCCCATGGGGCCACTCTGGGGTCTGCCTCTCCACCTGCAGGCGCTTACTGTCTGGCAGCAACCTTGAACTTGCATGACCCTGAAAGTAAATGTATCCTTAAATTTTACACCCTCAGTGCCTTGCTTGTCTCACCCCAGCCCAGTCCATTGCTGGAGGCTACCCTGACCTCCTGTTCAGGAAGTAGAATTTTTCTCAGAGACATTAGTGACCTTTCCAACCTTTGTAGTGCCTCAGTTTCCTCATCTGCTAAACAAGAATAATGGAGTCCTTGCCTTCCCTACATCATTGAGTAGTGGAAGGGGCCTGTGGTGGGAAAATGGGAGAAAAGTCTTTTTCACTGTAAAGTGCTGTGCAGATACAGTGGCTGTGACTGTTGTTCTGCTGCTATGTGGCTCCTGTAGAATTTCCATTAGGCCTCCAGGGGCTGGCAGCCATGACACTATAGGAATAACATAAAACAAAAACAAAATAAAACACAACAAAACACAAAAATATCAGAAACAATATAATACACGTGGAATTCATTGGTGAGATTTGACAACAGAATTCTAATATTTTTAAGGGTGGGAAAACTGCAAGCAGGGCAGGATTATACATAGACAGGGACTGTGGAGACAGATGGAGGAAAACATGAACCTGACTGTGTGTGACTCCTGTACATAGGGACACACACATGGGGGCAGAGATGACAAAGCAACTCCGACCAGATTCCTGCATTTGAGGAGCCCCTAGTCCTGGGAACAGCTATCCGGTTATGACTGCATGAGTGCTCTGGTGAGGCTGGGACCTTAAATACAAGGAGTGGCGGGAGGAAGACAGGCTGAGGTTGCCCAGGGTCAGGTCCTGCAGTGCCTTGAATGCCAATCTCAGGAGCTTTAACTTGATCCTGGGAACACTGAAGAAGAGGCCCCTGGGAGAGTAGAGCACAGGAGAGCTACGGCCAAGCTCCATGTTTTCAGAAGATCCCTTTTCCTGCAGCATGCGGAGAGGACAGGAGGGTGGCAAAAGTAGAAGTGAGGACACCGGAGAGGAGGCAGTTGCAGAAGTCCAGGTGAGAGATGATTATAATCTGGACTTAAAAAGTGCCACTAAAACAGATGGTGAGAAGGGATTAAAGCTAAGAGACTGGGGAGAGGTAGAATGTCCTAGACTTAGGGGCTGATTGGATAGGTGCGGCAAAGGAGAGAGAGGTGTCAAAGGTGATTCTCTGGTTTGTTGCTTAGGTAGCATAGTGGATGGGGGCCACTGGGGGTCAAGAAGCCCTGGGAAGAAGATCGAGAGTTCAGTTTTGGACATTGAGGCATTTTCTGGTACATTTAAGAGAAAATAGCTAGTAGACAATTGGTTATATAGGTCTGAAGCTCAGAGCTGATGTTTTAACCAGAGATACAGGTTGAAGTACAGTAGAGAAGGAAGAGCCAACAGAGGAGGCTGATAATAAATATACAGAGAGATATAAAAGAAACCAGACAAGCTTGTGGATTCCTCTTCCCAGTGTTCCTAAAAGATCAAGCAAGATGACAGAGAAGTGACCAACGGATTTAGTAATGTGGAGGTCACTGGTAATGTTCAAGTTCAGTGGAGTGAGTAGTGGAGCCAGTAGTCAGATTGGACTAGATGAGACTATATTGCAATAATCAGGGGTGGAGATAATGGTGGCTTGGAACGCAGTGGTGGCAGTAGAGGCAGTGGGTAGTGGTTGAATGCTAGATATTGAAGATATTGCTCATAGCATTTGTCAATTTGTAGGCTACTGGAAGTGATTGATAGAAAGAGAGGAGTCAAGTTTGACTCATAATTTTGAGGGAAGCCAGAGCAAATGAGTAAATGGTGGTGCCCTTTGGGGAGAAATTGAGGGAGGAACAAACTTAGTGATGGCAGAAGGTGGCTAATCAAGAATTGTGTTTGGTATATGTGAAGTCTGAGATATCTATCATACACGTGGAGATGACAAGTAGGTAGTTTGCTACATGAGTCCAATATTTAGGGGAGAGGTCATGATGGAGAGATAAATTTGGAAGTTATCATTGCCCAAACAATATTGCAAATCAAGTGATCTCCTAGGGATGGAGTATAGACGAAATAGAGAAGGTCAAGGATGGAGCCCTAGGGCACTTCGACATTTGGACAGACATTAAGAAGAAGAAGAAGCTCCAGTAAAAGAGAAGAAGCTACAAATCTGTTGAAAACTGGGTGAGAGTAATTCTAGGTCTTGCCCAGAGAAGATAATATTTTAAGAATAGAGGAGTGATTACCATGTCAAATGCTGTTGGAAGGTCTAGAGCGATGAGGACAGAAGTGATCATAAGCTTCAGGAAGATGTGGGCTTTTGCTGATTAAACCCATTTATGCCTAGTTAAGAACCGTTTCAGTGAAATAGTGGATCAGAAGCTGACAAGAATGGGGAAACAACTTGAAACACAGAAGAGGAACCAGAAAGGAACACAACTCTTTGCAGGTGTTTGGCTCTCTTTGGTTTAAGAAAATAGGTAGCTAGAGGAGACGGGATCAAGGTTTGGATCTTTTGAAGACGGTAGATAGAAGCCATGTTTGCATGTGGATGGAGATGATCTAGTAGAGAGGGAAAGTGGCATGATGCAGATAGAGGAGAAAACCACTACAGTGATGTCCTTGAGTAGGTAAAAAAGCACAGGATCAAAGGCACAACTGGAGTGGCTGCTCTAAGATCGGAGAAGGGACAGTTCGTCTAGAGTGACAGGGGGAAGGCAGAGTCTATGACAATGAATGTAGGTAGGTGGATGGATGTGCATGCAAAGGAAGAGGAGCAGGACTCAGGAAAAGATTCAGAGTTCAGAGGTGGGGCACACAGGAGTCTCTAGTAGATACCTGGAGGACAGGAAATAGGATAAAGGTCAAGGTTACGGACCAACTTGAAGGTCACTGGAGAAACTTCTGTTCACAGAAGGAAAGGGAATGATGCAAAGTTGGTAGATCTTAAGTGGCAGCAATGGGAGGGGAACTTAGGTCTGTCTGATTCCAGGGCCTGTGCTCTTTCTTTTCCAACCTCTACCTCTGGATGGAGGTTGGTTTGTGAATTGCAGTGCCCAGCAAGACATTCTTCCTGCATCATGTTTATAGCTGCTGGTCATTTGACCTTAGTGTAAAGCTGAAATGTGTGTGGTCAGAGGCAGGAGGCTGGCTAGGTGACCTCTGGCCTTTCCCCTGCCTTACCTCCCTGGCCTGAAAGATCAGAGCTTGATGCATATTTCGCCCTCATAAATTGTTCATAAACTCTGATGGCAAGCTTCAGATTTGTCACTCCCTAATGTAGCAATGGCTACAGCCAGCTGACATCAAGCTCTGGGGAGCAATGGAGTAAATCATTTTCCCTTTTGTGCAAGAAGAAAAAAGTGGAAAATTACATTCTTCTCAGATTTCGCTTTTGAATGTGCTGGTGCCTCTGTCAAGCGCTCCTTCTCGCAAACAAGAAAGCGGTATGGCCCCAGGGAGCAGGCTTTTCAATAGGAGCTATCTGTGTAATCCCCACACAAAGAGGGAGAATGGTGAGCAGCAATCAGAACCTGTTGTCCCATCAGCTCACCAGCTAGAGGTTAAGTTCTCTATTCTGCAAGTTGGGGACTGAGATTCAGGAAGGTTGGGAATTCATTCAAGTCATCCCATTCACCTGGAAAGAGGCAGAGCTGGGCCTGAAATCTGAGCTGGAGTTCAGAGTCCTGCACTGGCCCAGTGGTCCATTTGGTCCTGGGTGCAAGTAAGGACTGAGGCCCATCAACCTATGTAGGGCTAAAATTCACCTAAGTAATGAAAGTGCAAAACGATGATGCTGCTGAAAATGATGATGATTATAATCTTTTCATTAACTCCTTGGGAAATCAGAGAAGGAAATTATACATGCGGAAAAGCCTCAGCTGCACTCACACTTTATGCCCTGTAGTCATAGCCAAATCCAGCACCTGGGACCCTCCTGAGGGCCCCAGCATGCCCCAAAGGGGATCCCTGGCTGCTTCTGGCATCCCTACAGGCATTTCTGGCTGCCCCTCCTCAAGGCTGCATTATTTATTCTTGTGTTTGTTATGACAAATACAGCAGCATAGAAGAGCTGTTGGCTAATTTGAATAGTGCTTCCAGAAGCATCTTCCAAGCCAATTGGTTCATCTCTGGTCAAATAGACATGAGTTGCCAAGGGCAAAGAGCAAGAAATTAGCCAGTGACTCAGCACTGAGCTACTTAGGGGCCCCACTAGGGCATGTTCCTTCTCTGGGCCTTGACATCTCCAACAGAGACAAAGGAGCTGGGCTACAGGGCCTCTAAGGCCTCTTTCAAATTTAATTCTCTAAGATTCATTCTCTCCCTCCCTCTCTCTCTCTGTCTCTCTTTTGCTTGCTCTCCCTGGCTCTCTCACTGTCACTCTCAATCTCATTTTATGTCATTTGCTTTGTCTGCCAAACTCCCTGGGGCTTACTGTAAAAGCGTAACTGGTTTTGTAATGAACATTCCATGCTATATCCAACCAGATGTGTGTGCTTGCTTCACAGGACTCCACTAGGGTGGGGCTGGCTTACTCCAACAAGGCAGAATTGTGACCTTTGTCTGAATTCCTTTTCAGTCATGGCCTCTGGAACCAGTTGACAAAGATAGGAGCAACCCCCTTCCATATCCAAGGATGGTCCTGTGAGCATGAGGACCTGTATAGGAGCTGGAAGGTTGATGGATTTAGACTTGGACTCGGGATTGAACTTCCCCTTCCAGAACTGGGGCAGGCCCACCTTCTCATGAATGCTTGAGAGAGGGAAGAACAGTTATTTTGTGAGCTGGCCATCAGGAGTCAGATAACGCTTTCAAGACACATGATGAGTAGGAAACCTGGGACTAAGGCCGGGCGCGGTGGGTCACGCTTGTAATCCCAGCACTTTGGGAGGCTGAGGCAGGCGAATCACAAGGTCAGGAGATCGAGATCACGGTGAAACCCCGTCTCTACTAAAAAAATACAAAAAATTAGCCGGGCGTGGTGGCGGGCGCCTGTAGTCCCAGCTACTCG
Organism: Nomascus leucogenys; assembly: GCF_006542625.1. Classification (NCBI taxonomy): domain Eukaryota; kingdom Metazoa; phylum Chordata; class Mammalia; order Primates; family Hylobatidae; genus Nomascus; species Nomascus leucogenys. Next base: position 136,958,782 of record NC_044406.1, read on the forward strand.
GAGAGGCTGAGGCAGGAGAATGGCGTGAACCCGGGAGGCGGAGCTTGCAGTGAGCCGAGATCGCGCCACTGCACTCCAGCCTGGGCGGCAGAGCGAGACTCTGTCTCAAAAAAAAGGAAACCTGGGACTAGCTCTCTAATCATCTTGTCTCAAGACCAGTGAATTCCCATTGCCCATCAAACAGGATCTTGGGAGGGAAAAAAATGAATTTCTATTTTCATCAACTTCTAATTGAAATTTCTAATTTCATTCAATTTTGAATGTAGGCAATGAACCACAGTAGCATTAGTAGTACGTGAGGCTTTGCCACTGAGAGAAATCAGAGGGATTTTCATATCACATTATTATTATAGTGGACAGTATTTTGAAATTACAGTAGTTGTTAGAGTCACCACTAGGTTTGATTTCATGCGTTAATACAAAAAATTTATATTAGTATCTCATACAAGTTTTGTTTGATATTTGGATATAATTTGTTTCCTTTATAACCTTGTGTATTTTTATGCATTTCAAGTATTATTGGGAATTATAGAAGTATTATAGAAGGAATCTATGGGCTTCATCTTTCAGCTAAGGGTCTGTGGCCCAGCAAAAGAGCAAGAACACAGCGGCCTGTGAAGCACAGGGCTTAGAGCCTGCTGCAGTGGACCCTGCTTCAGGTGCCTACTGTGTCTCTATGTCGGATGGCAGTCTGGAAGTCACCATTCATTGTCAACAATCAAGGCAGCTCACTGTTCCCACAAGGGCTGCTTTGAGGTGTCATTTGGATCTCACTGAGGCTTGTTTGCCCTCATTCTCTGCCCCTCAGTCTGGGCTCTGCTAAAAGGCTTGCACCTCATGACCTCTCCCCTTCTCTGCCTGTGGGACCTCATCCTCCTCTGCCTTTGGTCATGATTCCCTGGGTTCATTCATACTCTCCTCCCCTTGCCTCCTTCCCTGGCCTCTGGCAACATTATTGTGTCTCCTCCTCCTTCCTTCCAGGCCCACAGCACGTGCCCTGCCTCTTCCTATAGGACTCTCAGGGTGTTCAAATGGAGAAAGTGGGACTGGGGTTCCAAGGAAGTGCTAGGTTGCTTTTGCTGCTGCTGATGATGATTGAGTGAAGGCAGCAGTAATAATAGCAAGTGGGAAAATAGAAACACACTGGCTCTGAGCCACGACATTCTTACCCACTCCACTATCTCTGGTCAGACCACATCTCTTTGGAGTCTTGAGTCTCTTAATAGGCAGTGAATAAGACGTTTCCTATTGGGGATCCATCGCAGATCTACCCAGAGGGCAGGTGCTTGTGGAATGAGGCAGGCGAGAGAGTTGAAGTAGAGGCTACCTGGTTTGGAATCCTGACTGCCATTTACTAGTCATGTGACCTTGGACAAGTTATTTAACCTCTCCTTGCCTCAGTTCCTTCAACTGTAGGATAAAGACAGTAACTCCACACTTCACAAGATTATTGTGAGGATGAAATGAATTATTTCATTTAAAGTACCCAGCACAGTGTAGGCACTCAATCAATGACAGTATTATTGTCATTGTTAACCAGGTGCATTTGCAGGGAGTGAACAATGTGAGGAATATTGAGTTGAACGTACTTCTGGATTCCTGGAAGCACCGTTTGATATCTGCTACCTCTGCTGCCTCCCAGAGTGCTTGCCTTGAAATCCAGGAGACAGGTGACCTTCCAACCCACTCTGCTGTCTCCGCTGAGACCATTTGTATTTGGAGTTTATGACTCCTTAGCAATTCCTCCTTTCCTCCCAGGGTTGTTGTGGGCATTGAAAGAGATTTTTCCTGTACAGGGATGAGAGCTCCTGGAAGGGAGGAACCCTGTTGCAGACTGCCCAGGAAACTCACTTTTGCAAGGGAATTTTTTTGTTGAGTTCTAGATTCACCTGGCGCACAGATGCAACCTAGCCCACTTACCCAGAGGCATTGAGTCAGAGTTCCACATCATCCTTGCCCTGGCAGCCAGTCATATGTTCACTCTGATTCCCTGTACAGCCCACCCCGCCCCTGTCTGAGCCAGACATCTGCACTTGGATCTAATCTCCATCTGCCTCCTTACCTTTGCTCTACCATTCCTTGTGCCCTGAACCAGAGCCATTCCCTACTTCAAGCCCAGTTCTTCTCATCTTTTAAGTTCCAGTGCCAATCCCATCTCCTCCAGGAAATCTGTGCTGACTGGAGTCATATTATAGATTCTCAGACATCAGTGCTCCACCCACCCACAAATTACTCAGCCTTCATTGACTGCCCTTCCCCTGGATTCCTGCAGCACTTAAGGCCTGTGCCAGACAATTTAGCACTTAACTGCAGACTGTCATCAATTGTGCCTCAATTTTTCCTTATGCATTATTCCGTAACCTCCCAACTCTATCAAAAGCTTTTGTAGAACAGAGAAAAGTAAAGACACCACCATTTCTTCTTATCACTGATTTAAGAATATGACTGTAGAGGCACCTATAGAGTTGAAAACGAAATATTTGTTATGCTTTCCCTTGGCCATCCTACTCCCTGACGTAAGTCTTATTTCACAGCTTCTTTCTGCCCCCAAACCTGGTTGAAAACCTCTTCTTGGAGCACAAGGAAATGGAAAAGAGCAGTCTGTTCAGCTTGTCAAGGAAGGCTTGTGTGGCCCTTAGCCATTCCATCTCCAGGAGTCCCCTTATCCCCTGGACTCCATAGCTGAGACCTGAGTGCTCAAACATCTAAATTCTCCACCCAAGGGCCTACCCACTCACACTAGGGCTTCTTAATACAAGCACCAGGGATGGAGCCAGCTGACCCAGATGCATAGCTGCCATACACAGGAACATGACTGGTCAGGTTGCCTGTAGAAGGGATAGTTTTATTTGTGTAGGGCTTTCTCCAATTGGCCTTGGGCAGGCTGTTGTGGTCTGAGGAAATGTCTGTCAAGTGGGCCCTTGATATATACACGCTGGGCAAAGACTATCCCCATGTCACTCATCCATGACGTTTGTTCTGTGGTGACACCTCAGACTGCTTTCCCAAAACCAACTCTGCTGAACCAGTGATCTGAAGCTGCAAGGAAATGCATGAGCAGTAGCTGGCCAGCTGGCCATGAACTTGTTCACATACACTTATTGAATGCATATTATGTGATGCTGAAGTCACAAAGAGGAGAAAGAGCGTCCTTATTATCCAGAAACTTATGGTCTTATGGGAAAAGCAATTTATACAGCCAACTAAATGCCATGATGGGGCGACACAGGGGTTGTAGGGGTTTATACAAACAGCCTAGCTTCCCAAATCAAAACCAAACTCAGTTCCATACTGACGGTGCTTCCTCCCAGCTACTCACCCTTGCCAAGCTCCACTGCACTCCTTACTCTACTGCAGGTGCGATGGGAGCTCAAGACAGACAGAAATTAATTTGACACACAATCAGGGAGGCAGTTTCTAGGATGACAATGGAGGATAGGAGTTCTGGGGGTCATGATATTGCTAACAGAGTTGACATCATACTGGCAATGCCACTTAGGCTCCAAAGCAAGAGCTGAGGGAGGCCCCTGAGACCCTGGTCATAAACTGCCTTGTCCCACAGAGGCACTTACACTGTGGGAGCTATAATTATTAGAGCTTGCCTTTGGATAGTCACTGAAGACATTACATTAGGACAAACAATGTTAACCGTGGTCTAGTGGACTTAGGGTCAGGGATCTACTTTCTAATTCTGGCTAAGCTACTCGCTAACTATGTAACCTTGGGTAATTTATATACCTTCCTTGCCTCTGTTTCCTAACCTTTCAGATGAGATTAATAATAGCCCTTTTGTCAGGATCAAAATGAGGGTGTATATTTAAAAATTCCTCCATGGATTCTGACATACTATGATAACAGATTACTACTTTATTACTGAAAACCATCCACCTCTTCCTGAGCGGCCGCAGCAACAGAAGCAGAAGCAGCGTCTTTGTACCAATTCCTCTTTCCCCCTGTGTCTGGCCTCTCTCTCTCTCTCTCTCTCTGTTAGCTAGCTGAATCCCTTAGCAAGCAGACAGCAGAGAACCTGAGAGTATAAACAGCAATGTTGTCAGGTGGGTCCAAGCAGCTACCTAGCAAAGAATTGACAGTTGTTGCCAGGTAGAGGACTTCTGGAGTGGAGGAGGGTGGGGAGGATAGAACTCATGTGCTCAGATTGTGGTCTTCCTCTGAGGAGGTTAACTGGTACATTTTATCTAATGAGTGTGTTAAAGCAGTAAAGAGGTCCATGCAGTCCTTTTTCTGGGGATTAATGAATGGGGAGAAAATATGGTCCTTTTTGCAGCCATTAGTGCTGCACTATTACTGATTCCAAGAAGAACTACCTTAGTGCTCTGGTGAGGGTATGGGCCCAATGTTTTCTTGGATTGGCTTATTGCCTATGAGGATGCACTTGATGCTTTGCGCCTCAATGTCCTCCCCATTATCCACCAGCTGCATTATGTTATTTTGTCTGTTCCATGCTTGTACTGATAATGTTTGTACATTTGGGAAGATTTTAAGTAATGGGTGGCCAATGCCATTGCCAGGCCCCAAATTGCAAAGTACCCTTTAAGTGGAAGGCACTTAGCTTGAACACAAAACATTATTTGAAAGAGAATGAATGATGGCTTTGGTTGCCTTTGGTTACCTCTATTTAACCTGAGAGTGGGAGTCACAACGTCTGGGTTTTGGTATGCAGGAAGCTAGTAGCAAGCCTCATTCTTCTTTACTCTGCTGCAGAGCTCTGTCTGAAGCTCTGGAGAGCTGCTGACTTTAAATGACCCCAGGGGCTGATTTGGCTTACTCTCCCAGGTAGAGGCCTGGAAGCACTTCCTGGCATTGTTGCAGCCCTCTAGTGCACGTGAAACTCATGGTGGCAAGAAGGAAGGAGAGAGAGGTAATTATTTCCATCTTACAGATGAATAATTAGAGGTTCAGAGTTTAAATGGCCTGTCCACGGTCACCTTGCCTGCCAGTGACAGAGCTAAAGCTGGCATCAGGGTTTCTGCCTTCAAGCCCAGAACAATTTCCACTACCTAGCTACACCAGGGAGGTTACAAGTCCTCAGGATAAGTGCTCCTTAAAGTACAGGTTGGTTACAAAGTGAGACACTTGCTGTAGAATGTAAATCAATGCTCTACCTCCTTCATTGAGAAAGTCTTGCTAGAAAATAAACGTCAGCTGGGCAGGGTGCGGTGGCTCACAGCTGTAATCTCAGCACTTTGGGAGGCCGAGGCGGGTGGATCATGAGGTCAAGACATCGAGACCATCCTGGCCAACATGGTAAAACCCCATCTCTACTAAAAATACAAAACTTAGCTGGGCGTGGTGGCGTGTGCCTGTAGTCCCAGCTACTCGGGAGGCTGAGGCAGGAGAATTGCTTGAACCTGGGAGCCTGAGGTTGCAGTGAGCTGAGATTGCACCACTGCACTTCAGCCTGACAACAGAGCGAGACTCCAAAAAATAAATAAATAAAAAAGAAAGAAAATAAACGTCAACTGTATTAAACAGCGTGCTTAGTGATGATTTGGTTTACATTCTGTTACAAGCTCCCTGTCCCATCAAGGATAAGTAGCACTCTCTGGACCACACTTAGGTTAGTACTGGCCTAGTAAGCTCTGTAGAGAACAGAGACCATTTCTGTCTTAATAATGGCAATAACCAGCTATTATTGATGGATTTGAACTTTCTTAGTGTCATGTATTGTGCTAAACAACGCATATCAAATTTCTCTGAAACTTTATGGGTTGGAATTACTATTATCCCTATTTTACATGTGAGGATACTGAGAGACAGAAAGTTAAGTTGCTTGTCTATTATCATGAATTTCATCGGGAGTCAAGATGAATTTTGAACTGAGACCACTTGACTCAAGAAAACACACTGTTTCCTACATTGCTACATGCCTCTCATGTCACTGTGATATCCATAAGGGTGAAGTTTAGAAGTAACACATACTTTTTGTAAAGAGTGAATGAAAGAGTTTTTTGGGATGGGTAGACAGTGCTGGAGAACCTAAAGATACATCATAGGAAGAGTCAAATGGCAAGATAGAGGCTAAAAGAAAGAATGACCAAATTTGTCTTCTAATGCCAGCATTCATGAGTTAGGAGAAGACTTTGAAGTTTGAAGAAGGACATTTTAGGAGAGATAAAAAAGGCACTCATAATCAGATAATATAAGGCCAATAGCTTGATAACACATGAGGTGGGAACAGGATAAAACAGCGAGCCAGCCCCAGGATATTTGTCACGCTATTTGGCAGCTCAGGAGGAGCTTGGGCCTGCTTGGCCCTGGTTGTACATCAGGTAATGTTGGGAGCATCTTGCAAAGGCCCATGCTTAAGCCTCACCTATGAGCAGTACTGTCCTGGCACTGGGCACCTGCTTTTACAAAACCTTCCTCAGGTGACTCTAATGTTTAACAAATCTGGGAGAAGGCAGATTTGTTAAATTGGGGTGAGATAAATCCAGATTCAAAAGAATAACATAAGAAAAGTTAAATACATGGGAAAATTTGAAAAATCAATTTCCCCCCTCTTGTTTCACAAACACATGTAGCATATAGCATATGTATAGCATATATATGTATCATATAACATATATAGCATGTAGTACATATATGTGTGCGTGTGTGTGCACGTGTGTATGAAAACTATAGCATGAAGGGTGGCGAAGTGAATGGGCCAATTCAGTTGCAAGATTTTTACATTTTGTGTGACAGTATTTTGTGTAGAACACTAACTCTAACTAAACCACGAAAAACTAGGGGTGTATATTAAGCACTTAGAGTAACATTAAAAAGTAATACAAATAGCAATCTGAATAGCCCTATATCTATTGAAAAATTGAATCAGTGATTCCTAACCTTACAAAACAGAAAGCACCAGGCTCAGATGAGTTCTCACTGGTGGATTCTACTAGATATTTAGGAAAGAAATTATACCAATGCTTTACAATCTCTTTCAGAAGACAAAGGCAGAGGGAATATTCCGTAACTCATTCTATGAGACCAGTATTACCCTAATACCAAAAACAGACAAAGGCATTATAAGAAAATAAAACTTCAAACCAATACCTCTCATTGACATAAATGCAAAAATCCTCAACAGATATTTGTATTAATAAATGGAATCCAGCAATGTATAAAAAAGAATTGTACATCACAGCCAAGTGGGATTTGCTTCAGGTATGCAAGGTTGTTTCAACAATAGAAATAAGTTAATATAATCCACTACACCAATAGGCTAAAGAAGAAAAAAATCATATGGTCATATTAATGGATACAGAAAAAGTATTTGACAGAATCCAGCATCCATTTGTGATGAAAACTCTGAGAAAACCTGGAAGAGAGGGGGAAATCCTCAACTGAGTAAAGAACATCTACAGGAAACCTACAGCTAACATGCCTAATGGTGAGAAACTAGAAGCTTTCCCACTAAGATCAAGAGAAAAGCAAGGATGTCTCCTCTCACTACAGCATTTCAACATTATACTGGAAGTCCTATCAAATGCAATAAGATAAGAAAATGAAACCAAAGATATATAGATTGGGAAGAAAGAAATAAAAACATATTTCTTCATGAATGATATGATTACCTATGTAGAAAATCTGAAAGAATCAACAACAACAACAACAACAAAACCTCCTGAAGCTAATAAGTAATTATAGCGAGGTTGCAGGATGCAAAGTTAATATGCCAAAGTCAGTTGTTTTCCTATATACCAGCAATGAACAAGTAGAATTTGAATAAAAAACACAGAACTTCCTAAAAATGAAATACTTAGATATAAATCTGGCAAAATATGTACAGCATATAAGGAAAACTACAAAACTCTGATGAAAGATGTCAAAGAAGAACTAAATAAATGGAGGAGATTTTATGTTCATGGATAAGACAACTCGATATTATCAAGATGTCAGTTGTTCACAACTTAATCTATAATTTCAATGCAATCCCAATAAAAATCCCAGCATCTTATTTTGTTGCTCACAAAAACTGATTCTAAAGTTTATATGGAGAGGCAAAAAACACAGAATAGTCAACTCCATATTCAGGGAGATGAACAAAGTCAGAGGACTGACACTACCTGACTTCAAGACTTACTGTAAATCTACAGTAATCAAGGCAGCATAGTATGATAAAAGAATAGACAAATGGATCAGCAGAAAAGAACAGAGAGTCAATAATAGACCCACATAACTCTAGTCAGCTGATTTTTGACAGAAAAACAAAGGCAATACAATGGAGAAAAGTCTTTTTAATAAATATTGGTAGAAGAACTGGACATCTACAAGGAGAAAAAAATGAATCTGGACACAGAAATTACATCCATCACAAAAATTCAATCAAGATTAATCACAGACAGTAAAATTCAAAACTATAAAATTCCTAGAAGATAACAGGGGAAAACCTAGATGACCTCAGATATGGAGATGACATTTTAGACACAACGCCAAAGGCATGATACATGAAAAACCTAATTGATAAGCTGAACTTCATGAAAATGAAAAACTTCTGCTCTGTGAAAGACAATGCTGAAAGAATAAGAAGACAAACCACAGATTGAGTGAAAATATTTGCAAAAGATATATATGATAAAGTATTGTTATTCAAAATATAAAAAGATTTCATAAAATTCAACAATATGAAAATGAACAACCTGATTTTTTAAAATGGGCAAAAGACCCAAACAGACACTTTACCAAAAAATAATGGATGACAAGTAAGCATATGAAAAGACACTCAACATCATATGTCGTTAGGAAGTTTCAAATTAGAATCATAATGTGATACCACTATACCTTTTAGAGTGGCCGATCTAAAACACTGGCAATACCAAGTGCTAGCAAGGATGTAGAGCAACAGTAACTCTCATTAGTTTCTGATGGAAATGCAAAATGGAACAGCCATTTCAGAAGACAGTTAAGCAGTTTCTTACAAAGATAAACATGTGCTTACCATACAATCAAGCAATTGTGTTCCTAGCATTTATCCAAGTAAATAGAAGACTTATGCCCACACAAAACCTGCACATAGATATTTATAGCAGCTTTATTGATAATTTCTAAAACTCGGATGCAACTAAGATGACCTTTAGTAAGTGAATGGATAAACAAACTGGTACATCCAGATAATGGGCTATTATTTAGCACTAAAAAGATGTGAGCTACCAAGTCATGAAAAGATATGAAGGAAATTTAGTGAAAGAAGCCAATTTGAAAAAGCAATATACTGTATGACTCCAACTATATGACATTCTGGAAAAGGCGAAAATGTATGCAGTAAAATGATCAGTGTTTGCTAAGAATTAGGGGGAAGGATAAATGAATAAGTGGAGCATAGAAGATTTTAGGGCAGTGAAAATACTCTGTGTGATATTACGATGGTGGTGTGATACTAAAATGGTGGCTACATGTCATTATGCATTTGTCAAAACTCATAGAATGTACAACACCAAGAGTGAACGCTAATGTAAGCTATGGACTTTGAGTAACAATAATGTGTTAATGCAGCTTCATTAATTATAACAACTGTGCCACTATGATAGAAGACGTGGATAATGGGAGAGGCTATGCATTTGTGGAGGCAGGGAGTATATGGAATATCTCTGTATTTTCCTCTCAATTTTTCCATGAATCTAAAACTGATTTAAAGATAAAGTTTATAAATGTAAAAAAGTAACATAAAGACAGTTAGATGTAAATGGGCGATGGATAAAATGAAAGCAGAAAAGTAACTAAGCCAAAAAAATAACAGGAAAGGAGGAACATAAGGGGAAAAAATAGAAGAGACACTGAAACCAAAACAATTAAATATAATGTCAATAATTACATTAAATGTTAAACAGAGGACGCTTGAATTAAAAGGCAGAGATTGCTAGAGTTCTATATAAGCAATATCCTACTATATACTATCTATAAGAGATGAACTTTAAATGTAAAGAGATAAAGATACATCTTGCACACAGTTACCAAAGGAAGGATGGCATTGCTATTATATTAGCAAAATAAACTTCAATACAAAGAGTATCATGAGAGATAAACAGTAATGTTTCATAATAATAAAAGGGCCAATGCATGAGAAAGACATAACGATCATAAATACACATGCATTTAATAAAAGAGATTAAAAATACATGAAGCAGAAATCAACAAAGTTAAAAGAAGAAAATAGACATATTTACAATCATTTTTGAAGGTTTTAACAGTCCTATCTCAACAATTGCGAGAATAACTAGAGAGAAAACTTAGTAAAGATACAGATCATACGAATAACATGAAAAGGCATTTTAAAATCACAAAAAGAATTATAATTTATTTTGAATTCTGAATGATAATGACATGCAAGATATCGAAATTTGAGTAATGTAGATAAAGCAGTGCTTCAAAGAAATTTATAGCATTATGCTTATATTAAAAATGAAAAGAAGACAAAATACAATCTATTAATTTATTATAAAGAAACTAAATAATAAAGTAAACCCGAAGTAAGTAGAAGAAAGGACACAAAAAGAAAAACAGTTGAGAAAATGAACCAAACTAAAATTTGTTCTTTAAAAATTTCAATAAAATCGATTAATTTCTACTTAGACAATTACTTAGGGAAAGAAAACAATTTACTAATACCAAGGGTGAAAGTGAGTTTATCACTACATGTCTAATTAGCCTTTTTTATGTCTAAAAGACATAACAAGTTAATAAAAATCATGAAAAAGCTTATGTCAACAATAATTTGAAAACTTACAAGACACAGACAAATTAATTAAAGAATACAACTTACCAAAACCAACATAAGACAGTATATTAAATCTGCATAGGTCTATATCTAATAAAGAAATCAAATTAATTATCAAATACATTCATGCAAACAATCTTCAAGTCCAGATGGTTTCACTGGTAAATACAATTAATCATTTAAGAAAGAAATGACACCTATCTTACACAGACTGCATCAGGACATAGAGGAAGAGGGAAAATTCCAGACTTGTCTTATCAAACCAGCATAACCTTAGTACCAAAATATAACAAAAGGTATTACAAAGAGTTACAAAACAATATTCCTCATGAATATTGATTTTGAAATACTTACCAAATGTTAATTTAATCAGATCTATATATGTGTGTATGCATATATATGTATATACATATATATATGATAACACATAATAATCAAGCATGGTGTCTCCTTGAAATGCAAGATTGATTTAACACTTGAAAAGTAATCAATGTAATTCACTGTGTTAGAAGGAAAAAGTAAAAAACAATGATCATTTCAATAGACAGAAAAAGTATTTGACAAAATTCAACCATCTTCTTTTATAAAAACTCTCAGCAAACTTCTATTCATAAGATCATACTACATCTGACAACAGGCACAAATGAAAGTCTTACAGCTAGCATCATATTTATGGTGAAATATTGAAAGCTTTCAACGTAAGATAAGGAAAAAGAAAAGATGCCCATGCTCACCACTTTCATACAATATTGTAGTGGCAGTTATAGCCAGTGAAATTTGAAAAAATTTTTAAAAGCAAAGTCAAAATAGTTGGAAAAGAAGAAGTAAAACCGTCTGTATTTGCAGATAGCAAAGCTTTATTGTGGAAAATACTAAGGAATCTAAAAGGCATCTCCTCTAAATAATAAGTGGATTTAGCAATATCACTAAATATAAAATGAATATACAAAAAGAAAATTTGAAAATTTCATTTATTGTAGCATCAAAACCAAAATAGGAATCAGTTTAACAAAATATATATAAGACCTCTATTCTGAAAAATGACAAAACATTTCTGAAGACTAAATAATTGGAGGTATAGACCATTTTCTGGAATAGAATACTCAATATTGTTAAAATAGCAATTTTACCCAAATCGATTTATAAACTCAGTGCAGTCCCAGTGAAAATTTCATCATAATTTTTGTATAGAAATGACAAGCTGATTCTAAAATATGTATGAAAAGACAAAAGCTGTTGCATGTATATAGGAATCTTGATAAAAACATAATTGGAGTAGTTACATGACCTGACCTATAGAATTACTAAAATGGCTATAATAATCATAGAAGTGTGATACTGGCATAAAGATTAACAAACAAACTAATGGAACAGAATTAAGAGTACAGAAATAAGCCCATACTACATTGTCATTTGATTTTATTCTATATCATTCTCAAAGCAATTTAGTGCAGGAAAAGAATTTTTTTTGACAAATAATGCTAACACAACTGGATAGCTATGTAGATAAAAATGAACTTCAGTCACCTCCTTCACACTCTACACAAAACTGAATTTAAAATTGATTATTACAGGAAGAAGTTGAAATCCTGAACAGAACAATAAGTAGCAGTGAGATTAAATCAATAATTTAAAAATTGCCAACAAAAAAGATAGCCCAGGGCCCAATGGATTTGCAGCCAAATTCTACCAAACTTTCAAGTAATTGGTACCAATTCTACAGAAACTATTTCAAAAGATTGAGAAAGAGGGATTCCTTCCTAACTCATTCTATAATGCCAGTATCACCTTAATACCAAAACTAGGAAAGGATATAACAACAACAACAACAACAACAAAAAACTACAGAACAATATCCCTGATGAACATCTATTCAAAAATCCTTGACAAAAATACTAGCAAACTGAATCCAACAGCACATCGAAAAGATTATTCACCACAATCAAGTGGGTTTCACCCCAGGGATACAGGAATGGCGTAATATACATAAGTCAATAAATGTGATACATCACATTAACAGAACTAAAAACAAAAACCATATGATCATTTCAATAGATGCAAAAAATTAGATAAAATCCAGCATTTCTTTATGATAAAAATCCTCAAAAAACTAAGCATAGAAGGAACATACCTCAAAATAATAAAAGCCATATATGACAAACCCACAACCAACATCATACGGAATGGGAAAAAGTTGAAAGCATTCCCCGAAGAACTGGAACAAGACAAGGCTGCCCACTCTTACCACTCATATTCAACATAGTATTGGAAGTCCTAGCCAGAGCAGCCAGGCAAGAGAAAGAAAGAAAGGGAATCCAAACTGGAAAAGAGGACGTTAAATTATCTCCGTTTGTCGATGATATGATCATATACTTAGAAAACCCTAAAGACTCCTTTAAAAGACTTCTAGATTGGAAAATGAACTCAGTAAAGAATCAGGTTACAAAATCAATGTACATAAATCCGTAGCACTGCCATACACCAACAACAGCCGAGCTGAAAATAAAATAAAAACTCAATCCCTTTTACAAAGCTGCCAAAAATACCTAGAAATATATTTAATGAAGGAGGCGAACATCTTTATAAGGAGAACTACAAAACACTGTTGAAAAAAATCATAGATGGCACAAACTAATGGAAATATATCCTATGCTTACGGATTGGAAGAATCAGTATAATGAAAATGACCATACTGCCCAAAGCAATCTACAGATTCAATGCAATTCTCATCAAAATACTAACATAACTTTTCACAGAATTAGGAAAAACAATTCTAAAATTCATCTGGAACCAAAAAAGAGCCCAAATAGTCAAGGTACTCCTATGCAAAAAGAACAAATCCAGAGGTATCAAGTCACATTGCCTGACTTCAAATTATGCCACAAGGCTGTTGTTACCAAAACAGCATGGTACTGGTATAAAAGTAGATACATAGACCAATGGAACAGAATAGAGAATCCAGAAATGAAACCAAACACTTACAACCAACTGATCTTTAACAAAGCATACAAAAAATAATTTGGGGAAAGGAGGCCCTGTTCAATAAATAGTTCAATAAATACAATAGGAAATCTGGATAGTCACATGTAGAAGAATGAAATTGGTTCCGTAATACTCAGCATATAAAAAATCAACTCAAGATAGATCAAAGACTTAAATCTAAGACATGAAATGATACAAATTCTAGAAGAAAACTTAGGAAAAGCTCTTCTGTACACTGGCCTAGGTAAAGAATTTACAACTAAGACCCCAAAAGCAAATGCAACAAAAACAAAAATAAATAAACGAGACATAATTAAACTAAAAAGCTTCTGCACAGCAAAAGAAATAATCAGAGTAAACTGACAATTCATAGAATGGGAGAAAATATTTGCAAACTATGCATCTGATAAAGGACTAATATCCAGAATCTACAAGGAACTCAAACAAACCAGCAAGAAAAATAATAACCCCATCAGAAAGTGGGCAAAAGACATGAATTGACATTTATCAAAAGCAGATATAAAATGGCCAACAAATACATGAAAAATGCTCAACATCACTAATCATCATGAAAATGCAAATTGAAACTATGATAAGATATTATCTTACCCCAGCCAGAATGTCCCTTATTAAAAAGTCAAAAAGCAATAGATGTTGGTTTGGATGTGGTGAAAAGCGAGTGCTTATACACGCCTGGTGAAAATGTAAGTTAGTACGATCTCTATGGAAAATTGTATGGATATTTCTTAAAGAACTAAAAGTAAATCTACCATTTGATCCAGCAATCCCACTACCAGGTACCGATTCAAAGGAAAATAAGTCATTATATCAAAAAATATCTGTATGCATATGTTTATTACAGCACAATTCACAATTGCAAAGATATGGAACCAACCTAAGTGCCCATCGACCAATGGGTGGATAAAGAAAATGTGGCATATATACACTGTGGAATACTACTTAGCCATACAAAAAATGAGATAACGTCTTTTGCAGCGACTTGGATGGATCTAGAAGCCATTATTCTAAGTGTAGTAACTCCAGAATGCAAAACCCAATACTGTATGTTCTCACTTATAAGTGGGAGCTAAGCTATGGGTATGCAAAGGCATACAGAGTGGTATAATGGACTTTACAGTCTCAGAATGGGGAAGGGTGGGAGGAGGGTGAGAGATACAAGACTATATATTTTATACAATGTACACTACTCAAGTGATAGGTGCACTAAAATCTCAGACTTCACCATCATATAATTCAAGTAGCCAAAAAACACTTGTACCCCAAGAGCTATTGAAATATATGTATTTATATGCACACACATATATTTATATATAATAAAAATAAAATGAATAATTCGCCAAGATAAAAAGGTTAAAACCATAATTCATTTACGAGAAAAAGAAAAAACTTTGAATTTGGTATTATGCAAATATTTCTTATACACATCACAGAAAACAATAACAATAAAAAGAGAAATAATGAATTAGATTTTATCTACATTAAAAATTTCTAATTATCAAAAGAAAACAAGAAACAATAAGTATGCAAGCCACCTACAGGGAAAATATATTTTAAAAACAACTATATGGAAAGGTCTGATAGCCAGTATATATTAAGAAATCTTAAAACTAAGATAAGACAAGTAATCCAATTTTATGAAAAACAAAATATTTCAGCACTCACTTTAGAAGAGAGTATGACTGGCCAATAGGCACATCAACAAGTGTTCAACAAATTAAAACCATGGTGAGATACCACTATATACGTACCAGAATGACTAAACTAAAAAGACTGAAACACTACCAAACATTGGCAATGATGTGGAAGAGCTGAAAATGTCATAGATGGCTGTTTGAAAAACAAAATTGTATACCTCTCTTGGACAAAAGACCTAGCAGTTTCTTATAAGGATTATTGTATACCTGCCTAGTGACTCAGAAATTCAGCTTCTAGAAATTGACCCAAGAAAACTGGAAGCATTTATCCACTCATAATAGCTAAATTATATTCATAATAGCTAAAAATTGAAAACAACCCAGGTGTCTTACAAAAGGGGAATGCATTTAAAAGCTGTAGTATAGTCAAACAAATGACATATTACTAAGAAATATAAAGGAAAGAATTGTTCATACATTCAACGACTTGGATTAATTTCAAAAATATTATGCTAAGTGAAATAAGCCTTACATAAAAGAGGATTTCATAGGATTCATGTTATGTAAAGTTCTTAAATAAGTAAAACTAATTTATAATAGAAAAAAATCAAATTGGATGGGTATCATGGTGATTGACTGGAAAGAGACATATGGGAACTTTCTGGGGAGATGGTGATATTCTAAATTTTGTTATGGATTTATGTTATATAGATGTATTTATTTGTTAAAACTCAGAGAATGTACACTTACAATTTGAGCATTGCATTTCATGTAAATTTATATTAATGGATAAAAAGTCATAAACAAGCATCAAATTTTCATGATATGATTGCTGAAGTATTTAGTGAGAAGTGTACTAACATCTCTAATTTATTTTACAATGCACTGAAAAATGGATTGATTAATGGGTGGAGGGATAGATAGATGGATGCATAAGTATGTGATAGAACGATTATAGTAAAATCCTAATAGCAGAAACTAGGTGGTGGTTATATGTGTGTTCCCTGTAAAATTATTTCTATGGTACTATAAGTTTGAAAAATTCACAATAAAATGTTGGAAACAGAGGTCAGTAATGGAGATGTAATGGAATGTTTTAAAAATCTTACAAAAAGGAAGGCGATTTAGTTTGAATATATGTCCCCAACAAAACTCATGTTAAATTTTAATCCCCAGTGTTGAAAGTGGAGCCTTGTGGGAGGTGTGTGGGTCATGGGGGCAGGTCCCTCATGGCTTGGTGCTGTCCTCACAACACTGTGTTCTTGTGAGATATGCTTGTTTAAGTGTATGGCATCTTTCCCCTGCTTGCTCCTGCTTTTGCCATGTGTCCTGTCTGCTCTTGCTTTGCCTCCTACCATGAATAAAATCTCCCTGAGTCCTCCCCAGAAGCTGAGCAGATGTTGGTGCCATGCATGTATAGCCTACAGAACTGTGAGCCAATTAAAACAATTTTCTTTATAAATTACCCAGCCTCAGGTATTTATTTATGGCAGTGCAAGAATGGCCTAATATAGCAGAAAAAAAAAGGTTTAGGTGAAGGAAGAACAGATGGGACAAATAGAAAACAGATAACAAGATGTTACACTTAAACATAACCATATCAACAATACTTGTAATGTAAATAATCTAAAAACTCCATGCATGTAATGTAAAAAAAATTGAGTAGATGAAAATGAAAGACAAGACAATATGCCATTTGCAAGAAACACAGCTTAAATGTAAAGACTCCAACGGGCTGAATATAAGAGGGCCCCAAAAGATATGCCACTCAACTACTACAAAAAAATGCTGGTCGGCTATACTGATATAAGACAAACTAGATTTAAAATAAGAACAATTTTCATTAAAAAGAGGTGCATTCCCTATAATGACATTGTCAACTAATCAACAAGATATAATACAACTAATAATAGAGCCTCAAAGTATGTGAAGCAAAAATTGACAGAAGGGGATGGAGAATAGATATAGTTGAATGTTAATATATCTTATTCAGTAACTGATAGAAGTACACAGACAGAAAGGATATAGAATTGTGAACACTATCCAACAACTGTTGACAGATTTTTCACATTTACACAGAGAATTCACCAAAATAAACCATAATCTCGGCCATAAAACAAGTCTCAATATTTTTCAGCAGAAACCATATAAGCCAGAGGAGAGTGGGGTGATATACATGAAGTGTTGAAGGAAGAAAAAGCCCTGCCAATCAAGAATACTTTATCCAGCAAAGCTATCCTCCAGAACTAAAGGAGAGAGAAATATTTTGCCAGACAAACAGAAGCTGAGGGAGTTCATCACCGCCAAATCTGTCTTAAAAGAAATGCTAAAGGGAGTTCTTCAGTTTTCAGACTGAACGCAAAGGGCAGTAACGACTAACACCGAAGCATTTTAAAGTATAAAATTCACTGGTGAAAGTAAGTACAGTCAGATTCACAATACTCTAATACTGTAACGATGGTGTATAAATCAGTCACATCTTTAGTATGAAGGTTAAAAGACAAAACTATTAAAAATAATAAGGATAACTATAATAATTTGTTAAGGGATATGCAATACAAAAAGATGTGAATGATGCTGTCAAAAATTCAAAATGTGAAGTAGAGAGTGTCATTAAAATGTAGTCTTTTATGGCTATAAAAGCTTACGTGTTATCAGCTTGAAATAACCTGTTATATCATGAGATATTTTTGTAACAGTGTAACCACAAAGCAAAAAGTTATAATAGATACAATAAAAATAAAATGCAAAAACCCAAAATATACTATTAAAGAAATTCACTTAACCACAAAGGTAGACAGTAAGAGAGGAGGAAAAGATCTACAAAACAACTAGAAAAAAAAAAACCAAAATGATAGCAATAATTCCTTACCTACTAATAATCACCTTGAATGTAAATTCAAGACACAGAATGGCTGGAATGGATAAAACAAACAAACAAACAAAAAACCCCAGCTATATTCTGGTTTGTATGCTCATTTCACTGTTAAGGACACCGAAGACTGGAAGAAAAGGAATGGAAAATATATTCCATGCAAATGGAAACCAAAAGAGAGCAGAAGTAGCTATACTCAGATAAAATAGACTTCAAGTCAAAAACTGTAAAAATAAACAAAGATTATATAAAGATAAAGAAGTCAATTCAGCAAGATAATACAACAATCATAAACACATATGCACCCAACTTTGGAGTACCCAAATATATCAAGCAGGTATTAATAGATCTGAAGAGAAACATGGACTATCCAATACAATAAGAGTAGAGGACTTCAGTATCCCACTTACAGCAACAGACAGATCATTCAGACAGAAAATTAACAAAGAAACATCAGCTTTAAACTGCTCTCTAGATTAAATGGACCTAACAGACATTTATAGAATATGCCATCAAACAGCTACATTATATACAATCTTCTCAACTGCACATGGAACATTCTATAGGAAAGATAATATATTAGGCCACAAAACAAGTCTTAATAAACTTAAGAAGATCGAAATCATATCAAGTATCTTTTTTATTTTAGAAAGAGGGTCTTGCTCTGTCACCTAGCATGATTATAACTCAATGTAGCCTTGAATTCCTGGGCTCAAGTGGTATTCTCGAGTAGTGAGGACTGCAGGTATGTGCCATCACACCTGGCTAATTTTTAAAATTATTTGTACAGACGGAGTCTCACTATGTTGACCAGGATGGTCTCAAACTCCTGGCCTCAAACAGTCCTTCCACCTTGGCCTCCCAAATCACTGGGATCACAGACCTGAGCCACTGTGTCTGGCCCCAAATATCTATTCTGACCACAATAGTATAAAACTAGAAACCGATAACAGGAGAAACTTTGGAAACTTTACAAATAGATGAAAATTAAACAACGTGCTCTTGAAACCAACGGGTTGATGAAGAAAGCAAAAGGGAAATTAAAACTCTAGCAAAACTTTTTAATAAAATCTAACAAGCTTAATCATATATATATGTGTTCAAAAGGTTTTTAATATGTTAATCTTGAACAAGAAGAACACAGCTGGAGGACTTACACCATCTAATTTTAAGACTTACCATAAAGCTACAGTAATCAAGTTATTGTGGACTGGTGAAAGGATAGATGCATAGATCAATGGAACAGAATAGAGAAATCAAAAATAGATAAGCTGAAGTTTGGCTAAGATGCCAATGTAACTCAATTGGGAAAATATTTTCTTTCAAGAAATGGTGTCAGAACAACTGGGTATCCAAAAATAAATCTTGATTCTTTTCTCATGCAAGTCACAGATATTAACTCGACGTGGATAATAGACCTAAACATAAAAGTTGAAATCATGAAACTTTTGAGGAAACATAGCAGAAAAATTTTTTGACACTAAGTAGGCAAAGCTTTCTTAACTAAGACATAAAAACCCTAAACCATACGAAAACAGTAATTTGTACTTCACCAGAATTAAAACCTTCTGCTTTTCAGAAGACATTGTTTAGAAAATAAAAGGACATACTACGAAAAGCTAACAATTCTAGAAAAACAAATAAGTCAAAAGTAAAGGATTTAAAAATATATTTAATGCAAATAGTAACTAGAAAAGAGTATGGTTGTCTCTATATGCCAGTCACAAATACAAAAATACTGTACAATTTCACTTTTATGGAATCTGTTGTAAATTTATAGGAACAGAAAATAAGATGGTAGCTGCCAGGGGTTGGAGGGGAGAGGGAATAGAGAGTTATTGTTTACTGGATATAGAGTTTCAGCTTTTCTAGATGAAAAAACATCTGGAGATAAATGGTGATGATGGGTGGTACAACAATATGAATGTAGTTAGTACCACTGAATTGTAAACTTAACAATGATTAAGTTGGTAAATTTTATGTTGTGTATATTTTACCTCAATAAAAAAGTGTTACAAAGGAAGGAAAAAAATGAGAATAAAAAAAAATCTAATATCAATAAAAAAAAAAAAGAAAATAAAAGGACAGGCCACAGAGTGAGGGAGTATATTCACAAATCATGTATTTGATGTAGGACCTGGATGTTGAGTCTATAAAGAACTCTTAAAATTCTGTAATATGAAGAAAAACAAATAAATTATAAATGGGCAAAAGATTTGAATAATAAACTTCACAAAAGAAGATATACGAATAATCTATAAGTACTTGAAAAGATTTTCAATGTCATTAGTCATTAGGGAAATGCAAATTAAAATAACAAGATACCACTAAACAGACAAAAGAATTAATAAAGTTTTAAATAATAAGACACACAATACCAAGACAGAACACACCAGGTGCTGTTGAGAATGTGGACCAACTAGAACTTGCGTGTATTACGAGGAAAATGTAAATTTTACAGGCATTTTGGAAAACCAGTTTTCCAGGGTCCAATAACATTTAGCATACATTTATCATACAAGATAGCAATTTTACTTGTAGGTATTTACCATAGTGAATCAAAACATATGCCCACATAAATGTTAATAGCAATTTTATTCACAAGAGCCAAAAACTAGAAACAACCCTCATGTCCAGGAGAACATCAATAGATTTAAAGAAAACAGTGCATTCATATACTGTATACCCCATTTGAAGCAATTCCAATTCTAATAGTTTACTCAAAAAATAGAAACATATCCACACAAAAGCTTGTTTGTGAATATTTATAGAGGCATTATTTATTATAGCAAAAACTAGAGGTGACCTAACTGCCCATCAGCTGGTGCATGAATAAAAATTTTAGTGTATCTAGAATGTAGAATAATACTCAGCAATATGAAGAAATGAACTGCTGTCACCAGCAACAACTAGATCAATCAACATCATATTGAGAGAAATAAGCCAAACACAAGAATACTTACTCTTTGATTCCATTTGTGTGAAACTCTAGAAAAATTATAACTACTCCACAGTTACAGAAAGGAGATAAATAGCTGCCGAAGGTTGGAGTGAGTAAGATTTATTCCAAAGGGGCCAATGGGAATGCTTTATATCTTGATTTTTATGGTGGTATTAGGTATATGTGCACTTGCTAGACTGCATCAAACTGTGCATTTAAAGTGGGTGCAATTTATGTAAATTACTCTTGAATAGAATTGATTTAAAAATCTGGATGAAGCAGCTAATCAGTGCAACTAAGTTCTTTTATTACAGAGTCGGTCAGAATATTAGGACACTTGGCAAACTGTCATCCATATAATATCACTGACAGCCTAACAAGGTGGATAATATTGTTCCCATTTTACAGAGTAAGGAATTGTAGCCAGGAGATGTCAGCTTTGCTTTTGTCTCATAGCAAGTGCTCAATGAATATGCTGAAATACCTTGCCCACAGCCACAAAGTCAGTCACTTGGTCAGTGGCACAGCCGGGACTATAGTTTTAGTTTCTGGATTCCTGGCCCAGTGCTCCTTCCATTGCATGGTGATGAAAAGGAGGAGAGAGAGAGAGGACAGTAACAATGCTGGCATGGGGAGATGTCTGGGTGAGTTAAAATGTGTAATGTGTCTACCACCTGCCAGGGCTTGGATTTCTGGTGGCCATCAGTTTCGAGAGGTGGCGTGGGGGTGGGGGTGGGGGTGGGGTCCTTATTGATTCCATGAGTCCTCAGGAGTCGGACCTGAATCTTTGCAAATGGACATAGCAACCACGGCAAAGTTTCAAATATAGTAAAGACACCATGGTGGGCCCAATATTCAGGAGCATAGGGTCAGCTCTGTCTGTAGATATAAGTGTGCCAACGAACAGGGAAATCCAAATGCAAAGAGACTCTTCTCCAATATATGTAAGTCGTTTCTACCTCTTCTCATGTCACATTTCTGAGGCTTTCCAAAGCACTCAGTTGCATCCAGGAAGAGAGGCAAAAGAAAGGAATGGGTGTGCTCACGGTTGCTGGATCTGCAGTGCTGCTCTGGGATGAGAGAGGAAAAAGAGGAGAATCCTGAAGCCCTCCGTCCTGCAGTGGATGAGAGAGGGGAGTACAAGAGTGATGTGTGTGGCCACAATGCTAGGATTCACAGTGGTGGTAGTAGGCTCCCTAAGCTGTGGACAGTCTGTCTCAGTCAGAGCCTCAGAGCTAGCAAAGCACAAAACCTTGCTGGCCTTCATTCCTTGAGTAAGTGAAGTTCCTCACCACCCTCCATCCCCCACATAGCCTTAGTACATATTAGTCCCTTTGCCTGAAATGCTCTTCCTCTAACTGCTCACATGGCTAATTACTTCTCATCTTTCAGATTTCAGTTCAAATGTCACCTCCTCAAGAAGGTTTCCTGAACACCAGACCACACTAGTAAACCATCTCTTCCTCTCTTTGTTCTCAATCAGAGCATAGTTCCTCTCAAAACACTTATTTGCTGTAGAAGTGCCCTCTCTGCACTGCCTGCTCCATGAGGGCAGAGGCATTGTCTGTCGTGTTGACTTCATGGAGTGCTAACACAGAGTAGACACTCAATCACTACTTGTGGAATGAAGGAATTGAACTACTCAAGGGACACTGAGCATAGCGTCCACGGATGCCCGAGATTTGATGGGGCCACTGAAGGGGCCGTTTAGCAGCAACCACCTCCTCTAATTTCATGATCTCCTCCCCTACTCTCCACACTGGGAAGATAAGGCCCTGAGACAGCCTGCCTAGCTATCTTGTGTGTGCTCCATTATTGCTGCCTCTGCTCTGGGGTCATCACTCTCCTCACAGCAATTTTTCTCCACAGTCCAGCACCTGTTTCCTATTCCTTCTCAAAACTGACCCCAAAGGAGGGGTAATGACATGAGTAACATGTCCCTAGGTCTTGGCTGGACTTCTACCTGGCCTCCACACCCTTAGCACCCTATATCTAGGCTTGCAGGGATATATCTGAGGAGCACATTTAGTTCTCTCTAGGATTTGAGAAGGCTTAATCATCAGGAAGCAGTTCGGTAAGGGAGATGGGAGGGGAAAAGGTGGCAATAGGGTGGAGCCCAGGTATTGCTATCTGCTAAAGAAATCAGTCACTGAAAGTACAGTTGTGGAAGCTACAGCTGGGGAAGTTTATTGATCATCAGGGTGCATAACATGTAGATTTAGTGCAGACCCCAGAGCTAGGGCAGTGCCCCCTCCCTATTGAACTCGTCAGGACATGAGGCCTGAATAAGTGAAGTGTCCTTAAGCACATGGTCAGATGGAAAAGCTTTTCAGAGAGCTGGGAGGTCTCAGCAGCTTAGCTTCATTGCCCAGTATCCAGTGAGTGGCCTCCAAAGCCAAATGTAAACTGTACCCAAACCTGGGAAGGCCTACTGAGCTTCTGACTTGGATGCCACTCTCAGGTGTCAATAAATGCCTTGGGATATATTGCAAATCCACCATAATAAAAACAGTATGGTACTGGCATAAAAACTGACATGTAGACCAATGGAGCAGAATAGAGAGCCCAGGAATAAACTTACATATGTATTATCAACTAAACTTTGACAAGGGTGCCAAGAGTATGAAATGGGGCAAGAATAGGCTCTTCAATAAATAGTGCTGGAAAAACAGGACATGCACTGCAAAAAAGGAAAATTGAACCCTTGTCTTACGCCATATACGAAAATTTATTTGAAATGGCTTAAAGATTTAAAAGTAAGGCCTGAAGTGTAAAACTTCTAGAAGAAAACATAGGGGAAAAGCTCCTTGCCATTGATCTTGGTAACGATTGTTTTGGGGTATGATATCAGAAGCACAGGCAAAAAAAGCAAAAATAAACAAGTGGGACTACATGAAATTACAAGACTCCTACACAGCAAAGAAACCATCAGCAAAATAAAATACACGATATGTATCTGATAAGAGGTCAATATCTACTCACGAAACATATAAGGAACTTACACAACTCAATAACAAACAAACATAAAGAAAATCACAAAACAACATCAAACTCCAAATACATTAATTTTAAAAATGGGCAAATGACCTGAATGGACGTTTTTCTGAAGAAGACATACAAATGGCCAGTGGATGTATGATAAAATGCTCAACATCACCAATCATCAGGAAAATGCAAATCAAAATAATCATGAGATTTCACCTCACACCTGTTAGTATGGCTAGTATCAAAAAGGCAAGAGATAAGAAGTGTTGGCAAGGGCGTGGAGAAAAGGGATCTCTTGTACACTCTTGGTGGGACTGTAAATTGGTGCAGCAACTGTGGAAACCTATGGAGGATCCTAAAGAAAAAAAAATTGAACTACCGTATGACCCAGCAATCCTCCTTTTGGTATATATCCAAAGGAAATTAAATGACCCTCTCATAAAGATATCTGCACTCCCATGTTCATTGCAGCATTATTTACAATAGCCAAGATATGGAATCAGCCTAAATGTCCATTAATGGATAAATAGATAAAGAAAATATGGTATATATACCCAGTGGGATGTCATTC
Organism: Nomascus leucogenys; assembly: GCF_006542625.1. Taxonomy (NCBI): domain Eukaryota; kingdom Metazoa; phylum Chordata; class Mammalia; order Primates; family Hylobatidae; genus Nomascus; species Nomascus leucogenys. Next base: position 136,983,511 of record NC_044406.1, read on the forward strand.
AGCCATAAAGAAGATCCTACCACTTCTAACAACATGGATGAACCTGGAGGACATTATGTTAAATTAGCCAGGCACACAAAGTCTTACATGTAGAATCTAAAAAAGTTGAAATCAAACTCATAAAAGCAGAATAGTGGTTGCCAGGAGCTGGAAGGTGGGGGATTTGGGAGATGATGATCAAAGGGTATAAACTTTCAGTTACAGGATGAATAATCACTGCAGATCTAATGTACCGTATGGTGACAATAGTTAATACTGTATTATATCCTTGAAATTCGGTAAAAGAGCAGATTTTAAGTGTCCTCACTGCCTGCCCCCCTCACACAAGCAGTAAGTATGAGTGGTAATGATTTTACTATAGTAATCAGTATGCAATACAGAAGTATATCAAATCATCATGTTGTATACCTTACATATATACAATGTTTGTCAATTAAATATTTTAAAATTTAAAAATAATGACAGCAAACAAAAAATGCCTTGGGACACCCTCACTATACATTTCAAATTGATCTTTGAACTGAACTGTACTTCTCTGGGCCAGGGGCTGGGGCTAAGTTGAACACCCTATGCAGGGCAATCTTGCATGAAACCACAGTAGCAAGGCCACTGATGGAACTTACCTCCAGGATTCAGCACCTTATACCTGTGAATTTGCTACACCCCCCCATGACCTCTCTAGCTCCAGAATGCAGCCAAAGTAAGTGTGTAACTATTTCTCAGGTGAGAAAACCAAAGAGGGGGCATAGAGAGGATTTGCTCACTGTACAAAATGCACCAGACAGGGTCAGAGCTCCAGTCTGAGCCTCCAGGTGCCTTGAGCTAAACTCTGGCCCATGCCCCTTACTGCTTTTGCCTATTAGAGATGACCTATGTCTGAACCTGTTTTTTCACCTTGACCTGGGTCACAAAGTCTCAAATAGGGGCCCTAAAGGCTGCCATGGAAGGAAAAGAAAGAGAGAGAGCTCAAAAAGGCAGGGAGCTGAATTCCTTCACTTGCATCTGTTCTACAGAACAAGAATTCTTCAGCTAAATCAAGCTGAAAGTCTTGGGGAGGAGTGCTCTGCCTTAGAGTTCTATGGTTTTCATGGCCCTTAGATTTCAAAGAATTGTCTTTTCTTTGCCCTTGTTTCTCCTCTCTGTGCTCCCCCTTCTCTCCCTCCCTCTCCACTAATTTCCCCTTCTCTCACTTGCCCAAACCCTGTCTCCTTAGAGATCACTTTTCAAAATTGTAAATTCTTTTAACTGAGACTGGCCCAAATTCTTGTGATGGGGCACTCCTGCCTAGATTAGGGGAACAATAGTGGGCATGTGGAGCCCAAGGCCCACCGACCAAGCAAGCAGTCTGCAGAACTGAGGGACAGGCAGGCTCCTTGCTGAGGACGCAGTCAGTGAAATGGCAGCAGCCAGTAGCTAACTCGGGAAGAGCAAACACATTATTTCCCTCTGAGCCAAAACTCAGCGGGCCTGTGGAGAGTAGGGAATGTGTGCCAGCCCCCAAATGCTATTCAAAGCATTGAAGTCAATGAGTGTTTATTGGGCTTTTACTTCGTGCCAGGCCCAGTGCTGAGCACTCCAATGTTGCATGAGTCTCAAAGCTCTCCCAGCTTTGCAAGGGAGTGGGAAATGTGCACTGGGAATTCTAATATAGGAGTCGTAAGGGACTCCAGGTGAGAAGCACACAGAGCACGCTTTAGGGGTTGGAGTGAGGAAGAATCGCCAGTGGCTGGGCACAAGGAGGAGAAGAATAGCAAGCTAGGCCTCTGGATGGGGTGGCCTTTTGGATAGGATTGGGAAGACAGTGGAGATTTTGAGAAGCAGATATGGGGGAAAGCATGCCAGCAGGAGGCGCAAGCATGCTGAAAGGCACAGCAGTAGGGATGGACACAGTGAGATCGAGGGCCTAATTGGCAATCAGATGCCATATTATATGAATCCTACCAGGCTCAGGGATCTGTCTTATCAATTCATTATCTTTTCATGGACTCTTTTTAAAGCCCCCAGTTGACTGCTCTGCCTCCAATCTCCCCCACCTCTGACCTCACATCTTGGGGGTTACCGTAAAATATAGCATGAATCATGTTTTATGCCATATCCAACTCTAAGTCCAGAGACGAGGGAAGAGCCTTGAGCACTCATAGGGGCAGGAATTGAGGAATCTTACAGATCACATCATGATTCTGTGAGTTGGGGATGGGAAACTTCCAGCTCACCAGGGCTCCTCCACACCTTTAGTATGGATCTGGGTTTATCTTACTAATACCTGCTCTACAGCTGGGAGACACTATAGAACACTGCCCAGCTGTAGGGCAGCTATTAGTAAGATATCTCCTTCAGTTCAGGCTCATGTGTTGAAATTAAGAATTGACTGACATTCCAAAGAAGACTTACCTTTGAAAAACAGAGTTTTTATTCTACTTCAAACTCTCTGAATTTGGGAGAGGCTAAGAAGGTTCACAGAGCCTCAGCTGCCACTGGTGTCCAGTCCAAGGTGTGCTGCAGGGTTTTGAAGGGATGGCCCCAAGGCTATTTGAGATTATCTGGAAGCCCATCTTGGGACTTGGGCTTGAGCTTCAGAGGGCAGGAGGCCCAGTGAGGAGGTGAGGGTCATCCCCAGTTTCTTTTCTTCTGTTCTAGTTTCACTGAGAAGCTAAGAGAAAGGGAAGTGGCCTGGGGAGCTGAAAGAACCGGCAGATAGCGGAAAGGGGAAGGGGAAGAGGCAATGAAGTACAAGGGAAGGGCCCTAGACTTTGGAATCGGGTGGCCCAAGGCCCAATTATGCCGCCCACTAGCTATGGACCTCAAGAAAATCACTTCCCTAATCCTAATCATCCTCATTTATAAAATGGGGCTAATAATAGTACTTCCTGCATAGGGTTATTGTGAGAATTTAAGATATAACCCACTGGATGCCTGACACAAGGTAGACCCCTACAAATGAAAGCTATTGGCAGAAATGGTATTGTTGTTTATCATTATCACCAACAGTATCTTCATCAACAAGTTTGATCCTTTGGGGACCTACAGTAGGTGACGACGAGCATGCTTCCATTTGAAGCATGTAGTTCAATTAACTTGTCTTGATATGGATGACCCAAGAAGTTGCAGAAGTCTGGGAAAGGGCCTAGGTATAAACTCATTAAGGGAAATAAAAGTTGTTCTGGAGTAACTCCTACATAAAAAGAGACTCCTGGCCTTCTCCTGGAATAGGGATTTTATCCAGAGGTTGTAATGGTCAGAATGACCCTGTCGGTATCTCTGTGGTTCACACTGGACCTGATCCTCTTTTAGGTCAACCTTGTGTGCATTCCACCCCCTGCCACTTTTGTCTTTATGGTCTGTTTCCTGATGGCTCAGTGAGGGAAGGAGCAACACAGTAGCCCGACTCCGATGCATTCACACTGGCTTCCCAGCGGTGGCTCACTGAGGATGCTGCCTGTGAGAGGATCTACTTATGCTGGAACATGCTGCCCTTTTGTAACGCTTAAGTACCCACTCTATGTGTTTCGGCTGATGTATCCCTGTGTGGTTTAAATGCCAGGTATTTGGGTGTGTAGGAGGGTGGTACAGCATTGCAAGGACAGATCAGCCGATGAGAACCCTATGAAACATTTGTTCCATTTCTGGCTTTGCTGAGCCATTCTCACCCAAGACTGCAGCAAGACCAGGAGCTCTTTGGGCTGATATTCTGTTTCCCATCCGAAGGGTCTGGAAAAGCTGTGTTATTGCCCGAAAGATAAACAGGACCCTTGGAAGGTCGGTGGAACAACTATTATTCTTCCCATTTTACAGATGTGCTAATTTAAGAGACAGAGAAATGAAGTGAACTCCCATAAGGCCACACAGCCAGTAAAGGAAGAGAAAAAATGTGATATCAAGGGGCCCAATGGGCTCTGAATATTGAAGAACCTTGTGCAGCAATCAGACAAATGGCACCAAAGGTTATCTGCTATATGTGATTCTCTGTCTATGTATTTATTTATGTTGTGGTAAAATGCACATAACTTCAAATTCACCATTTTAACCATTTTAAAGTTTACATTTCAGAGGCATGTGGTACATTCACAATGTGCAAGCATCAATGTTATCTAGTTTCAGAACATTTTCATCATCCCAAATGGAAACACTATATCTATTAAAGAGTCGCTCCCCATTTCCTCTGAGCCCTCCGGCCCTAGATAACCACTCATCTGCTATATGTCTCTATGGATTAGCTTCTTCTGGATATTTCATATGAATGGAATCACACAATATGCAGTCTTTGTGTCTGGCTTCTGATTTCGCTGAGCATAATGTGTTGCAAGGTTCAGCCATGTTGTAGAATGTGTCAGAGCTTCATTCCCTTTTATAGCCAAATAATATTCCATTGCATGAATGGATAAACATTTTCTTTATCCATTCATCAGTTAATGGTTATTTGTTGTTGTTTTCTCATCTTTGTCTATTGTGAATGGTACATTTTAACAGAAAAGTTAAAGTTTTAATGCATACTTATTATTGTGCAACATAGTGATGGATCATAAATGAGAAGTCAGAAGAATATAACTCTGAGGCAAATCAAGTTTAAAACATGTATCCACGCTGAATATTGTCACAGAATGCAAAACTCAGTACCTTATGCTCTTGGGAAACAGTCATGCATTCATGGAACGGAGCCACTCATCCAACAAACATATATAGAACATAATCTGTGTGCCAGGCACTAAAGGAAAGCAGTTGAACAAAATATATAGAAGCCACTGCTTTCACAGAGATCACAATCTTATAAAGGAGAGAGACAGCAGACGTTGGCAAAAGAGTGTGATGAGTGCTACCTTCTAGATAAACTGGTAGAACGGGGAACACAGGAAGGGAGGGAGCCAGAAACACCCACCTAGAGGATCTGAGAATTGACAGATGAGAAAAGTGTGGAGAGAGGCAGGGGAGAGTGTTCTATGCAGAGGGAAGCATATTCTAAGACATGGAGTGATACAATGAAGAACCATGTTCTAAGACATAGAGTGATACAATGAAGAACCAAAATAAATAATCAATGAGGAGCCATTGGAAAATATAAAAGAAGAAGATGTCATGACAAAAATCCACATTTTAGAAATATCACTCTGGATGCAGGTTATTAATGTACTTGAGGGGAGTAAAGGGTGAATGTAGAAAGACAAGTTAGGGTGAATTATGGCAACATAGGCAAGTAATGATGTTGGTTTGGACTTCAATAGTAGGGGCCGAGATTGACAGAAGAGGACAGATTCAATATTTATTTATAAGGTAGATTTAACAAGTTATGGTATGTTTCCTCATTTGAATTCTGTAATATCTCACTTTCTTGATTTTCCTCCTACCTCACTGTCTGCTCCTTCTCAATTTCTATTGCTAGATCCTCCTTCTGTTCCAAAATTCTTATATTTGGAGTGACCCAGGACTCAGTGCTGGACTCTTCTATTCTTTCTCTTTACACTGTACCCCTTGGTGATCTTATCCAGTGTTATAGCTTCCAATATTATCTATATGCTTATGGTTTCCAAGTTTATATCTCCAGTGTGAACCTCTCCCCTAAACTCCTCACTCACATATCCCATTGCCAACTTGACGTCTCTACTTGATTATCAAATCGTACTTCATTGTTTTTGTAAAGTTCTAGTCAGACAAATTTGGTCAGAAAAAAGGCATCTAAATTGTAAAGGAAGAAGTAAAACTATCTCTATTCACAGACGTAATGATCTTATGTATATAAAATCCCAAAGAATCCATAAGAAAGCTTCTAGAGCTAATAAAAAATTCAGCAAAGTTTCAGGGAACAAAATCAACACATAGAAACCCGTTGTTTATATATACCGGCAGTAACCAGTTCAAAGGAATAAATTAAACTTAGCATATGAAAGGCCTGCAAACTGCGAACTGACTGAAAACTGCAAAACGTTACTGAAAGAAATTAAAAACCTAAATAAACAGAAAGTCAGCCTGTGTTAATTAATGAGGAGACTTAATATCGTTAAGATGGCAATACTACCCAAAGCAACCTGTAAAGTCTACACAATCTTTATCAAAATTCTAACAGGCGCTTTTGAAGAAAGAGTAAAGTTGATCCCAACTGTGGCCCTGAACGGAACAGACGGTTTGGCAGCCATTTAGAATCAACTGTTTGTGATTAAAGCCTCAGTGGGTAGTGTAGGGCCCTGCAGACGGAGGCCTGTCACTTCTGATCACGGAATTGTAAGGGTCCCCAAATAGCCAAAAGAATGTTGAAAAAGAAAAACAATTTAGAGGGCTCACACTTTCCTGATTTCAAAACCTAATACAAAGCTGCAGTAATCAAAATAGTGTGGTACTGACATAAGGATAGACATATAGACCAATGAAATAGAATTGAGGTCCAGAAATAGATTCATGGCCAGTTGAATTTTGGCAAGGGTGACCAGTCCATTAAATGAGAAAACAATAGTCTTTTCAACAAATAATTCAGGAACAACTAGATTTCCACATGCAAAAGAATAAAATGTGGACCCACTATCTCACACCTAAAATTTTATCTCACACATAAAAATTTAATGAAAATTGATCAATGGTCTAAATGTAAGAGATAAATCTTAAACTTTTTAGAAGAGGACATAAGAATAAATCTTTATAATATCAGATTTGGCATTAGCATCTTAGGACACTAAAGGCACAGGCAACAGCAACAAAAAAAATAGACTGGACTTCAACAAAATTAAAATAAACTTTTACACATTAATGTACACCATTATGAAAGTGAAAAGACACCCTACAGAGCGATAGAAAATATTTTCAAGTCATATATCATCTGATAACAGTTTGATATCTAGAATATACAGCATAATATACTGTTACAATGCAACAACAAAAAGACAAAAACCCACTTTAAAAATAGGCAAACTGAACAGGAAAACACAGAAAGCTTTCCCACTAAAAACTGGAAAAAGAAAAGGATGACCACTTTCACCATTGTTACTCGACATAGTACTGGAAGTCATAGCCAGAGCAAGTAGGCAACAGAAACAAATAAAAGGAATCCAGATTGGAAAGGGGGAAGTCAAATTGTCCCTGTTTGCAGATGACATGATCTTATATATTGATAAAAACCTCAAGACTCTGCCAAAAACCTCTTGGAACTGATAAATGAATTCAGTAAATTTGCAGGATACAAAATCAGCATAGAAAAATCAGTAGTGAACTGATATACATGAACAACAAGCTAGCTGAAGAAGAAAACAAGAAGGCAATCCAATTTACAACAGGTACAAAAATATATACCTAAGAATACATTTAACCAAAAAGGTGAACGGCCTCTACAAGGAAAACTACCAAAAAAAAAAAAAAAAAAAAAACTGATGAAACAAATTGAAGAGGTTACAAACAAATGGAAAGACATTTGTTCCATGCTTATGGATTGGAATAATTAACATTGTTAAAATGACCATACTACTCAAAGCAATCTACAGATTCAAGGCAATCCCTACCAAAATATCAATGACTGTCTTCACAGAAGTAGGGCAAAATATTTAAATGTATATAGAACCACAAAAAATCTCAGATAGCCAGTGCAATCCTAAGCAAAAAGAGCAAAGCTGGAGGCATCACACTACCAGACTTCAAAATATACTACAAAGCTATAGTAACTAAAATAGCATAGTACTGGTATGAAAACAGACACATAGACCAATGGAACAACATAGAGAACCCAGACATCAATCTATGTATTTGCAGCCAATTGATTTTTGACACAGGTGCCAAGAACACTCATTGTGGAAAGGCCAGTTTCTTCAATAAATAGTGCTGGGGAAAATTGGATACCCATGCACATAAGAATGAAACTAGACCCACACCTCTCACCCTACACAAAAATCACTCAAAATGGATGAAAGACCCAAATGTAATACCTAAAACTACAAAACTAGTAGAGGAAAATATTAGGGAAATTATTTAGGACATTTATCTGGGAAAAGATTCTATGAATAGGACTTCAAAAGCATAGGCAGAAAAAGCAAAAATAAACACATAGAATTAAATTAAACTAAAAGCCTTCTGCACAGCAAAGGAAACAATCAACAGAGTGAAAAGACAACCTACACAGTGAGAGAAAATATTAGCAAATTATTCATCTGAAAAGGGATTAATACCCTGAATATATAAGGAATTCAACAGCAAAATAATAAAAGCCAAACAACCCAATTAAATACGGGCAAATGATCTAACAGAAATTTCTCAAAAGAAGACATACAAATGGCCAACAAATAGATTAAAAAATGCTCAACATTACGAGTCAAAAGTGAACTGCAAATCAAAACCACAATGAGATGTCACTCACATCTGTTCGAGTGGCTACTATAAAAAAGACAAAACAAATTCTGGCAAGGATGCAGAGAAAAGGGAACTCTTACACACTGTTGGTGGGAATGTAAACTAGTATAGCCACTATGTAGAGCAGTATGGAGATTGCTCAAAAAACTACAAATAGAACTACCATATGATCCAGCAATCCCACTACTGGGAATTTATCCAAAGGAGATGAAATCAGTATATAAAAGAGACATCTGCACCCCTGTGTTTATTGCAGCACTATTCACAATAGCCAAGATATGGAATCAACCTAGGTGTCCAACAACAGATGAGTTGGTAAAGAAAATGTGATACACATAAATGACGGAGTACTAATCAGCCATAAAAAAGAATGAAATCCTGACATTTGCAACAACATGAATGAAACTGGAGGACGTGATGTTAGGGAAAACAGGCCAGGAGCAGAAAGTCAAACAATGCGTGTTCTCACTCACATGTGGAAGCTAAAAATGTTTATCTTATAAAAGTAAAAAGTAGAAGAGAGGCTGAGAAGAGTAAAAGAAAGGGGTGGGGATAGGCAGAAATTTGTTAAAAGATGCGAAATTACAGGTGGATAGGAGGAATAATTTCTAGTGTTCTATGCCACAGTAAGATGACTATAGTTAACAATAATATCTTATATCGTTTTAAATAGCTAGGAGAGGGATATTGAATGTTTCCACACGCAAAGAAATGATAAATGTTTGAGATTGTGTATATGCTAATTATGCTGATCTGATCAATCTACATGTCTTGAAACATTACTATGTACCCCATGAATATGTATAATTATTATATGCCACATGTTCTCACTTATAAATGGGAGCTAAATGATGAGAACACATGGACACATAGAGGGAAACAACACACACTGGGGACTTTCAGAGGGTGGAGGGTGGGAGAGGGAGAAGATCAGGAAAAATAACTAATGGGTACTAGGCTTAATATTTGGGTGAGGAAATAATTTGTACAACAAACCCCCATGACATAAGTTTACCTTTGTAACAAACCTGCACTGTACCTCGAATTTAAGGTTAAAAAAAAGAAAATGTAGAATTAAAATCTTAATGAGATGCCACCTTATACCTACTAGGACAGCTGTGTGTTTTTTTTCTTTTTTAAAAAGAAAAACGTGTTGTCAAGGATGTGGAGAAATCGCAATCCTGGTATATCACTTATGGGAATGTAAAACACGTCAACCAACCACTCAGACCAAGATCAAGAGCATCCGCTGACACCATGGCAACCAACCGTGTGCTCCTTGCCTAGCTCGTCTCTGGTTTTCCTCCCTATAATAGAGACAGTGGTACTTCTGGTTACAGTGGTACCAAATTTCTGGTTATCATACACTTGTCTTTTACTTCTTAAGTTTTGAAATACATATTTCTAAATATATATTAAAGAAGCTATTGCTTACTTTTACTAGCCTGATATCTAAAAATGGTATCGTATTCAATATGATACACCATATTAATAGAATAAAAGGAAAAAACCCCACATGATCTTGTTTGTGCCCAGAAAAAGTATTTGACAAAGTATAACATCCTTTTATAATAAAAACACTGAACAAACCAAGAGTAGAAAGGAACTTCCTCTACCTGATAAAGCATTCTATGAAAAAAAGCCGCAGATAACATCACACATGATACAAAACTGAACTTTCCCCCAAGTCAAGCTCCTGATGTGAAGCAGGAGAAGTGCTTGTACAAACCCCGAGGATAATAGATGTGATCCTGCTTTGTAAATTGTAAAGCACTGTGTCCACAGAAGGGCTCAAGGTTCTGTTCAATGTTTCTCTGCCTCGGGCCAGTCCTTCTCCCCTGCATTTTGTCCCTGAGTGTGCTGGGTAGGTTGGAGAGATTAGCTCTGTGGAGTGTTCAGGTTTGGATTGGAAGCTGTGGCCCTGAATGGAACAGACGGTTTGGCAGCCATTTAGAATCAACTGTTTATGATTAAAGCCTCAGTGGGTAGTGTAGGACCCTGCAGACGGAGGCCTGTCACTTCTGATCATGTTCCTACTCCATCATCTGTGGCTGACTCCTTAACATGCTGATGCAGGGCTAGAGCCTGGAACCCTGATTTAATTCCTCAGCGCCCATTGGGGTGTTCTGGGCCTTTGCACATGTCCAAGAGGGGAAACACTTCCTCCTTTTTAGATGCAGCCAGTTTTGGCCGTCCTTCATTTCTCTTCATGCACAGCAAGCCAATTCCTATTAACACTTGCCTGGACAATTGCAACAGCCTCCAAACCAGTCTCCCTGCCTCCACGCTTGTCCTTTCAGGCTACTTTTCACATGGCAACCAGGGTGAACTTGTGAAAATGAAAATACGACCACATCATTGGCCTACTGAAGAGTGCCCTCAAGACGAAGTCAAAGCTGTTTGGATTTCAGAAAGCCTTTCAGGATTTTTTTTGTTTTGTTTTAAAGTGATTAGCCATTGCTTTGTTACTAAGTTACTGAGTTTTTTATTTGGATGCTAGTCCAATATTGTCCACAACATGATGACAACAACAGCAGCAGGTCACCTTCATTTAGCGTGCCAGGCACTGAGCCATGCACTCTGCATGTATCGTCTCCTTTAATACTTACGGCGGGAAGCCACTAACAGTATTTCCACTTTACAGATAAAAAACTGGCCCCAGTGAAGCTATGTAGCTTCCCAAAGGTTACCCAGCTAGAAGGAGCAAAGCCTGGATTTGAAGACTGCCTTGTGTCTTAATCACTGTGTGTGGAACTTCCCCAAGTCTCTATCCTATGGTTGACCTGCGTGACAGGTTGCTCACCACCATAAGACATCCTGTTCCAGTGGGAGGCACTCTGCCTATGCTATTGCTTTGGTTGAGTGGCAGTCTGCCTCCCTGGCCTCAGCACAGCCCACTAGAGCCCATCAGAACAAATCTCTGCCCTCTGCTTCAGTCTTGCCCTCTGGGGACTGTGAGCCTGTCACCAAATATCCTCACCTCACCTGCCCAAAGCTTTCTGGGGCCCTCAGCCATCTGGTCAATTTCCTGTGGAGTGCTCAGCCTATCACAACTAACTCATCCCCATTCACTAGAGAGAGCTGTTGGGGAATCAAATTTGTTTCTCGGTTAAGGGCTTTGGAGCCACACAGGCCCAGGTTCAAATCTCCACTAGGCTCGTTATTGGCTCTGTGACACAGGAAATGTTGCTTAACTTCTTCAAATCTAGTTTCTACTTTGTAATACTGGAATAACCATAGTACTTTCCTTATAAGTTTATTGTGAGAATTAACTTGAATTAATTTATGTAAGATACTTAAAATACTGCCACGCACATAGCAAACTCTAAGACTGTATTTGTTGCACTGTATGTTTTCCTGATTTGCCTGAGAACAGACCTTTTCTTTTTTATTTTTTAAAACATATTGAGAGGCATAGCTTACATATAGGACAGCATACGAACATTAAGTGAATATTTATATAGGTATAAACCTGTATAACCATAACTCAGCTCAAGATAGGGAAAATATTCATTCCCTAATGTCCATTCCCATTCAATGCCCCATTCTTAGATGTATTCAATAATCTGATTTGTGTTCCTATAGATTGTATTTGTCCCTTCTAGAGTTTCATACAGGTAGAATCATACAGTTTGTATTTTTTGTCTGGCTTCTTTCACACAGCATATTTTTGAGGTCATCCGTGTTGTAAAATGTATCAGTGGTTCATTTTTTTTTATTGCATCATGTCACATTTTGTTATCTATTAACCTGTTGATGAACATATTTTTCCAGTTGGGAGACAATATGAATAATGTTAGTATGAACATTTGAGTACAAGTCTTTGTGCAGACATACGTTTTTGTTTCATTTGGATATATATCTAGGAATGGAATTGCTGGGTCATATGGTAACTCTATGTTTAACTGTATTAGAAACCATCAAACTATTTTCTAAACTGTTTGTATCATTTTACCAGCAGAGTGTGAGGGTTCCAGTTCTCCCCATTCTTGCCAACACTTCTTATCACTCTTTTAAATAGGACTTTAGTAGCCATTCTAGTGGATGTACAGTAATTGGAAGTTATTAAATGACTATACACTGGGCTCAGTCTTGATGTAGGCATTGTATGTGAGATTGATTGGACACAGTAGGTGTGAAAACTACAATTATGAGGATACCTTATATTCAGTAGCATTATCACTCTGACTTCAGTACATAACAACACTGTAAGGTAAGGTAGGCATCTCAGAAATCATTATCCTCATTGTACAGATGAGGAAACTGCAGCTTGTGCACTCATTAAACAGTGAACATCTGCTATGTGCCAGATGTCAGGCTGGACTCTGGGAGACTTCTGGACCAGCCAGACATTTTTGCCAGCCACAGTGAGGGTTCCAGGCCATTGGGAAAGATGGCTCCTGAACAAGTACTAAGCCACACAACACAGACACAAAGATTCAAATGAGACTTGATGCCTCATGCTAAACTCGACCCCAGCCCTTTTGACCTTGCTCTCTATTTGTCTCAGCCTAGTCCAGGTTTGAGAGTTCTTTCTGAAGGAGACTTATTTTTCAAGCACAGTTAATGATGTTGTCTTATCAGAACTGAGGTAAAGAGAAGGATCTCCATGGCCGGGACATAGCAGATAACCAGCTAGGGGTGCGGTGGTCATTAGGCATCGACCCTTTGGCCATCCTGGTGTCACTCAGGCTCATTCACCCATTACTGGGTGAAAAATCATTTGTAATGGGGAGGGTCCACCCTAGGGACTTTTCACTGGAGAATGATATTTGGGGACACTCTCTGCCCAATGCCTCTTAGAATCACTAGAGTTACTATGTACTCATCACCACCCCAAAGCAATTTTTATGCCTTGTACAAGGCCTATAACTTTTCCAGACTTCCCTTAAACTGCGTGGCAATACATCCAGTAGTTTTTAAGTGATACAGAAATGGTTACACAGACACAAACTAAACTGGCAATACATCTAACTGAAAGGGCGGAGTAGGACAACACGTGTCTCCTCCCACACATGTATCCCACTCCCTCTGTTTGTTCCTTTGGATAGTATGCAAGGAAATTGGGGGACACTTCCAAAGGGGCCTTTCCTGCCATTTCCCTGGGAGAAGTAAGGCATATGTTGTTTTCCTAAAAAGCTGATTCTTGGAGAGTTTTGCTTTTCAATAATTATGCATCCATGGCAGATTCATCAGTCTATAATATATTCCTTAGTGACGAGCAATTTGTTGTTCTTCTTCTAGCACAAATCACAGTAGCCTTGGTAAACTCGTCTTCTTCTCCTGCTATCTTTCAAAGGGTGACTAACGTGGGCCATCCAATAGGTAATGTAAACATGACCCTGGGGTTGAAATGGGACAGGTGGGTGCTAATTTAAACTGAATTGCCACTTGGAGGGTTACCAACCACCCAGAAAGCCATGTTGGAGGCATTATTAACCTGTGCTCACCCACTGCTAAAGGTCCCACTTGGAAGGTCCCAACAACTCTTTCTTCTCAAAGGACTATATGAGTTCCTGCTTCTCTTTTTAATGTTTTTTAATTCTTAATTTTTTGAGGTACATAATAGGTGTATAATTTATAGGTAAATGAGATGTTTTGATCCAGGCATGCAATGCAAAATAATCACATCATGGAGAATGGGGTATCCATCCCTTCAAGTATTTACCCTTTGTGTTACAAACAATTCAGTTACACTCTTTTAGTTATTTTAAAAAGTAAAATTAAGTTATTATTGACTATAGTCTCCCTTTTGTGCTATCAAATAGTAGGTCTTATTCATTCTTTCTATTTGTTTGTACCCATTAACCATCCCTACCTTCTCCCCAGCCCCCTACTACCCTTCCCAGCCTCTGGTAACCATCCTTCTACTCTCTATGCTCATGAGTTAAATTGTTTCGATTTTTAGATTTCACAAATAAGTGAGAACATGCAATGTTTGTCTTTCTGTGTCTGGTTCATTTCACTTAACATAATGATCTCCAGTTCCATCCATGTTGCTGCAAATGGCGAGATCTCATTCTTCTTTATGGCTGAATAGTACTCCACTGTGCATACTTACCACATTTTCTTTATCCATTTATCTGTTGGTGGACACTTAAGTTGCTACCAGATGTTAACTATTATAATTATTGTAAATAGTGCTACAACAAACATGGGAGTGCAGATATCTCTTTGAAATACCAATTTTCTTTCTTTTGGGTATATACCCAGCAGTGAGATTACTGAATCGTAAGGTAGCTCAATTTTCAGTTTTTTGAGGAACCTCCAAACTGTTCTCCATAGTGGTTGTACTATTTTACATTCCCACTAACAGTGTACAAAGATTCCCTTTTCTCCACATCCCCTCTAGCATTTATTATTGCCTGACTTTTGGATAGAAGTCATTTTAACTGATATGAGATGATGTGTCATTGTAGTTTTGGTTTGTTTTTCTCTAATGATCAATGGTGTTGAGCAACTTTTCATATGTCTGTTTCCCATTCGTATGTCTTCTTTTGAGAAATGTCTATTCAAATATTTTGCCCGTTTTTGATTGGATTATTAGACTGAGTTGTTTGAACTCCTTATATATTCTGGTTATTAATCTGCTATTAGATGGGTATTTTCCTGCTTCTCTTTTTCAAGGTTGTTTTGGGTATTCTAGGTGCATATATTACCGTATTAATTTTAGCATCAGATTTCCTATTTCTACAAAATATGTATTTTGTGATTTTTGATTGGAATTGCATTGAATCTATAGAACAGCTTAGGAAAATTAACATTCTAATGATATTGGGTCTTCTGATCCAGGAACACAGTATATCTATTTTGGTATTTCATTTTCTCAGCAATGTTCTGTAATTTTCAGTGTCTAAGTGTCTCATTCCTTTGTCAGATTTGTCCCTAAGTATTCCATACTTTTCAAAATGATTGTATGCAGTATTTTTAAATTTTAATTTCTCTTTTTTATCATTACCTTACACATCTACAATTGATTCTTGTTTATTGATCTTATATCCTGCAAACTTGCTGTATTAGATTCTTATGACTGCTATAACAAATTAACACAAACCTAGTAGCTTAAAACAATACAAATTTATTATATTACAATTCTGGCAGTCAGAGGTCCAAAATTAGTCTCAGTGACCTAAAATCAAGGTGTCATCAGGTCTGTGCTCCTTCTGGAGTCTTTGGGGGAGAATCTCCTTTTCTTGTCTAGCTTCCAGAGGCTATTCATATTGTTTGACTCATGGCTCCAGTTTCCATCTTAATGCCAGCAGAATAACATCTTCCAATGTTTCTCTCTTTATGACTCTGCCCCTTTTGCTTTCCTCTTATGACTGCGTTAGGCTCACCAGGATAATCCAGAATAATATTCTTATGTCAAGTTCCTTAACTTAATCACACCTGCCAAGCCCCTCTTGCCATGGAAGGTAACATATTCACAGGCTCTGAAGATTAGAATACGAACATCTTTAGAAGACTGTTATTCTGACTACAACAGTTATCAAAGACACTAGTTTCAGACTTTTAAGCAAGATTCAGTCAGATTTTCTATGTAGATTATAATAATGTCTGTAAATAAAGGGTTTTTATTTTTCTTTTTCAATCTACATGCTTGTCTGCCTGTCTGCCTGCCTGCCTGCCTGCCTTCCTTCCTTCCTTCTTTCCTTCCTTC